>NC_133157.1:70667500-71292500 GCF_040802235.1 Manis javanica
CTGGCTGGATGTCTCTTGAACTCCCCTTCAGATACTCTCCCTCTGACATGATTACAACCTCTGATGTGGTGACCTGTCTTATTTTGTCAGTCAGCTTCACACACTGAAATGTGTTGGGGCTTTATATAGCCTTGAGCTGTGCACTTCTCATTTCCTGTTCCAGGACTGGGCACTCACATGTCTGCAATCTAGACATGCAGGGTAAATACCACGTGGGGAACTTCTCAATCAGTGGATGAAGAGTAGACCAATAGTCTCTCTTTAGGCGAGCAGCCTCTGAAGATACATTTCAGATAGTCCATTGGAACCAAGCATTCAGTTGCCTGTAGAGGTGACCAATGCAATAAGGCTTCTTTATAATGGCTCTTTATTATTCTCTGTCCCAGATTCCTGTTGGCTGAATGGGTCTGCTAAATAAAGTAGGAGTGACCAGGACCAGCAAAGACAGAATATACACCAGTAGCTTATAGATGCTACTCCACCTATGTGTTCCAAACCTACTCCACAAGACTTTATATTACTTGCAGGAGGGTATGCAAAAGGATGGGGGGATACTGATTTTCTTCTTTGCATTTTACCAAAAAAGACAGAGATTGAAACCAATGAATTACCATAAATTAGTAAGACAGAATGCCACCATAAGTGAAAATAATTGTTCAAGAGCAAGATAAATTTCAGATAGAGAACAGTCATTTTAAATTCTACATAGGGATTTATGAACTGTTTGTAAATATAAACTTTTCATCTGACTAAAGCTATAAACTCAAATCTAATGGTATATTTTTAGAGATTTTATTAGTATTCTGGATAATGATATGCTAACAAAATAATATTCTGTTCATGTATATATACCATTCTTTTTAATGAGATACAGTATTATACACATAGCATTTTTGTTTTTCAGGTGAATGAACCATGAGTTCATCTAAAAGGTTGACAAAGGACTCCAGCTTTCCTTTTCTTATTACTTTAATATATAGCTATAAGAACACAATTATTTTTGTATCCATTGGAAAGAAAGTCCTTGGGCTGAACTGTGCTATGGTCATTTTAGTTACATTGGAGATGTGTTTTCCAGAACTACCCTCCCAATAAGGTTTAGAGTTAGAGTTGATCAACAGAGGAACCCGTATGAGATTTGGAGGTGGAGGGAAGTAAACTTGGCCATCACTAGAAGTTCATGGGTCATCTAGAGAGACCGGCAGATACAGGAGTCTCCAATGGTCCCAGTTTGCCCTCCTACTTCTTTGCAGTTCCTACAGCTCATCTTTATAACTGATGGTTATCCTAACTGCCAAAGTGGGACTTGCCTTTGGAGCCAGAGAGGAGACAGCTGCATCCAGGAAGTGGCTTCCCAGATAACTTTCAATGAATACCCCTCTGTAGTCCCATTTTGAAGGCTGGATATGCTTGGCTTCTTAGGTTTCCCTGTCAGTTCTGACTTGTTCAGCTATGACAGGACTTCAGTAACAATGGTCATTGATTCTGTCTCTGCTCTTCTGACTGCTACCTTCCATACCTTCATTTTCTCAGCTTTTGTCACATTTGTAGAAGAGCTAATCCATACAATAAGCTCTCCATTCACATAACACTCCTTGCACCTCTGCTTCCTTGAGTGAACCCCTCCTCATAGGAGTCCAAACTAATTCCATTTTTAATGAAACAGGCATTCGTTGGGAACCTATCTTGACTTAGGCACTGGCTTAAGCACTGGTAATTCAATGATCTTCAAGACTGGTAGGAATAATTCCATCATGATTAAATAGTAACTCCACTTTTAAATAGGTGACTTCAATCCAAAATTCATTTCAGAATCGAAAGTCATTAATGATCCAAACCTTATCCAGTTCTGAAACGTATAATAATGTTTCTTTGCTCCTAGCAGCTCCCCTGGTAGTGAGTCTGCTTCCCAAGTTCACTGGGCTGTAGCTTTGGGGAGTACAAAGAGCGGTGACCGTAAGTCTGAGCCTGCTTTTACTGGTAGAACAACTCTCCCTATTTTATCTGCATCTGTTATGAAGAAAAATATATTACCATGGATCTCTTAAACCCAGACCAGACATTTGAACTGTCATTTTCACCTCTGATTTCCATCAAGGTTCACAAAGCTTTTAAAGGCACTCAGTAATGTATCCTGTATATCAAGATCCACAAAAGGCGGCATTTCTGTTCTACAGGGGTGAGAGGCAGAGTGCCGGACTCTTTGTAGTCCACGACCAGGGAGTTCAAAAGCACCAACAAAGGACTTTTATGCAGCCAAGGACTTTTTTCTATGACTTTTATTCTGAGCAAAACGTATTCAGCCAAGAAAGAATGGGAAATAGTGGTCTTAAAATACTTTCTGCAGCAGAAACTAGATTTCAAATGATATAATGAACTAATGTGCAGTAAAGGGATGGAAATAATTAGCCAGACAAGGCATCTGATAGAGTTAGCAGAAAAATAATTGATCCACATTTTATGTGCTTCTTTTAAAAAAGGGCTATATGGATAAATTAATAAAGCCTTTGATAGCTATATCCTACAACACAGATATGTGATAAATCTTGGCATACCATCTACTGAAACATCATATAGATTTGATTAGAATTCAGATACTTGTTCTTTTTATGAGTCCAAGGTGTTCTTTTGCATAACAGAAATTCCCATTTCCCACTTAGATATGCAATTTTAGTATATACATCTTGTTTATCCATTGATTATTTATAACTTTTATAATTTCACAGAGATGTTCACAAAATTTACTGAATAGAAATACAATGAAATTGTAACATGCATAAAATATTTGAATAAGAACTAAATTATACCAATACTGGAAAATGTGAAAAAATATGTTTACTTCCTTCATCAAAAAGGTAGAGCTGTTTTTGGACACTCAGTTTACACACTTCAGGGCATGCACATAGTTATGGTGTGGAATTGTGCTGATCTATCCATACTCTGAATTTGGACTGAAGTTAATGGTTATGAAATTTTAATTTCCTCAGCACTAAGGTGAATCACTTACAGAAGATGGAAGTCAACTGCCTAAGAAACCACAGAGTTCACCATTTCTTCCTGACTGCAAGTCCCTCATGCCCTGGTGCTATGGCCAATAGCTTTGGGTTACTATTTCTGCTTCCAGCAAAAAGTACCTAACGACTTTACAGCTCTTAAATGATTGATTTCAGTACTCTAAACACTGGCAAAGTTTTAAATTTTCCTGCCTGTAGCTTTGTTCCAACTCTTGTATCCATTTGATCTAGTGCCCTAAATGTAGCTTGTTTGAGACTTCATGACCTATCTCTCTCTGTTTCTGTCTGATCTTAGTGTCCAACTCTCGCTCTGATGTATGCCCCTGTCCTTATATGTGACTATCTGCTACCCTGCAGAGTTAGAAAGAATAACCATTCACTCATGTTCATTTTCTCCATAGGAATTTACCCTTTGCTGTCCTCAACTGAGCATAATTGTATTGTTTTCAATTCTTCAACCAAGTTATTCCTCTAAGTACTGATGTTATAAAACTGTTTTCAATTCTCCAACCAAGTTATTGGTTGTATTCTAAGTACTAATGTATATGTTAAAAACATATACAGTGTGCATATCTGTAGTTTTTGAAAGGTACTCAGTGATGTATATTGTATATTAAGATACATATTATTATTGTACACATTACTATAATAATAACAGTTCTCATAATTATTACTTTAATTTCTTAAGCAGAACTGTGAGCCAAGACTGTGTTAACAGAGATTGAGTCACGTTGTACAATGCCTCAGGCACTCCACACAGCAGCCATTAGTACTGGCCAGGTATTTTAAATGTAATTCTCATTTAATCCTTACAATAGCAATACAAGATAGTTGTTATTACTCTCATTTTATAAAGGGTGGATCTAAAGCTCCATAAAATTTAGTCACATGCCCGAAGTCATATAGCTAGTAAGTTGTAAAGTGGAGTTTTTATTTCAGGCTTGACTCGAAACCCCATGCTTTCATCATCATATGTTGACTTTACATTAATTTACAGTGTGCAGTGATTTAATATTTAAGGAAAAGAACTATTGGCCTATGGCAACTCTTCCTTGTGATTATTTCCTATATTTCACACATTTTCTTAAATTATTAAATATTAAGGGGAGGGGCAGTAAAACAACACAGCAATCTACAAAATTTTATACAAGGCAGGAAGTAATTTAAGTTTGCCTCTAAAGGCTATTTTTTTAGTCCTTAGGGAAATGCTAGAGTTATCTCTATTATACCATCACTGTTTGATGGAATATTTTCAAGGTTAGAGTCATATGGGCTGAGGGGATCAGCAATTGAATACACTGGTCCTCCTTAAATACCCTTCTTTAGTCTCCCAGAATTCTTAAGGAGCACATTTTATGACTGAGCATGACACATTCATTCACTGGCTATCCAAAGAGATGTAGGACGGAGTGTCAAAAAATATTCTGTGTCTGTTCAAACACTTTTTTGAGAGGATACTCAGTTTGTTAACTATGAACCAATTTCACTCCCACTCAAAAATTCTTTTTGAGAACCAATATGCTAAATCCAAATGAAATAAAATTAAAAATGCCATTTTAAATTGTCATTTGCAAAGCACTGTGGTATTAAGATATCATCATTAGGGGAAGCAGGAGAAAATGCACAGGGAGCTCTGCATAATTTTGGGGACTATTACCAGTTTGAAACTGTTAAATAATAAAGGGTTATAAAATGTGAAAAAGTTATAAAAATCATTTATACGCAGTGTTTTGATTCATTTTCTTTCTGAAATGAGATACATGGTTCCCTCTAGGACTTCACTAACTGAAATGCCGTTTGTTAGTCACAGTACAACTAATTCTGTAATGGTGGTCACGTTTATCCATATAGTAACTAATTCTAGGACAGTGGAGGCTTTAGCGGCTCTCATAATCAACATGATAGTGTATAGAAGAGAAATGAGAAAAAGAAAACAAAACAGGTTGCCATGGAAAACATTTAAAAATGTATTTTGGATTGTCTGAACTTTTAGTAAATTGTGAAATCATTTTCCCTGCCCAACAAATGATTATCAGCCTCTATATAACAACATAAAAAACTTTTAGAAATACAATTTAGTTGGAATGAAACCATGGGCAGAAAGGCATTTTTTTTCTGTATCATCTTCATAGTCATCACCATCAACATCCTTTCTGTCACTATTTGGAAACTGTTTTTGAATCAGGCACTGTTCTAGCTATTAGCAAGTTTGATATTAAAACCCCTTAGATTCCAGCTAGAATCACCCGTATTCGATAAAAATATTTAAGAATAATAGAAGCAACTCAACTCATTGGTAAGTCATTAATATAGTTAGTACCTGCAGTATTTAAATTAAGAAATGATACCTTTGTAAAATAATGATATTTTCATATTCACACCACACGTTAAAGTGATATAACACCAAAGCTTTAACTCATATATTTTTTACTATAACACAGTGGTAACAAAACAGATCACCTGAAGCTTATAGTTTAGTAAGAGGAAAAATAAAGTCAAAATATGATTTCAAATAAATACATACTTGCAAACTGTAATAAGAATTATAAAACACAAAAGTACAATACTACCTAAGTCAAGAAATTTGGGTTTTCTTCAGAGCCATGGCATTGACCAGCAGAGAGACCTTTGGAGAGGAGAATTACATACTCCTATGTATCAATAATTTCTTACCTACAAACACTATTTTGTAACCATTTGATTATATATATGTATAAGCAGATTTCTTATGATTGCTCTATATCTGTTTTAAAGCAGCATCTAAATTATATATAATTATTTATAAAAGACCAGGGTTAACATTCACTATTAAATAACTTTCCAGTATAGTACCGAAAAAAAAAAGACCATAACATTTTGGTATGGATGGACTCCCAAAGCTGTATTTTCAAGGAAAATACATTAATCAGAATTTTGTCCCACATTTTAAAAATTAAATTGCAATTTCCTTCTTGGACCTGAGATAAATTGTGCTCTTGACAGAGTCTTAAAGTAAGATTTCTTTTATATCATTTTGAGGCTTGCCCTCCATACACTTAACCATATTTTGGGGAAATTTTGAGGTTTACAATTTTTTCTGCTAGATTATGAGGTCACAGCTAATACATGTTAATTGTTTTTGGTACTGAACACTCTGTATTATTTTTACAGCACTGTGCTACAGGTGAAGAAACTTGAGACCCAGCTGCTATTTTCCCTGTCCAAGGCGTCAGTTAGTAAGAGAGGGGGGCAAACCTGAACTCAGGTAATCTGTCTCCACAGTATGCACACCAGCCATCAGGCAGCTCTGCCTTCTGGGCAAACCTCCCTACCTTTTACCTTCCTAAGAACAGCCTTCCCTACCTTTTGGATACTAACTGCTGTAGACCTTCCCCTCACTAACTTGGTACTAAGTTTCGAGCACACTTTTTCTGACAGTTTAATGTGTTAAAATGTACTGACCTGCCTTCCAGCATTTTCAAATCTTTGTCTTTTTCATTGGTCTAAGAATGGGATTTTCATGGACTTGTTAAAAATGGCAGGGAAACCTCTAGGATTCTTTTGAAGAGCTGTGACCTAGTTTTATAAGTGTGCAATGCGCTGTTAAGGTTTAAGGTCAAGATAAGGGTTTCCTTGCCTTAAATTTGCAAGTATCTATTAATGAGCCTCAATTACTACTTTTGCTTGGTTGCTTCTCTCTGCATCCTAAAGCTTGAAGGAGACTCAGAGTCCTGAAAATTTTAGCTGGAGGAGTCTTTCGTCATTTGGTTCAATTCCCTGCTTCATAATAGGAACATTGAATTGAGTTGAAATCCATCAATGTGAATAACTTGCCAGCATAATTACAATTTCAGATGAAAATTAGAGTGAAATGTGCTCACAGAAAACATTGTTTCTTAAAAAAAGTTGTTTAAGTTACTTCAAATACTGTTAAGTTCCAGGCAGTGTTTCCTGTAAATGCATTATTTGCAGCATTAATTCCATAGAAAAAGAAGAATTAAAAGACTAACGTCTAAAAAGGAGCTCTTTAACTGTATTAATATCTTGTATCCAACTTTTTAAAAAATCTTAATAGAATGGTACAAAGGGAGGAATGATGTTTGCAATTTTTCAATGTGTTTTTAATAGATTCACTTTAAATATATCTAAATGTTTATAAATCATACTGTATTGGGGAAAAACATTCTCTCTTAACATTTTTAGGAATGCATAGAGATTTATAGTCAATTTGTTCTCAATCCTGCCTACACAATAGGATCACATGGAGGATTTAAAGGAAAAAAATATTAATGCTGTGATCTCATCCGCAGCAAAATAAATCAGAATCTCTAGGGTCAACGTCTGTCAATGCTATTGTTTGAAGGCACCTTCCCCTCACCTAGCTGATTTTAATGATTCATATTTCTCTTTTCTCATGTACTGACCTCCAACTGTGATGGTTTACTATGCCTCTGGGAATATTTATAGCTTCTCCTCAGGGGGCTTTACTTTTTCTTTTTACAATTTTTATATTTGCACATTTAAATACACTGATACCTTAACTACCTGTTAATTGAATTTGGACATTTTTAAATAATACCTGGATCCCTAGATAAAATTTTCCTTCATTTGCATTTTCTCAGTCTTTTAAATCTTCCTCTATTTAGTAGTATTTGATTATCTATCCTTGTGATTTAATTATCAGCTTTTAGGTTCAATTTCTAATGTCTGTAGCTTTGTGATAGTATAAAGCATTAAGCAGATTATTAAGAACTATCTGCTAAACTGAACTGAATTTGGAAATTTGATAATGTGTACACTCTGAAAATAAATATGGAGAAAAATACAATGCTTCTTCCCTACCAAGGGCATTATTTTATTTCTGGTCTACTTGTATCCTACTCATATTATCCTTTTGTTGAAATTTCATAAGTGCATTTTTGAGATGATGTTTGGATACATATGTATACACTTCTTAAGTTTCATATATATATTTCATATAATTTCATATATAAATTTACACATACACACACACACACACACACACACACACATATATATATATATATATATATATATATATATATATAGAGAGAGAGAGAGAGAGAGAGAGAGAGAGAGAGAGAGAGAGAGAGAGAGAATTCCTCTCATACCTCAAGACCCTGCTCAAGTTTCACCTTGTCTCTGAAGCTTTTCCTAACACCGTCCTGCCTTCTCTCCACTTCCAGAACTGGCCTCCTTTGTGCTCCCACAGTATATTGTACAAAGCCATCCATGTCCTTATTTATTTATTTACTTCTAAACAAAGAATGTCTTCTGCTTGAGGGCAAGGATTATGCTTATTCACCTTTGTATACGAGGAACCTGGAACCTGGGTGTCATGAAAAACTTACTTGATTCAAAGAATGGAAGATTCTGTGGCAAACAACCAATCTAGACTGCTGTTTCACCTCATTAGCTGTATGAGCAATCAGAACCTCACTTCTCTCTCCACCGTGCCTTTATTAGAAGATTACCCTGTAGAAAATAGGACTTTTAATTTGACGCTACTGTGCAGGGTTTCTAATTATGGTGTCAATTTTCATTTCCTTTCTAGATCTTTTTTTTTCTGAAAAATTTTTTCGGGGGATGGGAAAATGTATATAGTCCCATACATGGTTCAAACAAGTAATCCTTAGAAACCCAGCTTTGTGAGGGAAACCAATATGCTTATGGGATAAATGAATGGTTTTGTTTCAAGGGTGGCATTGCTCTTTTTTTTTTTTTTTTTGCCTTTAGTTGATACTTCGTGGATGCTAGATCAAGCCCTCCATTCTACTTTACATTTTTCTTTCTCAAAAAATTGTTTCTTCTCTTGCTCTCTCTGTGCTATGCACAAACTTACATGAATTCCAAGGTATATTTTACTTCACAGACTTTGTAAAATTTCTGCCACTTATTAACTGTAAATAATGCCATTTGCTTTTTTCTTTAGTGACTCATTTTTATCAAACTAAAATGCAATGCATTTGCTTCGTATGTGTTATTTGAAAAAGAAACTGCCTGTTTATATGTAACTATCTGCAGGACTGGTACCTATACAAATAGTTCATATCTTAACTATAATTTTTTAAATCAAACAACTATTTTTTTTATTGCCACCAATTTTTTCTTCTTACCTGTTTGTGATGTTCTTCAAAATCATTATGACAAGAGTTTTAGAAACAAAACTGAGCTGCAAACTGTGTCTTTCAGAGCCTCACAAACTCACCTTTCTATTTGATCTTGTGCTGTTATGTAAAATTGGCCCCAGCATTTTGCTCAGCAAGACGGCAATTATTAACAATATATTTCTCTAAACTGTTGCTGCACAGCTATTATTCACACAGGGTTACAACCGAGTTAATTTTGGTAGAGAGCTGTTCAAAGAGGCCCAGAGCTGAGGGGTTTATGAACACCGCCTTTTCTCTTATTTCTAATTAGTGTGAAATGGCTCCAAACAGGAGTCAGCCCCATGGAAGTCTGTGCAGCACAAAGCCAGGCTCATTAACGGACACAGGGAACAGTTCTGTTTTGCCGCATAAACAACTGCGTCATAAAGCCTTTTGAAAAGGAATACAATCTGATTTACTACACTCCTTAAATGTTGAGTGTTGTTTATATGCCTCCGAGTCTTTTCCTATTAAAATTTAAAAGACCTATTATTATGACTCAATATACATGATGATATGTTTGCTGCGTTCTCTGCAGTAGGACTGTAGACTTTCCTAATAAGACATTTCCCTTTGCTTTGTATTTTATAAATGAACTTTTATTTTCTGTTTTGTGTTTGTTAGATGCATGACGACCCTTTCAAACTCCACATACCTTTAAAAAACAATTTTGCTATCAATAATTACAATATTGTAATTTGTTTATTGCTTCCTACAAAACTTAGTTTATGTTGTATTACAGATCACTGTTTTTTTCCAGTATAAATTCCCAGCCTACGTTACTAGTAATTTGGATGCATATATGTTTAAAATGCTTAAATGTAGCTTACAACTAGAGATCTTCCGACATGTGCATTAGAGGAGTCAAGTGTACATTGTATCTGGTTGAGAATATGTCTCAGATTTCCCATTTGGTATTTACTATAGAAAAACCCAGGGACCTGATTATATGTTATTAGACAAAACACACAAACCTTGGGGTTGAGTGTGTCCTGGATCACTGTCATAATGTGTCAAATTATGCTAATTTTCTGTTTTTCTTGGGAAACATAAATATATCTTATGTTTTCTGCATCCTACCAAAACGCCTCGCATATTTTAAGTATACAGAATGGGTGCTCAATAAATGTTTTTTGAATGAATTTATGAATCGATGTCAGCAATATTACTCCCCACATGCAAGTAATATGAAGAGCAAAATGACTTTAAGAATGCTTTCAAAATATACTTACATGAAGTAATATGTGTACTATTATGCTTAATGTTTAACATGGAGTATCATTCATTGTTGTACTATTAGATACTAAGCCATTTCATATTCAGATCAGAGCATACTTGAGAGATGTAAAATCACAGTCCCTTATTGCCTTGATGTGGAAATTGTGCATTCATATTTAGGTAGGAATCACAAAATTTAATTGTAAGTGTATTTTTCATTCTACAGTCTGTGGAAAAATTATTTAACCAGTTAAAATTGAAATGTTAAGTGGAGAGTAAGTCTCTCTGAAGTGGTGTGGATAAAAGAAAAAAGTACCCATGAGAATTTCACTTTATATGCCAGATGAAAATGAGCATTCAGAAGCCAGTGAGTAGGTTTGATACTTCTTCCTTTTTCTGATTTAACTTACATCATCCAAAATTCTAAGACATGTTCTTTTTTAAAAATACCTTGCTAGCATGATCATAATCTTTTCCTTACTGCATAATCGCAAAAATAATGAGATGTTTTGTTTTAAGGAGTTAGATATTTATAGATACAGTTATAGATACAGGTTATTTTAAATACACACACAAACACACAAACACACCCCCAAACATAAATATGTTATGATTTGGAACATTGTTTAACATTAATTTGTAATAATTATTTCCCTTATTAGACTTGATAATATATTTTATTATTCCTGTTTTAGCTGTATGCACGGAGGAGAGAGACTATGTGTTGCTTAAAGGGCAGGGTATCAGCAAGAACGGGACCTGAGAGGTTTTTGCCTTTCATGTTGGCATTTCCCACAGCAAAATCTCTTCAATTCCTGCACAGCCCTGTTTTTCTGCCCCTGAAATCTCGGTAACTTTAGCACTCCACTCAGAGAGTTATAAAAGAATTGCCTGTTACTAAAATAGATTAAAGATGGGCATATCAATTAAAAAAATAGAAAAATCTACATGAATTAAGAACTGTAATGGAAGTTGAAACTACTAAAGATAGTCATTCTCCTTAGGTCTTAAGTTTTCATATGTTTGCTTGACACTAGCATCTCTGCTTATTTCAAATAGGTAGCCTATCTTCTAACCTAACCAACTCTGCCTTCATTTAAACAAGCTGCATTGAATTTGCAGAATTAGTTCTTTTATATTTTGCATATATATAATATATGTTTTGATGAGACTAGACTTTTGTCATTTTTTTGTTTTGTTTTGTTTCATTTTTAGTTTCCTGCCCCCTTGTGGATTTTTATTATTGCTTCATTAGTAAAATCAGGATGCATGTGAGAGGTGAAACAAACAAGATACAGGTTTCATCTAGAGTGTTTTTGAAACTCTGAAAGTAGAACAAATTAAGAATGCTTTTTTATGTTCTCATTTTGTCTTTTAGCAGTATTTTAAAGGTTAGTTCTTGACACTGAATGATTAATGTATAGAATATTCGTTTTTCATCAGCCATAGGTTTCTGCAAGATAGAAGTTTACTAAAGCTGAAATTAGATGTCAATATGCTATAATCTGGTGGCAATCTGGATAAAAAATGAAGAGAACAAGTAATTTATTACTTCCTTTATAGCACTACACTGAGGTACACCTGGAGTTCACTTTCTGGTAATGTGGAAGTGTTAATTTATTTAAATTCCACATTAAAAGGGCAATTCTGGGTGAAAGTCAAGCACTACATATCTTTAACATTGTCACAGTGGAGGGGTCATAGATGAAAGAGATGCAGTGAGAATTCACCACCTAATGCTCCTCCCTGTACCATAGGATTCCCTTACCTGTAGTTAGCCTAATTAAACTGGATAGGGGACTGGTCTTAATTGGTTCCCTGCTCTATTAAGTAATGCAGATTTTTTTTTTCCTAGTTGCATAAGGTATCTTCTCTTTGGTCATACTCTGTATACCTGGAAATTATGCATTTCTGCACTTTCATGCTTTTCTTTATTCACTCCCTTGAAATCACAAATATTTTCATTAGTTATTTATCACACTAAATAACGCTACAGAGTCATATAATTTTGATGAAATTTATCTGAGTGAGGAACCTGTTTAGATTATTTATTTTCTCGATTGTTTCATTGTCAGCTTTTAAAACTGGCAATGGTACTAATGGGGTTTTCATATTTATTGAGTGCTTGCTGTGAGCCATGTAATATACTGAGCACTTTCTTACCATTTCTCAATTGGTCAACCCACTTTTTCTGGGGGGTAATAGTATGACCTCCATTTTACCCCTGAGATAAAATCTTCAATATTAGACATACAGTATTTAAACCTGGGACTGTACAACTCCATGAAATCCACTCTCACTAAGTTAAAATATAACACATTATTAAAATATCCTTCCGACAATGGTCAAGCCAAGGATCCATCCTGAGCCACGTAACAGTTTCTAATGAAAACAACTACAACAAAAACTTTTAGCAGTAATTTTTCACTATTTTATCACACACTAAGCAGTCATGCACTTTCATGCTTTCCTTTCATATATGTTATTGTTTTGGGGTTTTGTTACTATTTTCATTAAAATTGGTTGTTGTCGATTTGTTTGTTGATTTTATATTTCTTTATTTTGCTTTTATTTCTTGCTTTACTTTTGGTAGCCCAAAGATTCTTTATGCTCTGGCTTATAAGCAAACATTCTGGTGATTTGACTTTCAATGCTTCCCTTCCTCTTTCCTCTCCTCCCTTTTTTCCTTCCTTCCTTCTTTCCTTCCATTACCAGAAAACCTATAGTGATGGCCAGTCCAGTCCCCTGCTTCAGGGCTTCATCTGGCTATTCTCAGGACTGGGATTAGAACCTGAATCTTCTGAATCTGGAGCAAGTGCTCAATCTATCTGAACTGTTTCATTTTCTTTTTCATTCATTGTGGTTTTACTTGGTTATTGCAAATGTTTGATTGTTCTGTTTTTTTTTTTCATAGTATAGAGACTACTTTAAAAAAATTCAGTTTTCATAGTGCTGATGGTGTAGATCACAAACTACCCTTTTAAGTGTCCTAGCCTCTCAGACTTCAAACAGATTACTCTCTTTTAATATCATTATGGGACTTGAGAAAATTTTGAGAGACAACTGTCTTACAGGACTCAAAAACAAGCAAGTAATGGACAGCGACTGTAATGGGGTATGTGGTGGGGACTTGATAATGGGGGGAAATCTAGTAAACACAGTGTTGCTCATGTGATTGTATATTAATGATATAAAAAAATACAAAAAAAACCCCACAAGCAAGTAATGGTCATGAATTTCTCTCTTACCTTTACAGAACAGTGGAGCTTTGTTCTCAATGGTGGGGTTCATTTGTTCTCAAATGCTCTTATATCTTGTCATTTTGGAATATTCTTGATTTGGCTATAAAACAAGTGGAAATTTCAGATTGCAGCAATAAACTTCTGTTTGCCAGTATTTAAAAGATCAACATCACATTTGCATGAATCATCATCCTCATTGGTGATTATTCTGGAGGGTCAATAAATGATATGATGTACGGTATTGTTGCCTGGCTTAGGTGGTATTGATGCTGGTGACAGAGTGTTACAGGATAAAAACATGAATTTAGGATTTAAGTCACTTTCCATATTGCTTCATTAACTTAAAAAACTGGAAAAGATAACTTCAGAGGAATTGTCTAATTTATTGGTAGTGCAGTAACACTGTATATTTCACAAATGACTACCACTACCAATAGGAGAGAAATACCTTGATTGGTACTCAAGCAAAAGAGTAGCATCAAATCATATATTGCAATATTAATAAGTAAAATTCTTGACACTCTGGCAAACAAAACTAATTTGCCTGTTTTGTACTTTATTAAAGAAATCACATCTTTAAAAGTATATTCCATGGCTTCAAATTGAAGTCATTAGCCAAATACGCTATCATTTACAAATGGTGCACAAAACAACTTGACAATTGAAAGGCTCAATGTATTTGCTGCTTATCAAGAACTGTTGGTATTAAATAAGGGATATGCTAGATAAAATGAATATTTACAAAAGCTTCTTTTCAACGAAGTGTCTGAATTTCAGATCATTACTACAGTACTTTTTAAAATTGTTTTTTTTCAAAATATTTTTTAAAGGACAGAACTTCATTTCCCTAAAAATAGTCACACAAGTAATTAGAAGTGGAGATAGATTTATATTCCCTGCAGTCTGACCCTTAACCACTGTACATGTATGCTTATTCAAGCTGATTGCTTGGCTACCTGACTACCTGCTATGCCCACTTACTATTTCTTGTGGCTTACTTACATGGCAACAATATACTTTAGATACAAGTTTTCATCACAAACAAGAAACTGTTCATTTCAAAAATACTACTTGTCTTAAAGATTTAGATGCCAGAACAGAAACACGACTAAACTGTTTAAGGGTTGATTATGGTTGAGAAGTTACTTTCAGGTATTTCTGAGTTAGAATGAGAATAACATTTCAATTTTCAGTTGGCAAAAGAAGGAAATAAGATAAAACTGCCAAAAACCAATTAATGAACAAATATGAAGAATAATTAGAGCATTACTAAGCAATGTGATACAAAAAATATTGTAATAATTGTAAATAACATTTGAGTACTTACAATGTGTCAGGCACTGTATTAGTGCTTTATCAATTTCTCATATTGAATCCTTACAGCTCTGTGAGGTAAGTACATTACTATACAGTCTCCAGATGAAGAAACAGTGGTTCTGAATGCAGGTAGTGCTATGGTCTTTATATGTTTCCTCAGATTTCTTACGTTGACATCCAAATGCCCAATGTGATGGTGTTAGGAGGTGGGGTCTTTGGGAAGTGATTTCAGTGGAGCCTTCATGAACAGGATTAATGCTTTTATTAAAGAACCCACGGAGCTCCTTAGCTCCTTCTGCCATGTTGAAGACATAGAAATATTGTGCTGACTATGAGCCAGGAAGAAGGACCTCACCAGAATTCAACCATGTTAGTGCCTTAGTCTTGAACTTCCCCAACCTCCAGAACTGTGAGAAATACATTTCTGTTGTTTATAAGCCACCCAGTCTGTAGTTTTTATGACAGATGTTCAAACAGACTAAGGTAGCTCTCCCAATATCCATTTACCCAGGAAATTACTGAGATGGAATTTGAACTAGTCAATAGGTTTCAGAGCTTATTTGATTAGCCACCATGTTCTCCTCAGAGAAAGGAGAAGTATCGTTTTACTGTCCTAGAATATACATGTACATGTGTATTTAATGAATTATTTGCTATTTATTTGGTTCTGGTTGACCAGTAGTCTGAATTCACTTCCTGTTGTCTAAACGACTTCTTGATTTAGGATTATTCCAGCCAAATAGGATGGCATTTTTTTGTTCTGGATAAAACAGATCAAGATAACTTCCCACCAGGTACTTTGTTGATATCGTAAGAAAAAAAAAAAGAGCCAATTGCTTACCATAACCTAATTTTGCAGTGTGAATGTCATGTGTTATAATATAGTAGATATGATTGCTTATGGCACAGGAAAAGTTATTGCAAGAAATTGAATATTATTGTTACACATCTTGCTCAATGGGAAGCACTTCTTAAAAATTTATTTAAAAAAACATTATGTCAAAATAAAATTTACCAAAACATATTTACAAAAAAATGGCATATTTTCTGAGGGGATTTCAAAGAAATTTTACTGTAATGCAGCACATTAAATCACTTTAGGTGCTTAGTCTCTAGTGTGCCTTTCACCCTTTCTTCTATTGAGAACTTTTTACCCCCTTCTCCCATGTACTTCTTTAATATTGCTGTGTGTGCAATCCTCAAGAAATGTGAAATGGAGCAAGAGGCTGTAACAGTGGAGGGAAGAAATCTAACAGTTAAACAGGTGCACATAGAAAATAAATAAAAAATGAGAAATCAGTTCCCATGGGTGCTATAAAAGGAGCATTTGCTGAATAACTAATTGGGTAGCCCTCGTGCCCTATGAATTATTGTTCTGATTTACCCAATCACACTGTCTAACAAACTCAAATTGCTTAACATTCTAATTATTCTGTATGCAACTTCAGAAAACGGAATTTCTAACTGGCCAATTATTGAAGGCAAGTTATTCTGTTTTTCTTTGTTTTATTTATTTTATTTTAATTTCCTACTATAATGGAGGACACAGTCATGCTTAAAGAACACCTGAATCATGTTTTCCTTTTTGTGATGGTGCCACATAATTACATGCAAATGGCAATTGCTTAAATGTTAACTGGTTACTTTTACTTAATAATAATAAGCATAGTATTTTCTTCTTTGTTCATTTACTAAAGATTTATTGAACACATACTATGTATAACCTCATCTATTACGACTGTGCCAATTCACAATGGGAATATAACCATTTGGACATTTTTATGATCATTTAGACAAGTCATTCTATGTAACATATTCTCCCAATAATTTCTTTTCTGTCTAGCATCATATTTTATCATTTCACCATTCACTTTCTAAACACATGGACCTTTACAAATCAAGCTAGATTTAACATGTAGTTTTGTTTGTTACTGTTTTATGCTAAGTGCATTCTATCATTTAATTATCATAAAAGCCTCATTAGTTATATACTGTTACTATCCCCACTTTAGAGATGATGAAATGGAAAAGCAACTAAATAAAGTAGCCTAAGCTCATACCTCTAGTATATGCATTCAAGCTCAGGCATCTATACTTGAGAGAACAATCTGTTAACCATTATTCTATGTATTATCTGGATACTACCTTCATTAAAGTTGTTTCTACATTTAAACAAGCAAAACATAGAATTTACACAGAAGGCTATTTAATTTGTATTTCACCTAAGATCTGACTGCCTGCTTTTTCTTTTTCCTTTTTAAGAGAAAAAGGGATTTCCTAAAAAAGTGATTGCTGTAAGATGACAAAGTTCAAAATGAAATTAGCTACATATCAAATGCATGTCAAGGTATTTATTTACTTAATTATAGTGACTTATGTTTATTTGTTTTCCTTTAAATAATTTAGCCTCACTTCTTTACTACATTTGTTTCTTTCTTTTTGCTTAGTTATTTTACTTTTTCTCCCTGTTCATATTAGGGCCTTTATTCTGCTTTCATCTTACCCAGCAAAAACTTATCTCAGAATGAACCCTAATGTTCACCTTCCCAGAGCTCACATAGAACAGTTTCATGTTGCCTGAGGGAGACTCAAAACAGGCCTATTAATTCCACTAAAATTCCTAGTCATCAATTTCAAATGATGCTCAAATTGCCATTAATTCTACTACTGTTTTTCTGGTCAACTCACATTCACACCTTCCCCAAAGTTTCAAATCCCATTTATTTTCTTAAAAACTCTAGCTGCTCTCTTTCCTTATTCCTGCTTACTTTGGGCCAAACACTATAATACGACATTTAATTTTCATAGCTCCTTTGAAACACTGACTCTCAAATATTTCAAAGACATCTGACACTTAAGTACTAAAATTCAGTCTCAGCAGCAGCAGCTCTTTGGTGTTCTTTATCTCAGGGATTGGTACAATCATGGTTCCAATTGATAAAGCTAGGAAAGTTGGTGTCTTTCTTCTTACTCTTCCTTTACACTTCATGCCCAATATATAACAAGTACTAATGACTTTATTGCCCTCATCTCTCTCAAATATGTCTAACTTTGCCACCATCACTGTAGGCCAATGTATCATCATTTTTCACCTGGTCTATGGAAGAACTGACATATTAGTTTTCAAGGCTGTGCAACAAATTACCACAAAATTAGCATCTTACAGCAATATGCATTTATTATCCTTTAGTTTCTGTAGGTCAGAAGTTCAGACAGGGTCCTCTGCTCAGTGTTTCATAAGATTCAAATCTTGTTGACCTGGTTGTGTTCTTATCTAGCTTTCAGGGTCTTATTCCAACCTTATTCAGGTTGCTGGCAGAATTCAGTTCCTTGTAACTGTAGGAATGAAGGCTCCATTATCTTGCTAACTGTTGGCCAGGGAATGCTCTCAGTCCCTGTAACCTACCCTCAGGTCTTTGCCATGTGGCTATCTCCATAGGCAATTCACAACACTGATAATTGTTTCTTTAAGACCAGCAGGATAGTCTCCTGAGCTCTGAATATCTTCTTTCAGGAAAAGAGTGAACCCTTTTCGAAGGGCCTTTTAAAAAGCTTTTTCAAAGGACTCACATGATAAAGTCAGGCCCAGGATAATCTCTCCTTTTTTGATCTCAAGGACAACTGATTAGATACCTAAATTACATTTGGAAAATCCCTTCTCCTTTGTTATATAACATAACCCAGTCATAGAAGTTAAGTCCCATCATGTTAATAAATCTTATAGTCAAGGGGAGGGTATTATATTGTAAGGGAGTGAGGACTTTGGGGGCCCTCTTAGAATTCTGCATGCCAAAATTGCCAAATAGTACTAAGATGAATTCTGACCCATTTCCATTCCATTCTTTAATAATGGAGGAATTTTCTCAAATACAGCTTTAATCATTTTGTTCCCTAAATTAAACTCTATTTATGTTTTCCATTGTTGCTGATATGAAAAAAAGTAAATGAAATTTTACAGGGACTATAGTAACTAACATGATCTGGCCTTATCTACTTCTTTGGTGGTATCTTCTACCAGGTTTTCTTTACTCCCTTTATTTCAATCAAAATGATGTTCTCTTGTTTTTTTTTTATTTCCTGTGTTCTTTCCCAGTATAGGGATTTTGCATATGCTAATGTCTCTGCCTGGACTTTAACTTCCTGCATTTTCACCTAGTTATTCTAACTCATCCTTCCAATCTCAATAAAGTGTCACTTCCTCAGGCTAACTCTTCTTTTCATAGGCACTCTCTCGGCTCTACGTACCTTTTTCATAACACTTTTAAAAGCCAAAATTTCTCTCTGTAGTGAAATAAATATTTCTGTCTCCCCTACTAAACTTCTTAGAGCAGGGACCAATGTAAGCTTTTACCCTCAGATAGCCCCTGTGTGTGGAATAGTAGCTAGCACAAAATCAATGTGTTAACTGACCAAATAAATGATTAAAAGTTTCTCACATGACATCATTATATTTGGGTTTTGTAAGACGTATAATATTCTCTCTAAAGGAATTAATCATATGTATGCATTTGTATTCACAATTTATATTTCTGAAGCACAAGTAATGATGTTTACCCTTGAATATGTTATAATATGGGAATATTGTGAAAGTGATGGTATTTGGAAGTTGTCCTTTCCATGAAAAACATCGTGCAGATTTTGAACAATTTAACTGTGTAATTTTTTACAATCATGGAGAGCAAATCATTTGGCACATGAAAATATTTGCATAAAAGATGTTTTAATTGTAAGATTTAAAAAAAGAACTATATACTGACATACTGTGAAGATTTGAGAGGTTTTGCAGTATTAAAACTTGGAGATGTAATAAAATATAATTGAACAGATAATGGCAAAAATAAAATTGCAGAAACGGACATGGACCACTACAAATCTGCTTTAGTTCAAAAATATAATTAATCAAGTTGGTTTTACTTTTAATCTGATTAACTCTCCTTTATGAAACTGCATAAGAAATATACCAAGCTAAAATTAGAATATTAATTTGAATCAGAGAAGTAAAATGTAGGGGAACAAAATCCTACCAAACCTAATGCCTACCAAACAGAGATTTCTTTTGTTGAATAAAACTGATCCCTTAATTCACCATATTTCATAGATTGCATTTTCTTAATTCTGTCTAGGTTTTCTGGTTCAGTATTCTAGGAAGGAAATATTGAAGACTCAGCTCTGCATCTGGGCATTCTGAGAGTTATGACCCTCAATATTCTCTGTTCTCAAAGTTCTCAAACTGTCAAAGCACTAGAGGAAGAAGCACTTTCAATAGTTACTCATGTTATTTCTTATTTTAGAAGTGTATTTCACCAATTTTGCACTACAATGTTCACTTATGTCACTGTATGCATAGAAGGATATGATTATTTCTTGGGGAAAAAACAATATTGTTACTTTCTGAAGCAAAGTAACTATCCCCCAAACAGGATGTTCTTAGGACATACTGACTTCAAAATAAGAAGCCCTTTATTAGATATATACACCTTAGGACTGTTGTATCTTCTTGATGGATTGATCTTTCATCATCATGTAATGTTTCTCTTTATCCCTACTAATATTAATTGTTTTGAAGCCTTTTTTTCTCTAATATACATCCACTCCAACTTTCTTTTGCTTAGAATTTTCATGGTATATCTTCCCTCAATCTTTTTACTTCTAACTTGTCTACATCTTTATACAGAGAGTAGATTTATTATAGACATACATAGTTGATTCTTGCTATTTTATCAAATCTATCAATCTTTGCCTTTTAATTGGTATAATTAGATCATGTATATTTAATGTGATCATTGAGTGGTTGGATTTAAAATGATCAGTTTGTTAGTTGTGTTCTACTTGTCTGATCTTTTTATTGTTGTTCTTCCATATTTTTTCTTTATCTTTTACTTTTGGGTTTTTTGGACATTTAAAAATTATTGGTTTATTAGTTATACCTCTTTTTAATTTGTTAGTGCTTGGTTAAAGGTTTATAATATGCACATTTAACTAATTAATATCAAACTTCAAATAACATAATACCACTTCACATGTAGTATTAAGAACCTTACAGTAGTATAATTTCTTCCCTCCCCTTCTTTGCTATTATCATCAGATTTTATTTTTACCTATGTTACAAAGCAAACAATACATTCATATTCTTGTTCTTTAGAAGCCATGCTCTTTTACAGAAATTAAAAACAATAAACAGTCATACATTTACTCTTACTTCACAAATTCTGATCTCTTCATATCTTTAAATAAAAAGTTTCAGCTGGTCATATTCCTGCCTACAGAACTTTTCCTGATATTTCTTATAGTGCTGGTCTGCTGGCAATGGATTTTTCTCAGCTCTTGTTTGTCTAAAAATATTTACATAACCTTCATTCTTTATTTTACACAAAGAGAAGTTCAGAAGCACTATGGTTCCAGGGATGATTAAACCAGTGATTCAACAGCATAATACAGCATCCGTTTTCTTTCTAGCTTTATGCCCTTCAATCCTGGAAATGTTGGTTCTTGCTTTGACTGCTCATCATCACAGTGTGACTGGAGCATCCCAAAATATCTCATACATACTCACTGGCCTGAATATCTGAGAAGAGAATATCGTTCTGTTCCTTTGCCTGAACACTAAGAGTTTTTCCTTTTGCCCACTGGCTTGGTTTATATTACATACCTATTCTTCAAATAATCATTAATAAGGTAATTGTTACTAATATTTCCCTCCTAAGTTGTACATGAATCCAGAATCCTCCTAACATACAAGGTTGTACCTATAAAAGTGCATTTCTGAAACTGTAGGAATTAGCTGTTGGGAAGTCAACCAACAAAGTCAGCCAAGACCTGCCCTCACTTTTAATATTTCAATATTGGTAAGAAATGAGTATTATAACGTTGGTTTACTTTTCATTTCATAAAATGGGATTTCTAAGAGGAAATTGATCATAAGACTTTTTTTTCCTCCTTTTTTTTCTTCAGTGACCTAAGAAAGTGAATTCTCCTATAGATCAATGATGTATTGAGGTGCTCTCACATGACTTCTGAGGGACGCTTAAGGGAGTTTTCCTAAGATGCCTTCCCTCAGGAAGCCACTGGCAAGCAAGTATAAGATGTCACCTCCAATTAGCTTCTTGGTTTTCCAAAGAACACCTTCCACATGAAAAACATGCTTGCAACAAAAAGAAACTAGTACAATTTCAAATTTTGAAGCAGAATCAACCTGAGATAAATGAAGAAGTTCAATATGTAAATGATCAGGCAGAATTGTGTCTAATAAAACTTTATTTATAAAAACAAGTGGTAGCCAGATTTGGCATGAGGATCATAGTTGCCCACTCCTGATCATGTCCATTAGAGCTGGTAAGTTACACCACTTGTCTCAAATCAATGTTCCAAGGTGCATACCTCCCCTTAAATTAAGTGCTTTTAATTTGGATTCCATGAACTACAGATAGATTTTAATGGGTCTATGAACTCTGAAAATTCTACCTAAAATGGTTTGGGGAAAGTGTGCATAAATAAAAACCAGAACAGTCTGTAACCCACTTCTCACTATTACCATTTATTAAAAAAATACACGAATCTCTGCCTTGGGTAGGTATAGTAATACTAAAGAAGTTAAGATGCTTAAGCTCTTGGAGTAATTATTAGGAAGGATTAGCAAACAGAGGGATAAAGTAGCAAAGGCATAATAGAATTAAATGCATAATGAAAAAACTATATTCAAATAAAACATAATCAATAAAACACAATGAAATAAAATTGTGGATTGCTGTGAACTGCTTTGATGTTATACTAGCCTAGAAGGAAAAGTAGGTGGATTCATTCCACAGCAAATATTTGTTAAGACCTGGTTATTAATCAGTCTCTGCTCTGCAGTAAAGAGTTAGGACAAAGGTATCCTGAGGATCAAAGATACAAGTGAGGTGGGGCAGGGACATGGGACAAACATCATGATTAACTTTTCCTGCCTATGATGAAAAATGCTGAGATACAAACAGTATGGTAAGAACAGGAGAGACTCCATCTTAAGGCTAAGATTCCATTTTAAAAAGCAGAGAGTTAAGAAGATTCCTAATGTATTCTTTGGTAATCAGACAATAACCCACCCAATCTTAAGACAGGGCAAGCAGTCTTAACTGGTAAGTTCCCACAGTCCTAGAGAAGAACAGGATCAATAAATCCCTTGTGTTAAGTTTACCTTACAGAATTATCCAGAGGACTGAGACTGACTGTGGGTGAGAACATAGTGTCCTTCACTAGAGAAACATCATGAGACCACAAGTCAAGCCTATGCTCAACAACCCCCACTCCACTCTTTGCCCTGTCTTGAAAGCCTTAAAAAGACAGAATCCCCAGCCTTTCGGTGCACCTGCTCTCTGAGGACGCCTGCACGTTTTCTCTTTTTAAGTCTGTTCCTTTAAATAAAGGTTTCTCACTGCTCAACTTACTACGTTTGGTGGTTTCGCTATTTCATTCTATTTCCAAGTCTCCATTTTGCCCTTGATAAGTAGGGAGGGGCTGCTGAGAGCTCAGGTTCGGGCCTGCAAGTTCCCACCACCTGGGTGACCCAGACGGAACTGCAGCTTCAGGAACCTGCCTGAAAATCTCCTTTCTTTGGGAAGTTCTCAGAACATAATCTCGCTCCATCCCGTGCTCTGCGGCTCCCTGGGGTGGTAGGAGCTTAGATCTCATGCGGTGCAGATCCAAGCAAACACAGGACCCCAGGTGACCCTGGCCTTAAGAGTTGGCAAGGGAATCTGCCCTAGGCTGAGAGCTTTCTCACTTTCTCTCTGCACTTTCCTGCTCTCTGCTGCCTATAAGGCAGCTGCCATTCCCTGCCACTCTTGCTCTAATGAATTCCTTCCTTACTGTAGGAATTGTCTGACCTGTTCATTCTTTCTCACCCAGAGTCAAGAACCCTCCCCAGTCCAGGTTGAGGTTTCACCTGGTGCACAGCAAGAGACCTCCCCAGACGCAGCTGCCTGGCAACACAAGGACTACAGCAACAAACATGTCATGGATCACTAGTTACACACACAGGAGTTTTTTTGTTGTTGTACTGTATATTTTTATATAAATCATAATTTAGACAATTGAATCATAAATTCGACAAAGGTTGTACACTACTAGAAAACAGGTGAAATGCTATATAAATACTAAAGTAGGTTACAAAAGTGGAAGTTATTATATACATATATGTATAGGTACAGATATAAAATCACAAAATTTATTTCTATGAAATTATTAGCATAAATGCACCCTTAACATCTATCAGTGTCAGGACACACACAATATCTGAGAACTAATAAAAAATTATTTGAATTAGTCTCTTACAATGAAGTCTGATTCACTCTTCAAGACTTCAAAGTTAATGTTTAAAGAAAAAAATGACTATTCTCAATAAATTTTCTGTCAGTGACAATTACTTAATGTTTTATGATATTTTATATGAAAGATTTATTGTTTTGAAAATGTTATTTTTCTGCCCTTTATTCTTTGTTTTTTATTGCTGTCTGCTAAGAGAAATAAAAGGACTATGTCAATAAAAAATTGTCTTTCAAAATTAACTTTTTTCTTTGTTAAAATTTTACATAAAATCCTAGGTTTTTACCTTAGGCTGACAATGCCTAGGATTTTATGTTCAGTCACCAAATATATACAGAAACAGATGGTAATATACATTATAAAATATTCTTCCAGGTTTGGGATAATTAAAAAATTTGTATGCCTATAAATGCATAATATCTATACATACTTTTATACACAGACCTAATAAAATACAAATATTTATAATTAAGGCTAAGTCATGTCAAGTAGCCAAATGCACTTAATCATATTATGATCTAAGTATCATGAAAATTTAGAATGACTAAAATAATGTCATTAAAAATACTAAATTTGTTTATTCTTACTCATTTGTAGTGTGACTATTAAAAGTGCTGTATTTTCTTTTAAAGTACTTAGTCCCCACAGTTGGGCAAAGAGATGTTGAATATTTACGCACACCAAAATGTTCTTTATCTGGCCTAATAACCTCCATAACCAGCACTGGTGAATATAAGTTATGGCACAATTGTGGGGGTGTTTTTCACATTATTTTAGGATAATGGGGAGACTGAGGAAGTGCTGTGGATGCATATATTTGATATATATGAATACATACCCTCCCAGTGACTGGCAAGAAAGTTTTAATTCCCACCACATAATGGTCCATTTGCCTCGAGTGTTTCAGAATGGTTCAATAATCACTAGCCATGTGTGTAGTTTGTTGAATTATTTAAGCTTATTTCCAGGGGGAAAAAAAGACAGGGAGGAAGGCAACTGATTCAATGCAAATGAAAAGCTTTTGAAGCTCCCTATGGTGAAGATGTGATTACAGTCAGACAGTTAATAACCTAGACTTAGAAAAATCTGAAGGTTTTAAAACTGTCTGGCCAGTCAGTAAATGAGGTTTTTCCACACTATCGACCAACTGCCATGCGTTGTAATGGTTTCAGATCTGTTTGGAGTTGGAGTGGACCCACAAATGAAGCAAGAATACCACCCCCTGTACTTTCAATGATTAAGAAAAGTAGTTTGTAAACCTCAACGGTTTTTCTTTGGATCTGGGATTGCGTCTTTAGCGCATACAGTTTATACAGACATGCAGGATGCGAGCTGCTCTCTGAAAATGGGGAGATAGAACTTCAGCTGTGGATTTGCAAAGAAAGTATCTATATGTTTCCAGTGGGGTCTCTTCTCTTCAAATGACCACTATCCCTTCACCCACAGACATTCAATAAATGTTCTATAAAAGGGAAATTGTTGCCAGTTTTATTGAATTTCTGGGCAGCAGTATCCTTTCTGGTTTAGTTCAAATTGAAATAGAAATTTGGAGACCAATGCTTTTATTTTAGCTGCTACTCAAAACCCGGTAGAAAATAATATTTTTACTTTTTAAACTGTTTACTTAATAACTGTGGGGTACAAAATTATATTTGTTTACAAATTTCTTTGCAGAGATGATAGATACTTTCGTAAGTTTCATGGAAATTCTTTGAAAATTAGACATGTATTATGTGTTCAAACTCAGGTTGAGATTTGGCATCATTTATATAGTGGTCATGAAGAAGTCTGAACTTGCTTTGAAGAAAGTAAAAAAATAATGTCAAATATTTTATGAGTTAAGTGAAGATGAATACAAAATTTGTAGTGAGCTCTATGGATAAAATTTTCTCCCTAGACTCCAAATCTAGTTTAAGTGACCTGCTTTCCTAAAATGTTGGTTATTTTATTGTTGTTTATGAAGATGTGAGAAGAAAGCGTTTTTAAATATTTTACCTTATAAGAGGTTTTGATGGTCATCTGTAGTGATTTCCTTATTAAAACTGTCTTACTTATTAAAACTAAAAGGTTTCCCTCAGGGCCAATGGCAGCCTGTTAAAATGCAGTTGTAGTAACCCTCTTGTGTGTGTGTGTTTATTTCATTGAAAAAAAGTAGAGACAAAAGGAATATTAACATCTCCAATCATCCAAGGGAAAGTCCTTTCTTCCAGAGCTAAGCAATGAACTTCTGCATTAACAAGGTGGAAAATTTGGATAGTCTTTCATTCATCTTCACAGAAAAAAAAGAAAAATTCTTTACTCACTTCTCTTTTAAAGATGTGAAAATCTTACAAATCATGCAAAAAAATCCTTAAAGTAGAAGATGATCAGTTGTACAGCAAACGAAGTATTTTTAAATATTCTATCTCATGTTTCTCAACCAGATTAACATTAAAACACCTATCACTGAAAAAAGACTCTCCCTGTAAAAATATTTTGTTATAGCTTTATTACTGATGGAGTTTACACCTTGAATATAATCAGCAATTTTTTCTTTGTGTCCCGCTACAGCATGAAAGCTCCTGATTTCTCATCATGAATAAAAATTTATTATCAGATGAGACATGAAACAGTTGCCTTTCTTATAATCACGTTTTTGGTCTCCCCCTTATACAAACACTTGGAAAGAGGAAGAAGTAGTAATGTATTATCATCAGGTGAGGACTATATGAAGCTTAACTGAGTTTACATTAAAAAATTAGAATTGAATTTTTTTCATCTTTTTTTTGAGAAACCACACAAGAAAACATTTGTGTTGCAATTTGATTGATTTATGCATAATAATATTAATTATAACAAAGAGCATTCTTTTATTGTACAACATAGATAAAAGTAATATTTTATCTTCACAATATTTGGTGAATTCTACAATTTTTAAATTTTGGTGTCAAATTATCAAGTTTTATATCAGTAGTCAAAAAAGTTTAGTTGGCATTAAGAGCTCCAATTGTTTAGTTTTGTATTACTATTTCATTTTGGAAACAACCACATACATAGCCTTTCTGATCCCAGGACTGTCAATATTTGATTCATATCTGCACAAATAAATTGAAAAGAAATGGATCACTTATAAAATTATACACTCACACTCTACTACAAAATAATAAAAGATTCTAAAGTAAACAGGCAATAGCATCTACTAACATGGTTGGAAAATTAACACTCTTTCTATAAAAACAGACGTCTACTTTAACAAGTTATAGGATGAAGATACATTTCTTTATATGACTGCAAAGACTGACATAAGAATCTGTGTAAAAGGTCAGGGATTTAGCTGTGGAAAAACTCTGAATGCAAGCTTTTACTGTAAAAACATATTGCTGCCATTTGTAGAGTATCTGTTTCTCTTTTAAATATACTTAAATAAATTAGGCAGATGTGATCATTGCTCAGAAAAACCAAAATACAGAGTATAAAAACACCAAAGAGTCTAACATTTTCATATAAACTGTTTTCTGATAATATACAAATCAGCAAATTGGCTACCTTTAAAAAGAAGCCACATTTTCAAAGTTTTACTGGGTTACATATACAGGGAGCAAAATGAAAGAATAATGCTCACAAATTAATATTAGCTAAAAGCGATAAAACTAAATAAATGAACTATATAATACAAAATGTTTCCTTCCCTTATGAGGTTTTGGCACAAACACAATGTGTTCCCTCTAAATTAATCTGCGGGTAAAATGCTAAGTAAAATACTGGTTAAAGAATTCGCATGATTCATATAAGTAGTACATGTCATAGATACTGCAATAACAATACTTCAACAAAATTGGATGAGGCAGGTATAAGCAGTAGCAAAAAATAGTAAATATAAGAAACTTTACCAATATAATTGTTATAAATGGTGTATTGAAGGGAAAATTATATCATCTTATTGTTATAAGTTTAATATGTGAACACAAGCCTCCTACTACTTTAATCAGTTCAGTATCTTTCCAATAAGCATGCAACTTTAATATACTATGGAAACAGAATTCAATTCTAAACATTGCATGTGAGTTTTTCTTGTTTTTTTTGTTTTTGCCTGTACTGTTTTCCAAATAAAAGAAATGCATCAAAACCAAAACAACTTGATTGCAAAATGCCCTGTAATTTGACAATGAATAACTGATCTGCATTATTACTCCTCTTGGATTTCGAAGTTGCAGTTCCCCGGTAGGACAACGAATTCTGCGTAGAAGAAGATGAACTGCCGACAAATATCAGCTTCAGCACATCCAGAAACTGCATGTGGTTAAAAAATAAAACAAAACAAAAACTGTGTCTCCTTAACTCAACACCCTATTGGTGTGAAAACTGAAGGGGGGAAAGGATAGAGGCAGACTTTAATTGATTCTTAGAATCAAGAGAGTTGAAAAGGTCAATATGCAGAATACTATAAAAATGTGAATGCCAAATCCTAAATTGGTGAAAGGAATAAACCTAGATAACACTAGTGTAAGTTTTTTTTTCTTTTAAACAGGGTGAAAAGGCAGTTTCTATATTTAAGAAAATAAAGCATTTGAGAAGCATACATTAGAGTATTAAAATGGATTATTTGCCTTGTTTGTTTGGGAAAGTCCCTATCAATAACAGGTGTGACTTAACAGCATTGCATTAAAAGACTAGGTTGTTCATTAATAAAAAAGAACCTACAACTATAAATCAACAGGGACTCCTAGGGAGTTTTATATTAAGCAGTAATTAAATAATAGTTCATGTTGCTTTCTTTCACTGGGAATTACATCCTTTTCACCTCTTCTCTGCTAACGCAGAGACATCCATTATGACGAGTAGCTACAACACTTGTCAGATGCAATCAGCTCCAAACAGCTGAAGGCTAACTGACGTGTACTCTCTTAAAGCAGGGCTTCTTCTCCCCCCCAAGCCCACTGTCCTTTCACATGCATGCAACAGTCAAAAGGGATCACATCACCTAATGAAGAAAAACAGAAGCATATGGTAGGAAGGGGCCTCAGCAGGAGATGGCTGAAATGCCAAGGCTTGCACATAAACAAAATATATATGCAAAAATATGTGTTCATAGAAGCTGTCAGCCACAGCTTCAGGAAATAATAAGCCTGCAAAGGAAGACAGAGTTTTACTGTGACCACAGTTACCGAGGAGTCTGTATTTTTAGTTTAATTTTTTATTGCTCTATAAAGTGGTACACCAGAGCAGGCTAGTCCCAAATAGTTAATTATGCATAAGCAGTTGCAAAGTCCGATTTTACTGTACAATATTGAGCCACATACTCTTCAGAGTATATTTTGCTCATAGCTACCGTAGACTTCCACATGACAGCTGAATGGCAAACTGTAAGTGATTTCACCACTGCCTTCTTTTTTTGAGCCCCATCACTATGCAAGGGTGAATGTTGACCTAAGTCATGAATTTACCCTGCCTTTGTAACTGAGACGTAAGCGCTCAACTTTCCCGAGGTGTATTAATTAATATTTTAGATGTGCACTGAGCACATTCTCCCTTAGTGTTTCTTTCAAATTTGCTTCTGTGCAAAGTTAATGGTCTTAATCAAAAATCCTTTCTTCCCACAATGGCTCTGATCACGGGAATGCAGCTGTCCACCTGCACCGAATCTTGATCATTTGCCGGTGAAAATGCACATTATCTCCCCTTTTGACTTGTCAGCTTTTATGTCGTGACAACCCTAGTGTTTTCACTTTGTATAATCAGTTTGACTGGAACCTTCAAACTTGTGTGTCCCTTTGCTGTGAATATTTTAATATTCTGTGGTGGTATTGTTAGAACTGGGGGATTTGTAAGGGCAGAACTCTGTATGATTTCTAAAACATGACTCCAAGCATTTTATATGCCAAATTGGACATCAGATAAAACAAGTTATTGTTCTAAAAAACAAAAGTGATAATGGACTCTCCTATGGGCAGTTACAGTAATGAAAAAATATACTATCTTTAAGTTGAGTAAAAGTGCTTTTGAGTTTCACTCTGAGTTGCATAAATCATACACCTTACTCCATTTAAATATTTTGTATTTTATATGAGGGATAATCATGTCTCTTAATGTAACATTTAAAATACATTTTCTTATGTTTCACCATCCGTTCTAAATGACACTTCAGGGAGAAACTATTTATTTATTTAACCTAAGAAAGAAAAAAATGTATTCATTGATTTCTTTTGAGAATAATACTAAAACAGGGCATATATTTTTAATTTTTAAAAATCATCTGTATTGAAAAGATGCCTACAACTATGGCACTATTTTCGTAATTTAGCATCTGCCTCAAACAAGAGATGTAATTCGTTATGCGACCACAAGTTGGTTGTAATCAAGTTTGCTTCCCCAATGCTCCAAATGCTTCATATCCATTTATTGATCTATTTGTTTCATTACATGAATATAAATGAATAAGTGGCAGTTGTGAGCAGTTTTCTTTTGGAAGTGATATGAAAGCACTTGGCTAGGCATTGACGTAACCACAATATCAGAGCTTCTATATTAATCTTTACTTTGAGCTAGGAAAGTATCTGACAGAATACTGTCCTGTCAGAGAGTCTTATTGTTAATAGTAACATCTGGGTAAAATGTCTTTCTGAATCGTTCTTAAAAGGTTGGTTCCTCTTTTTCTCTCTCAGCATATCATCCAAAACTTCCACTTTGAGTAACTAAGGAAATCAAAAAACACAACAAGGGAATTTGCATCCATGAAACCCACACGCCTAAACTAGCATCTACTGGATGAAAATAAAAGCAGAGTTCAAACAGGTGACAATTTATGGGAGACTTATTCTGGAATAGCTCGCTGAACCTCAAGTTCTACCCCCAGGAAAGTGGGCTACACCTTACCACACAATTCTTCTCTGTGGACAAATACAGAGAATTGGATTGAGATGTTTCTTTCTTCTGGCAGTGATTCTTTAGGTGGATCTCAGATGGCTCTGCTTGGCCCAGGATTGTCCCAAATGTCCTTTTAGCTACTTCATTACAGACAATGGGAGAGCCAGAGAGCAACTTGAGGCAAAATGTTGCCTCTTCGAGACGTGCCTTTGATTCCAGTGCGAAGGGTGCTCCCAGCATCCTGATACGCCCCTGATTCATCTCTTAATGCTTGGTGTGTTAGCAAAAGCTGGCCCTGAAGTGCTCTTTTTCTTTCTTTTTTTTTTTTTTTCTGAAGCTGTTCACACACTTCTGGCAATTTGGCTTTAAAATGTGGAATGAAAAGGCTAGGTCATAGTGCCATGGGGAAAAGCTGCATTTACAATTACTAGAATAATTCAAAATAGAAAAAAAAGAAAAGAGTAGAAATTTGCCTGAATACTGTAGTCATTATGTATTCTGGTTTAAAAGAGCTTATTGGGCAAATATTTTGCAGGAGGGAATAAATATCTCTGAGCAGTCTCTAGGATAATTTTTGAATTCTTGCTTATTTTTCTCCTATAACCCTTCAAAAAAGTCTTCATGAATAAAACAAAGCAGATACCTAATAATGCTTAACACAATCAAAAACAAGGAAACATGACTATTGCTTACCATGTTCACAAATGTATACAATTTCCTAAAACATTTTTTGTTAAATAGCTCTGGGATAGAGCATTTTAAAATTCTTCTAATTACCATGATCATGTGCTATTTGTAACAGATAATTTAACTTATCCTTTGCTAAACAAAATAACTGAAGGGACTGACAAGTTTTTCCATAAAGAAAAATACATATGGTAGTAAGAATTTTGAATTAATGTTGAATAATTGAAGATTATATCATACATAGGAAATTCTTCCTTTTAATTATAATTGAAATTATTTGGAGAAATATGTGTTGATATTATAAAATACTTTAAATTTTAAATACATATTGAGAACAAAAGAAGGCATGGTTTTTAAAAACTGAATTATTTTAATATAAACTTACATTTTTAACCTCATCAAAGGTAATGTGAATGCAAATTAAACCTATCTTTTTTTCTTATATTACTCGGATTGTACTATATCCTGTGGAATTTGAAAACACTGAATATTTTCTTATCTTATTTGATCTCATGAAAATGAAAAGACTACTAATATCCAACTAGAGGCAAGTGGCAGAATCCAGGTGAACATCTTTCACAAATTCCACAAAATTAAGGACTTTGCTATTGGCCAAGGAATGATGTCTCATATTCAATTCTAGGAAAAATCCTTTCTCTTCTCAAAACACTATTCTCCTGGAGGCAACTCTTAGTGTTGTGTGCTAAGGCAGAAACACACTTTAGATCATATCGAGACACACTGGATCTATGAACGGAATCTGGTTCACAAGGAACAAATACAACCCTTGGACTGTTTTACTTCTTGTTTGCTTTTTTTTCTTTTCAGATATAAATGAAATAGACAAAAACAAAGCAAGTCATAAATAAGTAGGAAATATGAGACAGTGTAGCTGAGGGAGATCAGCAAAACTGAGTAAATGAGAAATTGAACAAGTACATTGATGATTCTTCATGTCACTGGACTTTTGAGGCACCTCAGATAATACCGATTTGACTTTGAAAACATTTAGACCTTTCTTTGTTTCAATTATTTTCAAACAGGACAAAAAAAAAAAAAAAACAGACACTGAAAGCCCTTTCTTGCCTTCCTTAGTCCCTTTGATATTTCTAGTTGTTCACCAAGCTTGCTCGTACATGCCCTATTTTACTACATTTAGTGCACCCTGCTGCTGCATAATTTATTTATTTTATTGTTGAAAGTTTGTGTAAAGACTTGAATGTCTAAAATATGAAAATATAAAATGCAAATGAATCTCTGGATCAGATTCCAATAAGCAAAAGGAAGAAACATAGTGATATATGTCCCTTAAGGAAATGTCAGAACACAAAAACAGAATAAAAAACATTACATTTGATTGGAAGAGTCACTCAATATATATTTATGTGGAGGTGCTGAGGCTGGATGTATTAAATGTGCTTAAGTATAAAAAACACAGACCATGTGGTATCAGAAACAATATGAGAGGTGGTATTTCACTTTGTATTTTAGCAGGAGTGCCAAAATATTTGGGGCTTCATTTATTTTTAAACTTAGTTGTTTTAACAGCGACACATTTGCAAAGCTCTCAATATTAGCTCCTTAAGATTATGCTTTTTATATTCTCTAACAGCTTATATTATTTGACTAATTGACAGATATTTCAATTAGGAGAGCCTATATTAAACACTGTTTTGATAGAATATTTCTGGAGATTGACAGTTGAGCACTGCCTTTCAAAAGGCTTGGCATGCTGCTTTCAAAAAAAACAAAATCACCCACATCATCAATAATAATTAATAATAAGGATACTACTAATAACAAATACGTTTAGTACAATTAACTTTCTATATGGATTGTGGTGTGAACCCCCTACTCTTTAACTTTGACAGGTAAATGGTTGAAGACAGAAGACTTATAGATTTTACATCCAGCCCATGAGGATTTTGCCTGATTCCACTGAGCAGGCTCAGGTCAGCTAAGTCCTTCCCTTCAAAGCATCATGGGTGTCTCCGAGCATCATTGCAAGCTTGTCCTGGCAGTAAGCCAGGCTTCAAAAGCCTTTCACGGCAGTCACTGACTCACTAATGGGCAACTGCAGGCTTTCTGATTTTCCTTTCATTTCATGTGTTCATTTGACATAAATTTAATTAAACCAAATCTGGTGTTAAAGCAAGATGAGATAAAAGTGATATGTCTCAAATTAAAGAACTGTGAAAGATACAGGAAGCAGAACTATGCTATTTTTTTTAAAATTGTTTCTGTAAAATATCATCAATTTCTGTAAGCTCACTACTTAAAGTCAGCCAAGAAAAAAAAAAATACTGGTATGCATTATTAAGAATAATGTGTATCCAGGGTTAGATGAAGGTCTTGGCCCCATATTCTCTGTAGTAAAACCTTTCACAGAATTCTTATGTTTTCTTTCATTCTCACACTTCAGGTAGTCACCTCTTCACAGGCTATAAGACAAGTCTGCCCTTCTTCTGGCTACATAGCTATAGTTGTTAGACAGCTCAAAAGCATATAACAGCAGAAACATGAAAAGATCACATATTAAATATAAAAAAAATCACTACTTTTCAAAGGTCTCTTTTGGGTTTTACTTAAGGCTAAAGAGGAGATTGAGAGTGAAAAAGACCATGTTGCTTAAAAAACTCCATTTAATTGCTTTGAATGTTGCTTTAGGAAACATCCAAGTTTCTCCTTTTAAAAATCGCTTTTTCTCCCTTAAAGGAAATCTCAGACTAGAAATACACTATGGGAACTAAAAGCAGTTTTGCAATCTTCTCAAGGACTCTCAGACTGTCTCCTCCTTCCTATAGCTGAAAAGCTGCCACTTACTAGGACCACACTACAAGTCCCTGGATGTAAAATGATTACTCTGAGCAAATACACACAAGAGCTGTCAAATTATGTGATAGAAGGTAGGTTTCCCTGGAACAGGAAAGAGTGTGTGGCATGTGGACCCTTGGCTTTTCTTGCATGCCAACTTTTGATGGTCAACCTCTTTCACTGCAAACAGTATTAAGGTGCCTCCTCCATACTCCCTTGACTTGACTGCTTTCTGGAGAATCTACTAGGATTTAAATTCAGGGTTTAGGATAATCAAATCCCTCTATACCCTCTTTCATTTAAGAGATGAAAAAATTAAGGGCCAACAAGATGAAGTGACTTGTCTAGGGTCACACAGCACAGCCAGTTATTAGCACAGCTGAGACAAAATTCACATTTCTGATTCCTAGATGAATATTTTGTTTTAGTTTTGGATTTTTAGCACTTTGAAAATTTCATTACAACAGGTCTTTTGGATTCTTTAAAGTAAACTCTTCTTCATATTTCCAGGTATTTGCCATGTCTCTGACCTAAGAGAAAATATGCTTATTTATAATTCTCAAGAGCCTCATGCACTGTTCTTCCTTTAGTATTCACTGAATGAATGTTACCCATTGGTCAATTCCTTGGTTTTGGGAATTAGTAATGGGACCACTTTTAGACTATGACTTACATAGAATAGACATTACTCACGAAAGGCAGTCAAGTCTTCAGTATATCCACAGAACAGAGCCTATATTTCATAAGCAACCAAGCAGAGTGATGGGCCTCAATACAATGGACATTAATTTAGTCCTTCAGAAATTTCACTTTAAATTTTATTCTGAATTCAAACTGTCATTGAAATCTTAAAGACAGAATTGTTATATTCCCCCTTAGGCATAAAGCCTTTTTAAAAAACTCCTAATTTTTTAAGGCACGGGCCTAAGTTTACTCACAGAGTTACTACATACTTTCCACATCTATTTATCTATCTATATTCACATTTCTAACATAGACTGTAGTTTTAATAAAGACTGTTTTAAAATGCTAATGAGACTTTGGCAAGGTCCATGATGATGGCCTGTGTTAACATGGTTTCATCAGTATTTGTTAAATCTACTGAGTGAATTTATTCAATATCCAATAATGAGTACTGTATGCAATTCACTGCATACACACAGCAAAATTGTGAACTAGTTACTCAACACTTAGTAATCACTCTATTAACAAAAAAGTCATACTTTATTTGAGTAATTTTGCAATGCTACATTTGACATATTTTTCAAATTTTTGTGATGATGCAATTCTGAAATTCATTATGGATTCATAAAGGCTGAATTCCTGGTAACAGAGCTCAAAGGTAGAAGTTCTATAAGATGCAAGGTGATTTAAACATGCTAGGTAATTGAGCTGATGGATTAGAATATAATGGAGAGTGTTTGTAAATCTCACCACTTTGAACATTTGTTAGTTAAGTAAATTAAATTTAAGTGGCACAAATAAATTTTAAGTCACCAGTGTTAGTTAACAGAAAGTTGCAGAAATAAAGTATCATCTTATAATATAATGACTATATAATAATTCTCAAACATTTTCTTTCCCTAACTTGTTGCAAACCTGTGTAATCAAACATCTTTGTTTAAAAGGTAGAATATTTTTCTAAAAAAATATGCAAGATTCCTGTATATTTAAGATATTGAGATTTCTGTTTTCATAATGATTTATACAACATAATAAATTGGATGTCTCTATACTAAGCGGATATTGAGGAGTTTAACTTTTCAGCTTGACACATTTAGAAAAGCAGGTAAAATACAACTGCATGGATAATAAATACACGTCTCCTTGCTTCAGGACAGAATCTCTGAAAAGCAGAATGACTCATAAGGTGCAGGGAATTCTAAGTGCATCCCCAGGAAGCATTTTTTTTTAAATTCTCAGTAGTAATAAAGACTTCTGCCAAATATCATATATTTCTTTGGCTAAGCAGGAAAAACTATCAGTTCACCACTTCTTAACAGTGTTAAGAGAAAAACAAGTAAATTTAAAAAATAATCTGTAGAAGTCATGTTTAAAAAAATCCCCTCTGATATTCAAGCTCATCCACATGGCATTTCATCTCTAATACTTAGCATTTGGTTTAATGTCTTAGCAACCATTATTAGGCAACTTGCTCTTGGAAATTACTGGAAAGGGTAGGTTGATCCTTGTCAGAGTCTATTCCTCTCTTGTTAAGAATCTAGACAATACCTAAGGCTTGGTGCCTGACATCCTAAACTTCCTCAAAGTGAAATTATGGTGCAGAATAACCCAGTACCCATATGGAATGACAAGTAATTTTTTTAAAGCAGCTAATGTTTGGTAACATCTGCATGAATGATTGTCTTTACAAATCTATGACCCCCTCCCAACTTCTGCATCATATTTGACATCAGATTAGACAGTTAACCTTTGACACAGAATTTTGCCTGGGTCACGTGACACAATACATCCTCCTCTTCAACTCTCCCTCTTCCTCCTCCTCCTTCTCTTCATTTTCAGGAAACTACTAAGAATGAGAAGAGTTCCTGCATGCCATATTGTCAATCAGATATATTTCATTTGTGTTTTTCCCTCTTCTGATTGACAAAGAACCTTGGCAATGAATATCTTTATCACAAATTTATCTATGCCTTATACTAAAGGTAAAATCTTGGTGAATATGTGAAAACAATACGCGGGGCTAATGGCTGTAGAGCAGGAGTTGGCAAACTCTTTTGATAAAGCCCAGACAGTTAAAATTTCAGGGTTTGCATGCCGTACAATCTTAACTGCAATTGCTCAGCTCTGTTGTTATAGTGCTGACACTGTCTTTTATAAACTTTTGCTGTTTTATCATGAATTTTGTGGTAGTAACATCGAGTTTTGAAATATTGCACTAAGATATTATTTGTCTTTATGACTGAGTTTCTAAGCACCCCTTTAAATTCTGTAACCTGTTCCAGCCCTGTGCAGCTCAAAAGCAGCCATGGGCAATACATAAATAAATCAGTATGGTTGCATTCAAAAAAAAAATTGCCAAACTGAAAAACTTGAATTTCATATAATTTTCACAGGCCATGAAATATTATTCTTCTCTTGATTTTCAACCATTGAAATAAAAACCTTGCAAGCCATACTGCCTGAAATTGGGTCATTGGGTCAGTTTGCTAACCTGTTCTTTAAAAATTGAGGTATGCCCTGTGTTTTAAAAGATGCTATTCTGCATAAGTCACACTGATATTAAGAAAGCTATAAAACAGTAGCAGTTTTCTTAGGAGAATGGAATTATGGGTAACTGTTCCTAAATATGTTGCTTTCATAATTAATACTACTTAAAATATGAATCAATAGCTTACTTATATAACTTGAATAACACCTCTCTATTGAACTGCATCAGAATCTCAAAACTGGGTGAGTTCACTTTGGACTGATTTACAATGAGCAGTTATTCTTAACATGAAATTTCAAACCAAACACTATTTAGCCCTTAGGTCAAGCTGTTTATGATTTGATGACAAGAGGAGGCGTACCACAGGCACCCGGCTCTTACTTCATTGTCATTAAATACTAATTTATAAACAAATATTTATACGTATATGCAGTAGATAGGACAGCCAACGTTTAAACATTCAAATCCTTGGATTTTTTTTTTAAACAATTATAACCACCCATCAAACATGTACTACTCCTCTCCCTAAACATTCAAATCCTTGGATTTTTTTTAAAGAATTATAACCACCCATCAAACATGTACTACCCCTCTCCCAAACAGGAGAAATATATTAAAGAAAGGTAGCAAGGTAGAATGGAAAACAAACAAAAACATCTATATGGAAGATATGGAGTATCTAGAGATCTGTACCCCAAGTATGTTTTTGAACAGGTAACCGGTAATTAGAATTACTTTTCTGTTACAAGTTGCTGGGAAAGAAAGAGGATCTGCTTGCCATTACATAGGTAAGAGGGAAGATAGATTTATCAAGTCAGAGTCAAATCTGAAACAAATTTGCCCATAAAAAGCCACAAAAAGTATTTTTAATACTCCAGTCTTAGTTATTCTATGTGGCAAACAAATTGCTTATGTAAGACTGACTGTCTAATTAACCACATGATATCCAACAACTTTCCCTATATAAAAATACATTTCATATTGTAGACTGCTTATTCCCAACATAAGTTTGCTTCACAAATTGGTTTAGCTTTATAAAGTTATGCATGGTTTAACTGATGCTGTAAATAAATAAAACATAAAAGATACTGCCTATCTGGCTGTAGCAATGAACTATCACCAGATTTCAGTCCAGTTGGCATAAGGATAATGGTTTGGAGCAATCTGAGTCTGAAACAGCTTCAGTGAGACCATTTAAGCTGGAGGTATATTGGCAGAACACGGATATGACTAAACTAAATTTGGCTTAAGCCACCTATTACTCATACCCTCTTTCTACTGCCTTCACACTCCAATTAACAAACTGTGTATGATACACACACATATATTTATAGTTTATATTTTTCCTGTGTTGGCAATGAAACTTTTAAAATTACTTTCTGTAAGCTGTGAGAATCTTCCATTGGAATCTGTTTGATAAAATAAAGTTTGTTCTTGGAAGTGGTAGGGTGCATTGTATTCCTGTTCATCCTGGAGAAACGTTAACGTTTGTATCCATTGGCACTTCCCACTCTTCTATGTGGGATAATGATCATTCACAATGTTTTCACAGTAACTAACAGTCAGAACTTAACTTTCACATTGAGAACAACTCGGCTCATTGCAAATCAGTCAAAAGTGAACTCACCCAGTTTTAAGATTCCGATGCGATGCATTGCTAAACACTATGCATGTGGTACTATCATGTTCAATATAAGACAAGGCAAATCATTGAAGAAGAAATATGTAATACATGTCAAAAAGGGTTGAAATTTCTAATATGAGAAAGTACATACAACTCTATTTGTCTATCACTGGCAAAGGTTAAAATTTTTCATTATAATCAGTGTTGGTGGTGATATGTAGCAGTTGAACCTAAGCAAGAAGAAAGTCACATTTGCTGCTGGATGGGCTGTAATTGGTGCAAGCTCTCTTAAGGACAGTTTGGCAATATGTAAAGGAGCCTTCTACTGGTGGTGTTTTATTCAATAGGAGAACACCACAGCCTACCTGAGTGTAGGCTTAGCAACAAGCTAGCTACCAACTGGTACAGGATACTTTTATCTCTCAATACTATTTTATCCCTATTTTACAGACAAAGGAATTGAGTTACAATGAATTAACTTGAACAAGGATACAGAGTGAGTAATGGGGAGAGATGGGATTCTGGGATTTCTGGTTCTAGGGCCTTTGTGAATTACTAGTCTAGGAATAATTTTCTGTAGCATTCAGAGTTTGTTGTTATAAAAGAGAGGTGGATTTTTTTTTCCTGTTGAACATGAAGTTTTTCTTCTCTTGAAAATGAAAAATACTGCTGTTCTTTTAATGTAACTGATTCTTTTTGGAGGCACAGTATATTCTTTTTGCTCTTAGATATTTATATACTTTACAACAATATTTGATACGCAAATATTCCTTTTTGTGTGTCTGAGAGACCTTGACTCTGTTTCTCAGAGAAAGAAGTCTCCAATTTAAGAATTTATGATTTTAGACTTATGTCCATTAAGGGATATAGAAGTTGGCTAATGTAGCTGTTGAGCCTGAAGAGAATATTGATCTCAATTCAATATCTCAATACAGGGTATCCAGTCAAAATGAAGATATGATTATGGGGAATTCAAGTCTCTAGTAATTCTGATTATATTCTGGTCATTGTCATAGCAGATGACTTTATTCTAAATCTTATTGAAAAGGACGGGAAAGGAGAGCATGAAAACAAATGGTTACAATGCCTGATGCTTGCTTGGGGATTTATTGAGGATCAACATAAACCTGGAAACTGTTGGGATTGGGAATAGAAGCTCAGGAACAACTGATGAAGAAAATCAATATGCTTGGCATTCCCCTCTCAATAATAATTTCCATATTTTATCACTTCTCTTCAGTAGAAACACATTATTTGCCTACTGACAATCCCACTTGCATTTGTTGAGTGCTCTACTCTATGCAAAGTATAGTCCTACTTGAGTAATACAAACATCATTTCTAATTTCAGATGGTTAATTTTATGTGTCAATGTGGCTAGGCCATGGTATCCATATATTTAGCCAAACACCAGACTGGACGTCTCAAGGTATTTTCTTAGATGAGATAAGCATTTAAATCAGTAGACTCTGAGTAAAGAAGATTATCTTTTATAATATAGGTGGTTTTTATCTAGTAAATTGAAGGACTTAAGAGAAAAGAGATAAAAGTTCCTTGAGGAAGAGGTAATTTTGCCACAAGATTGTCTTCATATTCAAATTGCAGCATCAACTGCTAACTACTGGGTCTTCGGCCTACTGTTCAAGCCTGAATATTTTGGATTTGCTGGCCTCCACAATCATGTAAGACAATTCCTAAAAATCTATCTATCTATCTATCTATCTATCTATCTATCTATCTATCTATCTATCTATCTATCTATCTATCTATCTACCTGTCTGTCTGTCTGTCTGTCTGTCTATCTATCTATCTATCTACCTATCTGTCATCTTCTATCTATGCATTCTATTGGTTGTTTCTCTGGAGAATCCTGACTAATGGCATTTCAACCTTTCCTAATTTACTACTGGAAATTCCCAGTAGTAAATCTTAATACAGGGTATCCAGTCAAAATCAAGATATGATTATGGGGAATTCAAGTCTTTTGTAATTCTGATCATATGCTGGTCATTGTCATAGAAGATGACTTTATTCTAAATCCTATTGAGAAGGATATATTCAGCCAAACACAAGATTGGACATCTCAAGGTATTTTATTAGATGAGATAAGCATTTGAATCAGTAGACTCTGAGTAAAGAAGATTACCCTTCATAATATAGGTGTTTTTTATCCAGTAAATTGAAGGACTTAAGAGAAAAGAGATAAAAGTTCCTTGAAGAAGAGGTAATTTTGCCACCTTCATTATTCTTAGCTCTACTGCTGAAGACTTGGAATTCTTGTATCTATTTCTCCAAATCTTAAAATAAAAATCTCTAGAATTCTTATTTTATTTTAATGTCACTGACCAAGTCTAGACAATTATCATTTCTTACTTGAATTCATATGAATTTATAACTGGTCTACCTTTCCCTTTCCTTCCTTTCTTCTATTGCATTCCCCAAAATGCTACAAAATTAACTGAAAAATTATAGGTCTAATGTTGTTGCTCTTAGCCTTAAATGTTTAGGTGGTTTCCCATGAATTTTGGGGAAAGATATCTAACAAAATTTCTAAGGTGAAAATGCATGAATGTAGATGTGTAAGACATAGGGAGTTCATGAAAAATAGCACCACACTTAAGGCTTATCAAAAAGCAAAATATACTTAAAACATATTAATGAATTTTGGAAAATAAAACAAGATATATCAATACACAGGATTTCCTTTCATAATCTTTAATAAGGCTTACTTATTCTAAGATTACTTCATTGTGATAAAAAAAAAAGTTTACTCTTTAATAGTAAGCTACTATAGATTACCCCATAATTAGGATCAGGTATTTACGGTCAGAGATACTAAGTGAATTAATCCTTTTTCAATGGCTTACAACAGTTATAAAAATACAGATTTATATTTTCCTAGAGAATAAAATTAGTTCCTAGATCTAAATTTTATTTGCTTGATAATTTATGAGATTTTATATATATATATATATATATATATATACACACACACACACACACACACATTTCAGGACAGATGTTAGAATGCTGAAGAAAGCATAAAGATTTCCTAAGCTAGCTAATGTGATGTGAAATTAGCCTTCATGATCCTCACAGAAAACCTACAGATTTATGTTCCCTTTTCTTGAGAACACACAATATACTGCATTTATATCATGAACATTATCATCCCAATAATTTCACATTTTAATTTGAATGCTTTAAACTTGCTCCTTATTTGCCTTTAGGAAAAGTCCATGTGTCTTTAACTGTCTTCAGGTTTCTAAATCAGATAATACTATTTTACTCACATGGGAATTGGGGGTTTCCAGTAAGATAACATATGTTTAGCATCACGTTAGATCCATAGCAGTCAACCAATAAATATCTATCCTCTTTCTCCCTTTCTTTGGTACTATAGAGACCAAGGAGGTGCTTTTCAAACATTTTGCCATGGTCTAGAATCTACACTAAGAAATACATTTTTCATTTTTGTAGTACAATTCAAAAGGTTTGACACACATGAACATATGTTTGGGTGCATGTGTGTGCACGTGCGCACATCCTGAAATGTGAAGATAGAAACAGAAGTTTCACAAAACAGTATTTTTATAAGATACAGTGATATTTTATTTTCTATTCCAGTGTTGCTTATTTCATTTTATTATCAGGCTGTTTACTACCACTGAAACTATTTCATGACTCACTAATTGGTCTTAATGCATAGTGTGAGTAGCCTCATCTTCTTTCTTTTGGCTTTGTAGAGATGTTGTAGGCTTTCTCACAAATCTATTTGGCTGAAATTCAAGAAATGAAAAACAGATTGACTCATTGAGAATGTTGGAAAACAGGTAATTTCTTCTTTTCAAATTAAGATTTATCACAACCATTATTATAATTTTAAGTGTACACAAATACAGTAAGTTGCAAAATCAGTTTTTAAAAACCCTTACCTCTTCGAATTGATGCTGACTTGTGTATTCAGTACACCATGGCTGTCTCTCCTTTATTAGCAATGAATTCAGTGTTTCCAATCCTAGTTCTGAATGACCATTTCGCCTTGCTTTCCAGAGGCACCACTGAAATAAAAGTATTGAAGTTCAGAAATGAATAAAATTATAAAAGTGAAGAAAGCCAGTGGTATACCTGGACCAAAATGAAAAAAGTAAGTATTTCAATAAATTTCTACATAACAGAAGTAGCTAGGGACCCACTGGCGAATGATATTTCAGCCTAGAAAACTTGAGGAGACTGGGGTAGATCTGGGAACAGTCTGTTAGTTAGCACCCTCATGAGGTCCTGGTCTCAGAGTTCAAAGGTACAATGAGGGCCAGGAGTGAATAACAGAGAGAAGGGATTGACTAAATATTAGAATAAGTGCCTTAATTAGCATATCTTCCTAACCCCAACCAACAGAGAGATAGTTGAGCCTTTAACCCCAAACCAAAATGAAACAAGTAAATGCCAAAAAAGAAACAATATAAAAAATATACAATGTGAAAAATATACAATCATTCTTCCCTAAAAGTATTGAACAACTTGAACAAATCATAGATTTGTAGTCTTGAATATTGGTGCCCCAAAATCAAATCCTCCCTGTTCTGGATTTGGCACTGATTTCAGTTGCAAGAAAAAAAGAAACATTCTCAAGCTTAGGCAAAGTAGGGGCCATGGGCTGGACTAGAACTGGAGGGCCGCCAACTACTTGCAGCAGGTTTCTAGACTGGAGGTTTGAATGTTTCCTCATCAGTACCCGATCAGTCTCTTTAAGGTTCCTCTGCATCCTTTATTATTCTTATGTTAGTGCTATTTTCCTTTCCTGGCTGACCATATAGCGGGGAGTTTTCACTAAATTTACACATTAATCTTTTTTTTTTTTTTGGTCTATCACTTTGCTACTTTCTCCTTTTGGTGGAAGATAGATGCAAACTGTCACCTCTATAAACATCACTTTCTCTTTCTTCCAGTACAAATATAGGAACAGTCATAATTGTGCTCCTTTAATATTTTTCATTTAAAACATTTTTTTGTCTAGCTTTATTGAGGTATAATTGACAAAGCTGTATACTTACAGTATACAATGTGGTGATTTGATATACATACACTTTGTGAAATGATTACCACAATCAAGTTAATTATCACATCCATCACCTCACACAGTTACCTTTGATGAGAATCTTAAGGTTTACTGTCAGCAAATTTCAAGTATACAGTTCAGTATTATTAGCTATAGCCATTAAAGTTATACATTATATATCCCAGAACTTATTCATCCTTTAACTGAAAATTGTACCCTGTCCAGCATCTCCCCATCTCTCCTACTCCAGAGGCCTTGATAACTACATTTTACTCTTTCTATGACTTCAACAAAAAATGTTTTAAATTCCATATATAAATGAGGTCATACAGTATTTGTCTCTCTGTCTGGCTTACTTCACTTAGCACAATGTTTTCTAACTTTGTGCTAAGTGTCCATGTTGTCACAAATGGCAGGACTTCCTTCCACCTCTTGGTTGAATAATATTCATATCTTCTTTGTTGATTCTTCCTTATCCATTCTTCCATTGAAGGACAAGTCTAAAGTTGTTTCTACATCTTGGCCATTGTGAATAATGCTGTACTGAATATGGGGGTGCAGAAATCTCTCTACTGGAAACTTATTTCATCTCCTTTGCATGTATACTTAGAAGTGGGATTGCTGGATCATACAGTACTGTATTTTTAATTTTTGAGGACCCTCATCCTGTTTTCCGAAATGGCTGTACCGATTTACATTCCCACCATCAGTGCACAAGGGTTCCCTTTTTTCCTTGCCAACACAGAACGTTGGTTCTTAAACAGTAGCACACATCAGAATAATCTGGAGGGCTTTAAAAAACACAGCTTTCAGGGTCCTAACCCTAGAGTTTTTGAGTCAACAAATGTAGGTTAGGCCCTGATAACTTGCATTTATAACAAGTTTTCAGGTGGTACTGATTTTGCTTGTTTTAGAACTGTATTTTGAGAACCAATGTGTTTCATAACTGAGATTTCAGTGTTTTTGGAGCCAGTCAGGGTGAATTCAAACTGCAGCATAACCCATTCAAGCAAAGTGATCTTGATGAAACGATCTAAATTGTAAGTCTGTGTTTATTCTTCTGTAAAATGGGGGCACTGAAAGGCTATACTATAAGTCTTAATATAATCAACAGAGCTCAGCACATGCTAAGCAGTCTCTCAAAGTTATTGCAATGTTAAAATTGCAAAGTGGTACTATTTTTATGCCATCAGGTATTTAAGGTTTTCCATGTCTGTTTCCCCAACTATTTATGCCTGTAGGCAACAGTGGTAGATTCTAAAATATGAACAGGGAACTCAATTAACAGTCCCTTATATTTATGTCTTGACTTCATCTGAGTCCTCCTTAATTTTGCTGACAGTCTGGGTGTTAGGGTTGGTGCTTTCACGCAATGAAACCATTTGAAGATCATGGTATTTCATAGCTCTTCTGATTGGGCATTTTATTTTTCTAGCTCAAATACAAATAATTGGTCCTGCAGTAATATCCACTGTGAATTGTGAGTTGCACTCTAGCTGTGACTTGCCCCTTCAGTTTGATAGAAGTCACGGTCTGCCTTTCAGCTGGGGATATCTGAATAAAACTAATTCTGGGGTAGTTCCTTAATTTAGAACATCATAACAAAGACAAGCTTATTAGAAATGATGAAACCCATATGTACTGAGAGCTCTGTACATATATATGTGTTACAAGATAAATCCTCTCAAGCACACACACACACATTTATTCAGGAAAGTATTTAGATCAATTTCTGGTTCATTCTTATTTAAAAAAATGGTAATAGTACCACTCCTTCTCTGTTATGGCCTCATCAAATCTGTGTTCCTTTTCTCCAGGTCCTAACATCCCTTTACTTGAGCCACAGGTTCCTAGGCTGGTAGGTCTATTTTTCAGTTACAGTTTAATTTCTAAGCTTTAAACTTGCAGCTGAGCTCTTTAACTGATTAGAACAAAGTTATCACTCAACAAGCTGAAAAATGAAAAGTGAGTGAGATTAATTGGCTGAAGAAATAAAATCCTGTAGTGAATTACAAATCACATCCTCTAGTCCATCTCCAACCTCTACCTATCTTTTGAATTTTTCCCAACTTTGTTTTTTAATCCAGAAGAGATGGAATGTTTGTGGGAAAAAGTGTCAATGACTCAGTTCAGCTTTGCAAAGTACTAACAGTTCTTGAGAAGAAACATGCTATACTCAGGGAGTGCAAAGCATGATTATTAATCTTAATATAATATTTTTAAACTGCTGACAGATGGTGAATACAATGAAATATTTTGATAACTGTGTTATATTTGCAGAGACTTGGAGGGCTTATTGAAAATATGAGGTTCTAAATATTTTTTGCAAATAACATGTTGGAGTTCAGAAAGGAAGGTGGAGCTAAGAGAAAGGAGAAAAAAAAATACATACAAATGAAGGTTTCCTGAAACAATTCTAGGGAAACATCAGGCATTACACCTCCAGGGCAATCTATGCATCTTTTAAACAGAAACTCCCTCAGATGAGCTTGCCTAGGATCACTAAAAGAACTTGGGCCAAGTATGTCAGCATTAAAAATACTGAGTTGGCTGGAAATACTGTTGTGTGTCAACCTTTATTTGTCCTTTAAACCAAGAAAAAAGAATAAAAGTATGCCTGTAGGCAAAATAAAGGTCCCCTTTTCTTCTCCCCCTTCCCTTCATTCCTCTCGCTCTCTTCAACTTCCACGAGATTTGTACAATGAATTGTAATAGAAAGTTCATATGACAAAAATTACAGTGGTGTGGCCAAGAAAACACCCAGGGGGCTTTTAGCTTCCGTTGTGCCAGGAATGAACTATCAGATCAGCCTTCTGGACTCAAATGCGACACTGTCAATAAGGATACATCATCTTTTTTGTGGTGTAGAAGAACTGTCGGTTGTAATTCCCATTATTCCAAAGCCAGGATTTTCCATTAGTACAGCCACCTGCTGGGTTTCTGTACTCAGGTTTAATGGGGTCTGAATGTGAATTTATAACCATCTGTGGGGAGACAGGAAATGAGAGAGCATCACTAATTCTCTTCTTCATTTGCTAAGTGTGTGTTTAATCTTTATCAGGAAGCAGCAAAGGCAGCAGGGATTGAGAACGGATGAAAGAGGGTAGCTCACCTTGACATCAGAGCTACAGACCAAGGGGGAAACATGGCTGCCTGTTCTAAAGCCAATTCCAGCAACAAAAAGAATGTTTTAATTTCCTATGTGAGGCAGTATAAATCATGCTGATTCAGGATACTATTTCTCTTCAGCTTCCAAAAAGATCTCCAAAGATTTAATCAGATCTCTGGTGAAGATGAAAGACTTGGATACACATCAAGTTCACCAAAAACAGTTCAAGTTTCCTAATTACTACATTAGTTTATAAATAGAACAGTACAGAACATACTTGTCTATTTTATGCAGTTTCTTCTTTTCCTCCAGAGATTTTTTTTTAAGTCCTCATAGAACTCAAGAAGAAAGACCAGAGAACATCAAAACCTTCAAGATGATCTCTAGAATCAAAATGTAACGTCTTAAATTCACATAAATATATCTCAGTAGTCCTGACTTCTACAGAATCACCAGTGGCGCTTCATTGTCATTTCTAATTTTTAAAAATCAGTAGATGGCTTTTACAAGAAGGGTAAGCAAAATCTGCAATTAAATTTTGGCATTGGCTTGTGGATAAAAGCTTGCAAGTTTGATCTGCCCAATTTTTACACTGCTCCATAGGATGCAGCCTTCTGGAATCTGTCATTCAGGCAAAGACAAGGAGAAAAGCTGTTATTCCAACATGTCAGTGGCCATAGGTGTTGCCAAGCACTCCCAGAAGAAGCCAGAGGATAATGTCCGTTCAAAAGATGAGGAGAAAAATCCTCTTGGGGAAGACAAAGTAAATTTAAAATCAAGAAACACACACACACACACACACACACACACACACACACACACACACACACACACACACACACAGCCCCTGAAAAAACACTGCACGCCTTTGTCTTTCTTCAGGAACCGTGAGATCATCTCTTTCTCATGAATCTCCCTTCATGTTTATAATCTCAGATTAATGACTCTAAACAGTGAGTCTGTTCTAAAGTCATGGGGGTCAGCTCTGCAGGCTGGAGGCACTTGGATAATTGGAAGGAATGTTACTTTTTGCAGTGAAGCAACAATTCCAGGGGAGGAGAGGAGGAAGCACAACAAGTAACTGCCTGTTGTTCTTTAAGGCTGCCAGGAGAGTTAGCCTCCTACCAGGGAGAGGCGGATACTGCAGTACCACCAAGCAAAACGCCTCCTGGGCGCCTGCTTCTGGTGGAAAGCTTTTGATGTTTGATTTGTAACGTGATGGAAAAGGAAAACGGTTCCCTTGGTTAACTAGCATATACTGGATAGGAACAGGTTCAAAGATTTAAGTTTCAGTTGTGGGATGAGATCCCTCATCCCACTAATCGATTATTTAGAAAATTCTGTAAATTCTTTTCTTTTTTGCACAGAGCATGAGATGGGTTTAACATACTTCTGCTTTCACATTTGCCTTGGATCATAACACTAATGGTTAATATGCCATATTTTACATCTCCTAGTTTAGTTATTTTCTGAATGTGGATATGATGTGGCTTCATGTAACTTCCTTTTGGCAAATATGAGTAATCAGAACCTGTGACTTCACACTGGGTCTGAGCACTTTTTACTGTAAAGCACACAGGTGGTAAACTAGTAAAGTGTGAAGGTTTACACACATGCAAAGCTCAAGAGGAAGACAGAATGAAAATCAAAAACAACAACAAAAATAAATAAGCCATTAATTTTACCTACATGGCATGCTATGGATGATGTCATACATATGGCCATTCATACCAGGAGCAGCAACTTTAGAGATGAAGTCAAACCCTAGAATATCTGTCAGTTTGGGTTAACAGAATATTGTTATTACCTCAAGTCAAGCAGATGGAGGGCAAACTTCTCTGCTGGATTCTGCTGCTCTTTAATTAACGTCCAGATTTATTATGTCAATATAATGCATCACATTTGGTCTAAAGGTTGCTTTACTTTTTTTCTTAACAAGAAAGATTATTTCATTTAATTTCAACATCTGAACAGTTTCACAGGATTTTTTTTGTGTGTGTGTGCACACACACACACATACATAGACATCTTTAGAATACTGTTTAAATCAGTGTATAAAAGAAAAAGAAGAGAGGGAACCAGACTGGTTTTACATATTTCATTCTTGACGTAGACATAGATTTGATAGTTCTTTTATGAGCATTTCCAAATGAGGGGTTTTGAGAGCATGCATGTGAACATATAAGAAAAATAGGAATCTCAGATGATAAAGCTATGTGGATCTGATTACAGTGTTATTTCTTCATAAATAAATTAACAGTTGAAATTCATTTAGTGTTGTTTACTCAGGGAAGAATGGCAAGTGGGAAAATAACATGATAAAGACATCTTATTTCATATATTTTTGTGTTCAGAAGGAATCCCTGATGTCTGATATTATGCATGTAAAACTGTGGTGTTAAATCTTTAGCACATTCGAAGAATAAGCCCATTATGTAACAATGAAAGGGGACTGGTGCCATAGCTACAAAGGTTCTTTCTTAAACAGATGACAGGCTTGCATTGTTCATTTTGGGAAAATATTTTTGCAGTGTTGGCTCTAGCCTTTAATTATTTAAGTTAGTCAAATCCAAATTGTAAAAATGTGCAAATATTACCTGGAATCTCTCCAAGAGAAAACAGTAGGCAGTGATCTGGCCCGTTGGATTGAGCACTCAATTACTGCTTAGTTTCCTTGTAAATTCTAGGATGGAAATGCTCTTTAACCAAAATCAGTTCTTCCACTGACAAATGGTAAAATATATCTGGTATTTCCACACAGGGTGTCTGAGTGGCTAGAACACACCATACCTACTGCAGTGCAGTCTCTTTCAATTTCTAGAAGATGGAAACTGAATCCTTTGATAAATATAGTTTTGCAAGTCAAACAATCATTTTATACGCACACACACATACTTCAGGATTTCAGCATCCAGGAGAGCAAAGGCTATTTACTATGATTTTTTTTTCTGTATAACACACTATTAGAGTACTATATTCCTTCATAATTCCAAGATTTTATAGGCTCACAGATGCATTACAGTGATAGACAATTGAGGAATAGATTCTAAGAGTCTACTGTGAAATCCACTTTTTTTTAAATCAATAATTTAAGCCAGTGATTCTCAAAGAAGGGTGATTTTGTCCCCCTAGGGGAGACATACTTGGGGTGGTAGGTGCTACTGAACTCTATCGGATAGAGGCCTGGAGTGCTGCTAAAAATCCCCAAATGCACAAGATAGACCCAAAACAAAGCATCATCTGGCCCATAATATTAGTAGGGCTGAAATTTAGAAACCCTAGTCTATGCCAATAAAACTATTTTGACACCTCTAAAAGAGTGAAGAAACTCCATTAAGTAGGGATCAAGGATAGTTCACAACTCAAAGAATTGTTTCTATTGTAGGTAGTATAACTAAAGAAGAGATACACGATACCCACCTTGGTTGTTTTATTTGTGAACAGATGATCTACTACATATGACACTAACAAGTGAAATAATGAAATACATAATTAAAGAACAGTCTCCTCTTTTTTTAATTTTATTTTGGTATCATTAATCTACAATTACATGAGGAGCATTATGTTTACTAGACTCCCCCCATCACCAAGTCCCCCTCACATACCCCATTACAGTCACTGTCCATCAGCGTAGTAAGATGCTGTAGAATCCCTACTTGTCTTATCTATGTTGTACAGCCATCCCCGTGCGCCCCCACCAACATTATACATGCTAATAATAATTCCCCCTTTCTTCCACCCTCCCCTTTATCCCTCCCTTCCCATCTATCCTCCCCAGTCCCTTTCCCTTTGGTAACTGTTAGACCATTCTTGAGTTCTGTGAGTCTATTGCTGTTTTTTTCCTTCAGTTTTTTCTTTGTTCTTATACTCCACAGATGAGTGAAATCATTTGGTACTTGTCTTTCTCCACATGGCTTATTTCACTGAGCATAATACCCTCTAGCTCCATCCATGTTGTAGCAAATGGTAGGATTTGTTTTCTTCTTATGGCTGAATATATTCCACTGTGTATATGTACCACATCTTCTTTATTCATCTATTGATGGGCACTTAGGTTGCTTCCATTTCTTGGCTATTGTAAATAGTGCTGTGATAAACATAGGGGTGCATATGTCTATTTCAAACAGGGCTGCGGCATTCTTAGTGTATAAATTCCTAGGGGTAAAATTCCTGGATCAAATGGTATTTCTATTTTGAGCTTTTTGAGGAACCTCCATAATGCTTTCCACAATGGTTGAACTAATTGACATTCCCACCAGCAGTGTAGGAGGGTTCCCCTTTCTTCACAACCTCGCCAACATTTGTTGTTGTTTGTCTTTTGGATGGTGGCAATCCTTACTGGTGTGAGGTGATATCTCATTGTGGTTTTAATTTGCATTTCTCTGATGACTAGTGATGTGGAGCATCATTTCATGTGTCTGTTGACCATCTGAATTTCTTCTTTGGAGAAATGTCTGTTCAGCTCCTCTGACCATTTTTTAATTTGATTATTTGCTTTTCTTTGTTGAGGTGGATGAGCTCTTTACATATTTTGGATGTCAGCCCTTTATTGGATCTGTCATTTATGAATATATTCTTCCATACTGTAGGATGCCTTTTTGTTCTATTGGTGGTGTCCTTTGCTGTATAGAAGCTTTACAGCTTGATATAGTCTCACTCATTCATTTTTGCTTTTGATTCCCTTGTCCAGGGAGATATGTTCGTGGAGAAGTTGTTCATGTTTATGCCCAAGAGATTTTTTCCTATGTTTTTTTCTAAGAGTTTTATGGTTTCATGACTTACATTCAGGTCTTTGATCCATTTTGAATTTACTTATGTGTATGGGGTTAGACAATGATCCAGTTTCATTCCCTTACATGTAGCTGTCCAGTTTTGACAACACCAGCTGTTGAAGAGGCTATCATTTCCCCATTGTATGTCCATGGCTCCTTTATCATATATAATTGACCATATATGTTTGGGTTAATATCTGGACTCTCTATTCTGTTCCACTGGTCTGAGGGTCTGTTCTTGTGCCAGTACCAAATTGTGTTAATTACTGTGGCTGTGTAGTAGAGCTTGATGTAGGGAAGTGAGATCCCCCCTGCTTTATTCTTCCTTCTCAGGATTGCTTTGGCTATTCGGGGTCTTTTGTGATTCCATATGAATTTTAAAACTATTTGTTCCACTTGGTTGAAGAATGCTGTTGTTATTTTGATAGGGATTGCATTGAATCTGTATATTGCTTTAGGCAGGATGACCATTTTGACAATATTAATTCTTCCTAGCCAAGAGCATGGGATGAGTTTCCATTTGTTAGTGTCCTCTTTAATTTCTCTTAAGAGTGTCTTATTGTTTTCAGGATATAGGTCTTTCACTTCCTTGGTTAGGTTTATTCCTAGGTATTTTATTCTTTTTAATGCAATTGTGAATGGAATTGTTTTCCTGATTTCTCTTTCTGCTAGTTCATCGTTAGTGTATAGGAAAGCAACAGATTTTTGTGTATTAATTTTGTATCCTGCAAGTTTGCTGAATTCAGATATTAGTTCTAGTAATTTTGGAGTAGAGTCTTTAGGGTTTTTTATATACAGTATCATGTCATCTGCAAATAGTTTGACTTCTTCTTTACCAATCTGGATGCCTTGTATTTCTTTGTTTTGTCAATTGCCATGGCTAGGACCACCAGTACTATGTTGAATAATAGTGTGGAGAGTGGGCATCCCTGTCTTGTTCCCGAACTTAGAGGAAAAGCTTTCAGCTTCTTGCTGTTAAGTATAATGTTGGCTGTGAGTTTGTCATATATGGCCTTTATAATGTTGAGGTACTTGCCCTCTATACCCATTTTGTTAAGAGCTTTTATCATGAATGAATGTTGAATTTTGTCGAATGCTTTTTCAGCATCTATGGAGATGATCACGTGGTTTCTGTCCTTTTTGTTGATGTGGTGGATAATAATGTTGATGAATTTTCAAATGTTGTATCATCCTTGCATCCCTGGGATGAATTCTACTTGGTCATGGTGTATGATATTCTTGATGTATTTTTGAATTCGGTTTGGTAATATTTTGCTGAGTATTTTTGCATCTATGTTCATCAGGGATATTGGTCTGTAATTTCCTTTTTTGGTGGGGTCTTTATCTGGTTTTGGTATTAGGGTGATGGCTTCATAGAATGAGTTTGGGAGTATTCCCTGCTCTTTTATTTTCTGGAAAACTTTATGGAGAATGGGTATTTTGTCTTTGCTATATGTTTGATAAATTCAGCAGTGAATCCATCTGTTATGGAGGTTTTGTTCTTGGGTAGTTTTTTGATTACTGATTCAATTTCATTGCTGGTAATTGGTCTGTTTAGATTTTCTGTTTCTTCCTTGGTCAGACTTGGAAGGTTGTATTTTTCTAAGAACTTGTCCATTTCTTCTAGGTTTTCCAGCTTGTTAGCATACAGATTCTCTTAGTAGTCTCTAATAATTCTTTGTATTTCTGTGGTGTCTGTCATGATTTTTCCTTTCCATTGTCTGATTCTGTTGATGTGTGTATATTCTCTTTTTCTCTTAATAAGTCTGGCTAGGGGCTTATCTATTTTGTTTATTTTCTTGAAGAACCAGCTCTTGGTTTCATTGATTTTTTTCCATTGTTTTATTATTTTCAATTTTATTTATTTCTTCTCTGATCTTTATTATATCCCTCCTTCTGCTGACTCTGGGCTTCATTTGTTCTTCTTTTTTCAATTTCAATAATTGTCACTTTAGACTATTCATTTGTGATTGTTCTTCCTTCTTTAAATAGGCCTGGAGTGCTATATACTTTCCTCTTAGAACTGCCTTTGCTGTGTCCCACAGAAGTTGGGGCTTTATGCCATCATTGTCAGTTGTCTCCATATATTGCTTGATGTCTGTTTTAATTTGGTCATTGATCTATTGATTATTTAGAAGCATGTTGTTAAGCCTCCATGTATTTGTGAGTCTTTTGTTTCTTTGTATAATTTATTTCCAGTTTTATGCCTTTGTGGTCTAAGAAGTTGGTTGGTAGAATTTAAATCCTTTTGAATTTACTGAGGCTCTTTTTGTGGCCTAGTATGTGGTCTATTCCGGAAAATGTTCCATGTGCACTTAAGAGGAATGTGCATCCTGCTGCTTTTGGGTATAGAGTTCTGTAGATGTCTGTTAGTTTCATCTGTTCTATTGTGTTGTTCAGTGCCTCTGTGTCCTTACTTATTTTCTGTCTGGTGGATCTGTCCTTTGGAGTGAATGGTGTGTTGAAGTTTCCCAAAACAAATGCATTGCATTCTATTTCCTCCTTTAATTCTGTTAGTATTTGTTTCACATATGTCAGTGCTCCTGTATTGGGTGCATATATATTTATAATGGTTATTTCCTCTTGTTGAGCTGACCCCTTTATCATTATATAATGTCCTTCTTTATCTCAGTACTTTCTTTGTTTTGAAGTCTATTTTGTCTGATACAATTACTGACTGCAACACCTGCTTTTTTCTACCTATTGTTTGCATGAAATATCTTTTTCCATCCCTTGACTTTTAATCTGTGCATGTGTTTGGGTTTAAGGTGGGCTCTTGTAAGCAGCATATAGATGGGTCTTACTTTTTTATCCGTTCTATTACTCTGTGTCTTTTGACTGGTACATTCAGTCCATTTACATTTAGGGTAACTATTGAAGGATATATACTTATTTCCATTGCAGGCTTTAGATTGGTGGTTACCAAAGGTTCAAGGTTAGCTTCTTGACTATCTAACCATCTAACTTAACTTGCTTATTAAGCTATTAAAAACACAATCTGATGATTCTTTATTTCTCTCCCTTCTTATTCCTCCTCATCTATTCTTTATATGTTGGGTGTTTTTTTCTGTGCTCTTTTGTGTTTCCTTCGACTGCTTTTGTGAGTGGTTGATTTTATTTTTTGCCTTTAGTTACTAATTGGTTGGTCTGTTTTCTTTGTTGTGATTTTATTTTCTCTGGTGACATCTATTTACCTTAGGAGTGCTTCCATCTAGAGCGGTTCCTTTAAAATATCCTGTATAAGGTGGTTTGTGGGAGGCAAATTCCCTCAACTTTTGCTTGTCTGGAAATTGTTTGATCCCTCCTTCATATTTAAATGATAATCGTACTGGATACATTATTCTTGGTTCAAGGCCCTTCTGTTTCATTGAATTAAATATATCATGCCATTCCCTTCTGGCCTGTAATGTTTCTGTTGAGAAGTCTGATGATAGCCTGATGGGTTTTCCTTTGAAGGTGACCTTTTTCTCCCTCTGACTGCCTTTAATACTCTGTCCTTGTCTTTGATCTTTGCCATTTTAATTATTATATGTCTTTGTGTTGTCCTCCTTGGGTCCCTTGTGTTGAGAGATCTGTGGGCTTCTATGGTCTGAGAGACTATTTCCTCCCCCAGTTTGGGAAAGTTTTCAGCAATTATTTCTTCAAAGACACTTTCTATACCTTTTTCTCTCTCTCTCTTCTTCTGGTACCCCTATAATGCAAATATTGTTCCATTTGGATTGCTCACACAGTTCTCTTAATATTCTTTCATTCCTGGAGATCCTTTTATCTCTCTCTGCCTCAGCTTCTCTGTATTCCTGTTCTCTGATTTCTATTCCATCAATGGTCTCTTGCACCTCATCTGGTTTGCTCTTAAATCCTTCCAGAGATTGTTTTATTTTTGTATTCTCCCCCCTAACTTGGTCCTTTAGCTTTTGCATATTTCTCTGCAGGTCAATCAGCATGGTTATGACCTTTATTTTGAATTTTTTTTCAGGAAGATTGGTTATATCTGTCTCTCCAAGCCCTCTCTCGGTGGTTGTCTGGGTGATTCTGGACTGGACCAAATTCTTCTGCCTTTTTATGGTGATAGATGTAGTCATAGGCATGTGGCACATGTGTCAGCTGGGAGAACAAAGTCCCCTCCTGCTTGCTGTTCCCCCTGCTCCTCTCTGCTGCCTGTGTTGGTTACCCATACACTGGGAGCAGCCTTCAGGGTAGCCCAGAGCCCTGTGGGGAGTGGCAGGCATGCCTGGTATGCTCTCCTGTGAGAACAGTGCCCCTTCACACCCTGTCCTGGCTTCCTCTGCCTGTGCCAAGGAGCTGTGTGCTGGCAGCAGCCTCTGCGTCTGGCCTGGGTGGCTGTGCGCTGGAAGGAGACTCTGGGTGGCTGCTGTTGGCACGGCTGCTCTCAGGCTGCTCGGCTGCTGTAGTGGGGCTGTGCTGGAGGGGGAATGAACGGCAGGCTGTTTATCGCCATGAGGGGTTTCAGAGCTGTGCTGCCTCCCTCAGGGCTGGGGTACCCGAAGCTCCTCAGGACTCCCAGACTGCTGGGCTGAGTGTGCTGGGAAGATTCTGTCCAGCTGTGGGGTCCCTGTCCCTTTAAGACTTTCAAAAAGCACTGGCTTTTCTTTTGTCCCAGGGGAGCTGGCTGCAGGGACCTGCTCACAGGTTTTACTTTTCTGTTTCACTAATATTGAGCATACCATGCAATGTTTGTCTGTGCTCCCAGTGTGGATTCTTAGGGCTGGGTGTTTATCAATCCTGTGCTTCTACTCCCTCCCAGCTCTGACTGCTTTCCTCCCACTGGGGGAGCTGGGGTGGGGGGACCGTTCGGGTCCTGAGAGGCTGTGGCCTGTATCTTACCCCCTTCGTGAGATGCCAAGCTCTTGCAGATGTAGATGTAGCCTGGCTGTTGCACTGTATCCTCTGGTCTCTCTTTTAGGCATAGTTGTATTTGTTGTATTTTCAAAAATATATATGGTTTTGGGAGGAGATTTCTGCTGCCCTACTCATGCCGCCATCTTGGCTCCCCCTCTTGAACAGTCTCCTTTTATAGGGTCTTATTTATCCACTTCTCTCTCTCCCAATCTCTTATTTTTACATCATTTTTCACAACCTGTCTTTACACTTTTTGGAGGAAATAAAATTCTCAAAAATGGACTCAACTGACATGTTCGAATTTCTGTGTCTGGAATCCTTTTCAATTTTCGGTCTTTCAAAATCTGACATAAAACAGCTTTAGCAGGAAACATTGCCTAGTCCTTCTTACTAATGGTTCATTATTTCATTCTGCATGCTTTTTACATTTAAGCATTTGGTTTTACCTCCTACTATTTTATATGTTTTGTTAAGGATCTTTAAGTGAATCTAATTCACATCAATGCATTTTTCATTTTTCACAAAATAGCAATATTCTTCAAGTCCATTTCCTCTATCACTTCTTTATTTCCTTGATACCCATATCCAATGTGTCTTCTCAAATCTTCCTTACCTTCCATCTCTACACACAGCTCAGGGTAGAAATTGGGGTGCAAGCGGTATTCAGGAAATAATGACTTTCTCAAAGAAACAGGTAGGTTGTGAGCCCCCATGTTCTTTAAAAAGGCCAGAAGTTGATAATAGGCTTGATATGAAGATAATTCTGTTTATTCTTAGGTCATTGATGTTTGTCCTGAGAACTCTTATGATCTAAAATGAACTACACAAATTAATGCATTTTAACATATAGGAAGAAAAATGAAGCAGACCAGGGTGAAATTTGAGACTGACTTTGTGAGGTGTGAATAGTAAGGTATATTCATTCTGTATAAGGCCATACAATGAAAATGACAAACCAAAGGTAGACATAATCATGGGTCATATACATATAATATTCAGTGAAAGAAGCCAGATCTAAAATGATACATGCTTTGGATTCCATTAATGTAAGGTCAAAAATAGGCAAAACTAATATATATTGTTGGAAGTGAAGATAATGGTAATATTTGGGAATCAGAGATTGGCTAGTGATTGCACAGGTTTACTTCTTTACCTGAATGGTGGTTGTCCTAGTGTATACATTGTGACATTGAACCCTTATTATTTTTCTATGGCTACAGTAACAAATTACAACAACCTTAGTGGCTTTAGATAACACCCACTTATTATCTCACTGTTTCCATGCTGCAGAAGTCCAGGCACAGCATGGCTTAGCTCTTTCTCAGAGGAGAGTCTCATAAAACTAAAATCAACGTGAAGGTCAGGCTGCATTCCTTTCTGAAACTTCAGGGGAAAATCTGTTTCCATGCTCACTCAGGTTCTTAATAAAATTCAGCCCCAGGTGGTGGTAGGAGTGGGGTTTCAATTTCCTTGTTGGCCGTTGGTTGGGATTTGTTACCAGTTTCTAAGGGCTACCCACTTTCCCCGGCCTGTAGCCCTTTCCATCTTTAGTACCAGCAAAGGCAGATTGAAACCTTCTCCCATTTGAATCTCTCTCTTCTACTCATCTCTCCTGCTTTACCTTCTCTTCATCTCTGCAACTCCAGCTGGACACTTTTCTCTCCTTTTAAGGATTTGGGTGATTAGGTTAGGAACACCTAGATAATCCAAAATAATCTGCCTATTCTAAAGTTGGTAACATTAATTAGCTCTGTAAAGCCCCTTCACAGCACTACCCAGATTAGTATTTGATTAAATAACCTGAAGATGGGAATCTTGGATGTGTATCTTTAGAATTCTGCTTATCACAATATCTATTGTGTTTCTTTGTACATGTGTTATAAACCAATAAAAACATTTTTTGACTATGTAAAACATTATTGCAGAATATAATGTGTTTCTTTATTCAATCTAAAGATATTTATTAACTCCTAACTAAAACCAGATAAATGATAATCTAAAAGAAAAACAAAAAAATGACAGGAAGTACATAAACCAATTTCTATTTTGTGATATATCTGGAGAGTATTCTGTAAGAAACAAAATGAAACAAATACTATAAAATGATTAAAAATTAAAATCATCTTAGTAAATATATGCTTATCACTGTGATATTTCTGTTTACAGTATTAAAAAAAAACTACACTGTGAAATGTAATAAGGGATTTCAAACATAAATCCAGCCACTTACTACATATTCATTTCAACTCTAACAGTCTTTCTTTTAGGCCTATGACCTAAGTCAAGATGGTATTTTTGACCACAGTGACAGATATGTAATGGCTATTCTCAAATGCTATTTTGTAGATGAAAATAACAAGTGTTAAGAAAATTTTATTCATAACTTGTTTCTAAAATTCATGAAGGCACAATTTTGTCTTTCATGTTTACTAATGCATCCCTGCATCTTGTCTATCACATAGTAGACATTTAATAAATATTTGTCAGCTGAATGAATAAGGGCATCTTGGGTATGAACAGAAATATTGAAGGTGTCTACGGAGAACCAGTATGCGGATATGAAAACCCATTTGTGCCACCTTTTTCTTCTCTTGTTGTGGGATAAATGGAAATTTTTGACCAGAATTCCCACCTGGCCTTGACAGTGCCCATTTGTATATACATATAAGACACTGTTAGCACATCAGTGTGATGTTTACTGGAGGCAGAGCCACCCTATCATGGGATAAGGGGTAAGGGGAGGGGAGGAAACAGTCCTTCTCTCCTCCCCTCCGTTCCTGATACTTATTTGGTCAGGCGCCCAGCAGTCAGCAGGAACCTGTCCATGGAGTTCCTCCCAGGGCGAGGGATTGGGGAAGGAGTACCCAGTGCTACCAGACAGGGAAACTTTGGTAGCAGGCTGAGTGAGCTGAGCATCTGGGGTTTGGAGGGAGGAGAGATTGAGCTATGAGAATAGAAAAACCTTTAATCCCCAACCTCTCATTTACAGGGAACTTGCCCCTGGCAGGAGCCCTCTTCTTCCTAGAGCTACACTGTTATTCAAACACATGTTATGTGTTCTTGAGAAAGGTTATTTGTCCACCACTGCAATTCTTTTTCTGAAGCATTGAGAAAGATTTCATTTTCCAGCCTCCCTTGCTGTTGAGTTGCACCTTATAATGGAGTCCTTGCCATTAGTAAAGTGAGAAGTGAAGTGATGTGCCACTTCTTAGAGGCAAATAAGAATGGGGGGCGTCTCCATTTTCCTCTCTCCTTTCTTTGAGGTTTGAAGACAACAGGTATGAAATGGTGGAAGTACAAGATGGAAAAATGGAAGCAACTCAGAGTCCTAGGAGAGTAAACAGAGTTATCAATAAGAGCCACCTAATCAGCATTAGACTGTGATAAGAGAGATAAACCTTTTAGGGGTTAATCCACTGACATTGCAGGATTTAGTTAATAGTGTAGTGGAGTCAGTCTGGTTGTGACTAATACATTAATAAATGAGTTTTGCAGAGCATTCTTCCTTTGCAAACATGTTTATATTTGGAGGTGTGGAAGAGAATACTGAGCAAGGTTTCTCAATCTGTGTCCTAAGAATATGTATATATTATGTGTGTGTGTGTGTTTATGCATGTGTGTATATAATATATATGACATACTAATATATATAATATATAGGAATATATGTATACAGCAAATATATTATTGTAGGAGGTGAAAAATAATTTTCCCTCTACTTTTCTAACTTCTTGACTGCAACCCTCCTTGTAAAAAAAAAAAGATTAAGATAAGAAAAAAACAGGTTTATTAAACATGAAGGTCATTAAACATGCATATCTCCTATATAAATGGGGAGATACCTAGGAAAGTCTAGTATCTCCCCCAGATGGCCCAAGTCATCACTTTAAATGCCATCTTCAGCTAAAGACAGAAGATGTTTGTGGGGAGGGAGCAAGTTATGGTAAGTGACCAGGCAAAGCACAGAAAACAGGGGTGAAGCTGTTATGCAGACCGAGGTCTTTGCCTTCCTAGTGATTAGATTTTCTAGAGATTTAGCCAGTCTCTTCTCTGGTATGGAGAGGGAGAAACTCTTACAAATGAAGATTTCCCTTTTAAATGTAAATGTCTCTTACAAAAGGGTAGCTTCTATTCAATTTAGAGCTTCTCCTCTGTCTTCTGTTTCTTAAAGATAAGCAGCCCAAAATAATCATTATACTGAAAAGGCACATTCTGGGATGGCAAATTCTGCTCCCATTCATTATGTATATAAGAGTAATATTAATAAGTATATCAAAAAGTCTATATTCAAAGAACTCATTTGTGAATGATGGGGTTAACAAAATCAAATTGTTTTGCTGTAAGACTCCTCAGAATCTCAAACATACAAATACGCATTAGTATCATATCAGGAGAGAAATTTAGAACTGTTCTTTTCCAAAGTTATACCATCACAGAACTTTTTTTTTACATGCACTTTCTATTAACATCCGATGAAATTTGTGGTTTGAAAAATATAACACAGATAAGATTCATGAGTCATTCAGAATGTCATTCTTTCCATTGCTGGGAACCTATCATCTATGATTCCACTTTCTCAAAGCTACTAGGAAAGTAAGGATCTGTATCTGCTAGAGAACAGGAATATCTATGGGCCAGGACATAATACAACCCTTCCTAATCCTCTATTATTTATAGTCCAATCCTGGTCAAAAGGAAACACTACATTCACTTTGACCAAACAACATCTGATGTGCAGGTGAAGCCAATGCAGCCATCTCTCCTTTTACATGCATTTGCCAACCTGTCTGTAGGTAAAACTGCAATATTTCCAGAATCTCTCACCAGGCCTTAGTGCATCCCATATTAATAGGTGTTTCCAAGGCGTGGAGAGAAGTAGCCATCTCCATATCAGTAGGTAATTACATGGGCAAATTAGGGTTTATCTGGACCAGAGAGGTTGGGTGGAGCTCGCTCTTCTGCAGAGGGGTGGAGAGAGATGCGGGATGACTGCTTGTAAGAAATAAATGGGTTTCTCCCACTTTATTTCTCCCTTTGACAGATTTCAGTTTCAAAAGTATTTTGCCCTGGGATTTTCTCCCTGGAGTTAGACTGTCTCTGGCCATTTAGACTTCTCAGCATGAGATGAGCATTCCCTCCCCACTGTGTCCCCCATACTGCAGAAGACACAGATTAAATTCTTTGAGTAATTACACTGAAGGCCCTTTACTAAAGAGGTACCCCATTCCAAGTGTTAGGGACCCACAGCAGAGCCTGTCCTAATGAAGTTGTCTCTGGAATTTTCTCCTAATTTCCACCCTAGAGTCTATTATAGCTCCACTACAATACTTCATTTAATTACCAGGCTGTGTTTGTTTGCTTTACATGTGTTTTTTGCTAGACGTAAAGGCTGGCCAGTCTCATGATCCACTCTGCTATCCCATCTACTCCAACTTGCTGCTTCAGTTTAAAGTTCTAACAAACTGATAGATGTGTCAACATGGCTGTGCACACAGAGTCATGAACGCTGCCTTATACTTTATAAAGAGATTTCAAAGATTTTTTTCATCTATACTTGGTTTTCACCAAATATGTTAACATTAGAAACAGAATCCAATTGTAATATTCTACTCTCTGTAGTAAAGATCAGAGAACTGAGAGGTTGGAGTCTTACCTTTAAGTTCTAGCTTTTTGACTAAGTTTCTAAGTGAGCTATTTTTTCCCCCAAAGTTATAAGATTGATTCACTCTCCCTCTTTGGGCCTGTTTTTCGCCTATCTTACTTGTCAGTAACATCTTAAAAGTACAATGATATATGATATGGCTAAAATAATCCCCAAATGTAGGGTGTCCATAATATATTCATGTTTATATTAGTCAGTTAAACATGCTTCTGAATTTTAAAGTTTTGGCTCATTTTCTATTTAAAATATATATACATTTTGTAGGAAAAGACATGGCTCTGTCTGTGGAGAGAGATTCTAAAAATTGTAAGTGAACAATATATATGTTAAAATTCCATTAGTATCATATATGTAGAAAATAGTGAAGTGTTCCTTGTTACTACTTGAAAAAAAAGTCATGGTTTCCAAAATTCATAGATATTCCATGTGACTTTAATCATAAAAAATTAGCAGATAAAATATTCATGTCAAGATATTCTTATGATCTGGAACCAAAATGCTGGATGTTTATTCCAACCCCTAGCTAAATTTTAAAGTAAGTAATAGATTTATAGTGATGTGAAAAACCCAAGGCTGAAAGCAAAAATAGTCATGTATGAATGAGAAAGCTAACATAACATTTCATAACATTTCTGATAGTATAAGAATTAATAAAATACCAAATAATGTTACATGGTATGTCACTGCTTAAAAATTATTACTGATGGAAGTAGTATTAGTAGATAGATTTACAAATCTCAGGTGCTGGACATTGCTCTTTCTAAGTGTTTTATAGACTGTTGATTCATTTATTCCTCTAACCCCTTGAGATAAGTTCTCTTTTTACCTCTTGCATGTAAAGGGAAAAGTAAAGCAAAGAATGTCTAAGTAATTTATCCAAAGTCAGACAGCCAGTAAATGGTAGAGCTGGAACAAAAAACTCAGGCAGTTTGGCTCCAAAACCCTCATTAATAGCCATTTTTGCAGAATAGCTTAATAGAGGCAAACTGCCAATCAAATGCAATGAAAAAGGAAACTGAAAGCCATGACAAATATTGCTTTGTATTTGAAAAAATTGGGACTAGATTAGCTTATAAAATTGTTTTCACAAGTATATTAACTTTTATTTTATGTCAAACACTACAAAGATAACAATGAAGAATGAATATTAACTATTTCTATCATTATTATCATTACTATTATTAACTTTGCAGTGGTTAAGTTTCTCAGCTACAACAAGGTGCCCACTAAGCTTACAGATACCATAAACTATATATTTTTCTAGGAAAGCCTGGATTTGTTTTTAATTGTGCTTTATGAGTGTATCATGTCATATATATGTGTGTATACATACATATATAACACTCAGACACACACATACCACAAAACAATGAAATTGGACACTGCTTTTAATTTCTATGTTTTCAATGTTTATCTAATATTTGCTGCTTGACAGATTAATAATTAATGTGTTTTGAGTAATCAATAAGTGCTACCTGAATAGATCACCCAAGTATATAATAATCCTGTTGGTTAATAGCTTAGTTTAAAGGAAGGAACTTAAATTCCTTTAGGATGTGACTGCAGACCATTACTCCTTAGTTGCTCAAATCTTTTCTTTTTGGTTCTGTGATACTGTAATTATTCAGAATGGTTAAATAATCTTGGAAACTGCTGAACCTGATGATAACTTTAATTTCAACACTTTGAAGTACTCTCCTTGGTGCCTCACTACTTTTATGGTTGTCTTCAAAGTTCACACTGTCTCATTTACAAAAATCTCTATGTAGATCTATTGCAAATTGTATATAATATTTCTGTGCTCATCACACCCTCATCAACATATTTTGAGGTTATTAATAGCATGATAATTTTGAAGTGTTGTGTAAAAGAAGCCTTTTATGTAAAGGAGATCACATTAATCCAAACTGCAGTTTATGCAGTATAAGCTTGAGGGAAAAGAAATTTGAATGCAAATCAAATCGGGTTTTTCTGGAAATCTCCCTCTAAGTCTGTGAAGAAACCATGGTAGCTATGATGGAAATTTGTTTTCTTATTCTCTTGTATTTGATTAGAAAAAAGAGTTTCTGTCCTTTTGGAAAAGTGTTGGTTAAAAGGGAACTTTGTAACACTTCCAATCCCATTTAATTATTCATTCAATAGGCATTGATTTTCACAGAGGCAATGTGCACAGAATTGAGAGTGAGCGAACACATAGAAATAGTCAGTGGATCAAGCGAGAGGAGATCATGGAGACAAGAATGGAAGACTGCTCTTTTTCAAGATTTCTAGTAAAGAAAAGAGGGGGAATAGCTCACATTTAAGGAGGACCCAAATCACAGGCCTCAGCATTCCTGGCAGCTTCAGAGATGACTTTAATGAAGTATAAAAGCAAGGAATGGGGCCCATTCTACCCTTTAATCAAAATGGCATTTGATATTTATATTTGCAAGAGAGGTAGACTTTTATTTTCTTCACGAACTCTTGTTTTTTAAGTCCTCCTTAAAAACCAGAGCTTTTGGCATTTGAAATATGAAGAAAGTAAGAGGATGGAGAGTTGTGGGGCAAGAGAGGCAAAATGCCTTTCTATTTTAGAAAGCAGTCAGGGGAAGGTTTCGGTGATGGGTAAGAAGGATCAGGACAAGCAGATGATTGGCAGTGACAGGTAAGAGAGCTCCAGGCCAATGGAATGGGATAGAAAGGCAATGGTGTTAGGTCAGAATGTTCCTGGGAACTTTGAAATATAATAAGGAAGTTAGGGAGGAAGAGAGTGGTAGATGATGTTGTGAGGGAGTCAGGGACAGGATGACAAGGAAATTTAAGGCCATAGTAAGAACTCTGCATTTTATTGAAGTATAATGGGAGACAATCTCAGTGCTTTGAGAGGGGTGTGTCATGATAAGAAATAAAAATCCCTTATAGGCCCTGCATTTGAAATTTAATATAAATGTGATGAGAAGCTATTGGAATCATATAAACAGGGTAGGAAGCAATCTTCTTTATAATTGAAAAAGATCATTTCAGTTGCAGTATAGAAAATAATTTTTATTAAGATAGGGCACTTTAGGAAAAACGGGAAGACCAATAGGAAGGCCAACATAAGAGAAAGTAGTAGTTTGGACAGGATAGCTGAAAGAGGGTGTAGTAAGAAGTGGTTGGTTTTGGATCTTGTTAGGATTGAGATACAGGAATTTGATGGCAGATTGAGTATGTGATTTATAAGAAAGGAGTCAAAAACAAGTACAAAGTTTAGAGACTGAGTAAATAGGTAAATGAGGGCAAATGCTTTCTTTGCTAAGGTATAGGGAAGTTTGGAGGAAGAGTGCTTACAGGCATAGGGAGTCAGTTATCTTTCTTTGGACATGTTAAATTTGAGATGCTCTTAAGCTTTCACTTTGAAATGTGGATTTAGATTTGGATATACAATATTGTATGCAGTAGAGGGTTTACTCTAAAGAATGAAATTATGGTGTCATCAGGAAGAAAGAGATGAAATATTTCCAGTCTTCTGCTTTCCACGCATATGGTAAAATTGCATTTCTCAGCTCCCTTGTAGTTAGTTGGAGCCTTGAAAATGGCTTTGAAAGCAAGCTATTTTAGGCAGAATCATTTAACTACAGTATGAGGGCCTTAAGAACTCTTTTACTTTTCTGCCATTGTCTAGCGACAGTTCTATAGGTGGTGGCTGCTCTGTCTGTCTGGGTCCCAAATGAGGACAACATATAACATAACTCCCAGCTAACTCACAAAGACATAGCATGAGTGAAAATTAATCTTGCTGTTTTAGTCTCCTGACTAAACTGTTAGCATAGCATAGCCTAGCTCATCCTGGACAATTCAGAAATAATTAAAGCCATAGGATTGAATGAGATCACATAAGATCAGTTTAGAAAGAAGACAGAATAGGTTGAAGGGGTGAGCCACAGGCACTCCAACATTTACTAATTGGAAAGAGAAAGAGGATGAAGATCAGGCAGAGAACAGCCTTTGGGTTATTTATTTACTTTAAAAATACCATTATTACACTCATTAGAGTTGCTTAAAAACTACCAGAAATGTAATATAAAGCATTTTTCCTCCTTGGGTTGGGTGGGACAGAGAGGGAGAGGAGAACACTTTGTTAAATACAAATTACAACCTTTAAATACCAATTACAGCCTGCATGTGCAGTCCATAAAGATTCTTCTGAAACAGTTTTGACTATTGATTGGGTCTGGCATAGTCACATGATAACCCACGGTTTATAGTCTGTGCTTAATGTCCTCATTTTTCCAATATTCTTAAAACTCTGACAAAACTATTGCATATTTTTGTGTGCGACATAACCTAGTATATCATCCTTCAGTAAAATTTAATATCTTTGTTAAATTTATTAAACAGGTAGGTCATTAGATGGAGGTGGGTCTAATGCTATGGTGGCTGACATAAACTAAAATGTAAGACTGTAAATGCCTCAAAGTCACAGAATCAAAATGCTAAGGACAACCAATCATTGCCAATCAGGCTTTAAGCTACAGTCAATCAAATAATTTCCTTCTTTGCTTCCTCACTTTCTCTATATAAGTCCTACTGGGGGAGTGTTCTTAACCATTTCCAGTTTCATGTTGCTCTATTCCAAAAGATAAATGCTTAAATGAGCTCTTAAAATTTTTAATAGACCTCAGTTTATCTTTTAACAGCATATGCCAGGGTTTTGACTGCATTTCCTATTTTGTTAATTGCAGAGTCATTTGTTTTCCTTAGCCGGGCCATATATCCCTGGACGTCAGTTTTCATGAACATTGGATCATTTGGAGTGATAGGCATTTGGTGTCTGAATGACAGCATTTTGAAAGACTTGAAGTAGGCACACATCACATACAGACAACCTGAATTCTATAATGTAAATGTATAAAGACTTGAAGTAGGCACACATCACATACAGACGATCTGAATTCTATAATGTACTCTGAGCAATTTGTAAACTTTGCTATCCTAATTGTATTGCTTGATACATGATAGGCAAAAATGTGGGCTTTATGTTTCTTGATGACAAAATAAATCAAAGCTGCATATGCAGCCACCTTCCCTTGTGAAGCTTAAAATGTCTCACAACAAAAATCAAAGTGCCCTATTTCCCTCACTGACACATATTATCTTCATTTATAAGTGTATATTTTAAACTCTGTTCTACTGCTTTTCTACACAGAAATTTCATTTCAATGCTGTCATAATATATTTGAAGACAATTTAATCTATACTTATGAATCCAAATTCTTATTAAAAATTAACTGCTTGTGAAAATAATAATGGAAAGAGTACCACTGAGGTTATTGCCAGAAGAACAGATACATTTTTAACATGGATAAGTGCATACAGAAAGGCGCTGACAACTGTGTCACAACATATTCCTCTTCTGGCAAGGTGGAAGTTTTCTTTTGATGTTAATTTTTTTAAAAGCCACAACTTCAGAAACACTGACAAATATTAATTTTTATTGTTTGAATATTGTCCAATATTTTCTCTACTCTCATTGCTAAAAGGAGCTCTGTTTTCTTTTCTCTGATGTCACCCATATGAGGTAGTCCAGCTATTGCCACATCGATTTAGGATTTTTTATGATGCTAAATTTCATAAGAAGGAGGGATAAGACAGCAAAGGGAAAGGAAAGACAAGACCTACCTAGGCTAGGGACAGAAATTTTGTGATTGGAGGGGAACTGGTAACAAACAGATTAAGAACAGGTGTTAGTGAGAATTGTGAGTGAGAAGAAAGGGATGAAATGTTAAATGTCAGAATTTGATTCTCCTTTATAGGTTTCTACAGACTCAATTTCTGACATTAAAAAGTGGAGTTCATTTGACCTATTTGAGCCCTGCTTCTTTAAAGACAAATCCTGGGCTAAATCATGCTATTCATTCATTTACTTGACAATTACTTATTGAGTTCCTACTATCTGCCATACATTTTTCTAGGTTCAGAGAATATAGTAGTTAAACAAATAGCCCTCAGTCCTGGTCTTCAAGGACTTATGTGTAGGGAGATATTCTCAAAGTCTTCCAAAACCTTGAAGAGGAAATACTCCCAAACTCATTTTGCAACACCAGCATTACTCTGATACCTAAGAACACTATAAGAAAACAACTAAAAGTCTATATTCTTGACAAATATAAATACATAAATTCTTTACAAAAGAATAACAAACTGAATTCAGCAGCACATTAAAAGTATCATACAACATGATCAAGTGGGATTTATCCCTCAGATGCAAGGATAGTTCAACATTTGCAAATCAAAAAATGTGATATACTACATTAATGAGATGAAAGAAAAATATGATCATCTAAAATGGGGCAGAAAAAGCATTAGAAAAATTCAATATCCTTTCACAATAAAAATTGTCAACAAACTGGTCACAGAAGGAATATGAGTCAACATGATAAAAGTCATATATAAACTTTTAAAAAAGATAAAATCACAGCAAACATTATACTTAACAGTGAAAGTTGAAAGCTTTCCCACTAAGATCAGAAATAGTACAAGAGTACCCACTATCACCACTTCCGTTCAACATAATACTGGAAGGCCTAGACAGAGCAATTAGGCAAGAAAAAGAAATAAAAGGCATTTATTGGGAAGGGAAAAGAAAAACTGTTTGCAGATAATATAATCATATATACATATAGAAAATCCTTAAGATGCCATCAAAAAAATTATTAGAAGTAATAGATCAGAGTTACAGGATACAAAATCAACACACAAAATCAGTTGTATTTCTATACACTAACAATCTATCTGAAATAGAAATAAAGGAAACAATCCCATTTATAAAAGCATCAAAAAATACTTAGGAATATTAAACAAGGAGATGAAATATATATGTACTGAAAACTATTAAGACTTTGATGAAAGAAGTTGAAGAAGATGCAAATAAATGGAAAGATATCCCATGCTCTTGGGTTAGAAGAGTCAATATTGTTAAAATGTCCATACGATCCAAAGCTATCTATAGATTAAATGCAAGACCTCTCAAAAATCTAATGACGTTTTTCACAGAAATAGAAAAAACGGTCTTAAAGTTTATATGTAACCACATAAGACTCTGCATAGCCAAAGCAATCCTGACAAAGAAGAATAAAGTTAAAGGCGTCACTTACTGGTTTGTTTGTTGGCTTTTTGCTTGGAACTTTGATTTAGAACTGTTCTCCCCCATCACCCCCTACATGAGGCAACAGGAAGAAACTCAACTTGAGAAACTGAGCCAAAGTGCCAGTGTGGCAAAAGGGCACAGAGAATGGGAATAAAATGGGAAGCCTACTGAATGATGTTCCTGAGAAGCCAGTAGATCTAGTCAACACGAGGCAGTGATTGATATATTAGGCAGAATGCTTTCATGCTATTTACAGCTTTGCCAACTAGTAGGGAAGATTCTCCAAATACAATCCTCAAGCTTGTGCTCAGTGAGCATTTCAAGAAAGGTGGAAAGGGAGTGTCACACCCAAACACTCTGATTCTTCCAGAAGCCTTGGTCAGAGTTGGAAGAAAGCTGTTACCGAGGAGATTTCCTTTAACACAGTTGTGCATTATTGGCTCCAGTGGTATATAAAAGACTTTGTACATATAGCACAAAGACACTGAGTTTGTGTTCTTAAAATATCTAGATTTGAATCTCGGTGTAGTCATTTAGAAGTCTGCCCTTGGGTCATCTATCTACCCACTCTCCTGTATCAGTTAAAAAGAGTAACATTTAATCATAGGATTAAATAAAATAATGTGCAGGGCATGGCTCATGGCAGGTATGCAATGCAGAATACATACTGATATCAGTTTTAGTGAGTTATAATCAATAAAAATTGGATATTCAGGATAGCTTAATTGTTTAGCACTGTCATCCTATCATATTCAAATTAATTGAAATATTGTGTTACCGTCAACAATAAATAAACCTATCAATTTCACTTTCCCAACCCTAGAATATAAACAAAACAAAACTGTCTTTAAAGCAACAATTTATTTTGATGACAACCCTTCTTTTGACTAATTCTCTTTACCTTCGGAGAAAGGCAAAATAAAATGAAGTATACTTACGAATGTCATCGCATCCCTCACTTTAACTTTTCTTCCCTCCTCTTGAAATGATCATTTCTATACTTACACATTTAAAAAAAAAGTCAATTTAAATCAGTCTCTCTCTCTCTCTCTCTCAGCATACAAGGTCATTAATTGCTATTGGGACCTTCATAAACTCTGGTCTGCCGATGGGGTGAGAACTCTATTGTTAAATGTATTATGGCAGGACTGTCTTTGGAGATTGCCTGCTTGATTGCTTTGTAAAGGCCCAATGGCACACAGCAATTAAAATCCATAGACCTCTATAACCCTTCTGATGTTTTATGGGCCTTTTTGTGTCCTTTGGTAGAGTTTACCATTTGTGTATTTCCCACTGGGTCTCTGTTTCAAAACTCTAAGTGGGATTTTTTTTTAATCCACTGTGATAAAGCTAGTTATATATCATGAGAAAGGTTAATGAATATTTCCAAAAAGAGCATATGTTTTAAGTCAGGAGGTGAAAGTTATAGTAAAGAATGGTTATTAAAAAAATACAAACAGTATTTTCCCAATCTCATCAGTTAATTTCTATAAACTTTACCTATACCTGTGATTCCTAAAGTAAAGCATAGCTTACAGGACTGAAATGACTTTAAAAATTAAATTAGCAACTTGAGTTTAAAAGAAAAACCCACTTTTGAAGTACTGCACAGAAATAGCACTGTTCAACTGTCAGGCTTATACCATATTCAGAACATATATGTTTATTTATTTTCTCTGTCACTGGAACTAAAAATTTCACCTAAAATGAAAATAAATATTCCTAGCTTGTGTCTAGATGTGAGAAATCTGATATTTTAAAAATGGGCAGAAGCCAAAGAAAAGACCACCAGAGTGGTGTTAAGGAAGGCAGAACAGACGAATATAAGCTAGGATTCGGAAAATTCTTATGGTAACCAGGATCTTTCTATTTTCAGCACTGCTATCAGGAACTCCCGTGACCTTAAAAATGAACTCATTATCCATTGTTGATGCTGTCGTCGCTTGAAGCTGTAATCTTCTTTCTCTGTACACCTTCCTTCCACTGCCCCCAACCCTGCTCCCAGTTTTCTTATTCTTCTCATTCCTCCTTACTTCTCTCTTTTTCTATGCTCACATATGCAAAGGGTATTAAGAAATTTTCACTGGAAAAAGTGATTTGTACACTTTAAAGGCAAATTGTTCAGTGCCTGGAACTCTTTGAAGGAAAAGCATTGTTGAACTTCAGAGAGGGAACACTGTGCTTCAGATCGTACTCTGTATAAAGTTCACATGTTCGACAACTTCACAACTATTATTTTAGGTATAAATGGTAGACTGAGAAGAGGACAAGTCCCTTCTCATGCATTTTCTAACTCATGTTCTGAAAAACATTTTGTGTGCTATAGCTGGGAGAAAAGTGATTATCCCATCATGTGTAGGTGGTGTGGGAAGAAAGGAGGATGAACGTAATGATAATGCATGACTATTTAATGGGGAGAGGACTTGTTCCTAATCCCCATTACCAGATGGTCATAAATCAACAGGAATAATTCAGTGATTTCTTCGTCTAGCTCAATGGCATACTTATCTACTTAAGAAAACATATTGCAATATGCTTTTTAAATGTTATGCTTTTAAAATTTCTAAATATTATTGCTCTTAAAATTATTATGTCAAGTGGCAAGTTCTTGGACTGTACATAAACAATTGACTCTAGTTAACCATGTTTTCTACAAACAGAATTTTCTGTAGTCCATGCTCTTTATGCATCTAGATCACCTGTTATGCTTGTTTAAAAGATAGATTCTTAGGCTACTCACTTGAATTAAGGAATTTGGGAATATTCATTGAAGGTAATCTTCTCACAAGGTTCTTAAGCACATGATACCTTGTTCTAGAATTTAAATTCCCACTATCTTTTATTCAACTAGGAGATAGTCCTCAAAACAAATGCATATTCCAGGCATTATGTAGGTACTTTACAAATAATCATTCATTTAATATTCTCAATATTCTTTCAAAGTAGGTCCCATTACCTCTAATTTATAGATAACCCTTAGAGCTCTTCATTCATTCATCAAAAATATTGCTTGAGTATATACTGACTTTAGGTACTGGTAAAAAAAAAAAATGATGAGTTGGATAGTAACTATGTTAAGTAGCTTTCAGTTTACAAGTCATCTGAAGGGAAGTAGAACGAAGTAATGTTTTCTCCTAATCTCTTACTTAGCCACTTTAAACGGCCCCAAATCTCCGAATGAACAATTAAATGAATTAACATTTATATATATGTAAATTTCCTTTTCTCTCCTTGAAAACTTCATACTAAAAGATGGTCTTTTTAGTTATATTAATTAATCACTAAACATGTGAACTGATCACTGTTATAATAAATGTCAACAAAATCTTTATTACATCCTTGCATATTAAAGTATTAACAAAGATAACATAGGGACTTTCTCTGTAGAAGACTATGTGATGAGATTACATTATGCTGGAAAGAGTCTAGACTATGGCAGCATTTTGAGTGGGATCAAATTATGACTGCAAAATCTAATAGTTTTGTGACTGCACTCACCGGGTTAAGTTAAACAACTTACCTATTTTAGACATTTGACAAATTGGTGAGCATGTCTGAGTTTCAGTTTCCTTATATGTAAAGTGGGTACCATAATATTGCTTTTGAAGAGTTGACTTAAAAAGAAAAAAAATGTAATATATGTGGTTCATAATACAGAGTTATGATAGTTTAACTAAGTTAAGGTAGTTCATGTAGCAGTAGCATTAATGACTTAGTTCTAGAGCACTTTCCCCAATTGGAGACTAATTAATGCATTCATGTATTTTTCTGCAATAGAGAGACAATTAATTGATTCTCTTTACCGAAAAATCTTTGCTGATGGCATACCTACAAATTCCCACCTTTGTTAGATTGCACCTGACTAATAGACATCTATTGTAAAATTATCATTACAGAAAGGCAAGACAAGAACAACTATTTTAGTTTAGGCTGTACTAACACTTTACTTTAGTGGTTGAAAAATGAGTACAGTAAGGAATGGCAAATATGTAATACTTATATTGTGGATCCTTCTTTCCCAGCTCACTGTCGCATTGCTAATAAGTCATTGCATTTATATAATGAACATCACAGGACCTCAAAATACTCATCAGGCAGCCACCACCCATAAATCAGTATTGATAATCTATTTGAAACTAATAGTTTTGTTCAGCTTAGTTAGTAAAGCAGAAAGGATCAGTGTTATCATGATGCAAATTCACATCCGATTTGTGTTTTAATCCAAAAATAACTTGTTCATTTCTACTTGGGGATTCTTCTACAGTGTATGAAATACTTACATTTGTTATCCCAGGCAAGCCTTCCCAAATGTCAGGTCCCAGGGAAATCAAATGCATATAATCAGATTCTATTTTATAGGTTTAGACAAGACAATGGGACAGTTTTGAAGTATTCACCTATGTTCTGTCCCAAGAAATTCTCCATTTTGAGTATTTCACATCCTTCAAGAGATAAATATATTTGATCAATATATTTAATAAAAAATTAAAGTCACTAAATCAATCTTTGTGTGTGTTACAACTGAATTAAGCCCCAGGTACTTTTGAAAAATTAATTAAGTCATTAATCTCCTGTTTACATTGGTTCTATGTCACTCACAAGCATCATTTCCTCCATTTTTAAAAAAACTTGTTAACATCTTCCAAATTTATGGACATGTTTACTATATAAATATCAATTTGGATGTTTTCAAAAATATATACAGAAGTATCCATTTAATAAATACATTCTTTCCAAACATACTATGGATGGATTATTTCTGTAAATGTGTCCGAGTATACATTTGTATTAGCTTCAGTCTTGATGGTGGTCCTTTCCAGACGTAATGGTTTTGTTTCTTTCCCTAGATTTCAGAATCTACTTCACTATGGATTGTTTTGTCCACTGTCCACTAGTCATATTCAAGGTAAATTTTTTTACATAAGACCCAGATACTGTTTTAAGTAACTTATATCTCACTATATAAATCATATAAGCCATGTCTTATATAAATGGTGTTAAAATAGAAAAAGTAGAAAAAACTACCATGTTCGTCTTATGAAGCTAGTATATCATGAATATCAAAACTAGGTAAGAACAATATGATAAAATAAAAAGTATAGACCAATTTCATGATTATATAAAATGATTAACTTCTAAATGAAATAAAACTATATCCTCCTCTACTAAGGCATATAAAATGCTTCATAATAAATGCAAGTGCAACAAGTGCATCATAATAAAAACTTTTCCCCAGTGAGGATTTAGTATAAGTACACTTACTAATACACTTCAGCCAAATATCAAATTAAATGAGAAAATATAACCTTTGGGTATGTTGGAAAACATAGAACTTAACAATTATTTATGATTTAAAAAATAACTTAGCCAACTAGAGATAGGATGAACTCCCTTACATGTCTTACATGAAAAAAACCTACAGAAAATGTTAGGACAAGGCTTTAGATATATTTACACTGAAATAATTAAAACACAAGGCTGTGTGTTACTACCTAATTATGGGAGCTCCCAGCACACTCAGTAATACCAATACATACATACATACATACATACATATATACATACATACATAAGACAATAAGAATGAGAAAAGAGCACAGAAGCTGGTTATCATGTGCAGAGCACAACACTGTATTACACAAAGAAGATAACTCAGCAGGATTGTTGGACACACACATGCACACACAAATACACACACATTAACTACGCCTATGTCTATATCTATAACTGACATGCATGCATGTTTGTGTATTTACACATGTACACATTTTATAATATAATATATATACAAATGTTTATATATATTGCATCTTTCTTATACCTCATAAATCCTTATAAATACAATGAAGTAAAATACCTATTCAAAATAGCAGCAATATATAAAAGGTATTTGAGATTAAATCTACAAAAGTAGTACAGAAATTGAATAGACAAAAACACAAAACTTTATTGAAGGGCAGGAAAAAACAATGTATGAAGCAATGCACTATATTCATAATTAGAAGTGGTATTATTATATCACTTCTATTATAAGAATATTATATTATAAGTATATCAATTTTACTCCAGCTATACATCAATTCAATTTTAATCAAAATCTCAAAGGATTTTCCATGGATCTTTATAAACTTTGTATATGATTTAACTCTTCCTAACAGACAAAATATAAGAAAGGTTAACTTAAAAGAAAAAAAAAGCCAAGAAAATTTTCAGAGTAAGGTGAAGGGACTTTTTAAAGTTATGTAAAGACTGACTAAATCAAATTTTTTTCTTTGTCAGGTTAATTAAACACAAGTAAATAAGTAAATTCTAGATGAAATAAATCATGATTTTAACAGCAACACTTAAAAATTCATAGGATATTTTAAAACATAAAAACATCTAAATGGGTAATTTCAAAATAATAAGTGGAACAAAAAGTCATAGAATTATCAATACAGTATTGCATTATTTATACAAAACATTTAAAATAAAAGACAGTACTATATATTGAGTATTATTATACATATGTTATTTAAAATATGAACTGTATTGACAGACTTCAATACAAATATGGAAGAACAGAGGTTAAAGGGGGGCAGGAGAGTCAAAATAGATTCAGTTATATCTGTAATGTTTCATTACTTTAAAATAATATTTGAAGCAAATGTAAGCATTTCGTAATGCTTAGTGGTGGCATAATGGGAGATGTTATATATTTTCTATATGTTTCTTATGTTTGATGTCAAGTTGCTGGTCACTATACCACATTTTGAATAGCAAGGCCCCAGATCATTTTCTGCTTTAATCAGAACCCTGCATCTATTTGCAACAAATCCTGCTAATATCTTTACTGGGAAAATGAGCATAGAAAAAGACTAGTAATTTATCCTGGCTGCCTATTATATCATATTTGATAATTAAATATGATCTTCAATGAAAACAAAAATGATACTTGGCTTTGCTAAAAAACATGGAGTGAAGTGATTTAAAAAAGAGCCTATCAATGAGGAAGCAAGGAATTCCACTCTTGATATATTAACTCAGTCAAATTTATCTATCTATCTATCTATCTATCTATCTATCTATCTATCTACCTATCTATCTATCTACTATCTATCTATCTATATCTGTCATCCCTTGAATCACTTCCTTCCATTTTGCTCTGAATTTTATATTAACATTTCTCAAGAATTCATTGTGATCTAGATGAACTGTTACAGTCACAAAAGCTGATAAAACAGGATTTAGTAAATAGAGTGATATTAAATTTAACTATGAGACAGACTTATTTTGATTTGATTTGTTTATTTTCTCATCAAATATTTGGCTCCCTGTTTTTAGATGAAAAGCATAAAATCTTAAGTGGATTGAAAGAATTTTAGATATCAAATGAGTTTTATAAAATAGGAGTTAATGATTAAATCTCAATTATCACAAATGTGGAATAAATACTAATAAAAGAAATCTGATCCTCCAAATTAAAACTCAGAACAAAGCATGTTTTAATTGTAGTATTCTTTAAAAAATAAAATTGATATTACTCCAAGATAAAGAATAGATGAACAAAATAAAGTATAATGAAAAAAAGTAGCATTTTCTCTCATGGTAAAACTAATTCCACTGGCCAAAAAAAATTTTGAGAACTTATAAACAACAAAAACAAAGATATCTATTTGAACAGGGGAATGACATTCATGCATAAATCAGATGAAGGTATATTTATCTCCTTCCAAAAGGCCCTTTGACAGTGATATCTGACAGTTCTTCAATCAGGGTAATTAGAGGCCAAGCTTGCTATTTAATTTCACAGCTCTAGAAATTCAGAGGTCTCTAGAATTAGAAAGGGAATAATTCAAACAGAAATGAATAGGCAAGAAACTATAATTGGAATAAGGTAAAATTTTTCTTGCTGATGGTAAAGTACTAGAATAAAAAGGGTTGTAAATTTTAGTTTTGGTATCACCAATAAATATTTCTATGACCTTCATTGTGACACACTTTGGAACTCAGTTTACTCATGTATAAATAGGAGTGATAAACCAGTAATTTCTAATGTGTCATCTAGTCCTAAATTTTAATATTCTGTGATTATATCATGGAACCCATTGCTATCACCTGATAATAGCATAAATGTAAGAACCTTGCACAGATTTAGGCTTACTATTAGTCCTGCATAATAATTTCTGACACAACCTCTCTTAATTACACACTAAGGAAAAACAAATAAATAAGGAAATCTATCAAAACAAGGAGAAAGGAAATAACTTATTTTGCTACTTGATGTTTTGATCACAAGTCAATCAGTCCATTTATTTCAACACTTTTGGAAGGTATCATCAGTGTGTGCTAAGAGCTTGAATAGAGAAAATTTACAAAATCTAAAACAAATTAGGTGTACTCTACTGACTATTGTCATCACACATGCAAAAGATTTGGGGATTAGTTAAGTATACATAATCTAAAGATAAATACATGTACTCATTCACCACATACACGATATATAAAATGGAATACTGAAGAGTTATTAAAATTCAAGTTAAAATCAATGTCTGGGGAATTATATTTAATATATCAAGTGAAAAAATGAGATTATAAAACCAAATGACTTCAATATTTTTCAATGCTTAGAAGGTCATACTATAGACATTAAGAAGCAGCTACCTTTTAGTGGTAGGATAACAGATAATTTCCATTTTGTCTTTTATGATTTCCTAAATTTTTCCACTATTCTATAATAAACATGTTTTAGTTTACTTAATATATGACTGTTGCCATTCAGAAAAGGTAATAGTCATTGCTCTTTTCTCATGGGATTATTATTTTTTTAATTTTTTAAATAAACTGCTTGTCGTTTTCCTAGACATCCTATACATTGCTGCATTCTTTTCCATACTGATTCATAGATTAAAAGTCTTAGAAACTAGGTAGAAAGTTGATAACACCTGATGGCTGCAAATTACATCCAAGATTATATAGTTCCTAAAGTGAAATACTGTAGCTGGTGTGAAAACAATAAGAAACGAAAACATTTATATAGGTTTTGTGTTATAAATACACAAATAACTATGATTTTTCATATGATCCATCAACACGGAATGCCAACAAGGAATTTAAAAATAGATACCACCATAGAAACCATAGATAAATGTATCCTGTATGCTTGACTTTGATCTGATTATAGATGTATAAAAATATAATCTGATGATTACATATTTGAGAAAGATACAAAAACAATAGACAGGTATACAGTAAATGAGGCCAAGGTCAGTCCATATATGCAACCTTTCATCCTTTAAGAATTAAGATGCAGATTTTTTTAAAAGCAGAGGGAGGAGCATTATTCTGAATAAATCCAGAAAAAATATACTCTTGTATTAGTTTTCTATTGCTCCTGTAACAAATTACTACAAATTTAGTGGCTTAAAACAAGCACACAGTTATCTTATAGTTCAGTAGGTTAGAAGTGCAGTACAGGTCTCAATCACCTAAAATCAAGGTGTCAGAGGAGTTGCATTTCTTTCTGGAGTCTCTAGGGAAGGATCTTCACCCAGAGCTAAAGGTCACTTGCAATAGGTGGTTTGTGGCCACTTACTTGGTCCATCTTCAAAGCTACCAAAGTCAAATCCCTCACTGAACCTTTTCCCATCATCACATCTCTTTGACTTCAGTTAGATTATCCAGGAAAATCTCCACATCTCAATGTCCCTACCTAATCATAAATTCAAAATCCTATTTGTTGTTTAGAGTAGCATAATTAGGGGGCTAGGATATGGACTCTTTGGGAGTTAATTGTTCAGCCAATCACAACTCTAAGAAAAATATTACAGGAAACAAAATCATCCTTAATGAGAAAACACAAATAACTGGTAACAAAGCAAAATGGAACTGGAAAACTAATTTGTGACGATTACCAAATGCAGAGGGAAATGGTAAAGGGGAAACCAGTGATGAAATGACAACTCATTGAAGAAAAGAGAACAGAATCAAACCTAAGAATTATAGGTACACATAAGCGAGAAGGAAAGTTGAGAATGAATACCTGAAACAAATAGTAATGAAATACGTGTATAAAAAGTACATCAGCTGAACAGTACTACTGACTGTGGTCACTGAGAAGACTCACCTTTCTCAAAATTATGGAATACAGACACATATATAGATATGTCTTAGGTAAATTTATTAAATTCATGGAAAAACAAGAACATACTACAGGCATTTGGGTAGAAAAAGTACAAATTACCAAAGTATAAGAATTTAATTCTTAGAATCCTTTGCCATCATGCTAAATGCTTACACAGTATGTCACAAAACTTTTTTCAACAATGACTATTCTAATAAAAATAAACATTTCAGCCTCCATTTTAATGCTATTTGAGAAAAAAGAAATACATATTCTGATTAAATGTAAATCAAAGCACATTTCTGGTAATTCTCAAATGGCAGAGTTGTTAACTCACTATAATAGATAAGCTGGGGAAAGGAAACTCAAAAAAGAGGAAATAGAGTTAGCCACTCAACACTCAACAGGAAAAAGGTTACAGTCTCTCTAATAATCAAATAAGTAAGCAGGCATTCAAATAATACTGATGTAAGTTGCCTCCATTAAATTGGCAATGATATGTTTTGCCATTAGTTACAATGTCACGTGTTAAAAACTGCAGTTATATGAGAGCTAGATTTTATAATGTAGCATAATGTTTGGGGAAAACAATTCTCTGTTACATACAAAAAATTTAAGAGTTCATAGCCTTTGAGTTATTTTTAATAAGTTATTTCCTAGGAATATATCCTAAGGAAATAACTGCACACATATATATATATGTCAACATTCACCAGATGAGTCATTATCACAAATGGAAAACTCTAAATATCTAAGAGTATGAGTGTATAAATTATATAACAGTAGGATGAGTAATAAGGAAATCATCAAAAACTGTCTTGAAAGGAATATTTATAAAATCTAAGAAAATCATAATCTAATAATAGTGGGAGAAAAATGGTAACATAAACTGTATATAGTATAATGGCAATTATATATATAAACACAGATATAAAGAAAACAATGATCCTATCAACATTGATTCTTTCTTGATTGTGAGGAGACAAGTAATTTTTACTTTTAATCATTTTTCTACTTTACATATTTTAAAAGTAATTTAAGAGATTTAAGTCCAAGTAATTGTTATCAGTATGGCTATAAATTTTAATACAAATGTCAAAAATATTTGACAATTAAGCATTCATTTGAAAATAATTATGTAAACAGGTTCTGGTACAAGATGGCAATATAGGAGCCTCCTGAACTCACCTCTTCCCATGGACACATTGACTCTAGCCACACATGGGAAAACTTCCCCTGGAAGAAATCCAGAAACTAGCTGAGAGATACTTATACTTCAGACAAATGAGTGAACATCCACATTTCCCATATAGAAATGGGGCTCAGCATAAAGGGGACAGATAGAAACACTGATATGCTAGTCTTTCTCTGAAGAGGTCTATTTGTATGCTAATGATTGAGAGTCAGGTTTTAAATTTAGCATGTATGTAGGGGCTGATCCTCTCTGTATACTGGAATAGCCAGTAAAAACCACCTCTGCCTTCTTACTTGAGCACACTCCAAATCACCAATATCTCCCTGGAAGGAGCTTGTATGCACATCTAGTGCCCCAGGTTTTGTGGCTGCTACCTAACAGATAGTTCCTTTGATGACCTGGTTCTGAGAACCAATAGGTTTGTGGTCACGAGTCCGACAGGATTGTAGCAAACAAAGAAGCAGTTGTTAATGGGGGCAGAAGCACACCCTTTTGGGTATATTCCCAAACCCAGCACAGAGGGAGCTGACAAAACAAACAAATAAAAACTCTCCCAGTTATTCCAGTTTTGAAAGACCCTAGCTATCTCCATCCCCTTCTGCTGCCTGAGGGTCTGATTTCCAGTCCTACTGCATTTAAATCTGTCTGTGATTCGTCCTCCTTTGGAAGACTTTGGCAAAATCTATTGGGAGCCACTAAGAACAAAGAAGGTGGCTTGGACAGTCACAGAGACTTGAGAGATAACCAAACGCTCAGGACAGATGATAAAGTTCATCTCCAATAGGAGACTACTCCATCAAGACTGGCAGAGATGGTTGTTTCACCTAATGCATAGAAACCAGCACAGAAAGTCAAGAAAAATGAAGAAACAGAGGAATATGTTCTAAATGAAAGAACATGATGACATCCTAGAAACAGACATTAATGAAATGAAGAGAAGTGATTTACATAATAAAGACTTCAAAGTAATGGTCATAAAAATGCTCATCAAGATCAGGAGAACAATGCATGATTAAAGTAATAATTTCAACAGACACAGAGTACATAAGAATGTACCCGATAGAAATCATAGAGCTGAGAAGTACAGTACACTGAACTCAAAAAATCAATAGAGAGTTTTAACAGGTGACTGGATCAAGTGGAAGAAAGGATCAGTGAGTTGCTAGACAGGACAGTGAGATCCATCCAATTTGAGGAGAGTATAAACAAATAAAAAGAATGGAAAGTAGAAGAGAGATTAAGGAACTTATGGGACAGTAAGTGGTCTAAAATACATATAGTACCAGAAGGAGAAGAGAAAGAGAAGGCTTTATTTGAAAGCTTATTCAAAGAAATATTGGCTGAAAAGTTCTCTGACATGGAGAAAGAAACAAACATCCAGATTTAGGAAGTCCAGAGGATCCAAATAAGATGAATTCAAAGAGACCCACACCAGGACACATTACAGTTAAATGTCAAAAATTAAAGGCAAGAACAGAATCTTCAAGTAGGAAGAGAAAAGCAAGTTGTTACATACAAGGGAGCCCCCTCATCCTGATAAGACAGTCAGCAGAGTCTTCTGCAGAGACTTTCTAAGCCAGATGAAAGTGTCATGATGTATTCAAAGTTTTGAAAGAAAAGAAACAAACAAAAACCCTGAACATTCTACTCAACCAAGAGTAAGCTACCTGGTAAAGCAGTTCTTTAGAATTGAAGGAGAGATTAAAAGTTCTGCAGGTAAGTAAAAGCTGAAGGACTTTATCACCAATATGCAGGTCTTAAGAGAAATGTTAATGGGACTTCTTTAAGCTGAAACAAGATGACACTAATTCATTACAGGAAAACATGAAAATATAAATTTCACTGGTAAAAGAAAATATATAGTTAAATTCAGAATACTATAATGTTATGGTAGTGGGTAAATCATTTGTAACTTTGGTATGAAGATTAAAAGACAAAAGTAGTAAAAAAGTACAATTATCTGTTAGTGGTAAAAATATGTAAATTAAGACACCAAAATTATAAAATATGGTGGAGGGAGAGTAAAATGTAGACCCTTAGTATGTGTTCACAATTAAGTTGCTATTAGCTAAAATGAACTGTTAAAAGATGTTTTATATAAGCCTTTATGGTAACCATAAAGCAAAAATCTGTAATAGATACATAAAAGATAAAGAGAAAGGAATCTAAATATACCACTACATAAAATAATAAAATCAAAGAAAGACAAAGAAGAAAGAAACAAAGGAATTACAAAACATCCAGAAAATAACTAACAAAATTGCAATAAGTACCTACCTATTAATAGTTACTTTAAATGTAAAAGTACTAAATTCCACAATCAAAGGTCATAGAGTAGCTGAAGAGATAAAAAAATAAGACCCAACTCTATGCTGTCTACAAGGGACTCACTTCAGCTTTAAGGACACACAAAATTAAGACACTGATAAAAAAAATAGAAGAAAATACAAATAAATGGAAAGATATTTACTTTCATGGATTGGAAGAATTTGTATTGTTAAAATGTCTACACTACCAAAAATGATCTGCTGATTTAATGCAATCCCTATCCAAATCCCAAAGGATTTTTTTTTCCCCAGAGAAATAGAAATAGAAAAAAGCTTAAACTTTGTATGGAATCACAAAGACCCCTAGTAGTCAAGGAAATCTTGAGAAAGAAGAAAGCTGGAGGCATCACTTCCTGATTTCAAACTATATTACAGTAAAAAACAAAACAAAACAGTACACTATTGGCATAAAAACAGACATATAGATCAATGGAACAGAACAGAGGACCCAAAAATAAACTCACAAATATATGATCAAGTAATTTACAACAAAGATGACACTAATAGACAATGGGGAAAGGATAATCTCATCAATAAATGGTGCTGGAAAAAATGGATAATCACATGGAATGGAATGAACTCAATGCCTATGTTACACCAAGTCACAAAAATCAACACAAAATGGATTAAAGACTTGAAAGTAAGACCTGAAATTGTAAAATTCTTAGAAGAAAACATACGGAGTAACCTCTTTGACACCAGTCTCAGCATTGCTTTTTTGGATTTCACACTAAAAGCAAAGGCAACAAAAGCAAAAACAAACAAGTGGGACTACATCAAACTAAAAAGCTTTCATATAGCAAAGGATGCCATCAATAAAATGAAAAGGCAATCTATGAAATAGGAGTAAATATTTGCAAATCATATATGTGATAAGGTGTTTATACCCAAAATGTATAAAAAATTCATATAACCCAACAGCAAAGAAAACCACAATTTGATTAAGAAAGTGGGTAGAGGAACTGAATTTTCCAAAGAGGACATTCTTATAGCCAACAGGTACATGAAAAGGTGTTCAACATCACTCATCATCAGGGAAATGCAAATCAAAACCACAATGAGATACTATTTCACGCCTGTTAGAATGACTATCACCAAAAAGACAAAAGATAACAAGTGTTAGTGAGGGCAAGGAGAGAAAGGAACCCTAATTGGTACAGCCACTATGGAAATCAATATGGAGTTTCCTCAAAACTTACAAATATAATGGCATATGATGCAGCAATTCTTTTTCTGGGGATGTATCCAAACAAAATGAGAGGAGGAGATATGTCAAAGAGACATCTGCACTCTGTGTTCACTACAGCATTATTCACAATAGCCAAGATACGGAAACAATGTAAATGTCTATCAGCAGGTGAATGGATAAGAAAATTAGGTACACACACACACACACAATGAAATACTATTCATCCATGAAAAAGAATGAAGTCTTACCATTTGTGATAACATGAATAAATAGCTTAAGGGTATTATACTAAGTGAAATAAGTCAGACTGAAAAAGTAAATACCATTATACCCAGAGATAAAGAGAATAGAATGGTGGCTGCCAGGGTGAAGGAGGGTTGGGGATATACAAAGTGTTTGAAGGGAGTCAACAGGTACAAACTTCCAGTTATAAAATAAATAAGCCACGGGATGTAATGTACTGCATTGTGACTAAATTCAATAACTTGTAGTGCATATTTGAAAACTGCCAAAAGAGTAAATCTTAAAAGTTCTCATCACAAGAAAAAAAATTGTAACTATACTTGGTGATGCAATGTAATTAGACATTGTGGTGATCATTTCCAAGTGCATACATATACCAAATCATTAAGCTGCGTATCTGAAACTAACATAATGTTATGTGTCAATTATAGCTCTATAAAACAACAAAATAAAATTGGATTACAGTTAGGTCAGTGCAGCTTTCTTCTTTGATTATAATTCCACTTGTTCTTTCACATAGCCTATTTATGAGACCAAGGATTAGCAGACCACAGCCAAAAGTTCAAATCTAGACTGCTGTCAGCCATGTTTTATACTTTGTTTTGCAAAATTTATGGGCCTTCTAACTACTATAAACAGCTCTATCTCCTTTTTTTCTTTTGCCACCTGTTTTGGGGTAGTTTCATTGATATACAGCCATGCTTGCTTATTTACATAGTGCCTATGGCTCCTTTCATACTACAATAACACAGTGTCTTAGTTGCAACAGAGACTGTATGGCCTGAAATATTTACTATCTGGCCCTTTATTAAAAAAAGTTTTCTGGTTCCTGATATGTACAATAAAGTTCTACCCATTATAATAAGTTCCATGGATATGGATTTTATTTATTTAGTGTTTTATTTTATGTATATTCTGAAGATTAATATGTAGATTCAAATTTATTAACCAAATTTATTAATGCTTCCTTCCTATTTTTTATTTACTATGTTCTCTATATTTGCCCTCTTTTTTCCTAACCTTCATTTTTCTTTGATTCTCTCTACACTTAACCCACACAACTAGTTCCACTTTAGGAGTAAAATACGAGATGAGAAGAGTTGATTCAAATGTGAGATGTTATTTGGCAAGGCCATATTGTCAGCACACAGTTTTGCCTACTCCAAGAGGTAATGGGCCAGTGTGAGTGGTTTTGGATAGGATGAGCCAGAAAAGGCATAGCTGCCTTCAGCAGCTCTTCCTCAGGTGTCCTCAACTCCTCTCGCTTTGTGTTACATGGCACAGTATCTCATCGCTGCATAGAAGCTAGTAAGGGTGATGACTACAGAAATTCAGTAAAAGCTTGTTCATTTTCTGTATATATGGGTTTTACTCCTATGCATTCTTCCACAGTTGAAAATACTGAGTTAGAGATGCTGGTGTAATCTCCTTTATCCAGGTCTTTGAACATGCACATTTTTATATTAGACAAAGATGTCCAATGTGTAGGCTCAGATTTTCTAGGTTTGAATACTCATATTACCACTTGTGAAGTGGTTATGTACTGAATAAATTTTTTTATATAACCTCCTGAGCCTCAAGTTTTTCTCACATGTGAAACAGGTCTGTTGTGAGGATTAAATATAGAATACATAAGCAAAACGAACAGCACTATAAAAATGCTTTGAAAAGAGCCAAACACATACAAAGCACTTAGTCCTTGTTTACAGGTTTTCAATAAGCACACAAAGCCACCACCTTCACTGAATCCTCCTTGTTCAGAATTACCTATAGACTTACTGGGATTCACCACAGCAGTAACTTCCCCCTCCTCTTTTAGACAACAATAAAACATTATCCTCTGCATTTACAAAGTCTGATGATGTAACTCAGAACCCATTTCAAGGTTTCAGATACTCAGTCCCAAATGTATGAAAGTGTCTCAGACTTGGTGCCACCATTGTTCTTGCCTCTCAGACAATAGAACTATTGGCAATGAAGATCTAACTGCTGATTGCAGATCTTCTATTAGAAAAAAAATCTTTCTAGAGACATCATTTCATAGAGAAGCTTGAAAATTGCTTGAACAGGTAGGAATTTTCAGAAGAAATCATTGATTCAAAGCAGTGCAATGCTGAGTGTGTCCTGTGGTCAGGCAGCAGAGATAAAAGGATCTCTTTTGACCCTATGACAATGGTTATTGATTATCTTGTGATGAAAATGAAGAACTGTGATTTCCAGATGCTTTGAATACATGTTTCATGTCTTTTTCGGTTTTCACAGGTATCTGTGTGTCTCTTTATGTGTGTGCCAATTTTATTCAGTTCAAAAGGACCACAGAAATCAATATCTGAATTTTTTCATGTTTTACTTGTGAATTTATAATAAGCTTATTCAACACTTTCTCTATTCTCCTTCATGCTTGTAGGACTATGTGACAATGTCCAATAGTTCTGAAAACAGATTATGTAATCTTCAATGTAATAGCTGGTCCTCAAATCTTCTAGGTTAAAGAACCCTCTAGCTTGGCTTAACAGGTGGATCCTGACGCCAGAGCACTGTGGTTGTACATCTGAGAGGAATCCCTGTTTTGACGTCATGGTTTCAAGCTTGGTGATAGGTCAGATGATACTTCAGGGAACCTGATGAAGTATTTCTGGAAATTGATAACCCCTGAAGTTTTGACCTTTAGTATTCTATGAAAAAAATGATATCTAAAATCAGCAGGGAAAAAAAAGTGGTAGTATTTCCTATAAACTCAAAAACAACAGATATCACAAATACATACAAAAACGGTTTCTATTTATATGAACTGATAATGAGGTTACATGGCTATTTGTAAGTTAAGAAGCATAGGAATTAATTATGTATTGTACTACTGAATTCATCCTTAAATGGAAATATTACTGTTTATTCAACTATTCAACCTAACTGTATTAAAAATCTTCTGTATGTATGCATATCTTATATATATGTACATACATATGTTTGAATATAAGTGTATTATATATACACACACACACACACACACACACACACAGATCCTAGGTGCCAAAGTTGGCCTATAGGAGCATTAATTACATTGTATTCTATAGAACTGTATAAAAGGGCAGCCCTGTACCAGATGCTAGATCCACTGGTAAATCAAACTGACACAGGGTCAATTCGCAATTAACTATGTTACCAAAGATGAGAAAAATAACAAATAAGGAAAAAAACATAAAACTGCTATATGTGATATACCTTGATGACGACAATAGGAGAAACAGTGGTCAAGGGAAATAAATTATAGAAGTAGCAAGGGAAGGCTTTAGTAAGGCAGCAAGGCCTGAATTTGAGAAAGAACAGGTCAAATAAAGAACCTGGAGACTGAGCATTAAAGGCAGGAGGAAAAACATGTGCTCAGAGAACACTGATGCAGGAAAGAATTTAACTACACTGAAATTATCAAAGAACAGCACAGCTGGAGAAGAAAAAGGGGGAAATAAGACCTCAAGATGGGACCGGTAATGTGTCTAGTGGCTGGATCATACAGGTCCTTGTAAGGTATATTTAACTGTTTGGATTTTATTTTTAATGCAATGTGGAGCCACTGCCGGCTTTTCAGTATAAAGTGGTAGCTTAAATAACTAACTCTGGATACCGTGTAATGAGAGGTTGAAGCAGGATGATCATAGAGTAAAAGTGGATACAGCAGTTAAGAAACTATGGAATCAGTCCAGGTACGGAATGACAGTGGCTTCACTGTGATAATGGCAATGGAAATAGAAACAGACATATTCAATAATAATTGCAGACAAAAAAAAAATGTCAAGAATTGGTGATGGATTGGATGGGTTGTGATAAATAATTGTTTGATGTGATATAATAAACAATAGTGCCTTCACCAAAACATTTCATAAAAATAAATGAATTATGGATCAGATTAAAAAATGAATTTTGTTCAGAGTAAAAGAAACTACATTTTATTCAAGGGTCTAAAACAAAAGTGTCTAGCCTGGGATCATAATGGGAATCAGAATAGTAATTTTTATTATTAATATTTCAAAAATACTTCAGAACTCATGCATTTTTTTCTGATGAGTCAACTTCAAATATCTTTGTTTATGAGTGGCTGTTAGGGCTTGGTATGGAAAGACTTTAGCTTTTGATAATGGAGTGTATTTATTGTCCATATAAATTTTCTTTTAAAATAATATTTAGTGTGTGTGTACACATGTTCATATGTATGTATTAGTAATGCGTGTGTAATATTAAAAATGAAAAAATACAAAAGGAATGAGAATGAGTAAAATAAAAATATTTTACTTGACTAGCTCTGTGTTCCACATGATGTTACTTACACATTTGAGCTTCCATTTCTTCTCCTCTAAAAGGAGTGACATAATACTCAAAGCAGTAAGTGGAATGAGCACAGAATTAATACATGCAACACTGTGAATAAATTTAAGTGAAAGAAGCCAGATGCCAGACTCAAAAAACTGCATTGTATAATTTCCTTTTTTACAAAGTAAAACTATAGGCCTAGAAAACAGATGAGTGGTCCCCAGGGTCTCAGTCTGGGGAGGAGGATGCAAAGGAGTAAGAAGGTATGGGGTAATTGTAGGTTGTAGGGCGTGGGTAGTTAATAACTGAAAGTGTTTTATATTTTTATATTATGGTGGTTAGACAACTCTGTATTTCTCAGTGCTGTCAATACTCACAGAACTATACACAAATGGGTAACTTTACTGAGTATAGATTTTAGCTCAAAAAGTAAAGCAAATGCAAAACTCTCTAAGCAAATTAGGAAAAGACGGGAACATCAATATCATAATTAAGGATGTCTAAAAAATTTACAGCTACCATCATTCTCAGCAAGAAAGACTCAGTAATTTCTATCTAAAAGGTAGGAAAAAGGTTAAAATGTATGTTATTACTTTTATTTAACATTAGTCTGGAGATCCTATCAAGTACTATAAGTTAAGGGAAAAAGAGCTGCACAGATGGGAAAGGATGAAGTAAAACTTCAATTATTTGCAGACAACATGACCGTGTGTGTAGAAAGCCCTAAGGAATTTACCAGAACCAAGTATAACTAATCATTGAGTTTAGCAATGTTGTAGGATTCAAAGTCTTTACAAAATCAACTGCATTTCTACATACAAGCAATGAATACTTCCTAAATGGCATTAAAAAACTATGATACTTATAATGCCATAAAATAAATTACTGAGGAATAAATGTGACAAAAATTTTCCAAGATCTATATGCTTTAGAAAGAAAAACCAAAATATTACAAAGGAAAATTAAAGAAGACCTAAATAAATGAGAGTCAGATCAAGGTCATGGTTTGGAAGACTCCATTTTTCTAAGATGACAACCCTACACAAATTGATTTTTATATCTAACACACTCACTAACAGGTATTTTTGATGAAACTGACAAGTCAATCTTAAAATCTATATTGAAATCCAAACAATGTAGAATAGCTGAAACAAGTATGAATAGAAAAGAAACTTGGGCAATTAAAATTTTCTGATCTCAAGATTTATTATAAAGATAAAAGTCATTACTGTGTGGTATTAGTGTAAGAATGGATATATTAACCAATGTAACAAAACATATAGCCCAAATGGACCCACAATTATATGGGCAACTGCTTTACAGCAGAGTTGCTAAGGTAATTCAATGAGAATATCTAGAGTTTTCACCAAATGGTGGTAGAACAACTGGATATGGGTATGGAAAAAATAAAAAGAACTTGGACTTTTACCTCATAGACACATGAATTAAGTCAGAATGGATCACAGACATGAATATAAGAGCTAAGTATATTACACTTATAGAAGAGACACAGAATAAATCTTTGTGATTGGAGTTAAATATTTTATTTAAACATAACAGAAAAGGAAAACTAGAGAAGAAAAATTGTATAAAATGGACTAAGATGATAAACTTTAGTTTTTGAAAAGATGTAGGTTAAAAAGGAGAAGTTATATGCAAGGGAAATACTTCTGTAAACATATCTAACTAATGGCATATATCCAGAATATACATAAAAAAACTTCCTTACAAGTCAGTAACAAGAAAATAAATGGTCAAAATATTTGAATAGACATTTCAAAAAGCAGATACAAAAATAACCAATAAGCACATAAAAAGATGCTTGCCATCAGAAAAATACAAACTAAAGAGTTACAACTATATATGCAATAGGAAAGCTAAGCTTGAAAGATTAACAATATCATGTGTTGGTTAGGATGTAGTAAGATGAGAAATCACATACAATGCTGATATGCAAAATGGTAGAACCATTTGGAAAACAGTATGATGATATCCTAAAAATTTAAACAAACATTTACTATATTACCCAGCACAATTCCACTTTTAGGTATTGAACCACCAGAAATGTAAATATAAGCTTATGAAATGATGTGATTTGTATGTGAATGTCCATAGGAACAATATTTATACTTTCTACTCCACTTGCTTCTTAGTTCAGAAAAATCTTCTAATAATCTAGAGTGTGTTATGTATTGAAAACAAATTTGAGCAAGTTATTAAGTTATACACACATAAGTCATGAAGCTAAAGGTGAAAAAGTATAGACCTGGTGCCAAGCTATTCATGGCATGTTGCAATTTAATTTTATTCAAGAATGTGTTCAGAAATGACCAATGATCAAGGCAATAGTTGTGGTTTATTATTTTTGGAGAAAGGAAACATGAACACATACTTTCTTTTTATCATAGATGTGATTAAGGAGAATTATAAAAAGCTTTGAACTTTTAAAAATACAGACTTTTAAAGAAAAAAACCTTTCCATGGTAGTTTCAAATAACTAAATTGTGAAACTGTAAGTTAAAAACATATCTTAGTGACACATAGTTATTCTGGAGAATATGGAATTTTGTTGGTGCTAAAATTAATTTATCATAATAGAAAATAATTTGGAGTTATGCTTACATATCTGAAATTCTAAATGGCACATTCCTTAGGGTAGTGCTACATGAGTCAATTGGTAAACCAGGAGAATTTCTAAAAGAACCAGAAGATCTGTTCTGTCTTTGCCGTGCAATCATCTCTAAGAACTCTGAAAAGGAAGATACACTTCAAGTTCAGAAAAGTGAAATCTCTGCTAAATAAACAAGTCATTTTTAATGTTTTTGAGGAATAAAAACAGCCACTTCTTGGCAAAGAGATCCTTTAGACTGAAAGGAAGATGGAAAACACTTCTAATGCTCCTGATGGAAGTGGGAGATCACTAACTGTGACAAGCAGCTGACTGCATTTTCAATGTCTTGTGGGATTATATTTCTCTTGAAGATCATGTTTTAAAGGTATGAAAGCAAATTTACACTTGGGACATCACATCTTAAATGAATAATTTCATGGAACTTAAATCTTTCATTTCTTTTTCAATAAGAACTCCATTACAGAGCATTTTCCAAATGTCTATTATTTATTCTTATATAATTACCACTTACCCCCAGCATTGAGTATTTGATGTGGTTTAAATAAAAACTGGTTGCTAGTACAGTGTGACTTTTAAAGACACCAAAAAAAAAATCCCAAATAATATACCGATATTGTCTGAGATTTCAACATTAGATATTTTTCTAAAAAATACTTGTTTATAGAATCACTTCTTGTGCATATTTTTCCCCTTAAGAGGACACAAATGATTTGTCAAACCTAATAAGTCAGCATAGTCCTCGGCCTGTGTAGAAAGGCAAAATAGTACTGAAAGGAATGGAATAAAATGCATTGGAGGAAAAAAAACTCCTTCAGCATGTCAATTGTTCTAGGCCCAGAGAGTATAAAATATACACAAATATGTATATGCACACACACAGATTTATAAACTATCGATATAATTTTTACCTATATATGTAGGCATGTATCTAGTTAGAGAGAAGAGGGTTAATGGCCCACTGGAGTGGCCAGAAAATGTCTTTTTGTGAACATCTAGAAATAATTGAGGATATAAACAATATGAGCAGCTGGAACAAGAGCTGTTGAGATAGAGTAACAAACGAGATTACAGGAAAAATAAAGAGAGCAGTTGATCTGCAGAAGAGAAAGCAAGGAGAAGAGTTTTACAGAGATTTACGGAGGGGGTGGGCATGATCACATTGGTCCTGTAAGCCACCAAAATGAGGGTTTTCACTCTTACCTTGGACTAAATAAAAAGCTGTTGGAGTGTTTTGAGCAGAACAGTGATAATTTTTTTCTTCTGCATATTATCTTCCTATTGGTGCAATAACAAGTTGCCACAAACTTAGTGACTTAAAAATAAAACAGATTTATTTTCTTACAGTTCTAGAGGTCAGAAGTCTGAAATGGATCCCAGTGGTTAAAATCAAGGTGATGATAGGGCTGCATCTCATTCCTTTTGGAGGTTCAAGGGAGAATCTGTTAATTTGTCTTTTTCCTGCTTCTAGAGATTGCCTGCATCCAACTGCTTGCAATCTCTTCCTTTATTTTCAAAGCCCAACAGTGCAGCATCTTCAAATCTCTCTCAGACACTCCTACCTGCTTCTTATAAGGATTCTCATGATGACATTAGGCACACCAGACAATCCAGGATAATCTACCCATCTACATCTGCAAAGTTCCTTTAGCCATGTAAAGTAACACATATACAGGTCCTGGGGATTAGGCTGTGGCCATCTTTGGGGGGCAATTATTCTCCCTGCCATAGTTTGCCAGGGGGTGATGGTGCTTTGTGATTAAAGGGCAGCAGGGAACTCAGACACTGAATAGAAAAAATGTGGCAGTATTTATCCAACATTTCATACTATGCAGGAAGAAAGAATGTTCTGGAACTAGACATGACATATTCATATTTGTGTTGTAAGCATTTCTTCAATGCAGAAGATGAAGGGAAACAAATTTTCTAGATATTCTAGCTTAACAGAACAAGACTTAGAAGCCTGAACTCTAAATGATATACTTCTGTGTCAACTAGGAAGCTTTCTGACCCATGTATTGATCTTACATGCCTTGTTATTCATACGATGTGAGTGCCCACCACAAATTAATGGTGCTGTTGATTCTTCTACATTGCTGTCATTTTGTAGTAATTTAGGCATTCTACTTAAATCAGTCTCTTTTCAGTTTGGTTAATTGACACTAACTTCCAGAATTTAAATTTTATTTTGGAAACCAAAAAAAATAAAACCAATGGGCCAGAGTGACCCAGTGAATTTAAGAATGAACTATAAGATTTCACCTGGGAGTAAATCAGCTGGTCTCCGAATACATGATATTTACTCAAATAAAAATAGTTAATATGTATTGAGCACTTAGGTGCCACCACAGGATTAGCCTGTTCATGTATTATTCTTCATGGGAATCTTTGATATGGGTACTCATAATAGCCTCATTTACACACGAAAAGTCTGAGACAGTATAGAAAAAACCTCATGAAAATTACAGAGCTGAATATTAAATGTATCAAAATGATGGGAAAAATAAGTCATCCTTTGAGAAGAAATTTTTATATATGAAAATAACAAGCACACCAAAATATTCTGTTTTAATATTGAAGATTAGGTAATATACATATAATTTATATAATTCCATTATCACTAGTGTTAATATTAGAGATATTTATCTACATCCATACATAATTAAACTTGAGTGTAAAAACACAAGAGTATAATAACCAAGTTAATGATAAATACCTTTTGGAACTAAATGAATACTCTCCCAACTGTCTTTTCCTTTGTACTGAAGCCAATTGGAAGTAAGTTCAAAAATAACTTTATTTTCCATTTATCTCCAAATGAAAGGAACAGAACCACACCTGGCAGCTATGTACTTTATCTTTCAGTACTTAAAGAAAAAAAAAAAAAAGCTAGTTAGTGATCTTCTTTATTACTACCAAAAAAATGCTTCTTTCAAAAATTTCTTCTCAAAGGCATATTGGTAGCCTAGTACTGATCATTTGTAATACGTATGCTGAACTAATTACAGAGAAGGAATTTGGGCTAAAGACTTGATTTCTGTAAAAATGATGCAACAATAAAAGCTCCCATTTTCTCCTTTTCCTCCTTTCTCTGTAACCAGTAAAGAGAATGAGTTTCTTACATTGGAAGCCAGTTGGTGAGGCAACTATATTTATTAGCTCTTTTCAACATCTTAATTTTCCCCCCCGCCAGTGTGCTAAGTATTTGCTGACTATAGGAAACAAGAAGGCAGGCCATATCATTTTGGAAGCAGTAATATTGAAATTAAGGTATCAGGGACACAGACAGATTAAGTAAGATGAGACAAACTTCCCTTTGCTGTAGGTGATGAAACTCATGGTAGCACAGGACCACGGGATTCACACTGATAACACACCAAGCACCTGTCACCTGAAAGGAAAATGTTAATTCCTTATATCAAATTCTTATCCATGGTGATTCAGTTTGTGACCTTGCATACCGGAGGCATAGTTACAAGTAAAAGGAGGCTAGTATACAAGTTATAGCGTGTGTTCCCCAATCTACCATGACTCATGAACCATATTTTGTAATGTCTGCTTTTGGAGCATGTTTCAAATTGTGTAAATAATATGTACCTCATCAAAAGGTAAAGAAAAGCAGCATTACATGCAATGACAGCATTGTAGAACATTGACCTTTTCACATTGATCATGTGCCTCCGATGCCTCTCTAATGGATATCTTGACATTTTCATTTGAAACGATTGCTGTGTTCTCTGACATTTTTGTCTCTGTCATTGAAATCACAGGAGTTAGCAGAAATTGCTTGCAATTACCTGGCATGAAGACCATTTGCAGGTAAAAAGAAGCATCAAAACATTTTTTTAGCACAAAATGTTCCAGGATATGTCTCAAAACACACAGATTTTACATTTGTCTTTGTAAGTGATCCATTGGTTTACCTGATTTGATAAGCTTGCAACTGTAAGTGTTAAAAATATGTGTAGCATACCACAAGCTCTGGAATCTAAATTGGTTGTTACCAAAACAGATTCAAAAGGAAGAGAACAAATAATGAGAAGATTGGGATTAAAGTATGTGAGAAAACTAATAAATAAAGGCAAAAGCAAGATTCTCACACGGCAAGCCATACTGTATGACAATATATAGATAAAAAGGTGGACTCCAGATTCAAGATGGCAGTGTGAGAGGTGAGACAGAGAACTCCCAAAATCACATATAGTACAAAAATATAGTTAATACAACTAATCCTAAAAAGGCAACAGGAAAGAAGACTGCACCAGATTGCAAACACCTGGAGAACAAAGGAGACCTCATAAAACAGGGTAAGGTACCAAAGCCTTGATCTGGCTGGACTCAAGCCCTTCTACCACCCCAGATCACTAGTGGGAGAAAAAGAAACAGAGTGGGGAGGAGGTGGAAGCCTAAAACTGCTGAACACCCAGCCCTGGAGATATGCTTTGGAGCACAAACCTACATTGTGTGGTGCTCTGGAGGTTGGTGTGGTTAGGGAGCTGGGACAGGGGGAGTGCTTGAGAGACTGAGATTGCGGCCATTTGTGGAGGATGGGGATCCTCATCCGGCTGCTCTGGGACAAAGGAAAGGCGGACCGTCTAGGAGTCTTCCTAGAAGCTAGAGGGCTGTTGAAGGGGCAGGGTTTGCACAGAGCTTACTGCACAGGAGAAGGGATAGGTGGACAAAGTTGTTTGGGTGTGCTCTGCCCAACAGGCTAGGAACTTTGAGGAGCTTCAGGAACTCCATTCCCCTGGCTGGCTACTCAGCTCTGAGGCCCCCACTGTGACACACAGCCTACTGTGCATTCCTCCTGGCCTGCCAGCACTGGCTTGCAAAACAGCAGTCACTGTGCTGGCATCAGGCCAGCCAGAGGGAAGCCCTGCCTACAACAGCTAGAGGCACAAAGAACAGAGGCTTACACCTGTGTGGTCGGGCCACTGGCTCTGACACTGGACACAGGCACTACAGTGAAAGCAGGAAACAGCTCTTTCCTCCCACCAGATACCAGCACCACTCCCCTGAGATGCCCAAACTCACTCCAGGGGCAGAGAAGCTCCAGAGACTAGAGCTTCTAGGCACTAGGGAGTGCCACATAGAAAAATGAAAGGTCAAAGGAACCTGGTCCAGACCAAAATCTCAAACACCAAAAAAAGGGCCAAATGAAACAGAACTCACCAATCTTCCCAAAGAGAGTTCAAAATAAAAATCATAAACATTCTCAAGGAGGAACAGAAAAATATTCAAGAACAAAGGAACTAATTTAAGACAGTGATTCAATCATTAAGAAATTCCATATCTGAAATGAAACATACAATGGAGGGATTTAAAAGCAGATTAGATGTAGTAGAAGAGACAGCAAATGGAATAGAAATTAGAAAAGAGGAATACAAAGAAGGTGAGGCACACAGAGAAAAAAGGATCTCTCAAAATGAAAGCATATTGAGAGAACTGTGTGACCAATCCAAACAGAACAATATTCACACTAATGGGGGTATCAGAAGAAGAAGAGAGAGAAAAAGGGATAGAAAGTGTCCTTGAGGAGGTAATTGCTGAAAACTTCCCCAATCTGGGGAAGGAGAAAGTATCTCAGGCCATGGAGGTGTACAGATATCCCAACACAAGGGACCCAAGGAAGACATCACCAAGACATATAATAATTAAAATGGCAAAGATCAAGGACAAAGACAGACTTTTAAAAGCAGCTAGAGAGAGAAAGAAGATCACATACAAAGGAAAACCCATGAGGCTATCATCAGATTTCTCAACAGAAACCTTATAAGTCAGAAGGGAGTGGAATGATATATTTAATACAATGATACAGAAGGATGCCGAATCAAAAATAATCTACCTGGAAAGATTATCATTTAAATTTGAAGGAGGGATTAAACAATTTTCAGATAAGCTAAAGCTGAGAGAATTTTCATCCCACAAACCACCTCTATGGTGCATTTCAGAGGGATTGCTATAGATGGAAGTATCCCAAAGGCTAAATAGCTGTTACCAGGGAAAATAAAACCAGAGCAAAGCAGAACAATTAATTACTAAGTAGATGCAAAATCTTCACCTACCCCCAAAGTCAATCAAGGGATAAACAAAGCATACAGAATATGATACCTAACATATAAAGAATGGAGAAAGAAGGAAAAGGAGGGAAAAAAAGAAAAGAAAAAAAAAAGAACCTTTAGGTTGTGTAATAGCATACAAAATGAGTTAAATTCGACTGTTAGATACTAAGGGAATTACACTTGAACCTTTGATAACCACTAATCTAAAGCCTGCAATGGTAATAAGTACACACCTATCGATTGTCATCCTAAATGTAAATGGTCTGAATGCACCAATCAAAAGATACAGAGTCACTGAATGGTTAAAAAATAAGACCTGTCTATATGTTGCCTACAAGAGACTCACTTCAAATCCAAAGACATACACAGACTGAAAGTAAAGGGATGGAAAAAGGTATTTCATGCAATTAATAGGGAGAAAAAAAGCAGGAGTTGCAGTACTTGTATCAGACAAAATAAACTTTAAAACAAAGAAACTCACAAGAGACATAATGATAAAGGGGTCAGACCAACAAGAGGATATAACCATTATAAATATCTATGCACCCAACACAGGATCACCTACATATGTGAAACAAATATTAATAGAATTAAAGGGGGAAATAGAATGCAATGCATTCATTTTAGGAGACTTCAACACACCACTCACTCCGAAGGACAGATCAACCAGACAGAAAATAAGTAGGGAGACAGAGAGGCACTGAACAACATATTAGAACAGATGGACCTAATGGACATCTACAGAACACTCCATCCAAAGCAAGAGGATACACATTCTTCTCAAGTGCACATGGAACATTTTCAAGAATAGATCATATACTAGGCCACAAAAACAGCCTCAGTAAATTTAAAAAGACTGAAATTGTACCAACCACCTTCTCAGAACACAGAGGTATGAAACTAGAAAATAAATTACACAAAGAAAATGAAAAAGCCCACATGCTTCTAAATAATCAATGGATCAATAAAAAGTGAGATCAAGCAATATATGGAGACAAATGACAACAATAATTCAACACTGCAAAAAATCTGTGGGATGCAGCGAAGGTGGTGCTAAGAGGGAAATATATTGCAATAGAGGTCTACCTCAGGAAATAAGAACAATCCCAAATGAACGGTCTAAACTCACAATGAATGAAACTGGAAATGGAAGAACAAATGAGGCCCAAAGTCAGTAGAAGGAGGGACATAATAAAATTAAAGCAGAAATAAATAAAATCAAGAAGAATAAAACAATAGAAAGAATCAAGGAAAGCAAGAGCTGGTTCTTCAAGAAAATAAACAAAATAGAAAAACCTGTAGCCAGACCTATCAAGAAATAAAGAGAGTCTACAGACATAAACAGAATCAGAAATGAGAAAGGAAAAAATCACTACAGACACCACAGAAATACAAAGAATTATGAGAGAATACTATGAAAAATTATAAACTAACAGACTGGATAACTTAGAAGAAATGAACAATTTTCTAGAAAAATACAACCTTCCAAGGCTGACCCAGGAAGAAACACAAAATCTGAATAGACCAATTACCAGCAAGGAAATTGAACTGGTAATCAAAAAACTACCTAAGAACAAAACCCCTATACCAGATGGTTTCACTGCTGAATCTTATCAAACATTTAGTGAAGACCGAATACTCATCCTCCTTTAAGTTTTCCAAAAAACAGAAGAGAAGGGAATACTCCCAAACTCATTATATGAGGCCAGCATCACTCTAATACCAAAACCAGACATAGACACCACAAAAAAGAAAATTATAGACCAATATCACTGATGAACATAGATGCAAAAATACTCAACAAAATATTAGCAAATACTGAATTCAAAAATACACCAAAAAGATCATCCATCATGATCAAATAGGATTCATCCCAGGGATGCAAGAATGGTACAACATTCGAAAATCCATCAACATTATCCTCCACAGTAACAAAAGAAAGACAAAAACCACATGATCATCTCATAGATGTTGAAAAAGCATGTGACAAAATTCAACATCCATTTATGATAAAACTCTCAATAAAATAGGTATAGAGGGCAAGTACCTCAACATAATAAAGGCCATATATGACAAACCCACAGCCAACATCATATTTAACAGTGAGAAGCTGAAAGCTTTTCCTTGAAGATTGGAAACAAGACAAGGATGCCCACTCTCCCTACTTCTTTTCAACATAGTTCTGGAGGTCCTAGCCACAGCAATCAGACAACACAAAGAAATAAAAGGCTTCCAGATTGGCAAGGAAGAAGTTATACTGTCCCTTTTGGCAGATGACATGATGTTGTATATAAAAAACTCTAAAGAATCCACTGCAAACTACTAAATCTAATATCTGAATTTCTGCAAAGTTGCAGGATACAAAATTAACACACAGAAATCTATTGCATTCCTATACAGTAATGATAATCTAGCAGAAAGAGAAATCAGGCAAAAAATTCCATTCACAATTGCATCAAAAAGAATAAAATACCTAGGAATAAACCTAACCGAGGAAGTGAAAGACTTATACTCTGAAAACTACAAGACACTCTTGAGAGAAATTAAAGAAGATACCAATAAATGGAAACACATCCGGTGCTCATGGATAGGAAGAATTAGTATTGTCAACATTGCCATTCTGCCTAAAGCAATCCATAGATTCAATGCAATCTCTATCAAAATACTGACAGCACTTTTCAATGAACTAGAACAAATAGTTCTAAAATTCATATGGAACCAAAAAAGACCTCGAATAGCCAAAGCAATCCTGAGAAGGAAGAATCAAGTGGGGAGAATTACACTCCTTGACTTCAAGCTCTACTACAAAGCCACAGTAATCAAGACAATTTGGTACTGGCACAAGAACAGACCCATAGACCAGTGGAACTGAATAGAGAGATATAAACCCAAGCATATATGGTCATTTAATATACAATAAAGGAGCCATGGATATTCAATGAGGAAATAAGAGCCTCTTCAACAGCTGTTGTTGGCAAAACTGGACAGGTACATGTAAAAGAATGAAACTGGATTATTGTTTAAGCCCATACACAAAAGAAAACTCAAAATTGATCAAATACCTGAATGTAAGTCATGAAATGATAAAACTCTTAGAAGAAAACATAGGCAAAAATCTCTTGAATATAAACATGAGCAACTTTTTCCTGAACACATCTCCGTGGGGAAAAGAAACAAAAGCAAAAATGAACAAGTGGGACTACATTATGTTAAAAAGCTTCTGTACAGCAAAGGATACTATCAGTAGAACAAAAAGGCATCCTACAGTATGGGAAAATATATTTGTAAATGACATATGTGACAAGGGGTTCACATTCAAAATATATAAAGAACTCATATGCCTCAACATCCAAAAAGCATATAACCCTATTGAAAATGGGCAGAGGATATGTACAGACAATTCTCCAAAGAAGAAATTCATTTGGCTAACAGGCACATGAAAAGATGCTCCACATTACTAATTATGAGGGAAATGCAAATTAAAACCACAATGAGATATCACCTCACACCAGTTAGAATGGCCAACATAGACAAGAATAGGAACAACAAATGCTGGTGAGGATGCGGAGAAAGGGAAACCCTCCTACACTGCTGGTGGGAATGTAAACTAGTTCAACCATTGTGGAAAGCAGTATGGAGGTTCCTCAAAAAACTAAAAATAGAAATGCCATTTGACCCAGGAATTCCACTCCTAGGAATTTACCCTAGGAATGCAGAAGCCCAGTTTGAAAGACATATACACCTCTATGTTTATCGCAGCACTATTTACAATAGCCAAGAAATGGAAGCAACCTAAGTATCCATCAGTAGATGAATGGATAAGGAAGATGTAGTACATATACACAGTGGAGTATTATTCAGCCATAAGAAGAAAACAAATCCTACCATTTGTAACAACATGGATGGAGCTAGAGAGTATTATACTCCATGAAATAAGCCAGGCAGAGTAAGACAAGTACCAAATGATTTCACTCATCTGTGGAGCATAAGAACAAAACAAAAACTGAAGGAACAAAACAGCAGCAGACTCACAGACCTCAAGAATGGACTAATAGTTGCCAAAGGGAAAGGGACTGGCGGGGATAGGTGGGAAGGGATGGAGAAGAGGAATAAGGGGCATTATGATTAGCACATATAATGTAGGGGGGTTGCCATAGGGAAGGCAGTATAACACAGAGAAGACAAGTAGTGATTCTATACCATCTTACTACTCTGATGGATAGTGACTGTAATGGGGTATGTGGTAGGGACTTGATAATGGGGGGAATCTAGTAATCACAATGTTGCTCATGTAATTGTATATTAATGACACCAAAAAAAAAAGATGGACTCCAATTTTGATTCCGAGGTTCACGAAGGGCAAATCACAAAGAAAAGTTGGACAATTCCCAGCATCCAACAAGCAACTGATTGAAGAGAAAGAACTTTTTCATCAAAATGAGATCTGTGTCAATTTTCTATCATGGGTGTTTTTAAAAGAGAATGACATCTTTGATATCCCAGCTTTGTTTTGCTTTTTCCATAACACATACTTTCATAATTAAGAGAGAATGCATAAACTCATATTGTTTAGGTTTGAACCTTAGCTCTAGAACTGCGGAGCTACTCAACCAACTGAAAGTTCATTGCTTCATCTGTAAAATTGGGGAAAGTAGCAACAAATTTACAAGTCTGCTGGGAGGAAAAAAAAGGGTTACATTTAGTGAAGTTCTTAGCCCAGTGCCTGACACATTTTTAGTGAATGATAATAACTTTTAGTGACTCCAGTATACTCTAGGGTAAGTAATAAAAATGCTGATGTGTAATTGAGTAAAAGTGTATTTTATAACCTTCAAATTAATAGGGTCCAGGAATGTCATTCTGCTTTAGCCTTAGCCAAGAAAGGATCAATTAGCACTGTTGAAATCTTCTTAAGCTATCAATTCTAGGCCCACTTCAACATGGTTATACAACTGAAGTCTCATGGAAACCCATGTGAAGCTTAGGTTAGAACATTTTTAAACCAGTTATCTACCACAGCCTTACATCACAGTCAAATATTCAAAGATGAATTACCTCTCAATATTATATTTAGGGAACCAAATAATGATTTTACCTCTACCTACAACACAAGTGATGTGTGTTTCCTATGTGGAATTTTGCTTAATACCTGCCCCAAAATCTTTTCTCTAAGTAATCATTGTTAAACTATTTTTGACAATAATTAAATAGAACTAATAATTTTTTGATTATTCTTAACACTTGTTAACAGACATATTATCACAGAAAGTACTCATATTTTATTTCAAAATTATATATAGCTCATTCAAACATAGTAGAAAATCATTAGGTCACAAATTAAATATAAGGGAAGGGTGATCAAAACAGATCCCTACTTTTCATTACTTTAAATTGTTATTGTTCTGTCAGGAAAGTTCTTGTACAAATTTCTAGTGGTGGCATTAAATTAGAAATAAAAATTCATACCTTTTAAAAATTGCTTTCAGGTCAATTAGAATAAGTTAAATAAGGGAAGGCACCCTGATTGTCTGGTTTTTTAATGAGGATCCTCTATATTATATGCCAGGTACATGGTAGACACTTAAAAATATCTTGATGGAATAATGACTTCATGAACCCTAACTTATGATCTTAAAAGAGGAATGGTTTTAGGGCTATAATAACCGTTTATGGACAGACATAAATGAAATGTCCTCATTTTCACACCTACTTCTAGAATTGGTATATAGGCTTACAAGTTATCTTTTTACATTTCTAAACAAACACTGAGAAATGAGTTACAGATAAGCTCTACAGTATTTCAACTGTGAATGAACATAACTCAACTAGAGTTAAATTATCTTAAGAAGCAAATATGATTAATCTAAAAGGGATTAACAACTGTTACCCAAATAAGGGAAGGTCTGAGAACTGCCTCATCAACACAGTGTAAGTTTTAGAATATTTGTACTTTGGGCCTGGGGGTGAGTTTAAAATACTGTAACACTAATAGCTCTAAGAATAACATAATTTCCTACTTATAGGAATTAAAATATGGTTCTATTTTCAGAAACCAATAATGATTACTCACCTAACAAATTTGTTCACAGCAGTGAGTGGTCATGAAAAAGAGAACTCACAAAACATATGCTATCTCTGTTCTTAAGTTGACAAATGGTTATAACAGTGAAGGCTTTAAGAGTTCTAGGGCTTTGAGAAAACATTCCTCTTTGGTTTATGCAGCTTCAGATTCCTTTTTTAATTGTTTTCAGAAGTATAACGACAGTATTGACATATGCAAGAAATACATTCTTGGAAAAAAATAAAAAATTGAAAGAAAACTAGTTTAAAAGTTCACATCAACTGATAAATTGCTCAGGTGAAATTCCCCTAGGTTTTTTCCTTCTTTGTTTGAGAGTAACTAAAAATGATCAACTTTTTACCATGCATTGACTTTTTCCAGTCAATCTCCCTATGGTAGTTAAAATAAGAACTTTCACAGATATAAGTAAACTCATGTGTATAAGCATGCTAGTGAGATGATGTCAATTGCTTGAGTAAAGCACAAATGTTTCATGCTAATGATCCACATAATTTAACACTGCCTGGTCTCACCCACCTCTTTATTGCCATGGGTGCCTGGATGGTGCTGTTCAAGGGAAGTTTTTTTTTTAATTTTTTGAGAGGGCATCTCTCATATTTATTGATCAAATGGTTGTTAACAACAATAAAATTCTGTATAGGGGGGTCAATGCTCAATGCACAATCATTAATCCATCTCAAGCCTAATTCTCGTAAGTCTCCAATCTTCTGAAGCATAACGAACAAGTTCTTACATGGTGAACGAATTCTTACATAGTGAATAAATTCTTACATGGTGAACAAAAAATTAAGAAAAATACTGACTTAGTCCAAAAGAGGTTGATACAGAAACAGGAAACTCAAGGTTCTTGATATGTTACTCCATATAGACTGCTTCTCGGTTTTGGTCTCATTATCTTCCCTGGTGGCTCTCTTAGGCCAAGTGTTTATTAGCTTCTCTCTCTCCTGCTTGTATACATGAATGGTCCACTTATGGTCAGTGGAAAATGCTCACATTTCATCTATCATACATTACACTGAAGTCATTATTCAAATCCTAGTTTTATATTCTGTTGCTTCAGACAAGATTTTACTCTTTTTTATCATGTGTAAAACAGATATCTGTGCAATATGTCCCCAAAATTCCAGGGTACCCATGAGGATCTTCTTACTAAAGTAAAACAACCCACTTTTTCCTCTTTTGTAGAAAAAGTGAGTCTGCCAGAGTATAAACAGACAATTCTGAAATTCCTCCCTTGAATTTCTAACCTCCCTATTGGCTTTTCCAATTTCTTTTAGTAGGTTATAGATGGACAGTCAACTAAAGTTTCAATGTAATCTTGGTTTCCTGAACACCTATTCTGAAAGACATCTCATGTGATCTAGCACCTCTGTATGTAACACGCACTACTTGCCATTTACTATCTTCAGTCAGCTGAAGAACCAACTGAAGGAGAACACTAGAAAACAGTCAAAGGTTTACAGCAGACATTGAACAGTGAATCAAGGAAATAGAAATTTCCAAATGGTTAGGAAAGCTTTGTGGAATTTCTTCCTGCCCTTGCCCTGCCCGCCCTCTGGCTCAGTGGGTGTCTTAAAGTCAGCAGCCATATTCCCAGTGTGAGAACTTGGTCCGTCATTCTGGTGGGACAGAGCAGACCTTATACAGAAATTATCGTGTATATGAGTTCTAAACTAAGGGCAACCTGAAGGACTGACACAAGGCACTCTGTTTTGTTTAATGAAGAACCAACTAAGAATGGAAAAGTGGCAGGCATCACTCAAAACCATTACAAGCCTTACTAATCTGAAGCTACCTGGGGCAAAGACTATTGAGACAGACAGACCATCTACAGCTTCAGAGAAAAAACTGAGGAGAAAGTCTATGACCAATTAGTCCAAGCAAAAGCTCTCAGGTATCCCAGGGAATTTAGTAAGTCACATGCACAGCCAGAGCAAGATGTACGCTCACAGAAGACCTAGCTGATCCTAAACTTTCACCTATGGCTATACTACAGACTTTATTGCAAGCCTGGCTAAGTGTTAAAGTAGCAAGTCAAACTAAGCTAATCTGTAAAGAATTTCTATTCTCTTCCTTTGTTTACTTTTCTGTTTCTATGCTTTTGGCATTGGAAATATCTGCAAAAACATCAAGTTTGAAATAAGCTAAAGGATAACACACTATAAGAAACAGTCTTTTGGGTTGTGTTAATTAACTAGATGGGGAGATTTCTTTTGCAATGTGTATACCTATCAAATCAACATGATGTATACTTGAAATATAAATGTATATGTCAGATATACATCAATAAAGCTGAAATTAAAAGAAAAATAAAAAGAAAATGTAAAAATATGGTCTTTTCAAAAGCAGTTTGTAAGACTCACTAAACAGATCAGCAACTAAAGCTTTTAAGTCAAAAAACAATGAACCATGAGGAATGGGAAAATCTATTGCGAGAGTTACATTATATATTCAAATTTGCAATAAAAAAATCCTTTGTTTTAATATATTTAATTACAAATTTCAATAATGGCTTTCACAACTGGCTTGCAAAGTATGAGCCTGCTTCTGCACTCCCATGCATAGGCAGCACCTTGTGCTCACTAGTGATGTGAGGACACAGAAAATAGACTTTCTTTTTTAAAGACTATGTTTAAAGAGTAGTTTCATATTCACAGAAAAATTAAGAAGAAGGTACAGAGATTTCTCACATACTCCCTGCCCCCACACATGCACAGCCTCCACCATCATCATCGGTCTTTTTCAGGGGCTCTCTGTTCTGTTTCATTGATATATCTGTCTGTTGTTTTGCCAATACAAGACTGCCTTGATTACTGCAGCTTTATAGTAAGTCTGAAGTCAGTAGGCCCAATCTCCAGTTTTGTTCTTCAATATTGTGTTGACTATTCTGGGTCTTTTTCTTCTCCACATAAACTTTAGAATCAGTTTGTCAGTATCCCCAAATAACTTGCTGGTATTTTGATTGGGGTTGCACTGAACCTATAGATCAAATTATTTCAGCTCTTAGAAAATTACCATAAGCTTTTAATAATATCTTTTCTCAAGGCTAACAATATTTTTGTAATATTAGTGTCTAACCAATGAAAATATGTGCCACCTGAACTTGTGGTTTTGGTTTCATATATAGTGTGCTTTTGCAAAACAGATACTCTACTATAGATGAAGTAATTTTTTAAGTATTCAGTAAATGGACAAATGGAAAAAAACATCTCTAAATAATTGAGGACATTTTGGAGTTTTTTTCCTTTTCTTCTGAATGGTTTGATTTAAGTGCAAATGGTCAAAGACCAAAGCAAATCTGGCATATAATCCCAAGGCCTGTGGATGAACATAAGAAAACATCAGCACCTATCAGTGTATACTTAGGAATCTATGCTTTTTACATTTTCGGAAATACTCTGGATGGAACTCAAAATGTAATGCCAGCACAACTTGTCAAAAGTGTCAGGCAGCTCCAGGCAAGCCTGACCCATCAAACCACAAGGGACAGCTAAAATCACTGTGACAAAGGCACATTCAGAAATCGGTGAAGGTCGCGTGTTTCCCTATCTAACCGATCCAAACAACATGGAAAACAGCTGACACATTTTGCTTGGGCACTTTGCAAGTTCATGGTAAGCTTTAAATAAAACAATGTAGCAAAGCAGCACATTGGCTAAAGCTGGCTGTGACTTCTAGAATCTCTTCTAGGAGACTCCACAGGGCTTGTTGCCTTTGCTCCTCTTCTTCATTGTCTTTCTTCAAAACAGTGTGCCATGTTCATACTTTTGAAAAGATAATTAAGAGATTTCCTTTAAAAAAGTTTTTACTGTGATCATCTGATTCTTTCCTTTTCTTAACCAGGACACAAAGAACACAGGAGGAAGGTTTGCTTTTAGGAAGATGGCTTTGGAAGCCAAAAGAGAAGTTACATCACAAGAGAAGTTACATCACAAATGAGAGGTTACCTGGTAATATGCACAGCTTAATAACATGAAAAGGGGAGAGAAAGCTGTATATATTACAAAACTTAGAGCTCAGAAAGAAATATTTACTATAATGCGAAACTCAAAACACACAAAACAATTAAAATTGCTACTTTATTTTATCCAGCTAGTCATAATGTATAATGGAACAAAATAAAAATGTTAGATATAATGTTAAAGTGCATATTGCCTTCAAAATCACTGAGAAGCACTTTATTGTATATGAAAATTATTTTCAATATCTATATTGTAGATTTTGAAACATAGAACAGAATATTGGAAATTTCTGTGCCACCTACATATACATAGAGATGTTTCTTTAGAGTTTCTCTTTAAATCCATTTTCTTAAATAACATAAAAAATTATTTAGCTCTTTATATTTTCTTAGCACAGCAAGACAAAGATTAGAGAGAAAGAGAAAGATCATCTGATTAAACTATAGAGTTAGGTTTTCTTTCAAAAACAAGGCATTTAGAAATGTTAACATAGTTTAAAAAGATTTTAATGCATTTACTCATGTTTTAAAAATGGGCTGCAAATTGTTTTCTAGTACATTTTCAATAATTCTTTTTAATCATTTCAGTTCTTCATTTTAAAAAACAAGGAGCACATGGAAAGAAATGTTTTAGATATATATCAATGTGTTTACATATTATAAGAATGTGAGAATGCAGGCAACATATGATTCTATAGAAGCATCTATTATTTTAAATTAGAATTCCACATTGGTGTACTTACTGATTCAAATTTGTAATGTGTAAATAACAACATAATATATATGTTTGGTAACCCCAAAAGACCCACTCCTATTGTTATTAATGCTATGGTGAAATCCCTTCCCACGGAATTCTGAATACATTGTGACTTGCTTTAATAAATGAATGAGGCATAGGTGACCCTGTACCAGTTCAATGTCTAAGTCCTAATAGGTCCTGTATAATATAAATGTTGTTAACAACATAATATATGTTGCATAACTACATTACATTTAAATTGTATAATACAATATATATATATGTCTACAATATGTATATTATGTATATATAGTGTATATTATGTATATATAGTATATATTATGTATAACAATATGTTGTATAATATAAACTATATATTGCATAATACATATATGATGTATATATATTATATATGGAACATGTTATGTTTGATTATATATTATGCACTGTATATAATATATATGTGTGTGTATATATATATAAATGAAAATATAAATAAAAAAATTAATAGTGTTAAATGTAAATGGACTAAATGCATCAACTGAAAGACAAAAATAGTTAAAATGGATTAAAACCCAAAACCTATTATACAATGCCTATACAAATGTATATAAAATGTATCATTTTATTTAAAGATACAGAAAGACTACAATGCATACTGCAAAAAAGACATACCATGCAAGTAACAAAAGAAATCAGTTGTAGCTAATATGAGATAAAGTAGATATTAAGGCAAGAACAGTCATTGGAATACTCTTTTTAAAATGATTCAATGGTTATCTCCTGACCCTCCCCTTATCCAGGGAGATACAACATTTCTAAATTTGAAAATACTTAATAGTAAATCTCCAAATATATGGACAAGGAGAAACAGATGAATCCAGAGCTAGGTCTGGATAATCTAACCTACTTCCTGTACTACCAGATAGAATAAGCAGGTGACGACACAAAATCCGAGTAACACAATAAAACAAATAACTGGCATAAAGTCCTCAAGGTGCCTAACAAATTCAGAATACACATTTTTTCAGTTGGCACATAGAAAATTGACAATATACTGATTCATAAAGCAATTCTCAACAAATTTCCAAGAAAAATGTTTTACCAAATAGGGAATTAATCTATAAATCTGTGAAAATCACCTAAATTCATATGTACGTGTATGTGTTTGTATGTCTTATAGATCAAAAATGACTTAATAAAGATATTAGAAAAAAAGAATTGGCAAACTATCAAAAACAAACAGAAAACATACCAAAACTAGAGGAATCAAGCTTAAATACATATTATAGTTGGCTACTTTGGTAACCCAAAGACCCACTCCTATTGTTATTAATCCTATGGTGAAATCTCTTCCCATTGAATTTTGATTCGGTCTGTGACTTGCTTTAATAAATGAATGAGGTAGATGTGAGCCAGTACCAGTCAACATGGAAGCCTTAAGAGGTCCTTTAACTGCTTTGTGCTGGGTGGAGCTTTATCTGCTATGCAAGGGTGAACACGGCACTGAAAATACCATTTGGAGAGACTGCAGAGAGACCAGGTGGAGTGGGAGATGCCTCTCCTATATGAGAAAGGCACAGTTGGGACAAGAGTTCCTTATGTCCAAACTGAGCCTGGATTTCTTTGCATGTCTTGGAAATGTGAGTGAACCCTTTTGGATGTCCAGTCGTGTGGATGCCCCACATAATATCCTTCATCACACGGGACAGTGGAAGTACCCAACTGAGTTTATTTACCTGTTTGAAGGTAGGAAATTGTGCAATCATTTGATATACAGAAAATACGCGATAGATACATTTGATATACAGAAAATAAGCAATAAGGAAAATCAAAAGCTTAAAGTTTCTAAAGAGATCAATAAAATTAATAAGCCCCCCTCCCCATAAAACTAAGGAATAAGAGAAGACATAAATTATGAACACCAAAAATACAAAAAGAACATCACAGCAAATTCTATTTTTTGGTTTGTATATTTGCCTGTATTTTCATTAAATGCAATAAAATTTGAACTAAAAATCAATTCCTCATTCAAGGGATATCTATGATCTACATACTTCATTAAAAATAATACCCAGGTATTAAGTTAGTATCAAAAAAATGTATTAACTAATGTTTTCTCTTCTTGTATTATGGTCAGAGAACCCCCTGAGCCTCATCTCTAACAAGTTTCTTGCTCCTTCTGTTTCAGGCGGGCTGTTCTGTGATAAGCAACTGATTTTTCTGCAAATTAATTGTTTTTAAGCCAATTCCGAAATAGACTGCTCATACCTAAGACATGTGTCAAGATGCCAAGATTTGTCTTCTTGCGTCTTTTTTTGTTTATCTTCCTTGTGTATTTTCATCATCTAAAAATAGTTCATTCTGTAGGGAAAACAAGTTTCCTTCTGATCATTATGGCACATATTTATCTTAGTCTTAAAAAACAATCAAAAGAAAAAAGAAAACCCTATCGTGGATATTTAGTATATTGGGTAGGAACTAGTAGATGTCTCAACTTTCTGCTGTTTCTGCCGGTACACATTTTTCACTTCTAGGAGCTACATTAATTAAATTAATGTCTACAATAGGGAGCTTTGTGAGGGAATTCTCACCTTTTGTGAAACTATAAACTGCCAGTGACATCTGTTTTTTACAACTCAGTTGTGCTTACATCCTTACATATTATACTCCTCAAACAAATCAGTAATGCTATTTCTTCCATACCTTCTTACTCAATTTCCAAAGGATGATCTTGCTTAGAGAAAATAGTTCTGGGGAGTTCTTAAGAGCCATAAACACGATAATATGTTTTGTGTGCTAAATACTTCACATACCTAGAGAAAATTTTTTGTAGGGACATGTGCCTAGTGATTGTTTCTGGAAATGTAAACAATTGTTACACTATGACACCACTCTCCAAATGCCTTCTCTTCTTGTTTTCTGCAATACTTTGGAGAATGTTACAATGAGGATTTCAGACATACTTCCTTTTGTGAGTTAAGATCTACAAATGATAATTTTGCATGTTGACAGATGCCAGCTAACAAAAAAATTCTTCAACCTAAAATTCAAAGGCAGTCTCAATTTTTCTACTTTCAAAACCTTAGCAAGACAGGTTGTTTCACTTGGTAATCACAATGCATGCATTAGTGTCAATTCATATTAGCTTACTCTTTATAGTGTGTTACAAATTCACACACATTATTTCTTGGCTTGCAGAACTTTGTAGAAGTCAGGCAGTTTTTTGTTTCCTCATCTATACATATAGCCACAAAGAAAACCTTGCAGCTTCTCCCATGTTAGAGATAATTTATTATAAAACCAAAAGCTAAATAAATTGCCTAAGGGAAAAAAAACTCTACTAAGTGGCCAAAACCAGATTTTCCTGTTCAGCATTTACTAGGTGTTCTCAAATGAAACACAGTAAAGGACAAGTCAAGGTTAAACCTTAAGCCATCTGCAGTAGTTCACGGCAGCTTCCTCCCTGGATGCCAGCCTTAGTCACTGCATAACCAAGCCAATTCAACCAGGTGGATGTCCCACTCCGAGACAGACCTATATGGTATTTCTCAGTTCCTCTTTGTGTGTCTTATCTTACTTCATTTCATTTCATGTTTTGCCCAGTTAGAATATCAAGGGCCATTCTATGTAAATTTTCAGAAGCTTCTAAAAAGTATCCAACCTTATACTTCCTCTCCTCTGACTGCACAGATCTTGTCACTATACAATTTAGTTGACAAGCATGCATTGTCTTTTTTTTTATGAGCATCATCATTTTATTTTATTTTATTTTTTTGAGAGGGGCATCTCTCATATTTATTGATCAAATGGTTGTTAAAAACAATAAAATTCTGTATAGGAGACTCAATGCACAATCATTAATCAACCCCAAGCCTAATTCTCAACAGTCTCCAATCTTCTGAAGCATAACGAACAAGTCCTTATATGGTGAACAAATTCTTACATAGTGAATAAATTCTTAGATGGTGAACAGTGCAAGGGCAGTCATAACAGAAACTTTTGGTTTTGATCATGCATTATTAACTATAAACAATCAGGTCAAATATGAATATTTGTTTGATTTTTATACTTGATTTATATGTGAATCTCACATTTCTACCTTATTATTATTATGATTATTATTTTTAATAAAATGCTGAAGTGGTAGGTAGATGCAAGATAAAGGTAGAAAACATAGTTTAGTGCTGTAAGAGGGCAAATGTAGATGATCAGGTGTGTGCCTATAGACTAAGTATTAATCCAAGCTAGACAAGGGCAACAAAACATCCATGGATGCAGAAGATTTCTCTCAAAACAGGGGGGGGGTGAGGTTCTAAGCCTCACCTCTGTTGATCCCCAATTTCTCACCTGATGGCCTCCCTGCGACTGTGCCTGTCTTAGGTTGTTCCTCCCTTGAGGAATCTTACCCGTCTCTGGCTAACCAGTCATCTTGCGGAGCCATACAGGGAAATGTAAAGTTGGTAAGTGAGAGAGAAGCAATATTCTTTGAAAAGGTTAGCTTTTTACTTCTTTGCAGATTTATGCCCTGTGGCTTCTATGCCCAGCATTTGTCTTGAGGTATCTTTAGCACTTGGAGGAGTTATGATACACGGTAATTTTGATATGAGGCACAAATTCTACTTAAGGGTTGTAATTAGGAAGAAAGAAGAAAAGCTATAGGAGTAACAGACAGAAGAAAACATGGGAAGATTGATTATTTCTTTGAGATAACTTCTTGTAGAGTAACATGGGCATATATAGGTTTTAAACTACTAATTAAATTGCATACAGACATTATCATAATAGGAATACAGCTACATAACCAAAGCAGACCTACAATTACCAGCCATCTCCAGTGAAACCAAAAAAACCAGTTAGGCACCCTAGGCCTTTATGAAAACTTATCAATGATATGATGGATATTGTCTAACTGAGTTTAAATAGTTTGAGAAAAATCAGACAAATTAAAACAATACATTCCTGGGAACTGTTCACATCCAATATGTTCTATTAACAGTAGATAGTCTATAGTCCCAAGATTTTGCAGTGCTGCAACTTGCACTTCTCCTAATTCTTGGTTGAGTTCCAACAGTATAGATCCAGTCAAATTTGTTGTTTTACTGTATGCACAGGCCAGCTTAGATATCTCCTTCTTCATTCCCATGGCAAGTCCAGGAAACGGTGGGATGAATGCAGCTACAACTGCAACAGCACCAGGATCTTTGTTGAAGTTTTTTGATATTCATTTTCTGGAATGACTCTTCCAGAGAATGTTAATGTTGGAAGTTCTTCTTCATATTGTACCTTAATTCATTTTCTGGGTAGCCAAATTAGGCTTTGATCCTCTGTATAAGCACAAACAAACCCTTTGCCCACACTTTGATATGCTCTTTATATCATTGTGAAGAACTTATTGGAGATCACCACACAGGAACTGCTTTTTTTTTTTTTTTAAGAGAAAGGAATATTATCAGAAAAATGTATTTCCGTAGCTGATCATCTGATACCCTTTAAATGATGAAAATTAAGGATTTTTAAAGCATGCATTAATATTTGATTTACAATTAGTTTTATCCTATCTGGGAGTAATACCCCTTTTCTTTCTTTTTTTTGTTATAATCAATCTACAATTACATGAGGAATATTATGTTAACTAGGCTCTTCCCTATACCAGGTACCCCCACAAACCCCTTTACAGTCACTGTCCATCAGCATAGCAAAATGTTGTAGAATCACTACTTGTCTTCTCTGTGTTGTACAGCCCTCCCCTTTCTCCCACCCCCTCATTATGCATGCTAATCATAATGCCCCCTTTCTTCTTCCCCCCCGCTTATCCCTCCCTACCCACCCATCCTCCCCAGTCCCTTTCCCTTTGGTACCTGTTAGTCCATTCTTGGGTTCTGTGATTCTGCTGCTGTTTTGTTCTTTCACTTTTTCCTTTGTTCTTATACTCCACAGATGAGTGAAATGATTTGGTATTTCCCTTTCTCCGCTTGGCTTATTTCACTGAGCATAATACCCTCCAGCTTCATCCATGTTGTTGCAAATGTTAGGATTTGTTTTCTTCTTATGGATGAGTAATATTTCATTGTGTACATGTACCACATCTTTTTTATCCATTCATCTACTGATGGACACTTAGGTTGCTCCCAATTCTTAGCTATTGTAAATAGTGCTGCGATAAACATAGGGGTGCATCTGTCTTTTTCAAACTTGAGTGCTGCGTTCTTAGGGTAAATTCCTAGGAGTGGAATTCCTGGGTCAAATGGTAGGTCTGTTTTGAGCATTTTGATGAACCTCCATACTGCTTTCCACAATGGTTGAACTAATTTACATTCCCACCAGCAGTGTAGGAGGGATCCCCTTTCTCCACAACCTCGCCAACATTTGTTGTTGTTTGTCTTTTGGGTGGTAGCCATCCTTACTGGTGTGAGGTGATACCTCATTGTGGTTTTAATTTGGATTTCTCTGATAATTAGTGATGTGGAGCATCTTTTCATGTGTCTGTTGGCCATCTGTATTTCTTTTTTGGAGACTGTTTAGTTCCTCTGCCCATTTTCTAATTGGAATATTTGTTTTTTATTTCTTGAGGTGGGTGAGCTCCTCATATATTTTGGACATCAAGCCTTTATCAGATCTGTCATTTACAGAGAGTCATTTACAGAGAATATATTCTCCCATACTGTAGGGTACCTTTTTATTCTATTGATGGTGTCTTTTGCTGTACAGAAGCTTTTCAGCTTAATATAGTCCCACTTGTTCATTTTTGCTGTTGTTCTCCTTGCCCAGGGAGATATGTTCAAGAAGAGGTCACTCACGTTTATGTCTAAGAGGTTTTTGCCAATGTTTTCTTCTAAGAGTTTTATGGTTTCATGACTTACATTCAGGTCTTTGATCCATTTTGAATTTACTTTTGTGTATGGGGTTAGACAAAGGTCCAGTTTCATTCTCCTCCATGTAGCTGTCCAGTTTTGCCAGCACCATCTGTTGAAGAGACTGTCATTTTGCTATTGTATGTCCATAGCTCCTTTATCAAATATTAATTGACCATATATGTTTGGGTTAATGTCTGGAGTCTCTAATCTGTTCTACTGGTCTGTGGCTCTGTTCTTGTGCCAGTACCAAATTGTCTTGATTACTGTGGCTTTGTAGTAGAGCTTGAAGTTGGGGAGTGAGATCCCCCCTACTTTATTCTTCTTTCTCACGATTGCTTTGGCTATTTGGGGTCTTTGGTGTTTCCATATGAATTTTTGAACTATTTGTTCCAGTTCATTGAAGAATGTTGCTGGTAATTTGATAGGGATTGCATCAAATCTGTATATTGCTTTGGGCAGGATGGCCATTTTGACGATATTAGTTCTTCCTAGCCATGAGAATGGGATGAGTTTCCATTTGTTAGTATCCCCTTTAATTTCTCTTAAGAGTGACTTGTATTTTTCAGGTATAGGTCTTTCACTTCTTTGGTTAGGTTTATTCCTAGGTATTTTATTCTATTTGATGCAATTGTGAATGGAGTTGTTTTCCTGATTTCTCTTTCTATTGGTTCATTGTTAGTATATAGGAAAGCCACAGATTTCTGTGTGTTAATTTTGTATCCTGCAACTTTGCTGTATTAAGTATATTAGTTCTAGTAGTTTTGGAGTGGAGTCCTTAGGGTTTTTTATCTACAAATCATGTCATCTGCAAATAGTGACAGTTTAAATTCTTCTTTACCAATCTGGATTCCCTGTATTTCTTTGTTTTGTCTGATTGCTGTGGCTAGGACCTCCAGTACTATGTTAAATAACAGTGGGGAGAGTGGGCATCCCTGTCTTGTTCCCGATCTCAGAGGAAAAGTTTTCAGCTTTGCACTGTTTAGTATAATGTTGGCTGTGCGTTTATCATATATGGCCTTTATTATGTTGAGGTATTTGCCCTCTATACCCATTTTGCTGAGAGTTTTTATCATGAATGGATGTTGAATTTTGTCGAATGCTTTTTCAGTATCTATGGAGATGATCATGTGGTTTGTGTCTTTCTTTTTGTTGAGTGGTGGATGATGTTCATGAATTTTCGAATGTTGTACCATCCTTGAATCCCTGGGATGAATCCCACTTGGTCATGGTGTATGATCTTTTTGATATACTGTTGAATTCTGTTTGCTAATATTTTATTGAGTATTTTTGCATCTACATTCATCAGTGATATTGGTCTGTAATTTTCTTTTTTGGTGGGGTCTTTGCCTGGTTTTGGTATTAGGGTGATGTTGGCTTCATAGAATGAGTTTGGGAGTATTCCCTCTTCTATTTTTTGGAATACTTTAAGGAGAATGGGTATTATGTCTTCTCTGTGTGTCTGATAAAATTCCAAGGTAAATCCGTCTGGCCCTGGGGTTTTGTTCTTGGGTAGTTTTTTGATTACCGTTTCAATTTCTTTGCTCGTAATTGGTTTGTTTAACTTCTGTGTTTCTTCCTTGGTCAGTCTTGGGAGGTTGTATTTTTCTAGGAAGTTGTCCATTTCTTCTAGGTTTTCCAGCTTGTTGGAATATAGGTTTTCACAGTAGTCTTTAATAATTCTTTGTATTTCTGTGGAGTTCGTCGTGATTTTTCCATTCTCATTTCTAATTCTGTTGATTTGTGTTGATTCTCTTTTTCTCTTAATAAGTTTGGCTAGCGGCTTATCTATTTTGTTTATTTTCTCAAAGAACCAGCTCTTAGTTTCATTGATTTTTGCTATTGTTTTATTCTTCTCAATTTTGTTTATTACTTCTCTAATCTTTATTATGTCCTCCCTTCTGCTAACTTTAGGCCTCATTTGTTCTTCTTTTTCCAGTTTCGATAATTGTGATGTTAGACTATTCATTTGGGATTGTTCTTCCTTCTTCAAGTGTGCCTGGATCGCTACTTACTTTCCTCTTAAGACTGCTTTCACTGCGTCCCACAGAAGTTGGGGCTTTGTGTTGTTGTTGTCGTTTGTTTCCATATATTCCTTGATCTCTATATTAATTTGTTCATTGATCCATTGATTATTTAGGAGCATGTTGTTAAGGCTCCATGTGTTTGTGAGCCTTTTTGTTTTCTTTGAAGAATTTATTTCTAGTTTTATACCTTTGTGGTCTGAAAAGTTTGTTGGTAGAATTTCAATATTTTGGAATTTACTGAGGCTCTTTTTGTGGGCTAGTATGTGGTCTATTCTGGGGAATGTTCCATGTGCATTGAGAAGAATGTATATCCTGTTACTTTTGGATGTAGAGTTCTATAGATGTCTATTAGGTCCATCTGTTCTACTGTGTTGCTCAGTGCCTCTGTGTCCTTACTTATTTTCTGCCCAGTGGATCTATCCTTTGGGGTGAGTGGCGTGTTGAAGTCTCCTAAAATGAATGCATTGCAGTCTATTTCCCCCCTTTAGTTCTGTTAGTATTTGTTTCACATATGCCGGTGCTCCTGTGTTAAATATATATTTAAAATGGTTATATCCTCTTGTTGGACTGAGCCCTTTATCATTAACTGGTATCCTTCTTTATCTCTTGTTACTTTCTTTGTTTTGAAGTCTATTTTGTGTGATATTAGTACTGCAACCAATGCTTTCTTCTTGCTGTTGTTTGCCTGAAATATGTTTTTCCATCCCTTGACTTTTAGTCTGTGCTTGTCTTGGGTTTGAGGTGACTTTCTTGTAAGCAGCATATAGATGGGTCTTGCTTTTTTATCCATTCTATTATTCTGCGTCTTTTGATTGGTGCATTAAGTCCATTTACATTTAGGGTGACTATTGAAAGATATGTACTTATTGCCATTGCAGGCTTTAAATTCGTGGTTACCAAAGGTTCAAGGTTTGCCTCTTTAGTATCTTACTGCCTAACTTAGCTCGCTTATTGAGCTGTTATATACACTGTCTGGAGATTCTTTTCTTCTCTCCCTTCTTATTCCTCCTCCTCCATTCTTCATATGTTGGGTGTTTGTTCTGTGCTCTTTCTAGGAGTGCTCCCATCTAGAGCAGTCCCTGTAAGCTGCCCTGTAGTGATGGTTTGTGGGAGGCAAATTCTCTCAACTTTTGCTTATCTTGGAACTGTTTAATCCCTCCATTATATTTAAGTGAATATCTTGCTGGATACAGTATCCTTGGTTCAAGGCCCTTCTGGTTCACTGCATTAAATATATCATGCCATTCTCTTCTGGCCTGTAAGGTTTCTATCGAGAAGTCTGATGATAGCTTGATGGGTTTTCCTTTATAGGTGACCTTTTTCTCTCTAGCTGCCTTTAAAACTCTTTCCTTGTCCTTGATCTTTGCCATTTCAATTATTATGTGTCTTGGTGTTGTCCTCCTTTGGTCCTTTCTGTTGGGAGTTCTATGTATTACTGTAGTCTGTTCAATTATGTCCTCCCCCAGTTTGGGAAGTTTTCAGCAATTATTTCTTCAAAGACACTTTCTATCCCTTTTTCTCTCTCTTCTTCTTCTGGTACCCCTATAATACAGATCTTGTTCCTTTTGGATTGGTCACACAGCTCTGTTAATATTGTTTCATTCCTGGAGATCCTTTTATCTCTCTCTATGTCAGCTTCTATGCTTTCCTGTTCTCTGGTTTCTATTCCATCAATGGCCTCTTGCATCTTATCCATTCTGCTTATAAATCCTTCCAGAGTTTGTTTCCCTTCTGTAATCTCCTTCCTGGCATCTGTGATCTCCCTCCGGACTTCATCCCTTAGCTCTTGCATATTTCTCTGCATTTCTGTCAGCATGTTTATGATTTTTATTTTGAATTCTTTTTCAGGAAGACTGGTTAGGTCTGTCTCCTTCTCTGGTGTTTTCTCTGTGATCTTGGTTTGCCTGTAATTTTGCCTTTTCATGGTGACAGAAATAGTTTTCAGAGTTGGGACGAGTGACGGCTGGAAGAACTTCCCTTCTTGTTGGTTTGTGGCCTTCCTCTCCTGGGAGAACAGCGACCTCTAGTGGCTAGTGCTGGGAAGCTGTGTGCAGATGGGGCTTATGATTCCTGCCCAGCTGCTATGGAGTTTATCTCCGCTGTTGCTGTGGGTGTGACCTGCCTCGGGCTGCTGCTCCAAAATGGTGGAGCCGCATTGGAGGGGGAGCAGCCAGGAGGCTATTTATCTCCATGAGGGGCCTCCGTGTTCCCTGCTGCCCAAGGGGTTAGAGTGCCCAGAGATCTCCAGATTCCCTGCCTCTGGACTAAGCATGCCAGGATGCTGTCATCTGGTTTTGGGGTCCCTGTCCCTTTAAGACTTCCAAAAAGCACTCGCCAAAGAAAAAAAAAAAAGAATAAAAAAATGAAATAAATAATAATAAAAAAAAAAGCCACTCGCTTTTCTTTTCCTCTGGCACTGGCCTCAGGGACCTGCTCACCGGTCTTGCTGCCCTGTTTCCCTGTTGTCTAGCACCCCACGCATGCACTGTGTCTGCGCTCTGGTCCAGATGGCTGGGGCTGGGTGTTCAGCAGTCCTGGGCTCCCTCTCCCTTCCGCTCTGACTCCTCTCCTTCTGCCGGGAGCTGGGGGAAGGGGCACTCATGTCCCGCCAGGCTGGGGCTTGTATCTTACCCCCTTCGCGAGGTGCTGGGTTCTCGCAGGTGTGGATGTGGTCTGGATGTTGTCCTGTGTCCTCTGGTCTCTATTCTAGGAAGAGTTGTCTTTGTTATATTTTCATGAATATATGTGGTTTTCGGAGGAGATTTCTGCTGCTCTACTCATGCCACCATCTTGGCTCCACCCTCTCAAACATGCATTGTCTTTATTGCTTGCTTTTATAAGCTTACTTCATTGATTTTTTTTGGTTATTGTGAGTTTTTTTTTTCTTGAATCTCTTCCTTTTCCTCCAAACTAGTCTGAAATCATAGTTTTTTCTCTCTCTCCAGAAAGAAAAGTATAAAACATTTTGTTTCAACTATAAATCTGACAGTGCTTTACAGAAATTCTCAATATGACTAATTGCTCCTTCTAAACAGAAACAAGAATGAAGAATATAATAAGAAATTAGTGGTGGAGACTTAGAAGGAATAGTTGCAGCATTTGTGATGATCTATGTAAGATTTCTCTAGACAGCAACCAGGAATCTGCTTGATGAGTTTTTTAAGTTAAAAAAAAACCTTCATATCATTTACTTTTCAAATCATGTCTTGAATTTAGTTACAGGAGATCTGGGGCCTCTAAAAAAACCTTTCATTCTTCAAAAATCTATTTAAAATCATGAGATTAAAAAAATTTAGGGATCATGTCCATTTCTTCCTTGTGTTTATATCTGTACATGAGGGTGAAAGATTGTTAAGTAAATGTTAACTCCAAACCCTTTTTCTACTAATTTACAACATGATTGTTAACATGAGACAAAAATCATCTTTGGATGTCCAGTTCTAGGTGATTTAAGAACTATTAATGCCTCCTCAGTCCTCATGAGGATCACTCTGCCTATGTATCCCCTGGAACTAGAAAAGTTGAGCCAAGACCTTACTATTCAGTAAACAAACAACTTTCTGAATCTATTTTACTCATCTCTAAAATAAAAATAACTTCCTCTTAGGGTTACCATGAGGATCTGAAAACACTACAAAACACTCATGCAGTGACCAGTGGCAGTTTCAATAATGTGTATACAATGCATATACAATCAACATTTTAATTACAACTCCTGTAATTTCATTTTGAGCAAAATAATTACTGCTTGCTAATGATTCTTATGCCAACACTATCCTAGTAGTCTTTGGAAATTGTTAGTCATATACTTATATCCAAACCAAAAGCTGGAAACTTGAGCATGTAACACCAGATATATATGCAGTACCATTTTCATAAAGTACAAACACAGACAAAACTAATCTTTGCTATTAGAAGTCAGGGTAGTGGGTACCTTGGCAGGGGACAGTGGATGGGGTCAAGAGGATGCCAGTTAAGAGCTGATGATGTTTGGTTCCTTGATGTGGATACTGGCTACAAAGGTGAGTTCAATTTGTAAAAACACATCAAGCAGAATAAAATAGTAGTTGGAAATTTCTGTGTGTATAATTTACTTAATTAAAAAGCTGAACATGTAGGCATAGTTCATGTGACTATTGCATGAGCACACATGCACACACACACATACATACTATGAAGGATTTTTTAAAAATCCCAAGAACATATCGTAACTTTATTGTAACCATTTCCACAAGTGAGGAGGTTAAGGCATATAGAGTTTAAGTAACCTCCCTCAAGCCACACAACTAGAAAGTAACGTGGACAAGGCATTCTGAACCCACAGTTTGGGGACATAGCTCCCTAGAAAAGCTATTACAATAGTATTGGAGGCCAAACACACATATAATTAGTTTTTAAATACAACAAAATCCTTTACTAAAAAAGGCAAACTACTTTTTATTTTTCCTGAGACCATGAAGGCTTTTAGACTTGGATTTTTCTCAACCCCAAATTATCAGAAATACATTTTTTATTACATGGATGTGTGTAAAATTAAAAGGACCACTCTTATTGGAAAAAACTGGGAATGATATCTTAGAACATAAACATGAAAAATCAATTAAATCAATTTTTCATGAACAGCCTTTCAGAACTTGGCTTCTGAAGTCTCCTTCCAGCCTGTTCAATACACTGAGGACCAGTGTTATGTCTGTAGATGACTGACATTCTGACTGATATTACTGAGTACTAATTAATACCTCATGCTGCAAGGTACAGCCCTAGTAAAATCATTATTCTGAAGCTCATTTTACAGAAATGCTTGCCCCACCTCAAGAGCTGCTACAACACTGCCAATATGAAAGGCTCTATTTGATCATGAGAAAGGGTTATTCTACAAGTATTGGTCTCTGCATAAGCTTTTAGGAGTCTCTACCACAGATGATTTCATTCACTGTATTTCTGTAGCATATAGATGGAGCTTGTAATTATACATTTATTTGGATGTTGTTTATATCTTAGTCCTTATACAGTTGCTAGGTTGATGAGGGAAGGGACCATGGCTGCTTCACATTGCCAATGTGTCACAAATACCTGGCTTGATAAACTAGCTCGTAAGAGTTATGAATAAATCAGTGAATGAGTGAATCAGTGAATGAAAAGTCAAAGAGATCTATAATACAAGGATGTCACATCCTCTGTCTGACCTTGGCCAAGTTATTCAACTTCTTTGAAACTCATTGGCTTTATTTGAAGCATTATATGAAATGATGTATATAAAATTTATAGTACACAGTTGATAAGTGATAGATATAATTAGATTTCTTTTAAAACTTTTATATCTAAAAGGGACCCTAAAGAATCTGGAGGAGGTAATGATTGACAATAAGGACACTTAAGGTCCCAAGAAAGATACTCCATGCCTCAACAAGAGGTGGAACTGAGGAATGAGGTTTAAACTTTCTACTGAGACCAATAGGTCAAAGCAGCATAATTCAAAGTGAAAAGCATTACTGAGAATGTCTTGTGAACTGAAAGTCGCACCTCGGAGGGTGAGTCAATATGTACAAAGCCAACAGTTGTACATGGAGACTAGAACAAAGATGGCATTTTAAACTCCAAGAGGATCATCGGGTTAGGAGAAATTATTTGATGTAAGTAAAGGTCTTTAACACAAATATGGACAATGTGGAGGAGTTTTATTCTTTCTGCATACGTAGTATTGTACATTTAGTATCGGGTTTCTACATGCACAGTGTTGAAACACCAGGTGTGAAACACAAACATTATCTGTGCTTCCAGCTTTTCAGTATTTTATCAGATATGTGGTGTAGGGGTTGCTCCTTCCCCATGGAGTTACACACCCATTTTCACCTTTTGACCGAGATCCCTATGTGATGGACCCTGTCCCTTCCCATTAAGCTCTATCATGATTTGCATGCTAACAAGTTCCTTGACTTTCTATAGTTTTACCACCCCAAAATGCTTGTCTAAACACTTGCTTGTTTTGAACTTCGTATAAATAGAATCACATGGCATATGTGACATATTTTTTGAATTTTCTTCTACTAAAAGAAGAGAGAAAATTAGACCATGTTATAGTAATAAAGGGTCTCGTTACAAGAATAAAAATGCAAGGAGAGAGAAAAAGACCCAGCAATTGGCACAGCAGATGCTCCTCTTGGACAGTCTGAACACCTCTTGTTCTGTTGCCGCCGCCAGGTCTGGATGAGGGGAGGCTCCTCACTCTCTAAGCGTTAGGAAACCCCTTCTCATTCCTTACGCCAGAACTGGAGGACTTCTCCCTGAGTCCTCTCTGCCTTACCCAGTGGTCTCTTCTGCACTGGCCAGGAACGCTGCAGGGAAGCAGGAGCAATCTCACCATCTGATCAATGATACTTCCAATGTCCGTCGTCTTCAATCTGCTCGGTATCATTACTTTTCAGACTCCTCAAAAGCCATTCCCTGCATTTCGTACAGGCCATATAGCAGAAGTGAATCTGCTAGGTCCTTTTCTTGAACATTACACAGCTGCTGAGGCCTCAGCTGTTTTCCTCTTCCTTGTTTCGCTTTCAAGCCTGACCCCCTAAAGGTCACAGTTGTGTTCACATAGCTTATTTTTCAGCCAAAGTTTGCTCAGAAACTGGGCTCAGAGACTCAGACTTTACTACAAGCCAGTAAAGCTTCCACTGTCTCCTGAGGGATCTGTGTGTGAGCCAGGGAGCACTTTCAAACTTCAGGTCGTTTTTAAATCAGCTTCTCATTTCAACTGGGCTCTCAGGCATTCCCTCTCGGCAGCCCCGGCTCCTTCGGCCAGGAATGCGTGGTTGGCCCGTGCGCACAACTGAGTTCGCACTGCACACGGCCTCCGGTTGACCTGGGATATGTAACTGACTCAGCTCCCTTCATTAGTCCTCTGGTTTCTTACTTGCATCAAGCAGTACTGTGACCTCAGGACAGAAGCTACTGGACTTCCTTGTTCTCCTGTTGGGGATGTTGCCACTTTAAATGACGAAATCCTAATCAAGTGTTGTCCCTTTGGTGTCAAAGCTTATATTCACAGCCCATCCAACTATGGTGGAACTAGTTTGTAGACCAAGCGGGGGGAAACAGGAGAAGCCCTGGGGGAAAAAACGCCATGGACTATGCTATTCCGAAATTCACGCATTTTCATGAATAAATACGTCTGCCTCTATCTTCCACTTTCAACTGAATTCCAGGGCACTGAAATATTTGTATTTTACAGTTGTTCCACCTTTACAATTTTCAACCTCCTCATTTCACAGTGCTAGAAGCTGACTTCATAATTGGATATAATATCTTGATAAAGAATGCCTACTGCAAAAATAAATTGTATTACCAGGTAAGCATTAAACAACTAGAAAATTATACTTTGAAAGTATGATACGGTTTTAATAGCATCAGTAATCACTAGAAACCTAGGAACAGATCTAATAGACTTGAAAGACCCCCACAAGATTCAGATAGCACTAATTAAGACACAAATAAATGGAAGGAGACATATCATGTGCCTAGATTGGAACACAAACACAGTTCAGTAAAAAAGTTAGTTTTATCCAAAGTGATTCATAGGGTAAACTCAAATTCCAGCAGTTGCATTTGTGTGTGTGTGTGTGTGTGTGTGTGTGTGTGTGTGTGTGTGTGTGTGCATGTGTGAAAAAGAAAAGCAACCTTAAAAAAGAACAAAGATGGTGAAATTACACTACCAGATATCAATTAGAAAGTAAGACATCAAAATTTCAATCTACTTTTATCTGAAGCCAAATCCCTCCATTTCTTTCACCCCAGAATCCTTTCTATCCAGTTCTAAAAGTAAAAAAACTATTTCTGCATTTACTGTAAACTGATTTACTGTAAATACCTATTATGGTTACCACTTATGTAACTCAGAAGTCCCATGAAATTACAATGTTCAACATTTTACACCAAATAAAAGTACATCTGCACTGTCAAAATTATATATCTTCTGTCAGATGAGAATTATGTTTTCTCTATTTCCCTTTTTACCTACCTATTTTGGTCATACATAGCCAAGTTTGAATATAGCAACAGAATATGTTAATATTATCAATGTCATCCATTTCCTTTGTCCTCCTTTATGTTTATGTCAATTTATTTGAAATTGCCTGAAATTCCTTTTCAGAAAATTTGAGTTGAGGTTATATTAAAATTAGATGTGACAGGCATTGAAAAACTACTATTAGTTAATTTAGAAGAACCTTCAACAAATATGAGCCAGATACAAGTCTATTTTTTATTAGCCTATGTGATTAGAATGTATTTTCAGGTCTTGCTAGCAGTGTTGAAGGAAAACAACTGAAGTGACTTAAATGTCCATTAATTGAAGAATAGATATATAAAATAGTATAAATCCTCACTATGGAATGCCATGCAGTTTACAAAAGTGGGGTGATTCTTTAGGTATTTAGTATGGGAAAAAATTTGAATCATACTCAAATGTCTATCCCAGTTGAATCAGAGACTCAATAGTGAAAGTTAAAGCAATAAAATTTCTAGGAGACAACATAAAAAAATATCTTCATGACCCTGACATGGGCAAAGATTTGTTTGACAAAAACATTATTATTAAAACAGTAAAAATAAACTTTCTAATCATTAAAGCATAATTAAAAAGAACATAAAGCAAATCAAAGACAAAAATATATTTGCATATATATCTAAGAGTGATTCATATACTATGTGTGATGATCTCTCAGAAATCATTAAGGAAATGATAGACAGCTATTAAAAAAAGAGAGGTGAAAGATTGAGAAAAGGTACTTTCCAAAATAGGATTTCCAAATGGCCATTATGAGGAAGAAAAAGTGATCAATATAAGACTTCAGGGTGATTAAAATCAAAACCATGTAAAATATTATTATATTCTCACTAGAATAATATCATTAAAAAAACTGGAAAAAAGTTAGTTAATGAGCCCTGAAATTCACATTAACTATTGACAAAATAGTAATTAGTACAACTGCCTTGGAAAACATTTTGGCATTATCTCTTAAAGCTAAAGATATGTTTACTCAATGACCTAGAAATTCCACTCCTGTGTAAACAGTCAAATGAAATGAATCATTTTGTCCACTGAAAACATATACAGGGATATCCATAGTGGCTTCATGCATAAAAATGAATTTAAAAAAATCTATCACCAGTAAAATGCATAAGATATGGTTACATGTTCATATAAGGAAGTATTATGGTGGAATGAAAAAAACTGCTACTCATAATAATATGGATAAATCTCACAAAATAATGCTGAGTAAAAGAATTCAGACACAAAAGTGCCCATGTGTGATGAATACATTTTACAAAGCAGGCTAAATAAACTGTGATGATTCAAGTCAGAATGGTAGTTATGTTTGGGATATATTTATTGAGAGCATACATAATAGGGTTATTTGGGTGTTGGAAATATTTTAATATTAGATCCACTCGATAGGTTGGTTTTATTTCTAAAACTTTCATTTTCATTTCTAAGAATACATTGCATTACATTTTACAGTATGAACTTTATAATTAGGAAAAGAGAATGGAGTTATGTCTCTAAATATTTACATAGGAAAATTTCCAAGACATATTGTAAAAGTCAAAAAGTGAATTATAAAATACAGTATGAACCCATTAATATAACTATCTCATCTCAACAAAATATGAAACAATACAACACATTTTTATGTGTAAATTCATCAGTGTTATTAAAAACAAATATATTTCACTGCTAGAGTAATCCAGGAACTTTTAACCATATTTAGGTCAGAGAATTCTTATTGGATCAGTTCTTCCTTAGTTCTAGTTTCAGGCTGACAAAATTAAGTGGAGATGTTTTCTCAATGTCAAATTTACTCCAACAGAAATAACCAAAGAATTTTGCCTCTTCAAATTAAACTTAATTATTTTGTTTCATAAAGCATTATTTATAGCTTACACACACACACACACACACACACACACACACACACACACACACACATTTATTTATTTAATAGTGAAAACCTTGCTTTTCCCTACCTTTGATTTCAAAAACCAGAGGACTGTCATGGTTACTAAATCCTATATCCATGACTAATCAGTGCATGTAACATAATCAATTCAAGGACTGATGATCAGTCATTTCTGGAGTTACAAAGTATGAGTTTCAGTGAAAAAAGAGTGAAAATTATCAGTCTTATATCCTTGTTACAATAAATCACCAAGTATTTATTCATCACTAATCTTATGCTTAATCCTTTTTTAGACAGTCTAAAGAGTAATGAGAAAATATCAGACATGGTTCCTGCTATAAAGGAGATAATAATTCAATTGAAAAGAGATAGTTTTGGTAATATCTTTTATAATTTAAACCATTTACAGAAGGGTCATCTGTCAAATTGATAGATTAAATTCTAATCCAGACTGGGAAACTAGGAACAAATAGATACTTATCATTTAGGATATTTATAGAATTATTTGGCTGATAAATCTGTATCGGGATTACCTAAAACACAAAAGTGACACAAAATTGATTATGCTACACTTTGATGACTGAAAGAGTTATTGTGAATAATTAGGAGTGATGAATATGACAATTTGATTTTGTTCAAAATTAAAAATGAGATTCTTAATCTTTGCCTATCACAAATTCGTGACATTTATTTTTGAAAATCCCCATATCTTTATTCAAGCAATAGGCTTTACACTGAGTAGAAAACACAAGTTATAGGACTGATGATGAAGATGAACAAGATTATAATAAAAACAATAATTTCTGCATGTTAAGAGATGTCACTTGACCAAATTCAGATAACTAGAACGACAACCAAAATTGAATCTACTTTTATCAGAAGCTACATTCATCCATTTCTTTCACCCCAGAATTCTTCCTTCTATCCAGTTCTAAAAGCAGAAAAATTATTTCTGCATTAACTGTAAACTGAATATGGTTACCTCTTATGTAACTCGTAAGACTCATGTAATTGACAACATTCAGCATTTTACACCAAATAAAAGTACATCTGCACTGTCAAAATTATATATCTTCTATCAGATGAGAATTTTGCTTTCTCTGATATTTCCCTTTCTTCTGCCTACCTCTTTTAGACATACATAGCCAAGTCTGAATCTAGCAATAGAATATGTTAATATTATCAGTGTTGTTCTATTTTCTGTTTCCTCCTTTATGTTTATGTCAATTTATTTGAAATTGCCTGAAATTCCTTTTCAGAAAATTTGAGTTGAGGTTATATTAAAATTAGATGTAATAGGCATTGAAAAACTACTATTAGTTAATCCAGATGAAGCTTCAGCAAATATGAGCCAGATACAAGTCTATTTTTTATTAGCCTATGTGATTAGAATGTATTTTTGGTTCCTGCTGGCAGTAATGAAGGCAAACAAAATTACTTGGTTCATGCTCCAAAGAATAACAGAATGAGAGGGATCTCCAAAGATGAAACACATCCTTCCACATCTAGGCAGACTTCACTTGGAGTAGTCCAGACAGATGGTCATCAAACTTCCTCTCAAATATCTCCATGGAAAAAGAGACCCTGACATCTTTTGCTTTCAATTTTATGTTTCCTCAGTGGTTTTCCCACTGAGAAACTCTCCATGAAGCTGTCTGATTTCTTCATTCATGCCAATTTCCTCTTCTAGACTTCTGTCTAAGCAGACTGTGTTTTCCAAGATCAGTACTGATTCAGCCTGTTACTTCTGCTTCATGTTTCTGAGTACCAAGGGCTATGATTTTAGCACATGGCGCATTAGTGTTTTAAACACCGTTAGAAGAAAACAAGGCCCCAAAGGGTGATGGCATTAATGAAAACAATGAGCATTTTAATAAGAAGCCCAGGACATTTAAATCCAGTGTCTCAGAATGATACATAACATTACCAACTGCAGCAAGCCATTTCAAGGATCAATGATCTCTTATAAGTGGTAAATACAGGTATCATTTCCATTCATGCAAAATTCTTTAGAAAGCAAAATATGGAAATGTTTTCCAGTAATTTAAATGGTAAAAGAAGAAGGCAAAAGACTGGAATCCTTGCCATGCTCAGCCCTAAAACAGAAGATCCTCTGTTTGGGCAACAGTGCTGTGGATATAGCCAAAAGACTGTTTTGGCACAAAAAGGAGTATCTCAGCACTACCAGTGCCAGCTACATTCCATTGCCTTTAGTTTTTGGCTGAGGATATCTGTGTGTTTGGGGGAGGGGAAAAGGCAAGAGGGAGGCAGAATCTGGCAGGTTTTTTTCTTCATCTCTACAATGTCCTTTTTAGTATCTAAATGAGAATATGCTCAGATTTCATCATCATTTTGCAATTCTAAGTATTGGGAAAATCAACGTTGTGATAGTTACTACAATATGACTGAACACAGCTATTACTCAGCTTATCTGAAGTCAAGAGAAGAAAAAATTTGATTTAATGAAACTCTTAGCATGTTGATGTTTAATTTTTAGTTGAAGCTCTAGCTTTCTATTGTTGTGCAAAAACAACAACAATAATAATAAACCAGAACATAGCTGCTTATAACAGTAAATTATTACCTGACATGCTTCTGTAGGTTGACCCAGCTCAACCAAGCAGTTCTTACTTGGCGGTCTGTCATGCAACTGAAGGAAGATATAGGCTTGTCCTGCAGTCACTTTTAGGTTTGACTGAGCTGGAAGATCAGAATATTTCCCTAAATGAGTGGCATTTGTTGCTGGCTTTTGGCTAGGATCCTATCTGGGGTTGATTAGCACCAATATGGGGTCTTTCCATGTGGCCTGGGCTTCTCAGCATGGCAGCCGCGTTCTGATAAGGGAGGGACCCTAAAACTGAGCATTCCAAGAAAGAGGAAGCTGCCAGCCTCTGACAGCCTGGACCTGAGAACTGGCAAAGCACCGTTTCTGCTGGATCCACTGTTCAAAGTAGTCACAGAGACCCTTCAGAATCACAACAGGGGAAATGGGTGTAGACCACCCTCTGGATCAGTGGAACAGCAAAGAATCTGTGGCCATCTTTAACCTGCCATACTTTGATTATAACCATATTTGGAGAGCCTCACGTAATTAAATGGTCAATATTTTTTTGGGCAGATCATTAAAACTCCAGGGTTTACGATTTGCCGAATGGCAATCAACTAAGAGCAGTCTATTTGTGTCTTGCCAGTAGGGGAAGAGCATTAACAAAATTAGTATAATTTGATTTGTACTCTAATCCTCTTCACTCCTGGAGCTAATTTTTAGAGGACTGACAGATACTTCAACATAAGACATTCTCTTACTGACTCAGAATAAGCAAATATATTAGAGAGTTAAAGAGGAGGTGGGGATTCATGAATAATCTGATGGTATTAAGTCTCGGAATACCATCCTTTTTTCATGGCATGAGGGTAGAAATAAATTGTATTTTAGATTAACCTTAATTTTTACAGGTACCTGGTTCTTTTGTGGTAGATTCCAGTGGTTTATAAACTGAATTTTGTGTGTTAATATTACTGCCAATTTCCCTACTCTTAGAAGGACTTATATTCCACAGGAACTTTCTTCCCAACGTGTCTCCTAGACTTCTGCTCTGTTTCCTAGTCTTTTGCATTCTATGTAAAGTTTTCTCTGTCCATTGCCCAGTTTCCATGGGCTAGGAAGATCCAAAACATTTCTCATGATCAACTCTCAAAGACTAACTTTCTCATGGTCAATTATTCTATAAACATGTGTCTGTTTCACCCTGCTTTACTTAACACCATATGGATTGAATAGCTGTGTCTCTACCAGGTGAATGCAGGAAAACACATGTGTACATCTAATACGCACAGGAATTAAAATATGCTAATATTCAATCTATGTTGAAGGTCTTAGTATATTGGAACATTAGAGCGAGGTCATGGAGTATCTACAGCCACAGTGATGGACAGACAGGAATAAAACCCTTTTCATTTTCATGTTATCCAGCTATGGATACACATTTTGGAGGATAAGTGTTAATGAGACCATATGCCGGAATATATAACCTGTGGTTCCTTAAACCTCTCTGCTTGCAGGAAACAGCATTGGCCATGTATGTGATACTTTTGTAACCATTTAAAAGTGTCTAATGATCATACGTTCTTTCCTTACAGATTTAAATTTATTTAAGTCAATTGAAAGCTTGGTCTCTAATTTCTGAAATGTGAACAAGAACAGTAATAACAAGAAAAATAACAACAAACAGAAATCCTCAAAACAAACAGCAGCAAAAGAATCATTAAAAACATAAGAACAAATCTGAGTTAAGCATAGATGTAACTATATATAAACCAGCTAAGTATTTTACAGAGTATTTAATGAGATTATTGGAAACCTAATCAATCTTTCAAAGAGCAAAAATCAAATAAAACTTACATTTCAAGGTTTGTACTATATTCCTTTCATTGTCATATCAGTTTAATATTGTTTTGGGGATGAGTTATTGCTACATTCTCCCTATTTTCTTCTTTCGGCAGGATAATACTATTCATCTGCTTAATAATGACAAATAGATTTCATCTCATGTGACAACTCTAATCAATTGATAGTGGCTGCTTGGGGCATTGTTTTGTGAACAGTTCTGAGGCTATGTCTGGACTCAGCAGGACAAAAAGTTCTTTGTATCATCCAAGGGCATGGTGCAGGATGTTGAGTCACTAAGTGGAAGGTGTCAGCTATGCCCAGATTGCCTATGAAGCACCACCGACAGGGATTTACCCCTGGTGTTTCTAAGGCCCAACTCTGGGTGTAGTCACTGCCATATTGTTATTATCTGGCACAAAAAGAGAAGTCAACAAATGAACACATAAAACACTAAAAATTACTGGATTTTGATTTTTAGAAAGATATGTATGCAATGGACATACATTGGGATACAAATGGGATATACAGAAAGGGAAAGAGGGTCCTAATAAGCCATGTCAACAAATGTGTTTTTCATATACTTCAGTAAACATTAAGAATGTGGCAAAAAGATTTAGCATATCCTTTAAATTGCTTGTAAAATCTAATATTCCTTTACCAAAATATGTTTTCTTAAGTATCAAATAGTCTGAATTACACATTTTAGCCTTAGAAAATCATGGAATTAGAATTTTAGAACTGGATGACATTCTGAAATTTAACCTTAAACTAGATTGAAGTGTCAATAATTGCATACATGTCTATACCTCTGGACCCAAAGCTACACCCTCTACTATGCTGAAACTCGGGCAGAATATGTGTGGTTACATACAACTTCCCCTCCCACACATAGCTATAAATATTTCTCTATAAATGTTTAATTTGAGGATCATCACCTGATACCACAGATATCACAAATAATATCCTATATTTATAAATAATTCTAGTTGAAGCTTCTTGGTCATATTCTCAGAAATTACATGAAAACTGTTTCTCTAAAATAGAAAAACTATATTAATACAATGTAGTTTTGAAATGAATAGTGAAATGTTTGGAGTATTTTATACCTACATCAGGTATCACACTGTTGTTAGCAACAATAATATTATAAATAAATAATAATCTGTCTACTTCTTAAAATATAGTAGTATAGCATATTATATGTAGATATACTTAAATATAATATAGTTTGATATACTTGGGTTGATATTCTGACTTCATCCCTTACTATGTGATTTTGGATATGTAAAACTTTCTGTGTCTAGGTTTCCTTATCAGTAAATGGATATAAGAACGGTAACTACACCATGTTCAGGTTTTCTTATCAGTAAATGAATACAATGATTGTAATTACATCAAAGGAGTATATTATAAATGAGTGGTTTTTGTTTTGTTTTACTTCTTTATCATATACATAAAATGATACAAGTTTGTTACAGCATTGCATTGTTACTACAAGTGTGAGATCAAAACTTGTTTTTCTTGAAATAGACTAGCATCAAATAAAAGCAATTTGTGATTATCAACTCTGAAACCCACCACAGTGCATTTGGAAGTCCAGAAGACATCGTCACAGGGAAGGGATCTCTGATGCCTTTCTCCATGGCAATAAAAAATCTCAATTACTGGCTCTGAGGTGACAAACTTCTCACTCCTAGAAATACATTTTTATTTTATCTTACTTGATTCCTTTGATATTCCTATCCACCCCTTTGTTTGGAAAGTCTTAAAACCTTCCCTTGCCACATATCTAACAATCTCTTTCTTCCTTCTCTACTAATTCCTTTTCAGTGTCATACCTCATCTCTTAAGTGTAGGTGTTCACCAAAATTCCAGAAGAGTCTAACTTTACCCTAGCTAGCTTCTTACTGGCACTCCACATATATGAACCCAATCAACTATCCAACATCTCACTAGATCTCTCAGATGCCTCAAACCCCACCTAACTGAACATAATTGGACTTTAAATTTAATGCCCCTCTCATGGTCTCCTTCCCATTAAAATCACCAGTTACACTGTTGTGCAAAACATGAATCTGAAGTCCAAAATTTCTCTTCTCTCTGATTCCCATGATTCTACTTACCAACTCTGCCCTGTGCTTTCCACTCCCTTCATTGTTAGCTTTCTTGAGTCATGTCAAATCTGTTTGGGCACGTCTGTCAAAGGGATCTCTCTGAAATGTAGGACCAATCATGGACCTACATGCCTTCCTTAGTCTTCCCAAAACATCCTCTTCCCCATACCATATTTTGCAGCTTCATTATTATCATTACCGTCACCATCTAGTAACTGTAAAAGTACTAGCAGTAGTACTAGTAGTAATAGTAATCACCACATAGTGGGCACTTGATATTCCTATTTCAAAGATGAAAAAAACTAAAACATGGAGTGGCCAAGCAAGTTACCCCCAAATCCTACAGATTTGAATTGGGTCAGGACTCAAAACCAAGCAGACTGTTCTACTTCTTTACCTTAGAAGTCTAGTCACCAAGGTATAAAGGTATATTCACTTGTTGGTCTCCCTCAAAGGTCTCTGAATTCCTTGAAGTAAGTGTCACAGTCTTTTTATCTCCAAATAGTGAATACATGTCTTTGATCTCTGCATTCTCAGATTGTTCAACACACAGTAGGAATTTGACAAAAAGAACTTGCCAAATTCAGGAAGCCAGATTAAAGTTCAGAACTAGCCTTCATAAACTATGGGAACAGGGAAATGTAGGCATTCCAAATTAAAAACGTGATGAAGAATGAACTCATTCAGCAGCTATGGAGTAACTACGAAGGCTACACACTGAGTTGATCTAGGGAGCACAATAGGGCATGAAGTGTCTCACTGGGATACTTTTTCCAGTTACTTCTCATCCAGTCTGAACAGTTACTTATGTGGCCTCAGCTATATGTGTCCTAGTTAAGTCTCATATATAGATATTTGTCATTAAGGTTTCAGAATTTTTGTGAATTGGGTGTTCTTGTTCCTATTTGTTGCTGTGGAAACTAGAGACTCAGAGAAGTTCAGTGACTTACCTGAATTCACATTTTATTACACTAGATCTCACTCCAGCTAATGCATAATTAAAGAGGAAAGAGTGAGAAAGAGAGAAATTGTATACATTTGTATGTTTGTGTGAGCGTGTATGTATTTGCATGGGTGTGTGTCCACCATGTACCAGCTGGGTTCTCCTGTGCTCTGTCTTCTTGGGCCAAGGTTGGGACAGGTTGGGACTGATGGCAAAAGTTTGCAGTGTTGGAAGAGGCATGACGCCAAGGAATTTGTTCTTTGCCTCCTTTCCAAAGAGATTGACTCAGCCTGGTTTTCTCCCTAAACCAAAGTTCACTGTTTTCCTCAAGATTGCTGACCTTGTACAGGTCTATGCTCTCCCCAGGTCCAGGAGTGGAAGGCTCAGGTCACTGCACAAGGACCAGACATTATGGTTTCCTTTTACCCACCCTTGGTCATTAGCCCATTTGAAAGTAAAATTTTCTACTTTAATAATGCCAGGTATTTGCTGTGGAACCCAGACTGATGTGTCAGGTATGTGTGTCTATCAGTGTATAAGCACTACAATCCCTCTACACCCTAATTATTTCTCTATATTCTATAATATCATGTTATCGTAAATTTTACAGCACGATTACTTGACTACAGCAAGAACTCATAAAACAATTAGATGACCAAATATCATATATTTCCTATTAAATCTCTGTCAACTAATTTTTAATGTTTATTTATTTATTTATTTTTACTGAATATAGCCAATTGCTCCTATTTAAACAGAACACCATGTCTTAACAGAAAGCAGTTTCTAGAGGAGAATGCTCTGTAGTATTTGCATCTAGGTTTCCTTTGGCTTTGAAAAGGCCAAAGCTATTATTTTAAAAGTAGGTTAAGGAAGCAACAAGTGTTGTATATTTAATTCCCAGATCAGCAGTGATGATAGGATAGCATTATTTACATTCACTTTCCAACAGACTCTGCTTAGCACTGTCAAGATCAAAGCTGAGCAAAACTCTCCTTTCTCACAACTTTGTCATCCTTACCCTTACAGGCATGAAAATGGAAATTCCTCCCTGTTATGGGGAGATAATGTTGCTATGGTTATAAAGGTAAAGTAGATTTATCAAAATAATTGGAAGCATGATTCTCCATTACAGTTAGTGATTGCAGGGATGGGTTCACATGAAAACACTAAACTTTAATTTTTTTTCTGCATTGTTCACTGTTTCTTCAATTTCTATATACAGAGCTTCATGTCACACATACTAACAAAACTCTATCTCCAGGATGATTAGGCATACCATAATTTGGAAACTTATGTATTATATATTGCATATACTATATGTGATATATCCTGATACTGACTATATGATGATTTTTCTCTATAAGGCAGGATAATTGAAGTGGAAGGATATAGGGGAATTCATATTGAATCTGCACATGACCTGCTCTTTCTTTAGTGCTCTTTCTTTAGGGTCTTTCTTAAATGACCCTGTCACACTAAATTTGTGATATACTATTCAAGCAATTTGAGAATATAATTGTTGGTCCATAATGTAATAATAAATTTAATAGTGGAATTTCACTGTGTTGTTTATATTAAAGTCATGAAGCAGAAGAACTCTTTTTTTTCTTTTGCCAAAGATAGGTTTAATGACATCTCTTTTACCAGGCACCCTCATTTATTATACAACAAAATTCCTTTGGATCTCTCTTATTTTCTCAGGATAATTTAGGGTTAATTTTTCCCCTTTAACTTGATTTGCTATATACATATTATTTCCCTGCCTATAATTCATATTCCATTATAGAAGGGTGATTCTATGAGACAAACTATGTTGATACTATTTTTTTGAACTAAAATCAATGTTCCCCTAGCATATTTTTGCATGAAAATCTAAGGATATATCACATACAATTCAAATAGCTTCTGATTAAAGGTAATACACCTAAGAGTTGAGCAAATTCATAAGAACACAGATTTATAAGTAACTTACTAAATTAAAAGTCTGCATGCCCTGAGAAATCTGTTTTTACTAAATGATACAGCTTTTCTCCAAAGTGATGCCAACATGTATTGCAGTTGTGAAGAGAGACTCTGGTTTATACAATCACTGCTCTCCCCGCCAACCCAAAATATTTCAAGCTATTTTCAGGATAGCAGTCATAGGACTGCCCTTATTCAACACTCTTTGTGTCCATGAGTGGTTGAGCTCAAGTGACCGGTTCTAAATAAGGAAGTGTGAGTGGAAATGATGTGTTTCTTTTGGCTTAACATTTATTTGCCTCTGTGAGACATTCCAGAGATCTCTTTACATTTCATACTATGACGTGCAGCACTTAAGATAGTCCCTGATTTGTCACCCTAGATCCTGGAATGACTATAGTGGGTAGATCCTTCTGCCCACCTACAATGGACATGTAACATAAATGGGAAATACACATTTGTAGTTTTAAGTCACTAAAATGTAGGACTATTTGCTCCTGTAGAATAATTTACTAATTCTAATTAATACAGAGGCAAAACAGAAAAAACTAAGTGAAAAACACATCTTAAAAATTCAGATCCTGATCCTCTATTGAAGGAGGAAGCTATGTCTTTTAGAGAAATACTAAAAGCAGAATTCTAGGAATTACTTAAAGAATAGAGAAGTTATAACTACACTCTTTTATATGAAACGATTACAGGAAGGTATCATTGATGGCTAGCACAGATCTACTGTCCCAGTGGATTTGGACAGAGACTACAAAAGGAAGCTCAAGACAGCTGTGAGCATGCTTCAAGGTATAGCCCAGAGACTGCAAACCTCAATATGAAGAGGCTCTTTCCTTTAAGAATACCTGATGCCTGATATGATTAAGTCCAACAAGTGTAGGAAGATAATCAAACTATTAAATTTATAAAAAAGACTAAATGAACTGAATTTATAATTTACATGATTGAAATGTTTCACATGGATGAATTTTGATCAATTCAACAAACTAAATTTATATTTTACAATGTATTCAATTTATTAATATATTCTTTTTATTGAAGAATAGTTAACATACTATTATATTAATTTCTTAAGATTTTATATATACTTATAAAATCCATAGATATAGATGTTACAGAATGGTATGGCAATAAGTATGTATTACCATATCTTCCCAGGTTTTCCTTTCTCATTGTATATATTTAACAGTGTATGCGTTTTCTTCTCTGATAATAACTGAATGAGTTTTATGGGCATTTGGTATTATAAGAAGTCTTTAATTTTAAGTCATTAAGCTTGGTAAACGAAGCATTTTGGGGGTGAATATTTTCAAATTTTATATTATGAAACAGTGAGTCAATATGTACTGCAAAGTATTTAGCAAATGACCATCACTTTTTATCTTGTGTTTTCCATAAACGAACTAATCAGCAGAATGACTTAGCAGACAAACAGGAAGGAGAAAAATCAAAGTACAAATCTGTATTAATAAGCATATTTAAAATGTGTTTCATAAAGGCATATTAATAATAAGTTAATACACTATTTGTTTCATATCATTTCCATTAAAAAAAGATGAGCTTTATACTTCACAACTAGCTCCTGTCTTCTTAATCACATGCTAATCTGTATATGCAAGAGTCCATTAGTTAAGTACCATTCAGGGACCAGTGAGGAAATGGAGTGTCCTTCAAGCCCTATGTCATTTCATATTGGCTGGAAGGAAAATTACAATTTGAGTGCTCTGGCTTGAACATGGGTGCTGCAAAAAGGAAAGCCCCTTCAGGGCTACCAAACATACTGCTCCCAGGAGATCAGTCCTAATTAGAATGAAATAACCCATATTGTACAGTAGATAAAATACCAGCACATCTATTTACATGAATCTTTTTTTTTTCTCCTACTCATATAATTTGTACTTCAGTTCATGTGAGAAGATAGGTTTCGGCATAATATTTAAAAGTATGTGAACATTTTTTTTTTACTTCTTTCAAATTTACAGCAATCATTAATATTATAGTGAAGATTTGAAAAACTACATATACATGAAATCTCAAACTCCTGATTCTATTATCCTTGTCTAGATGCCATTTTTGCCTGATTTCATGTGTCAGAGTATGAGATGGAAGGGGTATACATAGTATTTTTGAGTACCACATATATGCTGTCGGTGCCAGAAGTAAGACAAAATCTACACAAAATGGAGAATTTGACCAATATAAGTAACAAGATAAAAGTAACAAAGTTATTCTAAGAAAATGAGAATAGACCTTTAAAAAGAATTCATGGAAGATCAACTTTGGGAATGGTAGAATGAAGACCTCAGTCATAATTTTCCCACAAAGACAATGAAAATGCTGGCAATAAAACCAAAATTATTTCAGAACTCTGGAAATTGCCAAAGCCATAGAACAAACTGGAAACTGTCAGAGAGAAACTGCAAACCTTAGTAACACAGTGATGTTTTGACACCCTTCTTCCTTATCAAAGGTACAGAGTAATAAGGAAAACAAAACAAAACAGTTGTCTTTCAGCCAGCAGAAAGGACTGAAACCATTTCAGGAATTCTGTTAAATGTACCATTCCCAGAAGCACAGTCAATATTGTGTCTAAATTTGCAGCTCCTTGGAAAACATCTGTTCTGGAATGTATGGCTGTTTGATTTGACTCATAGTTCATCAAAGGGCGAGGATAAGGAAAGTCCTATCCCAAGAGTATTACCAAAACAACAAAAATTTGCTGGCATATCACTGGTATCCAAAGCTATGATTTCAAGCAATCAAACAAGATCACTACCAGTTTAAAATACTGTGAATTAGATAGTCATAGGGAACTTTGAAAAACCCCCACATATTCCCAGGGATCTAAAAGGCTACATGCTTGCACAAGTCTATGTGCTCAGGAAAGACCTGGGAAGATAGAAGGCCTCACACATCTCTGGAAGATATTGAAGTAAACAGGAAGTAAAAGTTAAAACTGTATTGTAAATTGCCTGAAGTTTGAAAGCATGCTTTCTCATACAAATCCCTTTGATAGACAGTGGAAGATATAAAGGAAAGGCATTTTAGAAAATCACAACCAATCACTGACTGATTCTGAGGATCTGATTTAGAAAATCTTCTGACCAATCACCAATTCAATTACATTAATTTTGGACTGACCCTAGGAAGTTAGGCTTAAAGTTAAAGCAAGATTAAAAAAAAAATTCTACTAAAGTTCAGTGGCTGCACATTGCAGAGAATGCAGAAGCTACAGAATTAGATCAGGAAAGCTGCTAAACCAGTAAGTCCCAACATCAGAAGAACAATAACAAAATGAACAAAAACAACAATGTAAAAGAACATCAACAGCAAAAAATCTTAGATGGGTGAGGAGGGATCTGAAACCAAACTTGTTATGTTATATTATCTATAGTTTCCAGTTCAGCATAAAATTCAAGACAAAAAGAAATAGGAAAGTATGCCATTATAAAATAAAGTAGCCAATGGAAAATTTCTATAAGGCCCAGATTTTGTAGGTAGTAGTTTGAGGCTTTCAACCAGCTGTTGCAGATATGTTCAAAGAACTAAAAAGTAAAGAAGAGCATAACAACAATTTCTGATCAAATTGAGAATATCAATAAAGTAATAGAAATTATAAAAGGAACCAGAAAGAAATATTGTTAAAAAATACAATAATTGAAATGAGAGAGATGCTGAATGATATACCTGAACTGCTGAAACAAAGAATCAGTGAACTTCAAAATATGTCAATACAGAGTATCCAATCTGAGGAAAAGAGGGGGTAGAAGTGAGGAACCTGAACAGAGTCTCAGAGATCTGTGTGAAACCATCAAGCATACTAACACACAGAGCAGTCCCAGAAAGGAAAGAGAAAAAAGGAGTAGAAAGAGTATTTGAACAAATAATGGCCCAAACTTCTGAAATTTAATGAAATATGTGCATCTACAAATTGAGGAAGCTACATGAACCCCAAGTAGGATGAACTCAGAGATCCAGACCTACACACATCATAGTCAAATTGACAAAATTCAAAGACAAATAGAAAAGCATAAAAGCAGCATGAGAATGCCTTTTTACATAAAAGAAACTCTCAGTATGATTAGCTCACTTCTTATCAGAAAACATGGAGGCCAGAAGACACTGAGATAATATCTTTAAAGTATAGAAATAATTCTATACCAAGCAAAACTATCCTCCAAAAAACAGGAACAAGAACATTTCCAAAATTAACAAAAATGTAGAGAATTTGTTGCTAACAGACTTGCATGAAATACAGGTTGAAACATAAGAAAACTATGTGGTAATTAAAATTCACACAGAGAAATAATGGACTGGTAAAAGTAAATATAATGGACTGGTAGCTATATAGGTAAATATAAAATGACAATACAAACATACTTTTGTTTGTAACTCTTTAATTCTCATATTGCAATAAAAATCAACTACATAAAGCAATAATTATAAAACTGTGAGAAATATATTTTCTTTTATTTATAAACTACTCAATTTGTGGTATTTAGTTATAGCAGCCCAAATTGATTAAGACAGTAACCAAACCAGAGCTGGAATGGCTATATTAACTCAGACAAAATGGACTTTAAAACACAAGATGTTTCCACAAAGAGAGACATTTTATAATGATAAACGAATTATGACAACTATATATATATATATATATATATATATATATATATATATATATATATATGTACACACAGACACACACAAACCTAGAAACAGCTTTTCAAATTACATAAAGCAAAAGAGAATTGAGGGAGAAATAGGTAATTCACAGATAATAGTTGGACATTTCAATACCACACTTTCAATAATACATAAAATTAGCAAAAGACCTACAGGAGAGAAAAAGCCTGACAAACACTGTAACTAATAGACATCTACAGAACACTGTACCCAACAATAGTAGAATTCTTTTCAAGTATACATGAAATATTATCCAGGATACAGACTGTTTGTTACGCCATAAAGCAAACCTCAATATTTTTTATTGCTTGAAATTATAACAGGTATGTTTGACCACAAAGAAATTACATGGAAATCAATAGTAGAGGATTTTGTGAAAATTCACAAATATGTGGCTCTTAAAACATACCCTACCAAATAAGCAATTGGTCAAGGAAGAAACGACAAGGAAGATAAGGAAATATTTTGGGAAGAATGAAAATAAAAACATAACTTACCAAAACTGATCAGATGCAGCTAAAGAAGGGTTTAACAGAAATTCATAGCTGTTACTACTTTTATTAAAAAAGAATAAAGGACTTGTATCAACAACCTAATCTCCCAAGAAGGTTTTCTAGTTAAGCAACTAGAAAAATAAGAGCAAACTAAACCTCAAATAAATAGGTGGAAGAAAACAGTAAGATTTAGATTTGGATATGAGCAAAATAGAGATCAGAAAACAACAGAGAAAATCAACAAATCTAGAAGTTGCTTATTTGAAAAGACCAACAATATTTAAAAAACTTCAGCTAGGCTGACCAAGAATAGAAGGGAGAAGATGCAGATTATTAAAGTCATAAATGAGAATGGGGACGTTATGATCAGGCTTATAGAGATTAAAAAATGATTGTAAGAAATATGAACAATCATTAGATAAAAAAATTCTAGAGAGACAAAAGCCATGGAAACTGACTTGTTATTATCTGAATAGATCCATAAATAAAGAGGTTTAATTAGTAGTCAAAAATATTTTCTATAAAGAAATATTCAGGACCAAATGGCTTCAATTGTGAATCCTATCATTTAAAGGAAAACTAATATTAATTCTTCACAAGCTCTTTCAAACTTCCCACCTCATTGTATGAGGCCACACCCAAACTCCCTGAATCCCAAAATAGAAAAAGACATCACACACACAAAAAACTACACACCAATGTTAAGTTCTCTACTTTGCAGGATAATAGATAAATATACAAAAAATTCAACGTATTTCTATAGATCAGCAACAGTCAAAGAATAAAATAAGCAACAGAATTCTGTGTATAATGGCATCAAAAATATCTAACATTAATCTAAATTTAATCAAAGAAGTACAAGACATATACTGAGAACTACAAAACATTGTTGAAAGAAATTTTTTTAAATTAAAATAAATGGAAAAATATCCTTTGCTTATGTATCGGAAAACAATATTAAGATAATAATACTCCCCATTGATCTACAGATTTGATAAAAAGTCTGAAAATCCCAGCTGGATTTGCTTGTGGAAATAGACAAGTTGATACTAAAATTCGTACAAGGGATTAGGATAGCCAAAAACAGTCTTGAAAAAGAACAAAATTGGAGAACTCAGACTTCTTTATTTCAAAACTTATTACAAAACTACAGTAATCAAGACAGCATGGTACTGGCATAGGACAGACATATAGACCAAAGGAATAGACTTCAAAGTCCGGAAACCAGTGCTCACATTTTCATCAACTGACTTTCAAGAGGGGTGTCAAGACTACCCAATAGGAAAGGAACGATCTTTTCAACAAATATTGCAGGGCAGCTAGATGTCTGCATGAAAAAGATTAAATTTGGGAACCTATCTCACATAATGTAAGAAAAATTAACAGAAACTGGGTTATATACACAAATTGATCACTAAAAGTATAAAATTATTGGAAGAGAAAATGTGTAAATCATCATGACCATGGGAAAGACACTGGTTTCTTAGAGATGATACCAAAGCTTAGATGACAAGAGGAAAAAAGATAGGTGAATTGGGCCTCATCAAAATTAAATGTTTTGTGTGTTTGAAAGGAAAGCATAAAGAAAATGAAAAAACAAACTGTAGAATGGTTTAAAATATTTTAAATCATATATCTAGCAAGGATATATCTATCCAAAATGTATAGAGAACTCCTACAAATCAATATTTAAAAGAAAAATATCTCAATTTAAAAATGGGATAAGGATTTGCATAGACGTTTCTCCAAAGAAGATATTCAAATTGCGTTAAGTACATGAAAAGTTGCTCACATCATTAGTTGCTAGGGAAATGCAAACTGAAAGCACAATGAAATATTAATTCACATTGACTAGGACGGCTATAATAAAAAAACAGGCAGTAACACATATTAGGAAAGATGTGGACAAATTAGAACTATCATATATTGCTGGTGGGAATGTAAAAGACGTGATGTTTTGAAAAACAGTTTACAGTTCTTCAAAATGTTAGTTACAGAGTTATAAGACCCAGCGATTCTACTCCTAAATATGTGACTAACCAAAATGAAAACATTTGTCCACACATAACTTTTAGATGATAGTTTATAGCAGCATTATTCCTAATAGCTAAGAAGTATAAATAAAACAAATAGCTATCGACCAATAAATTGCTAAACAATAAGCAGTGCATTCACACAATAGAACATTTGGTAATGGAAATGGATAAAGTATTGATACATGCTACAGGAGTGAATCTTAAAAATACTATGCCAAGTGAAAGAAACTAGTGACAGAACATCACAGACTTTATCATTCCACTCAAATGAAATATCTTGAATAGTCAAATCTATAAGAAAGAGAAAGAAGACTGACTAGTAGTTAGCCAGCATCGGGGATGGCATTTGGAGGAAGTGTGCCATGACTGCCAATAGATAAATGTTTCTTTATAGAACAATGAACATATTTAAATCTTATATTGGGGTGAAGGTTGTTTAAACCTATGACTATACTAAAATGTACAGAGCTGTTCTTTTTGAATGGTGTGTTTTATGGTATATGAATTATATCTTAATAAAAACATAAAAAATAATGGATATTTAACCTCTCATTTTATGGTTGAAAGAAATGACTTAAACTTGACTAAGTGTAATAATAATAGTAACTACACTTTATTGACTGCTTGTTACAGAAGCCATGGGAATATAAGACCCTCCACCTAGTGACTTTGGTATATTAAGTCTGATCTTAAAGACAGTCTTGCAAAACTGATATTATTAATCAATGTATTACAATAAGCAAATGAAATGTCATATAGATTAAGTCAGGACATCATAGATAATTACCCGAAAAATAATATGAGCCAGAATATAAAATCAGTATAAGGCCCATGCACTTTCCTCAATCTATGTGGTCTCAAGAAATCGATAACAACATTTCACAAAATGTATTTGCAGTATACCAGTGGCAGCAATATTTCTAGGTTTTATATAAGGATTCCAGGGTTAAGACTGAGGAACACTGCACCAAAACAAAACAAAACAAAACAAAACAAAACAAAAAAATATTTTGTATTATAACTCTATTTTAAGGACACTAATCTAATTCTTTTTGTACCAATGAACAAATGAGCCCCTCTCTTCAAGGTGAATTACCTTGCTTCTTACTACATATTAACACGGTAGCATAGTGCTGCCTTCACCCTATCCAAACAAGAATGTTAATTTTTTTCCTGAAAACCTTGTCAGGCATGCCAGACTATAGGCATCTCTGGCATTCTGGTTCTATCAGGTAATGAGGACTTTCATAACAAAGGCTGGAAAAGGCCTGGACTCAGGACCCTTTTATGCATACATGGAAAAATGAGGCTGCATATTTAATATACATACACTCATGCTCCCAATGAATTTTGCTAAGTATTACAAGTCACTCTTTTTTCCCTAAATGAATGACATGAATAAAATGTTCAAATCCTTAACTGTATAGCCAATGCAATACCCACCATTCCCTATTCAAATATCCCCTTCTCACCACAGCTGTATTTGAAGCTTAGTCTGACCAGCTTAATCACCTACTCAAGAATCATGAGTGGTCTTTCTACTGTCTGCAATATAAAATCCAAATCCCATGGTCTGTCGTTTATAATTTTGCCTAACATATGGCCCCAGGTTTATCCAATATACACCTAATTTCAGGAAAACATCACAACTTGCTAGTCTTCCAAATAAGCCCCACTTTTTTTAACTGCTGGGTCTTTGCTCATGTTTTTTTCCTGTGCTTGAAATTCTTTTCTCCCCCTACTGCTTAGCAAAATTCTATTCATTTTTCATCTCAAAGGCAATTTCTCCAACAAATTATTTCTTAATACCCAAATCAGAAAGAAGTTGTACTTTTTTTCTGATTTTTTTGAAAAATTATAAAATTCAAATGATGTTTTATAGTCATAACATATCTGCTCTTTGCCATAATCCAAGAGGAAAGAACTTACCTCTATGTCTCACTATTTTACTACTGCAGAAAGTAATACTTAGAAAGGTAGCCCCAAGTGACCAGAAATTGGATTCAAATGATTAAGCAAAGTCCAAAATCTGAGCTCTTATGACAATGACAATAGATGACTTTTTTTGCAGGCAACTGTATTTCAGGCAGGGTTCTCTTTACTTTTAAATACACTTCTCTCCTTCTTGAAGCTCCTTATTTTCCTGTATCATGTATGTTCTTGAAGCTCACATATCACATATGTTCCATCTCACTTTCTTTTTTCAAAAATTTTACTTCTTCTCAATTCCTAATTCTTATAATGTCCCAATCCTGGACTCTTGATCCTCTTTATTTATATTCATCATCATGGTTTTAAATACTATCTATGTGCCTGTGACTCCAAGATTTACATATCCATTTTCTATCTCTCTGCTGAGCTACAGACTAAAATATTCAACCACCTGCTCAGAACCTCCATTTGGATATCTAATTTAAATTAAAAATATTCAAAGGAGATCCTCCTTCTCTCCCTTTCAAAGTACATTTCTATACCTCTTTTCCCATATTATCAAATAGCACACCGTCCACCCAGTAGTTCAAATCAAAACCATCAATGATCCTTGATTCCTTTCTTCCTTTCCTTCTTTCACATTTACAGTTACTAAGTTCTGTTGTCTCACCATTTCTTACTACCTTCATTATTGCCATGTTCATCAAAGCCACCAAAATATCTTGCCTAGGTAATCATAACTTCATAACTAGGTCCTCTTCTTGCAATCCTGCCTCAGTACTGGAGAGCTTCCATTTCCACTGAGAGTCCACTTACCGCTGTTCTCCCTCCTGCCTTGTGTCTCCCAAGGCTGGCCTGAATGGACTCAATCATCAGGCTTTTTTATAGGATTGCATTTGGTTTGGGCCAATAGGTGTGTGGTTGGGAATCAAATTAGGAATACGGAGGGTTGTGAGAGGAGAGTGAATCCCAAAATCTTTCCATGTAGATTGACCTCAGTTTGACCAATTCCTGAATTTAAGTTCTCAAATTTTATCAGACTACCCACTTCATACAACTCTTTGTTTCTCCATTTTACTGATTTCTCAGCTTCTTTCAGCTTTTGTACCAGGAGTGGTGAAAATTCCCAGTTATTAGTCCTGTTTTAATGTACTGTAGTTTGTTAACTCACTTTATATTTACGAACAGTCTTTTTATTAAGGTCTTCACAAAGTAGCCAATTTGAATCTGGTATTTGTCTCCAGCAAGGACTCCAATTGATACACTAATTATGGTTTATTCTACACATATCAACAATAATTATCTTTCTAAAAAAATAAGTGAAATCATGAAATAGCTTCTGAAACTCCACAATGATATCCTAGTGTATTTAGATTAAGATCTACACCCCTAACCATGGCCCATGAGGTTCTGTAGGAGCTGGCTATGCCTATGAACCCAGGCTCATCTCCCAGTCTTCTCCCTATCACTCATTCTGTTCCTATTCTTCCAATTTTTCATTTGCTCCTCAAACAATATGCCATATAGTGGTTGTTTCTATCTCTGAGCCATTGCATTTTTCAGTTAGTTGTGTCTGAAATGTTCCTCATACACAGGGGGTTCCTTGTTTTGCTTCCTCATTTTATTTAGGTATCATTTAGAAGCATCTTTAACTCTACCCTTTCAAAAATAGTCCCTGGCACCTGTATTTAGTATCTAATCCTTTGCCCAACTTAATCTTTTTCCTAGAATTTATCTCTAACCTAAATTGTATTTTATATTTATTTATTTGAATACTGTCTGTCTCATTCACTTGGATATAAGTATCATAATGTTAGGAATTTTATCTCTTTTAGTTACTGTTATATTTAGAAGAAAATAGTGCCTAGAATATGTTAGTGGTATGAAAAGAAGAAGGGGAAGATGGGGTGGAAGAGGAAAAAAAGAGGAGAAAAAGAAGAGAAAGAGGAAGAAGAGGAAGGAGGAGGACCAGCTGAGTACATACATGAATGACTGACTGAGGTAGCCTGGTCAGTACTATCACAGTCCCATACAGATAAGGAGCTGAGAGCCACATAGGAAATGGCACGCTTGAGAATGCTGATCTACTTAAAAAAGGCAGGAAGTATGCTTTTTACAGTTTTTATTTCTCTTAAACTCTAACACAGTGCCTGGCACACAGCAATCCCTCAACTGATTTATGATCACTAATGATGAAAGCTTTTTAGAGAGAGTGATACAGTAGTAAGGTGAAGGCTGCCTTCCAGAAGGGAAGTGAGTAAGGAATTTATTTTAGTACTTAGGTATGTATTTCCAAACAGTCTCAGACAACATAACTTTATTGAAAAGGTATTTTAATGAAGGCAAATGTGATTATTACAGACAAGCATTAATGATTTACATACGTCTACTTGTAATTGCCTACCTAGTTGGTAGATTATCCAGATGTTACTTGCTGCTTGTCTTTTGGAAGTTCTGCTCTTTGAACATTTCAAGTTTCATTAATAAATTCATCAAATAGGGAAAACAAACTATCAAAAATTTATATCAGTCATTTAAAAAATTTTATCAGTAGATCAGATACAAACAAGTGAAAGCACTTTGCGAGAATGATATAAATATGAATATTACCCTTATTTTCAGCATCACAATTTCTTTTCTTAACTGAATATGTAATTATTTATAATGTGATATGTGATATTAAAAATGTAGTTATCAACCCTACTCTGTATTATTTGATTAAGGAGGTAAGTTACACACATACCATGATTCTATTTACGACCATGGAGGGTATGGTGGAGCAAATTTGCTTAACATCTCCCAAGAGCATCCTAATATGTTTTTTGTGAATTATTTTGAGTTGGGTTAATCACACACCACATAGCTTGTGTGACATTTATAGCTATAGCAATGGATTTTTCTTATACTTTGAATGATTGTGAATTTGGTATTTTTGATACTGGGTACATTTTCCAAGAAATAGAAAGTAATACCTACTAGTCCTTTTGTCAAAATATTGTAAAACTACTTAGAAAATATAGTTCCATGAAGTTAAAACACTTTCTAATCACAAAAACTTCAGGATAAAAAATATCATTAGAGGGATTTTCTGGGAAAAGATGGCAGAATAAGAAGGCAAAGGCAGAAACCTCCTCCCCAAATGACACAGAACACAAAAATACAGCAAATACAACTAAACCTGAAAATGACTTGAAGACTGCAGACCTGGCTACCTTACATCTGGGGAAAAAGAGGAGACCTCACAGAAAAGGGTAAAGTGGCAAAGCTGAGATCCAGCTGGAACCAAGCCCTTCCCACACCCCAGCCCACAGGTGGGAGGAAGAACAGAGTGGGAGGAAAAACGGAGCTAACCTTACATGCTGGTATGGTGATTAGTGGGGCTGGACAAAAACAACAGGCAGAACACTCTGGGCAGCTGGGATTCCAGACACTTGTGGAGAATAGGTACTCTCAACAGGACCCCAAGGCAAAAGCAAAGCAAGCAGTTTGAAAGATTTCCCAGTAGCGAGAGAGGTGCCAGAAGGGGAGGGGCAGGGATCCTTAGAAGCCACAGGTACTCCATCCCCCTCACTGGCAACACAGCCCTGAGGATTCTCTCTGTGGCATGAGGCCTACAGCTGGATGGCAGAAGAATCAAACTTTGCAGCCGGGTAAGCGGATGGAGACCACCCCAGTTCTCTTAGCCTGTTTTGTGCCAGCTGGGGAACTGCCTGTAGGGGTCGGCCTTGGTAACTCCTTCCTCCCACCAGGCATCAGTCCCATTCATCTGTGGCCCCCACCATTGCTGCAAGCCAGGAAGAGGGTGGCTCCACCCACAGCAACTCCAGTGGTGCAGCCCCAAATTTTCTCCTTCCACTTTTGACCAGCTGACAGCACACACAGCCCCCCTGAAATCAGATCACTATAAGCCAGACAGAAAGGCACCCCATCTACTGCACCCTAACAGTGGGGCTCCCACACTGGAAAATAAAGTGTTTTGAACTTCTGGGCACTAGAGGGTGCCTCCTTCATAAAGCTATTGCTCTAGGAAACATTGAAAAATGAAGATGCAGAGGAATTTTTTCCAAATGAAACTATAAGACAAAACACCAGAAAGAGGGCTAAATGAAACTGATATCACCAATCTTCTTGATAAAGACTTCAAAGTAAAAATCATAAACATACTCACAGGTCTACAGAAAAATATTCAAGATCTCAGGGAAGACCTCAACAAAAAGATAGATGACCTGCAAAAGAGTCACTTAGAGCTGAAGAATACCATATCTGAAATGAAACATACAAGGGAGTGATTTAACAGTAGACTTTCACAGGTTGAAGAAGTTGTAAATGAGTTGGAAATAAGAGAGCAAGAAAACAATGAAGCCCAAGAAACAGAAAGAAAAGAAGGTCTCTAGGAATGAAAGAAAAAAAGAGAGCTGTATGAACAATCTAAGCAGAACAATATTTGCATAATAGGGGTACTAGAAGGAGAAAAGGGAGAAAAAGGGGTAGAAACTCTGTGAGAAAATAATTATTGAAAACTTCTCCAATCTGGGGAAGTACATAGACACTCAGGTCATGGAAGTGCAGAGATCCCCTAACAAAAGGAAGTCCAGGAAGACAACACCAAGACATATAATAATGGAAAAGATCAAAGATAAGAAGAGAGTGTTAAAAGCAGCCAGAGTGAGAAAAAAGATTACTTATAAAGGAAATCCCATCAGGTTATTAGCCGACTTCTCAACAGAAACTCTACAAGCCAGAAGGGAGTGGCATAATACATTTAATGTGCTGAAAAGAAGGACCTCCAACCAAGAATCCTCTACCTAGCAAGACGATCATTTAAATTTGAAGCAGGTATTAAACAATTTCCAGATAAATGTTGAAGGAATTCACCATCACTAAGTCAGTTTTATAGGATGTTAAGGGACTGCTATAGATAGAATGTTCCTAAGGCTAAATGCTGTCACCAGTGAAAATAAACCCACAGTAAAGGTAGTAGACCAATTAATTACTAAGCAAGTACAAAATTAAATCAATTACTGAAAAAAATCAGTCAAGGCATACACGAAAGTGTAGAATAGGACACCTAATAAATAAATTGTGCAAGAGGAAAAAGAAGAGGAAAGGAAAATATGTACCTCTAGATTTTTTGAAATAGAGTAATCAGCAAATTAAGATAAACTGTTAGATAGTGAGGAAGCTATCACTGAAACTTTGGTACCCACAATCTAAAGCCTGTAATACATACACACACAAAAAAAAAAGAAAAGGAAGAAACAAAGGAAAGAAAGGAAGGAAGGAAGGAAGGAAGGAAGGAAGGAAGGAAGGAAGGAAGGAAGGAAGGAAGGAAGAAAATCTAATCACAACACAAAACAAGTCCATCAAACAATAAGAGAAGAGTATAAGACAGGAAAAAAGGAATAGAGAGTAGATATAAACAACCAGAAAATAATTAATAAAATGGCATATCTATCAATAACTACCATAAATGTAAATGGACTGAATGCCCCAATCAAAAGACAGAGAGTGGATGAATGGATTTAAAAAAACAAGACACATCTATATGCTGCCTATAAGAGACTCCTTTCAGAACCAAAGACATACAGAGACTAAAAGTGAAGGGATGGAAAAAGATAGTTCATACAAATAATAGGGAGAAGAAAGCAGGAGCTACTTATATCAGACAAAATTGATTTCATAACAAAGAAAGTATCAAAAGACAAAGAAGGACATTAAAAAGTGATAATGAGGTCAGTCCAACAAGAGGATATAACCATTATAAATATCTATAAACCCAATATAGGAGCATCTGAATACATAAAACAAATACTAACAGAACTAAAGGGGGAAATAGACTGCAACACATTCATTTTAGGAGACTTAACAAATGATTCACACCAATAGACAGATCAACTAAACAGAAAATAAATAAGGAAACAGAGGCACTGAACAATACATTAGAACAGGTGGACTTATCACATACTAAGCCACAAAAAGAGACTCAAAAATTCAAAAAGATTGAAATTGTATCAAGCAGCTTCTCAGACCACAATGGTATGAAACTAGAAATAAATTATGCAAAGAAAACAAAAAAGCCTAAAAACGCATGAAGGCTAAACAACATGCTTCTAAATAATCAGTGGATCAACAACCAGATTTAAACAGAGATCAAGCAATACATAGTGACTAATGAAAACAACAACTCAACAGACCAAAACCTGTGGGTCAACAGACCAAGGCAGTTCTAAGAAGAAAGTACATAGCTTACCTCAAGAAAGAAGAGCAATCCCAAATGAACATTCTAAACTCATAATTAAATAAACTAGAAAAAGAACAAATGAACCCCAAAGTTAGTAGAAGGAGGGACATAATAAAGATCAGAGCAGAAATAAATAAAATTGAGAAGAATAAAGCAATAGAAAGAATCAATGAAACCAGGAGCTGGTTCTTTGAGAAAATAAACAAAATAGATAAACCCTTAGCCAGACTTATCCAGAAAAAAAGACAGTGTACACACATAAACAAAATCAGAAACAAAATAGGAATAATCACAATGGACACTACAGAAATTAAAAAGTAATTATTAGAGAATACTATGAGAAATTATATGCCAATAAATTGGACAACTTTCTATACAGTAACAACCTTCCAAGATTGACCCAGGAAGAAACAGAACATCTGAGAAGACCAATTACTAGCAATGAAATTGAACTGATAATCAAAAACTACCAAAACACAAAAATCCCTCATTCAGATGGCCTCACAGCTGAATTTTATCAAACATTTAAAGAAGATTTAAAACCCATCCTTTCTAAAGTATTATAAAAAGCAGAAGAAGGAATACTTCCAAGCTGATTCTATGAGGCCAGCATCACTCTAATACCAAAACCAAAGACACCACAAAAAAGAAAATTACAAACCTGTATCTCTGATGAACATAGATACAAAAATCCTCAATTAAATATCAGCAAACAGAATTCAAAAATACTTCAAAAAGATCATCCATCATGACCAAGTGGGATTTATTCCAGGGATGCAAGGATGGTTCAATATTCATAAATCAATCAATATTATATATCATATCAACAAAAGACAGACAAAAATCACATGATCATCTCAATAGATGCTGAAAAAGCATTTGACAAAATTCAACATCCATTCATGATAAAAACTCTTAACACAATCGGTATAGGTAGTATACATACCTCAACATAATAAAGGCCATATATGACAAATCCTCACCCAACATCATACTTAATAGCGAAGAGCTGGAAGGTTTCTGCTAAGATTGGGAAAAAGACAAGCATAGTAAAATACAAGACTTTTACTTAACATAGTTCTGGAGGTCCTAGCCATGGCAATCAGACAACACAAAAAGATAAAATAAAATGCATCCAAATTGGTAAGGAAAAAGTTAAACCATCACTATTCGCAGATGACATGAAATTATACATAGAAAACCTTAAAGACTCCACTATAGTGGAGTGCTAATAGAATTAATAACTGAATTCAGTAAAGATGTAGGATACAAAATTAATACACAGAAATCTGTTGCATTCTTATATACCACCAATGAGCTAATAGAAATAGAAATCAGGAAAACAACTCCATTTACAATTGTATCCAAAAGAATAAAATACCTAGAATAAACCAAACCAAGGAGGTGAAAAACCTTTACTCTGAAAACTATAAGACATTATGAGAGAAATTAAAGAAGACACCAATAAATGGAAATCTATCCTGTGCTCATCATAGGAAAAATTAATATTGTCAAAATGGCCATCCTGCCTAAAGCAATTTACAGATTCAATGCAACCAAAACACCAAGAGCATTCTTCGATGAATTATAACAAATAGTTCTAAAATTCATATGGAACCACAAAAGACCCCAAATAGCTGAAACAATCCTGAGAAAGAACAAAGCAGGGGGATTATGTTCTCTAACTTCAAGGTCTACTACAAGCCACAGTAATCAGAACAATTTGGTACTGGCACAAGAATGGATCCATAGATACATGGAACAGAATAGAGAGCCCAGATATAAACCCACACATATATGGTCAAATAATATATGATAAAGGATCCATGAATATACAATGCAGAAAAGAGCCTCTTCAACAACTGGTATTGGGAAAACTATACAACTACATGTAAGAGAACAAAACTGCATTATTATCTAACTCCATACACAAATATTTCACATTTCTAATCGTCAGGGAAATGCAAATAAAACCACAATGAGATATCATCTCACACCAGTAAGGATGCCCAGCATCCAAAAGACAAGGAACAACAAACAAATGCTGGAGAGGATGGGAGACAGGGGAATTCCTACACTGCTGGTGGAAAGGTAAACTGGTGTAACCATTTTGGAAGGAAATACTGAGGTTTCACAAAAAATAAAAATTAGAAATACCATTTGGCCCAGTATTTCATTCATAGTAATTTACCCAAAGAAAACAAGATCCCGGTTTCAAAAAGATACATGCACCCTTATGTTTATCACTGCACTATTTGCAGTCACCAAGATATGGAAGCTATCTAAGTGTCCATCAATAGATGATTGCATAAAGAAGATGTGGTATACCTACACAAGAAAAGAAATCTTCCTGTTTTCAACAACATGGATGTAACTAGAGGGTATTATGCTCAGTGAAATAAGCCAGGTGGAGTAAGACAAATACTAAATGATTTCACTTACTTGTGGAGTATAAAAACAAAGAAAACAGAAGGAACAAAACAGCAGTAGACTCACTGACTCGGAGAAGGGACTGGTGTTTACCAAAAGGAAGGAGTTGGAGAGGATGTGGGAGGGGAGAAGGGGATTCATGGGAGCAATAATTTGCAATCACAATATAGGTTGGTCATGGGGATGGTACTACAGCACAGAGAATACAGTTAATGACTCTATAACATCTTAGTACATTAATGGACTGGATGGGGTGAGGACTTGATAATATGGGTGAATGTTCAACCACTGTGTTGTATATTTAAAACCATCATAACATTGTGTATCAATGGTATTTCAATAAAAAAGTATCATTAGATAATTTAAAGATTTTAGGGACTATGCAAAAGAACAGACTAATATGCCCATTTCTAAGTACCAGTATCAGGAAAAAAAAATCTCTTGAGGGCACATATGACTTCATTTATTACTTGAATGTAAATCACATTCTTATATGTGTCTTAATGTGAAAGCTCATTTTAAACTATATTAGTCATTATTGTTCCTGGTCAGTAAATTGCTACTAATTATTCTACCAAAGATCAAAGGGAGTTTTTCCCTTTCATATAAAATCTATTACATTAAGACGTTGAAAAATGCCATTATTGTAAGATATTTAGTGAACACTACAAGAAATTCTGTAACACTAAGTCAAAGACAAGTTTCAATTTAATGTCATGAATATCCATCAGCACATATTTTAATTGATACAGGTAAGATTCCACAATAAAAATTCTTATGCAGCAAATAGGAGAGTGTTAAAAAATCTACAGGAAAGAAAAATGGAAAGAACCAACATTGTAAGTAACTTTTGTTATTTTAGGAAAGTTTAAAAGTTGCAGGAATATTAGACTTTCCATATACCTCACACTCAGGTCCTCTTATTGCTGAAATTACTAGGTAACATTTGTCACAACTACTGAATCATTATTATTAACTAAAGTTGACATTTAATTTAGATTACCTTAGTTTTTGCCGTATGTCCTTTTTCTGTTTCAAGATTCCATGCAGGATATCACATTATATTTAGTTTCCTCAGGCTTCTCTAAATGATGAAAGTTTCTTGGACTTTCATTTAATTGCTTTGGCAGTTTTGAAGAGTATTCATCAAGCATATTGTAAAATGTCTTTCAGTTGGGGCTGATTTGATGTTTTTCTCATGGTTATGAAGTGTTTATGGATTTAGGGAGGAAGACTGCAGATGTTAATTGCCATTCTCATCAATCTCACCAAGGGTACATGATTTTTTTCCTGATGATGTTAATCTTTATCTCCTAACAGAGGTAGTGTTTTTAAGTTTTTTCCCACTTAAGTATTACTTCTCTTCTTTTCTATCTTTCCATCACATACTTTTTAGTAGGAAGTTGCAACTACATCTCACACATAGTGGTGGGATTTTATCCTCCACTTCCTTGAGGGGTCAGTAGCTACATAACTTATTTGTAATTCTTCTGCATGGGAAATTTGTCTATTCTTTCATTCACATGTATTTGTTTATTCAATCATTTATTTACATAGGATATTTATTATCCAGTACATGGATATTTATTTTATACTTTGGGTCATAATCTAATTTTACCATATTTATGTTATTGCTCAAATTATTCCAAGTCAGAACCATTGAGAGCTCTTTCACTTGGTCCCTGCATGCCTTTGAAAAATCTCCAGTGTTTTCTTTCTTCAATTACTGTCTTTTTAGCATGACAAAATGCTTAATAATTTATGTTGTATATTTCCTCCCTCAGCCCTGGATTCAACCACTCATCTAAATACTCATTACCAAACAATAGGTCTTGCAGATTTCTTCCTACATTTCCTTGTAGGCATTTTCTAATTTTGAATTTTATATATAGGTATTTGACCCATTTTTAACTAATGTTTGTATAAGACGTGAGGTATCTGTGTAGGATCATTTTCTATACATGGATGTCCAGTTGTTTCAGCATCATCCTTCCTCCATTGAATTGCCTTTGCAACTTTGGCAGAGAGCAATGGACTATTTTTATGTGGTCATGTCCAAGCTCTCTGTTGTTACATTAAACAGATCTGTGTTTATTCTTTTGCCAACAGCATACTGTCATTGTTATAGTTAATTGCTGAAATTAACTATAATCTTGAAATCTGACACTGTATTTGAGTTTGGAAATTAAGAAATATGTTTCCTCCCTCTTTGTGTTTTTTTTCAGAATTCTGTTATCTATTCTCAGTCCTTTGACTTTTTGCATAAACTTTAGAATCAATTTGTAGATTCTGAAAAATCTTGCTGGGATTTTGGAGTTGTATTGAATGTATAGATTTATTTGGGAAGATTTGATGAGTTCATAATATTGAATCTTCCAATCCATGGACATGTAATAGCTCTCAATTTATTTAGAGCTTTTTAAATTACTTTTGGTAAAGATTTGTAACTTTCCACATATAGATACAGTATATATTTATTAGATCTATAATTAAAATATTTTTTGTTTATTTCAAATCCCAAATGTTCATTGCTGGTATAGGAAAGTACAGAAAAGCCACTGACATTTATTTCTCAACCTTTTATCCTGAAAACTGGAAATACTTGTTTATTAATTGAAAAGTTTTGGAGCTCTTTTTGTAGAATTTTTGGAGGCTTTCTACACAAAGAATTATGCCATCTATATATAAAGACAATTTATTTCTTCCTTTTGATCTTTATAACTTTCATTTATTTTTCTTGCCTTATTCCATTCACTATTTCAGAAGCCATCAGAATTTGCAGCAAGGTTTCCCATTATTTTCTCTTTCACCAGTTTCCTGTCTTACTGTTTTATAAAAGATATATGCTAAAAAGAAGTAATTAATTGAACTTCATTCTGAAAAAAATCTATTCTCTAAAATAGAATTTTTTTCACTTTTTATGCTTTCCTGGGGGAAATGGAATTGTATAAACATTGAATAAATGTTTTCAACTATGCTGTTTTGCTTTAACTCAGTTTGGGGATTTCATAATTGATATTTTAACTCTGAGCTTACACCCTGAGGCAATTTCATGAAGAGCACAATTTTTGAAAATCAACTGAATCAATAGTTGATTTTTATTTTTTATCATAAATTTTCTTGCAGCTTCAGCCTCACATCTTGAAAGATTTCATATCAGAATATGTGGAAACAGAACAAACGTCAAATGACTACTGGAATAATTCAAAACTCTCAGTTTATACAAGTGGAAAATAAGTTGGGAATAATACATTACCTCTATTGAATGAGTGTCTAAACGTCAGCATTTCATAGTCTCAAAAACAAATCAATTATTTTTTAAAAAGTCTTTCTTCTCAAAAGAAGCTGAAGGGAATAAAAGAAAATCATCTGAGAAGGAAATGAGTCCATTGGGGAACTTTGCATGGGGGCTTGATGGGGGATAAAGAGACAACCAGAGCCCAAAGCAGGCTCTTTAAACTTACTCAAAATATTTCTTTTTGCATTTTTTTCTCTTAAAGCTTTGAAGTTTTAATCATTACCATATGGGATTTAGAAAGAAATTGTTAAAAATAATTGCTCACAATAATCATAATTAGCCTGAATTAAATTAGAGCAGAGTGAGAGATGATGCGGTGAGTATAAATTCGCTTTTAAAGACAAATGCTTAGTGGAAGGGCATATTTAATATTGTATATGAAATTATTTGTTACTGGCAAGAAATTCTGAGCATTTGAAGTTCAAGAGAATAATGTTAGTATTTGAATTCAGTTATCAGTCATAGATTGATCTTTTATTTTTCTGAAGCTATTAGTGAATTGAAAATGTATTAGGGAAGACATTGCCTCAAGTGTACATCTTTGTAAAAGAACTTCTAAAAAGCTTTGTGTAAATAGTGTTAAATTGTTCTCACAAGAATATCTAACGTATTTCTTAGAAGTAAAGGATGTTAAGGGACGAAAAACTTGCTTGTACAGGCCTAAAAAAATGGACAAATGCATGTTGAAAGAAATGCAAATTTAAACCTCAATGAGATACCATTTTTCAACAAATCAAAACCTTGAGGTTGTGGGGAAATGAACTTTTTCATACACGGCTGGCAAGAGTTCAAAATGGTGCAACCTCTACAGTGAGACATTTAACCTTCTATAAGAAAAAACACATATGTGCTAGCTCTTTGATCCTGCAACCCATCTTCTAGTAATTCAGCCTGAATATATACCTCTCCAAATGTGAAACACATATACACATAGTTATTCATTATGACATTATTTGTAATAGCAAATTAGTGAAACAACTTAAGTATCCACTAAGTATATTTCTGGAGTCTAGTTGAATCAAGTACAGAAAGTACATAAAAGGGAGTATTAGACAACTGCAAGATACATGAACATTTCCATATGAAGCATGGAAAGAATTTCAGGTTATCTTAAGTAGAACAAAATAAAACAAAACAAAAAAGCAAAGTACCAAAAAACATATATTTCTGCAATGTTCTATGACTGTGAGAAAAAGAAATATATACACACACACACACAAAACTCTTGGGCTCTATTTAATAAGTTTAGTAGTATTATGTTTTAATTTTGAAACTGTGATCTGTGAATTGTGGAATAGAGTAAAATGAGTGAATATATTGATGTGTTGGGAAACTATGGAAAGGGAGATACAGATATAGAACACAAGATGAAGACAAACAGAAGAATCCAGTGGTGTAGAACTTGATCTGGAAGTATCAGTATGAACTCGTGATTTTTTTTGTATATAAATCTCTGTATGTGCACACACACACACCTTACACATTTTCTTGCTCTGAGCTCTGAAACTACATCAAAACAGCGACATTCCAAAAGCAAAGAGCACATTTAACTCCCAATATGAAATATCATTTCCCTCTAAAAAGAAGTCACAGACCATGGAGAAAAATGGAAGTTCTCAAATCTAATACACGGTAAGTTCAAAGTAACATAGAATGCCTTCTTGGACAGAAAATGACAAGGACAGAAAATCCCAGGCCTCAGGATTTTCTGCAGAACAATTAGCCTATTCAAATAAATAAATGAAATGAAGAAATGAGGACTTAAGAGACACAGTAGGCCAAATGTACTACATGAACCCTGCTTGGTCCCTGAATTGAAAGAACCAATGTCTGTAAGGACATCTTGGGAACAGCTGAGGACATTTGAATATGATCTATATATTGGCTGGTGCTGTTGAAATAATGTTTATTTTCTAAGGTAGTAGTGGTGTAGTTTTATAGAAGGATGTCCTTGCTTTTGAAGAAAACATGAAGTGTTCAGTTAGTTATGAAGAGATATGATGCCTCAGCATGAGAGAGTGAGGGACGGGGGATGGAGGGAAAGACAGAAAAATGGGAGCAGCTGTGACAAGGTTTTAATAAGTGATGGATCTGTTTAAAGAGTAAGTGGATTTCTATTGTGCTCTTCTATCAACTATTCTGTAGATGTGAACTATCTCAAGATAAAAATAAAATCAATGTACAGAAAAAAATTACTGATTCATATAAAAAACTTTTAGCTCCCTAGTGTCTTCAAGCTTGCAATACACCTTCTTGGTAAAAGGCATAATGTGGGCACAATGTTGCTATTTTCATTTATGATTTCAAATTGCTTGGGCTCATTAAGCCCACCATTGGCATGAAAGATAAGATATTAGGAAATATTTAGAAAAATAAAAATTGTGTTGTCAGAAAGCTGTGAGGGTACAGAAACCACTGAAATAGGAATATTGATAAGTATATTAACTAATTCAATTAATGTGTGTTCTCTTCAAGAAAACAAAGACACCACCTCTTGTCCAACTTTCTTTCCCATTGCCAAATACCTTTGGTATAAGTTTGAATAAAAAGGGAAACAACAGGGATACCAGAAAGTAGGTTGTTCAATTTGTCTGGATAGTATCATTCCTGTGTTAAAGTTGTTACAATAATGGGATTTTAACCACCATTAGCAACTTTATTCAGAAACTTAAGACAAGCAAAGAAGAAATTGGAATTTACTTTAACAAATGTTCCTTGATAATCCATGTGCAAAACAACAAAAATGCATGTTATGAAAGAAATGATAAGCAACTAATATTCCTTGCGTAATATTATTTTCAATAAGTGTTTTAGAAATGGAAAGCAAATGATGGATACTTAGTATTTTGTGCTCTGCTTACTAAAAACAAAATATGCATAAAGGACTTATATTTAGTTTACCTAAAAAATATTCAGTAGTATTTTCAAGTAGAATTTTTTATGCAAAAGTGAACATATTTGTTTGAGTTATTTTCTGAAATACAATTACAAGTTTAGTAACTTTTATCAATATGTGCATGTAATGAATCCAAACAAACAAATCTGGTACCTGCTAGAAAAGTGTGTATGACATAGAAGATGCTAACTTCATAGTCTTTTTACATTCAGATCCATGATCTTTTACTTATTATCTGTATGATCACATGCAATTTACGTAAAGGTTTTAAGCCCTAATTCCCTCTTCTGTGAAAAGAATAACACTTATAAATTTCTTATCATATATCATTAAAAAAGCATTCCATAAATATTATATTATCATTGCTAACCTTCTTAAAAAGCAATTTTTAATTGTTGTATTCAAAATGTAAATAAGTTTCAAAGGAGGTGATATAAAACTAGGCAGCACATTAACTGATTTGTGTAAAAACTATTAGCAATTGCTAACATGATTCATAAAAATAAACATTTCTTAAAGAACAGAGGTCTAAATGCATGAAGAAACTTTTTTCCAGGTTTTTCTCTTATGATTGTCAAAGAAGAGAAGGGGCAAAAGATGGGAAGTAGAAGTTGTGCACACACATGGCCATTTTAACTGCAGACGGAAAGCTTACTGGGCTCCATACTTGGCAGCAGAGAGGAGCCTGACCTACTGATGGCCATTCCTTCAAGTGGCAGTAGAAGAAAACTTCTCAAGGCTTCTTATGTTCCATGAAGAAATTCCAGACTCTTTCATTAGACTGCTATTATTGGTTTATTTTACAATAGTAAACATGCAAAAAGAAAAACAGGCTTTTGGTAGAATGATTTAAATTGGTGGTTTATAGCTTTTAAGTTAGTTTACTATTGAATTTTTATATTTATAATTTTAGGGAACCATATGTCCTCTTACATTAGATTATCTGTATTTGTGTAGAAGAGCAACTAGGGATAAACACATATTAAGCTGAACTGATGGATGTTCTTCCATCTCCTCTATAATAGGCAAGAATTTATCTCCTATGATTGTGAATCATTTTACTAACTTTACAGACTTAATACATAGAAAGGGGCAATATGCTGTTATAGTATTATTTTGCCTTTGTTGTAAATTTGTTCATTGACTTAAACCTTACAATATCCTTTACCACACTTGCTCATTTATCCCCAGATCCAGTGGAACTCAAGAAATGATGCATGGAGCTGGGGTGGAAAGAACAGTGAGCTGGTCTTCCATGGTGTCTCCTCTTCTTTTTCACACTGATATTGGTCCACATCCAGCATAGAATATTTATTTATTCAGGCCTAAGACATTTTCTAACATTTTAATATTCCTGAAATCAGCTAAGAAATTACATCAAACAAATGTGCTAGCCATTTTCTCTTTTTCCCTGAAGTCTCTTATTAAACATATGAGACATCATGCAACTGATACTTTGTTAATATCAAGGAGATAGGGCTTGTCATTTCTGGTGTATTACTAGTTACATAATCTTGTCAGAGAAGATACTCCATAAATGTTGCTTTCAACCTTGGAGAGTTTATTTGCTTTCATGTTTTCACCAGCCACACCAAATGTACCCTTCTGAATAATCCCTAGATTGTTCCATACCCTATGATGCTGTGGCGGTTGTCTCAGAGGATTGCTTCCCAGGCTAGACGAGGAGATGCAGCCTGATGATCGACCAGAGCAGCTGACTCTAGGCCAGCCATCAGTTGCTAGGGTGCCTGGGCATAACGACTTGCTCCCAAGTTCTTCACACTGAAAAGGTGCCAACTAAACCAATCAGATCTTCTTTTCTGAGTTGACGGGAGAGCCCCCGTGGAAACATTCAGCATGTAGCACAAAAGAAGGCCGTAAGTGAAAGACATGATGGAAAGAGGAGACAGAGAAAGAAGTGACACAGACAAGGTAAAACAGAGCCTGCAAGAACCTGAGCCTGCTGGTTAGAACAACACAGCCTGCTTCTGAGGAGGCATCTGTCGATATGCACGCTGGCTACAGGACTACCAGAGGGATGTGTGTTCCGAAAGGCATTCCAGTTTTCTGTGCTTCCTAACCAGGTGATGGTGCCAATATCCTGAATGCTCTTGTTTCCCATGGCCTTCTGAAAAAATTTTTCCTTCACTTTATTATTTATCCCTAAGCTAAGGTTCTATTACCTGAGCTGTCTAGTTAGGACTCTAGAGGAAGAAAAGTTTGAGTAAATAGTATTAATAACATACATAACTCAACTGAATTAAGGTAAGAAATACCAATGTGTGTCCAGGAGTTTTTATTCAATCTTTGAACTCCTAAACAAAGGTCTCTATTATTGTGACACATTTTGGCCAGTGACAGTGGCCTGACCCCATCAACTTTTTACCCGTATTTTTGTTGCTTGTAACTGACCATCAGTATTACAAAGTTTCTATTTTCCCTAAGGCTATGTAACCAGATGCCACTGTCTGAGAATTTTAGGTTGAGTTCCTAAACAGAGACAAAAAGGAGATTAGCGTCTCTACATTTTAAAGAGTTTCACCAGTGTTCTGCAAGAAAGAAAAAGCCTCTCTAGAAAGAAATTTCAGTTTTCAGACTTTACAACTATCTTGAATAATATGCAAGAAGACCACTATTAGCTTTCAGAAAAGTTGAAAGGGCAAGGACTGAAGAGAAAATACCCCCAGAGACTCCATCTGCATATGGTAGCAAGGGAGAAGGAAGATACCTGCCCGTCAAACTGTCTGCCTGCCACCAGCCAAGGCCCACACACCTACCCACAGCTCTCCCCAGGAAGCAGTGGCTCTCTCTCCCCTCAAGGTTCCTCACTTCCTGTGAGTGTCTGTGATTGGCAGAGTTGAACCCATACTGTGCGTGCAAAGGATTCTGGGAAATATGGTTCCCAGATTTCTTCCTTAAAACCCAAGGGTGAATGTAATAGGAGATGGGAAGACATTGAATTGACAACAAATAATCCTGCACAGCAGCTCAGGAGCTTCTAGACTTCAGAGTTTAATTAGCCTTCCTGGGCTTCTCAGGAGATAAGATGTCCCTGAGATCACCACCTCATCAGTGGTCTTGAGCCTTTAGAAAAGTTAATTATAGGCTTAGAGGGAAATTGCTTTTTCTCTCTCTTTTCTAGTAGAGGAAAAAAGTAAGTGCATCTTCCCCTCTCTCTCACCCCCCACCAACTACATTCACTTGAAGAGGTACTTGTAGAAAGCGAAGGTAACTACATAAACATCGAGCCCTATTTTCAATGCTTGCCAAGAAGCTGAATCAGTCAGCCTGCACTGGGTCTGCTATTCAAGATGAAGAAAGTGAAGGTAGAAGATTTAAATGTTTGGTCCTCCTCCTTAACCCTGAACTTTGGAGGCATGGGCCTGTTTCCCACCAGAATTTTGAAGAGATGTTGTTGGTTGGAACAATGAGCAGTAGCAGACAGATTTGGGAGAGCAGTGATAAGAAAACCTGTACACCCACTGCTGGTGTGGCTTATATGAGTGAGTCCGGATGGGTTCAAATGAGGGTCACTGAAGTCAGCCAGGCTGTGAGCCATCCTGAATGGGCTTTGCTCTGGAGGGCAGTCTGTAGGTGTAGCACAAAATAATGGACAGACCCCCGGAAATAACAGCTGAGGGTGTCTCAGTATGTCAGGGACAGAGTGCACAGAAGACATCGGGGATGTGTGACCCAGGAGATAGACCCATCCGTGATCCAATTGATCATTTAGGACTGCTTCACACAGAGAAGACCAGTGGTCAAATGATACATCATTTTGCCCTTTTCCTCCCATCCCTTCTCCTTAGCCTCAATATATCAGAGAAAGAAGGGAAAAACAGAGAGGGAGAGGCACAATGAAGAAGAAAAGTAAAATTAAACACAGGACTTAACCCCTTCCCCATATGTGTCTTTTAGCTGCAAATCAGACCTAAGCTGGGGATGGGGGCTGAGGAGGAATTAAATTGAATGTGAAATTCAACTTTAAATTTAAAAATATTGGTTCTTTAATATTTAAACTGCATCTAAGTTATAAAAAAAAATGAAAGTATTCCCATACGAAAGGAGCCTGAAGACAATGGGGTATGCTCAAGAAGTAATTAAAGAGCTAGTGGGGGAAATTGAGAAAGCACATTTGATGGCTGTGTTTGAAGGAAAATAAAGTTGTTAAGTCCCCATTGTTCTGTGCCTCAATAATCCTGTGACGTCCACACTGCAAAAATATCTATCATTTCAAACACTTCTCTTACTTCCTTCTTAGTAACTCCCAATTGTATATTTGTCCATATGTATTGAGGTAAAATTTACATACAGTAGATTTACCATTTCAGGTAAATTTTGGCAGTTGTGTACAATCATGTAACCACTGCCATAATCAAGCTACAGAACATTTCCAACACCCTGAAAAATTTCCCTGTGCCTCTTTTCAGTTTATTGCCTTACCTGACCCTGTTTCTGATCTGCTTTCTGTAACATTTTAGGTCATATGCATGGAAACATAAAGTATGTAATATTTTATATTTGACTTCTTTCACTTAGCGAAATATTTTTCACATTGATCTATATTGTATGTATCAGCATTTTGTACCTTTTTATTGTTGAGTACAAATATACTACAGTTTGTTCATTCACCAATCAATTAACACTTGGGTTCTTTCCCAGGAGGGACTGTTAAGAATAAAATTGGTGTGAATGCTCATGGGCACATCTTCATGTGAACATATGTTTTCATTTCTCTTGGTTGCGATTGCTGGATCATGCTGCTAGTGTATCCTTATTTTTGCATTTAATGCCTCCTTCTAATACATGTCACTACTGTCTTAACACCCTTATAGTAGAAATAATCTATTTCTGAAAACATAAACAAACAATTACATAAAATTACCCCCTTACTTGTCTTGAAGTACTATTTTTGCATGTTCCTTTTTTCCCCACACTTCCTAAAGGATAATAATTACCTAACCTACATATGCATAGAGTGGCTCTTTCCTGTTGTGACTACAGTATCACATTTATTCTGATGAAGTCCTTTAGCTGACAAGAAGAATTTATTATTGATGAAGTGACCTCAGCCTACAATTGTATGTTTATTTTTAGTGAATTAGTCTACATTCACTCAATTTTTAAAGATGTCTGATAGGAACTGGTCATCACAGAAGTTTGTAGGCATCATGAAAACTTCTAGGACTCAGGAGAGCTCTCAAAGGTTAGGGCTGGACATTGTAATTTTGCTATAGTAAGCCCAAGCTGATGTGTGACACCCAGACTGAAAAGTAGATATTTCTAATTTCCTTTGAAGGAAAATATTTTGAATTTCTCAGGTCATTTTTGAGTATTTCTACAAATATTATCTCACATTTTCTTGAGAGTGGAGCTTGTACTGCTAAGCTTCCCAAAAGGTCTAGAATAATGCCAAAGCTCAGGCTTTCTGAGCTCCAAATGAGAAAGCAGCAGGAAATAGTCACAGCTACAACAATCAGATCACTCACATATTCTCCCCTGGAGACAGGCAAATAAATAGACAGAGAGCAGAGTTAATTTCTATTTGGAAACATGAAGCCAGAGGAAAGTAAGTTCCCCATCACAAATTTCTCCAGCTACAAATATATAGATATAAATATAGATACAGATATAAATATAAATATAAATATAAATATACATATACATATACATATACATATACATATACATATACATATACATATACATATACATATACATATACATATACATATACATATACATATACATATACATATACATATACATATACATATACATATACATATACTTTTTAAGTCTGTGGTTAACCAAAAGTTTGACCATCATTAGTTGGGGAGGAAATCAGCAGTCCATTAGTGCAGTCCTGCAACTATTCCTACCAGACTGTTCTAATAATTCCAACCTGTTGCTGTCTTTACACTCTTGGGCCCACTATTGAATAAGTTTGATTTTGCTGCTAGAAGACTTGGAAATAGATCAAAAGATCACTTTTATTAAATTAACTACAAGGCTACTATACCCTAGGCTGAACTTTCATTCTTTAATCTCTTTCCCATTTCACATGAAACCTATTTATGCTGTTCAACACCTTTTGAGAGGTACGTTTATTTACTATTTCACCAAATATGAGATGCAAGGCACAGGTCATGGCAGGCACAGCTACAGCACAAGGTACCAAATGGTAAATTAAATACCATCCCTGCTTTCAGGAAACATGTATGTTGTGGGAGAAAAATACAATACACCTATAAAGACATAAATGTATAATAGGTTATTATTAGAGGGAAAAAAAAGAGTTAGACGAGAGAAGGTGAAGGTGAGGAAGTTACTTAAGATACAGTGTTTAAGGATGATCTCACTGAGGAGGTGACATGTAAGCAGAGACAGGGAGGAGGGAAGGGAGAGCACCTCTGGGTGTCTAGGAAGGGTTCATTCAAGGCACAGGGAACAGAAAGTACAAGGACCAGGGCAACGGCTGGAGTGAAGGAGATGAGACTGAAGAGGCGGGAGAAGGCAGGGCCGATAGAGCCCTGTGGGCCACGGAGGACTTTGGCTGTGCTTGCAGTCAAGATAAAATGGAAGCTACTGAAAATGTTGAGCATATGAATGGCTTGGTAACTTACATTTTAAATGAATCATACTGGATTCGGTGTGAAAATAGAATGCAATGGGGCCAGATTACGAGTAAGCATAAACTATGGGATTTGGTGCCTTGGGTCAAGGTAGTCATGGGAGAGGTAGTGAGAAATGGTGAAATTTCTGGGTAAATTTTGAAAGTAAGCGAACAGAATATCCTCATATTCTGCTATGGAGGATGAAAAAAAAAAAGAAGAATTACAAAGGTCTGGCCTAAGCAATGGTGGAAATGGAGCTTCCAGTTTCTGTGATGGTGCACACTGCAAAAAGAGCAGGTTGGGTGACAGAGCTAATGGGGTGAAAATCGGAAGCTTGTAACTAACAACAATTCATCCATTCTGCATACAGACTGCCCTTATAAAATTTTAGCAGAAAAGACATATAGAAACACAGGGAAAAACAGGTATATATACAAACAGGGTTGTGAAAGGAGCCATTTCTGAAAGGATACAAATTGTAGTAAGCTCTGGGAAATAGGAGAGGGGGAAGAAAAGGAATTTAGATGTTTTAAATATTATGCTAAAGTTTTGGAACCTTTGACCATAAGCACACACAATCTTTGTATATTCTGATCTGCATTCAGAAGTTCACACTGAATGGCTTCTAAAATGTTTCTTCCCCTCTGTCAGCTCATTACAGCTACTGGCTTCCATTCCCCACTCCCAAAACCATGTGTTTTAATTTCACTTCCAACAGTCTTAGGTCAATGAAACAACATTTTTTAAAAAATACAGTAGAAGCTCTCTAAACCGACATCCACTTGCATAATATGATTTATCCAAGTTTTCCATTTTCTTGGTACAATTGGATCTTACTGCCAGCAAGCAAGTAAATACATTTCTACTGCACCTGCACATTTTTTTGCTGCTGCTAAATGGGCTGTATGTTCACCAAACTTCTGCTGTGTTTGTAACCAACTTGCTTCAGTTAGTGGTATTTGTTCTAGTAATTATGTAATATTTAATTAAATGTTAACTTCAAGAAATACATGATATGTGTGTGTGTATGTGTGTGTATGTTTGTGTGTATATATGTATTAATGCTGCATGTCTAGAGAAATAAGGTAGAAATGAGAACAAAAAAACCAGTATGTAAAATTGGGTGAAGTGAGGACAAGAACTGTGGAATAAAACTTTTAAAGAGAATATAAAGACTTTTAATTTTCCACTTAGATTGTTTCAGAATATTTTAAATTTGTTTTAAAGAAATCAAATTAAAAAATGAAAAACATTGGCTTTATAAGTGTGGCTTAGGTGAAAAAAGTCAGATTTTATAGAAAAGGCCTTGGTTGCATTTCAAAAATCTGGCAAATATAAACTTCTGTTTTTTAAATTACAATACAGAGTTGGAAGTGGCCCTGAACTCATTTATGATTTTCTGTTTTAGCTGACTTTTCCAATGAATATTCTTAACCTAAGGTTCTCCATTAATTATTATTATTTTTGTTCTTTACTTCTCCAACTTAACTATTTCCTCTTCCATTTCTGAAAAATTCCCTGAACTTTCATAATAGTGTCTAAAGAAACATATATCTGCTGGTAACTTAGAAAAACAAACAAAAACAACAAACTATTACTATCCCTAATCTCTCTCTTAACTTCATAATTTCATCTCTGCAAGCCGTATCATTCATTCAAAGAATGGCATTCATTCAGTCCTTCAAATATTTACTGCACACTTATTATTCATGAGGACCCATGCTATACATTTGGAAAACAAGGACTGAAGTTCTTCAAATAATTCAGTTTAGGTTATACCAAAAGGTGGGCATTGCTGCAACACGTGTGAGTATGAGCTGCTGAGGGAGCACAGGAGGGGGGGGGCCCTTCTATTCATCTGCACACAGGCATCTCACAACCCAAACCACCCGTATTGTTCAAGCTTTTTCCTCCTCAATTTACAGTCCACCCAGCTGCCCGAAGCAGAAAGCTACACATCCAATCACAAATCATGTTTTATCAATTTTACTGCTTACATATTATTTGATGCCAGTCACTCCACTTCAAATATCCTTAAATATGGTCCTTATCATTCTCTCCCTGGAATAATAAAATAGGCTCATCCACCTTCTTCAAGTTGAGTTTTTCTCCCCGTGCTTTATTGAGGTGTAAAAATGTAATACGTTTGAAGTATAAAATGTGATGATTTGATATAGGTACACATTGTGAAAGGATTCCCCCCCACTGAGTAATTAATGCACCATTACTTCACATGTTTACCTTTTCATTGTTGAAAACATTTATGTTCCTCTCGGAAAATTTCAATTATATAATACAGTGTTATTAGCTGTGGTCACCATGCTATACATTAGATCTTTAGACCTTATTCACATTACAGTTGAAAGTTTGTACTTTTTTCTTACCCTCTCCCTATTTCTCTCATCCCCAGGTCTGGGCAACGACTTTTCTATTCTCTGTTTCTATGAGTTTGACATTATTGTTTTCATATTCCACATGTAAGTGATACTGTGTAGCAATTGCCTTTCTCTGTCTAGCTTATTTCACTTGGCATAATGCCCTCCAGGTTCATTCATGTTGTCACAAATGACAGGCTCTCCTTTTTTTAAGGTTGAATAATATTGAATTTTGGATATATACCCAAAAGAGGGCTGGCACGATCATCTGGTAGTTCTGTTTTTAATTTCCTTAGAACCTCCATACTGTTTTCCATATTGGCTGTACCAGTGTAGATTCTCACCAACAGTGTGTGAGACTTTCGTTTTCTCCACATCCTCACCAGCACTTGTTATCTTTTGTATTCTTAATAATAGATATACTAACAGGTGTGAGGTGGTATCTCATTGTAGTTTTGATGTTCATTTTCCTGATGATTAGTGACACTGAGCATCTTTTCATGTACCTGTTGGCCGTCTGAATATCCTTCTTGGAAAAATGCCTACTCAGGTCCTTTGCATATTTTAAAAGCTCAGTCATTTTCTTATTTATTCATTTTTGGTTATAACTTGGATGAGTTCTTGCATATTTTGGATTTAATTATTTATCTGATACATGGTTTGAAAATATTTTCTCCAGGTCCATAGGTTGACTTTTCGTTCTGTTGATGGTTTCCTTTGCTGTGTAGCTTTTTAAGTTTGATACAGTTCCACTTGTTTATTTTTGCTTTGTTGCCTTTGGTTTTGATATTAAAGCCAAAAAAATAAAAATAAAAAACAACACTGCTAAGACCATGCCAAGGAGCTTACTTCCTATGTTTTTTTCTAGGAGTTTTATAGTTTCAAGTCTTCTGTTCAAGTCTTTAATCTATTTTTTTATATACATTAGCCAATTTAATCCCCTCAACAACTTATGAGGTCTAGGTTTAATAATTAGAACAAAATTTGCCAACTATTGACATTTTCACACAGTGGAATCTATTAGGGACTGAAGTTATTCCTTGGGTGCTGAGTTCTATACATACCTCATACTTGAGTTTATTCGTTGTATTATTCAAAGCTTCAGTATGTGTATTTTATGTTAGTCTGGTCTATTGACATTTGAAAACGTGGATCTAATCCCTTAACTGTAACTTCATTTATCCATTTCTCCCTCAATTCTTTCCATTGTTCCTTTATATATTTTGAGGCTGTGTTGTTTGGTGCATACATGTTTTTGATGATTCTTTTATTGTTCCTTTGGCATATAACACCTTTGCCTTTATCTTTTTTTAACCTTATTTTCTACATCATCAGATAATAAGATACTTCCCTTTTCTTTGGGTACATATTTTTCCATCTTTTATTATCAATCTTTCTGTGTCTTTTTCATCTAAATTTATCTTTTAGACAACTTATTATTAGATCCTACTTTTTAAACCAATTTGAGAGTTTTACAATAGGTGAATTTAATTTGTATTTATTATAATCAATTTTAATGCAACTACTTAATTCTGCCATTTTGTTCTATTTTCTCATTTACTACATATTTTGTACTTCTTCCTGACTTTTTTTTTTTGAGAGGGCATCTCTCATATTTATTGATCAAATGGTTGTTAACAATAAAATTCTGTATAGGGGAGTCAATGCTCGATGCACAATCATTAATCCATTTCAAATCTAATTCTCATCAGTCTCCAATCTTCTGAAGCGTAATGAACAAGTTCTTACATGGTGAACAAATCCTTACATAGTGAATAAGTTCATACATGGTGAACAGTACAAGGGCAGTCATCACAGAAACTTTCAGTTTTGATCACACATTATGAACTATAAACAATCAGGTCAAATATGAATATTCATTTGATTTTTATACTTGATTTATATGTGAATCCCACATTTCTCCCTTATTACTGTTGTTATTATTATTATTATTTTTAATAAAATGCTGAAGTGGTAGGTAGATGTAAGATAAAGGTAGAAAACATAGTTTAGTGTTGTAAGAGAGCAATTGTAGATGATCAGGTGTGTGCCTGTAGACTATGTGTTAATCCAAGCTAGACAAGGGCATTAAAACATCCACGATGCAGAAGATTTCTCTCAAAACAGGGGGGTGAGGTTCTAAGCCTCACCACTGTTGATCCCCAATTTCTCACCTGATGTCCCCCCTGCGACTGTGCCTGTCTTAGGTTGTTCCTCCCTTGAGGAATCTTACCCGTCTCTGGCTAACCAGTCATCTTCCGAGGCAATACAGGGAAATGTAAAGTTGGTAAGTGAGAGAGTAGCCATATTGTTTGAAAAGGTTAGCTTTTTACTTCTTTGCAGATTTATGCCCTGTGGCTTCTATGCCTACCATTTGTCTTGAGGTATCTTTATCACTTGGAGGAATTATGATACTCGGTAAATTGAATATGAGGCATGAATTCTATTTAAGGATTGTAATTAGGAAGGAAGAAGAAAAGCTATAGAGGCAGCAGACGGAAGAAAACATGGGAGGATTGATTATTTCTTTGACATATCTTCTTGTAGAGTAACTTAAGCATGTATAGGTTTTAACTACTAATTAAATTGTGCACACACATTAACATAATAGGAATACAGTTACATAACCAAAGCAGATCTATAATTACCAGCCATCTCCAGTGAAGCCAAGAAAACCAGATAGGCACCGTAGGCATTTCTGAAAATTTGTCTATGATATGATGGATATTGTCCAACTGTACTCGAACAGTCTGAGAGAAATCAGACAAATTAAAACAACCCATTCCTGGGAACTGTTCACATCCCATATGTTCTTTTAACAGTAGATAGTCTGTAGTAGTAAGATTTTGGATCACTACAACTTGCACTTCTCCTAATTCTTGCTTGAGTTCCAACAGTATAGATCCAGTCAAATTTGTTGCTTTAATGAAAGCACAGGCCAGCTTAGATATCTCCTTCTTCATTCCAATGGCAAGTCCAGGAACCAGTGGGATGGATGCAGCTACAACTGCAGCATCGCCTGGATCTTTGTTGAGGTTTTTTGATGATCATCTTCTGGTATGACTCTTCCAGAGTGTGCTGATGTTGGAAATTCTTCTTCATATCGTATCTTAGTTCATTTTCTGGGGAGCCAAATTAGGCTTTGATCCTCTGTATAAACACAAACAGACCCTTTGCCCTCACTTTGATATGCCCTTTATACCGTTGTGTAGAACTCACTGAAGGTCACCACACAGGAACTGCATTTTTTTTTTTAAGAGAAAGGAATATTATCAGAAAAGTGTACGTCCATAGCTGATCATCTGACACCCTTTAAGTGATCAAAATTAAGGATATATAAAGCATGCATTAATCGTTGATTTACAGTTAGTTTTATCCAATCAAGGAGTAATCTCCTTTTTCTTTCTTTGTTTTTTATCTTTAATCTACAATTACATGAAGAATATTATGTTTACTAGGCTCTCCCCTATACCAGGGCCCCCCTATAAACCACTTTACAGTCACTGTCCATAAGCATAGCAAAATGTTGTAGAATCACTACTTGTATTCTCTGTGTTGTACAGCCCTCCCCTTTCTCCCCCCATGCCCCCCATTATGCATGCTAATCTTAATACCCTCCTTCTTCTTCCCACCCCCTTATCCGTCCCCACCCATCCATCCTCCCCAGTCCCTTTCCCTTTGGTACCTGTTAGTCCATTTTCGGGTGCTGTAATTACGCTGCTGTTTTGTTCCTTCAGTTTTTCCTTTGTTCTTTTACTCCACAGATGAGTGAAATCATTTGCTATTTTTCTTTCTCTGCTTGGCTTATTTCACTGAGCGTAATACCCTCCAGCTCCATCCATATTGCTGCAAGTGGTAGGATTTGCCCTCTTCTTATGGCTGAGTAGTATTCCATTGTGTATATGTACCACATCTTCTTTATCCATTCATCTACTGATGGACATTTAGGTTGCTTCCAATTCTTGGCTATTGTAAATAGTGCTGCAATAAACATAGGGGAGCATCTGTCTTTCTCAAACTTGATTGCTGCGTTCTTAGGGTAAATTCCTATTAGTGGAATTTTGGGTCAAATGGTAGGTCTGTTTTGAGCATTTTGATGAACCTCCATACTGCTTTCCACAATGGTTGAATGGTTGAACTAATTTCCATTCCCACCAGCAGTGTAGGAGGGTTCCCCTTTCTCCACAGCCTTGCCAACATTTGTTGTTGTTCATCTTGTGGATGGCAGCCATCCTTACTGGTGTGAGGTGATATCTCATTGTAGTTTTAATTTGCGTTTCTCTGATAATTAGCGATGTGGAGCATCTTTTCATGTGTCTGTTGGCCATCTGTATTTCTTTTCTGGAGAACTGTCTGTTCAGTTCCTCTGCCCATTTTTTAATTGCATTATTTGTTTTTTGTTTGTTGAGGTGGGTGAGCTCTTTATATATTCTGGACGTCAAGCCTTTATTGAATCTGTCATTTACAAATATATTCTCCCATACTGTCGGGTACCTTTTTGTTCTATTGATGGTGTCTTTTGCTATACAGAAGCTTTTCAGCTTAATATAGTACCACTTGTTCATTTTTGCTGTTGTTTTCCTTGCCCAGGGAGATATGTTCAAGAAGAGGTCACTCATGTTTATGTCTAAGAGGTTTTTGCCTATGTTTTCATCTAAGAGTTTTATGGTTTCAAGACTTACATTCAGGTCTTGGATCCATTTTGAATTTACTTTTGTGTATGGGGTTAAACAATAGTCCAGTTTCATTCTCCTACATGTAGCTGTCCAGTTTTGCCAGCATCATCTGTTGAAGAGACTGTCATTATGCCATTGTATGTCCATGGCTCCTTTATCAAATATTAATTGACCATATATGTTTGGGTTAATTTCTGGAGTCTCTAATCTGTTCCACTGGTCTGTGGCTCTATTCTTGTGCCAGCACCAAATTGTCTTGATTACTATGGCTTTGTAGTAGAGCTTGAAGTTGGGGAGTGAGATCCCCCCTACTTTATTCTTCTTTCTCAGGATTGCTTTGGCTATTTGGGGTCTTTGGTGTTTCCATATGAATTTTTGAATTATTTGTTCCAGTTCATTGAAGAATGTTGCTGGTAATTTGACAGGGATTGCATCAAATCTGTACATTGCTCTGGGTAGGATGGCCATTTTGATGATATTAATTCTTCCTAGCCATGAGCATGGGATGAGTTTCCATTTGTTAGTGTCCCCTTTAATTTCTCTTAAGAGTGACTTGTAGTTTTCAGGGTATAGGTCTTTCACTTCTTTGGTTAGGGTTATTCCTAGGTATTTTATTCTTTTTGAAGCAATTGTGAATGGAATTGTTTTCATGATTTCTCTTTCTATTGGTTAATTGATAATGTATAGGAAAGCTACAGATTTCTGTGAGTTAATTTTGCATTCTGCAACTTTTCTGTATTCCGATATCAGTTCTAGTAGTTTTAGAGTGGAGTCTTTATGGTTTTTTATGTACAATATCATATCATCTGCAAATAGTGACAGTGTAACTTCTTCTTTACCAATCTGGATTCCTTGTATTTCTTTGTTTTGTCTGATTGCTGTGGCTAGGAACTCTAGTACTATGTTAAATAACAGTGGGGAGAGTGGGCATACCTGTCTAGTTCCCGATCTCAGAGGAAAAGCTTTCAGCTTCTCGCTGTTCAGTATAATGTTGGCTGTGGGTTTATCATATATGGCCTTTATTATGTTGAGGTACATGCCCTCTATTCCCATTTTGCTGAGAGTTTTTATCATGAATGGATGTTGAATTTTGTCAAATGCTTTTTCAGCATCTATGGAGATGATCATGTGGTTTTTTTCTTTCTTTTTGTTGATGTGGTGGATGATGCTGATGGATTTTCGAATGTTGTACCATCCTTGCATCCCTGGGATGAATCCCACTTGGTCATGGTGTATGATCCTTCTGATATGCTGTTGAATTCTGTTTGCTAATATTTTATTGAGTATTTTTGCGTCTAAATTCATCAGGGATATTGGTCTGTAATTTTCTTTTTTGGTGGGGTCTTTGCCTGGTTTTGGTATTAGGGTGATGTTGGCTTCATAGAATGAGTTTGGGAGTATTCCCTCCTCTCCTATTTTTTGGAAAACTTTAAGGAGTATGGGTATTATGTCTTCTCTGCGTGTCTGATAAAATTCCGAGGTAAATCCGTCCTGCCCCGGGGTTTTGTTCTTGGGTAGTTTTTTGATTACCATTTCAATTTCTTTGCTCGTAATTGGTTTGTTTAACTTTTGTGTTTCTTCCTTGGTCAGTTTTGGGAGGTTGTATTTTTCTAGGAAGTTGTCCATTTCTTCTAGGTTTTCCAGCTAGTTCACATGTAGGTTTTCATAGTAGTCTTTAATAATTCTTTGTATTTGTGTGGAGTTCGTCGTGATGTTTTCCATTCTCATTTCTTATTCTGTTGATTTGTGTTGATTCTCTTTTTCTCTTAATAAGTTTGGCTAGAGGCTTATCTATTTTATTTTCTCAAAGAACCAGCTCTTTGTTTTGTTGATTTTTGCTATTGTTTTATTCTTCTCAAGTTTGTTTATTTCTTCTCTGATCTTTATTATTATGTCCCCCCTTCTGCTGACTTTAGGCCTCATTTGTTCTTCTTTTTCCAGTTTCGATAATTGTGATGTTAGACTATTCATTTGGGATTGTTCTTTCTTCTTCAAGTATGCCTGGATCGCTATATACTTTCCTCTTAAGACTGCTTTCACTGCATCCCACAGAAGTTGGGGCTTTGTGTTGTTGTTGTCATTTGTTTCTATATATTCCTTGATCTCTATTTTGATTTGTTCATTGATCCATTTATTATTTTGAAGCATGTTGTTAAGCCTCCATGTGTTTGTGAGCCTTTTTGTTTTCTTTGTAGAATTTATTTCTCATTTTATACCTTTGTGGTCTGAAAAATTAGTTGGTAGCATTTCAATATTTTGGAATTTACTGAGGCTCTTTTTGTGAGCTAGTATGTGGTCTATTCTGCAGAATGTTCCATGTGCACTTGAGAAGAATGTATATCCTGTTGCTTTTGGATGCAGAGTTCTATAGATGTCTATTAGGTCCATCTATTCTAGTGTGTTGTTCAGTGCCTCTGTGTCCTTACTTATTTTCTGCCTGGTGGATCTATCTTTTTGGGTGAGTGGTGTGTTGAAGTCCCCTAAAATGAATGCATTGCAGTCTATTTCCCTCTTTAGTTCTGTTAGTATTTGTTTCACATATGCTGGTGCTCCTGTGTTGGGTGCATATATATTTAGAATGGTTATATCCTCTTGTTGGACTGAGCCCTTTATCATTATGTAATGTCCTTCTTTATCTCTTGTTACTTTCTTTGTTTTGAATTCTATTTTGTCTGATATTAGTACTACAACCCCTGCTTTCTTCTCACTGTTCTTTGCCTGATATATGTTTTTTCATCCCTTGGCTTTTAGTCTGTGCATGTCTTTGGGTTTGAGGTGAGTTTCTTGTAAGCAGCATATAGATGGGTTTTGCTTTTTTATCCATTCTATTACTCTGTGTCGTTTGATTGGTGCATTAAGTCCATTTACATTTAGGGTGACTATTGAGAGATATGTACTTATTGCCATTGCAGGCTTTAGATTCGTGGTTACCAAAGGTTCAGGGTTAGCCTCTTTAGCATCTTACTGCCTAACTTAGCTCCCTTATTGAGCTGTTGTATACACTGTCTGGAGATTCTTTTCTTCTCTCCCTTCTTATTCCTCCTCCTCCATTCTTCAAATGTTGTGTGTTTTGTTCTGTGCTCTTTTTAGGAGTGCTCCCATCTAGAGCAGTCCCTGTAGCATGCCCTGTAGAGGGGTTTGTGGGAAGCAAATTCCCTCAGCTTTTTCTTGTCTGGGAATTGTTTAATCCCACCATCATATTTAAATGATAGTTGTGCTAGATAAAGTATCCTTGGTTCAAGGCCCTTCTGTTTCATTGTATTAAATATAACATGCCATTCTCTTCTGGCCTGTAGGGTTTCTGTCGAGAAGTCTGATGTTAGCCTGATGGGTTTTCCTTTATAAGTGACGTTTTTCTCTCTAGCTGCCTTTAAAACTCTTTCCTTGTCCTTGATCCTTGCCATTTTAATTATTATGTGTCTTGGTGTTGTCCTCCTTGGATCCTTTCTGTTGGGGGTTCTGTGTATTTCCATGGTCTGTTCGATTATTTCCTCCCCCAGTTTGGGGAAGTTTTCAGCAATTATTTCTTCAAAGACACTTTCTATCCCTTTTCCTCTCTCTTCTTCTTCTCATACCCCTATAATACGAATATTGTTCCTTTTGGATTGGTCACATAGTTCTCTTAGTATTGTTTTGTTCCTGGAGATCCTTTTATCTCTATGTCAGCTTCTATATGTTCCTGTTCTCTGGCTTCTATTCCTTCAATGGCCTCTTGAATCTTATCCATTCTGCTTATAAATCCTTCCAGGGTTTGTTTCACTTCTGTGATCTCCTTCCTGACATCTGTGATCTCCCTCCGGACTTCATCCCATTGCTCTTGCATTTTTCTCTGCATCTCTGTCAGCATGTTCATGATTTTTATTTTGAATTCTTTTTCAGGAGGACTGGTTAGGTCTGTCTCCTTCTCAGGTGTTGACTCTGTGATCTTTGTCTGCCTGTATTTTTACCTTTTCATGGTGATAGAGATAGTTTGCAGAGCTGGTATGAGTGACAGCTGGAAGAGCTTTCTATCTTGTTGGTTTGTGGCCTTCCTCTCCTGGAATAATAGCGACCTCTAGTGGCTTGTGCTGGGCAGCTGTGTGCAGACAGGGCTTCTGCTTCCTGCACAGCTGCTATGGAGTTTATCTCTGCTTTTGTCCTGGGCATGTCCTGGCTCGGGCTGGTGCTCCAAAATGGTGGAGCCCTATTGGAGGGGGAGCGGCCAGGAGGCTATTTATCTCTGTAAGGGGCCTCTGTGCTCCCTGCTGCCCAGGGGTTAGAGTGCCCAGAGAACCCCAGATTCCCTGCCTCTGGACTAAGTGTCCTGCCCTGCCCCTTTAAGACTTCCAAAAAGCACTCTCCAAACCAAAACAACAACAGCAACAACAGCAACAACAACAAAAAATTACATAAATAATTAAAAAAAGAAAGAAAGAAAAACACACGATTTTCTTTATCCTCTGGCGCCAGTCTCAGGCACCCACTCACTGGTCTTGCTTCCCTGTTTCCCTAGTATTGGTGTCCCTGTCGCTTTAAGACTTCCAAAAAGCACTCACCAAAAAAAAAAAAAAAAAAAATGGCCACTCCCGTTTGTTCTCTGGCGTGGTCCTCAGGCACCCACTCACCGGTCCTGCCACTCTGTTTCCCTAGTATACAGGGCCCCACGCATGCACTGTGTCTGCGCTGTGGTCCGTATGCCTGGGGGTGGGCATTCAGCAGTCCTGGGATCCTTCTCCCTCCCGCTCAGATCTCTCTCCTACTGCCCAGAGCTGGGGGTAGGGGCGCTCCGGTACCGCCAGGCCAGGGCTTGTATCTTACCCCCTTCTTGAGGCGCTGGGTTCTCATAGGTGTGTATGTGGTCTGGATGTTGTCCTGTGTCCTCTGGTCTCTATTTTAGGAAGAGTTGTCTTTGTTATATTTTCATAGCTATATGTGGTTTTGGGAGGAAATTTCTGCTGCTCTACTCATGCCGCCATATTGATTCCCTCTTTTTAATCTCTTTTGAGTTAATTTTTGTGTATGGAACAAAATAGGGGTCCAGGATCATTCTTTTGTAGATGGCCATCCAGTTATCCCAGTGCCATTTGTTGAAGAGCCCTTCTCCCACTGTATATTCTTGGCTGTTTTGTTAAAAATTTATTGACCATCTATGCATATGTTTATTTCTGAACTCTTCACTCTGTCCCATTGATCTGTGTGTCTGTTTTTATGCCAATACCTTCCTTTTTTTTATTACTATAGCTTTGTAATTTAGTTTAAAATCAGGAAGTCTGATGCTTCCAGCTTTGTTATTCTTTTCCAAGATTGTTTTGGCTTTTGGGGATCTTTTCTGGTTCCACACAAATTTTAGGATGTTTTTTCCTATTTTTGTGAAAAATGTCATTTAAATTTTGATAGGAATTGCACTCTCTGGATATGAATCCATAGATCACTTTGGGGGTCAGGACATTTAAAAAAAATACTAATTCTTTTGAGCTTCTTCTGATACATTCTCCACTTCAGCATCTGGGTCACCTTTCTAAAAGGTAATTCTGGGCATGCCTCACTCCTGCTTCTCCTTCCTTGACCCCCACTGCCTTCAGAATAAAGATCTACCTCATCTCTGATCATGCTTCTATCTGTACCTTTTCCTTCTTATGATTATATTACAGCCTGATTGAGAATGAAACTTCAGAACACTCCTAAAGCAAGTGTGTTCTTTGAAGAAGGTTTCAAGTAGTTTTTCTCATAATTCCTGCCTCTCAACAAATAGCACTGAAGTTTCAATTTCCTCTGGATCCAACTGCAATGGATATATTGCAATTACAGAATTAGAAGCATGGCACGCCTTCATGGTTATGTAATTGACTGATTATGTGGTCCAATTATAGCTATCACCAACTTGGACTTGAGCCTTTGTTCACATGGCTCCCTTCCCTAGTCAGGATAACAGCTACTGGAGGGCAGATCTTTGCAATGTTCACAGCTTCTCTTAGACAGAACCCTCACAGCAAAAGAATTTATATCATGCTCCAGTAACTGGCACAAACAATTATAAAGTTCTATTTTAATATTCCTCTTAAAAATTATGAAGTTCATAAAACACCCATTTGTTTATTCACCTGATACATCTTCAATGTCTACCATGTGAGAAGTACTACTTTGAGTGGTGGGATTCAAAGATAAATAAAGTGTGGCCCTTTCTCTAAATAGGCAGTGGAAGAAATATAAAGATAACTATTATTTAATATTTTCCAATAGTAAGGAGGAGGATAAATTGTCATTTCTCATGCTAATATTTCTAACCTGGGAGTTATACAGAGGGTAAAAAGAGAACTTTCATTTATTTATTCAATTAAAAACAGTTATTGAATGTGTATTTTCTACCAGGGTCTGTGTGAGGATCTATGGGAAAAGAGATGAGCAGAAGGTAAAATAATACCCTATTTCTTGCCTTCAAAGAAATAGTGGTCTAATGGAAGGTGAGGCTGTGAAATAGTTCAGTGAAAAAGTGTAACTATGTTAATCACTTTAATGTGGAAAAGCCTGATACTATAAGAACACTTAACAGTGGGATTTGATGTTACCAGGATTGGCCAGGGAAGGCATCCTTGCGGGAGTTGATGGTAAAACTTGGATCCAAAGAGTAGTTCGGAGTTTACTAGACAGAGAGGCAGGGAAGAGTGTGCTTCTGGCTAGGGAACAACTTGCACTAGAGTTCGCAGGAAGGAAGCAACATAAAAACTCTTAAGGTTCTGATAGCACCTCCAGTCAGAACAGAGAGGACAGGAAATGTAGGTAGCAGGAAGGCTTTGAGGAACTGCTGAAGAGTGTTAAGCAGGGATGGGAGAAGCACAGGGAGTGGGTTTGAATGGGACAGAATGGAGTTCAGTGCTCTAAACAGATGCGTTCCGTAAGGATAACTGGCTACCTTGTGGAGAATTGACTGGAAGAGATAGCAGTGACTATGGGAGGCTCTCACAAGGGTCCACGTGTGAGATGATGATACTGTTGAATAGGATGGTAATAATGCAGATGAAGAGAAGTTGACATTATGAAGATAATTAGGATGCAAAATTGTTAGAACTTGGTAGATTAGTTATAGTGAGGAAAAGGTAGATGTCTTGTTTTCTAACTTGGTAACATGGAAAGATGGGCTAACCATTATCTGAGATAGAGAACAGTCTATGAAAATGTTTACTTATTTGTCTATCTGTTGGATGCCTTTCCTCATTTTTTTATATGTCAAATACTAAATAGGGTCAAACCAGGATTTGCAAATATTAAGCTCAATATTAATCCAATTTTATTCCTCTAATTTTTTTTCTTGTAAGAAATTAAACTGATCAACTCTCTAACATCAGAAAGCACTTCATACATCATGTTTGCATAGAAGGGTAATGGGCACACAGCCTATCATAGGTTGACATCTGAGCAAGCCCACAATCCCATCAGTAGTTCACTAGTTCAATACGATCCAAATATAAAATATCCAGAAGATAATGCCAGAGATGTGATTGCTAAACATAGGATCCTTAAACAGGACTGACAACTTAGAGGCAAACTTATGTCATGAGCTTTATATGCCAGGAGTCGAAAGAAAACACTGAGGGTTGAATTAATTAATGTGTCAGCTCTTATTAAAGCAGTTCAAACCTCTCAAATAAATGATGGTGGTTTTAGGGGATATGTTTTGCTTCTAGGGAATTCATATTTGTGTTCAGCACAAAATGAGTTACAATGAATGATCACCACTCTGCCATGAAAACTCCATAATCAGTTTTGAAGAGACATTTCAGCCTTAAATTCAAAGGCAAGGAGTTAAATTAACTGTAATAAACTGAATTAGCTATAACTATCAGTGTTAAAGATTCTGTAAATAGGGATTATATTTTTCGGAAAAAATTGAAAAATCATTGAAATTTGGTATCAAATAACTTATGTTAAAGAGGGTAAATACAATTATTATTTAAGGCTACTTTCTGATTTTAGAAGAATGGATAATATGACTGAAAATGAGGGAAAAGAATGGGATGATGATGATGATAATGATGATACTGGTAATAACAATGAAAAATAAGAAGGAGCTTTCTAAGAGCCGGAATACTCTACATGGATCAGTTGCTCATTAATCTCTCTAAGCATCCTTAGGGGCAGATGCTGCTATTTCCATTTTATAGATGACAAAACTGAGGAAGGAGACTCTAAGCAGTGAGGCATAGATGAGGCAGCTTGTGTAGTTAAGCAAGGTCTTAAATCTAAGTAGTCTAATTTCAGAATCTGTGATTTGACCCACTACCATACTCTGAATGGTAACTTTATTTCAGCATCACCAAACTCTGGTGTGATTGCGTGTTTGAAGTTTTGAATGTAAATGAGAGAGAGAAAACATCCCTTTCCCTGACATATACCCACTGTGAAAACGCTGTACAAAAATAAACAGGAAACACTTTATAATACAAGCCTGAGATGGATTCCTCCCCTTTAGTGAAGGGCTCCTCTATGATTCACTGCTAACCAGGGATTCTGGTAGAACTCAGAACAGATATATTTAAATGCAATAATTGAAAATTTTAGAGTTGACTCTGTGGTACCCTGTGACCTGAAAGGCAAAAGCATGCTGAGAGGAAGAATTTACAAATGACTTGTCCTCTGGGAAAAAAAAAAAAAAGAAAAAATAGAGAGAGAGGGGAAAAACAAAGCAAATTGTTGTGGGATCCTAAATGTAACATGTAATTCGTAAACGGGCCTTTGGGCTGTTCCTTATGCTGTTCACCTGAGCTCATTAATTAGCATTTCAGTATGTTTTTTGTTCCTGGGGAAATGAGGATATGGTGTGGTATAGTAGGGGAAGCCTTGCTTCTAGCCTAAGACAAGAAGGGCAGCTCTGTTTCACAACTTAGCAGTTATGTGACTTGACCAAGTTATGGTAACTTCTCTATTCTTTGCTAGTCTCATGTGAAAAATGGAGATTTTAACTCTGACTACATCTAAGCATTCTTTTGAAGATTAAATTATAAATATATAATTATATTTCAACCAATATATGTATCTCAAGCTCTTGAAACAGGGCCTGACACATAACACATGTTCAAAAGATGCTCACAATGACTATTGTCATGTGACCTTCAAGTAAAAGATTGTTAGGGTCTGCAAATAAGAACTCAGGATGCTATTTATTTATTAATGAATCTTAACTTTCAGAGTGAATGAAAATGTGTCCTTTAGATTTCTAGACTTTTAATGAAAGCATTTTTTGGGACAATAAAAACAATTGAGAGTAATTTAAATTTAACTATTTCATTTTTTAATTAAAAATTGCTCACGGGTTATATTGATGGTAAACAGGGTAAAGAGAAACCACTTTCCAGACAGCAGCCTGAGGCTGTTGCTGAGTGGGTACCCTGATCCCAGGCTGTGCTTGGAAGCTCTGACTGCTTTGTGTCAAAGCAAGAGTAATTGACATGCTAGTAAACACAGGCTGAAAAATGACCTTGACTTTCACTTGGGAAGTTGATTTTGCTATCCTTTACCTGATAGAACAAAGACTATACAATAAATAAAACACTATTTAAAAAAAAAACCCAACAACATCCTCATGGGGCATATGCTGAGCAAATACGTTACGTGGGTATATTACTCTTTTGTAGGTGTTATAATTTCATTTACTGATACAAACAAATATGAATGCGATTTCTCAGAGGTTGTTTGCCTCCATTTAGAATAATATGCTATGTGGATATCAATATATATGTTTTTGGTAAAAATAACATAAACTCAAAAGCCATTATTGTAATATATTCCATACAAAGCAAGATACCACAATTCTATGATCTGGTATCTCAGTGCTAAAATAGATGGGATTTTGTGTGTGACATTAATTCAATGATTTATTAATCATTATTTTTCCTCCTATCACCAAAATCTAGTATTTCATGACATTTTTCTCATTGGTTTATAATGCCATGGAATAGAATTCTTAGAGGTAACATTATAGTGGGATTCTTATAGAATGAGATTTACAAGGCTGAAAATTCATTATCTTAATGTTTTTCCTTGAAAATAGCACATTAACCAACCAGATCTGGCACGTATTTTTATATTTTGTTCCATCATCATCTCTTTGGCATCATCATCTCATGTGTTCGTGGTCACTGCGTGCTGCTGCCGTCTGCAGCTAATAAATTTGGGGTTGGATTTCTTGCTTGGACAGGACCTTTGTTGGCATATAAGATCCAGGTAGAAAGTCCATTTTACCAATAATGGACACTTTTTCAGGCAGTATTAAACAATATTATTGCCATTGTGTATGCTATGAACTGCAGTAACTTGAAAATAATCATGGTCTTAGTATACCAGTAAATTAGAGATTCAGAGCAGTATAAATTTTTCAGGTAAACTTTTGTCATGGAATCTATTATAAACTTTACTCTAGTATTTTTTATAACTTCCTTGAATAGCAAAAATAAATAGAATATTAAAAATGATAAATTTAGTTTTTTTCAAAGACGTTAATAACCAAATATTAAAAATAGCAAGAGTGGGGAGCAGGAGCCTGGATGGCAGCATGACTAGGGCAGTGGAAATCTCCTCCCAAAACCATATATATTTTTGAAAATACAACTATTCCTCAAAGACAGACCAGTGGATACAGTACAACAGCAAGGCTACATCTACATCTGCAAGAACTCAGCATCTCCTGAAAATAAAATCACACAAAAGAAAGCAGACCAACCAAATACTAACTAAAGGCAAAAAATAAAATAAACTACTCACAAAAGCAGTCAAAGGAAACATAAAAGAGTACAGAATAAAAGACCTAACATATAAAGAATGGACGAGGAGGAATAAGAAGGGAGAGAAATAAAGAATCATCACACTGTGTTTATAACACGTTAATAAGAGAGTTAAATTAGATGGCTAGATAGTAAAGAAGCTACCCTTGAACCTTCAATAACCACAGATTCAAAGCCTGTAATGGCAATAAGTACATATCTTTCAATAATCACTCTAAATGTAAATGAACAGAATGCACCAATCAAAAGACACTGACTAACAGAATGGATAAAAAAGCAAGACCCATCCATATGCTGCTTACAAGAGACTCAACTCAAACCCAAAGATATACACAGAGTAAAAGTCAAGGGATGGGAAAATATATTTCATGCAAATAGTAGGGAGACAAAAGCAGGTGTTGCAGTACTTGTATCAGACAAAATAGACTTCAAAACAAAGAAAATAACAAGAGATAAAGAAGGACATTAAATAATGATAAAGGGGTCAGCCCAACAAGAGGATATAACAATTATAAATATATATGCACCCAATACAGGAGCACCAACATACGTGAAACAAATACTAACAGAATTAAAGGAGGAAATAGAATGCAATGCACTCATTCTATGAGACTTCAACACACAACTCACTCCAAAGGATAGATGAACCAGACAGAAAATAAGTAAGGACACAGAGGCACAGAACAACACACTAGAACACATGGACTTAACAGACATCTACAGAACTCTACACCCCAAAGCAGCAGGATACAATCTTCTCGAGTATAAATGGAACATTTTCCAGAATAAACCACATACTAGGCCATAAAAAGAGCCTCAGTAATTTCAAAAAGATTGAAATTCTACCAACGAACTTCTCAGACCACAAAGGCATAAATCTAGAAATAAATTGTACAAAAAGACTCACAAAAACATGGAGGCTTAACAACATGGTTCTAAATAATCAATGGATCAATGACCAAATTAAAAGAGAGATCAAGCAATATATGGAGACAAATGACAACAACAGACTAAAGCCCCAATTTCTGTGGGATGCAGCGAAATCAGTTCTAAGAGGAAAGTGTATAGCAATCCAGGCCTATTTAAAGAAGGAAGGACAATCCCAAATGAATAGTCTAAAGTCACAATTATTGAAACTGGAAAAAGAAGAAAAAATGAAGCCCAAAGTCAGCAGAATGAGGGATATAATAAAGATCAGAGAAGAAATAAATAAAATTGAGAAGAATGAAAAAATATAGAAAAAAATCAATGAAACCAAGAGCTGGTTTTTTGAAAAAATTAACAAAATAGACAAGCCCCTGGCCAGACTTATCAAGAGGAAAAGAGAATCTACACACATCAACAGATTCAGAAATGAGAAAGGAAGAATCAAGACAGACCCCACAGAAACACAAAAAAATTACTAGAGAATACTATTAAAATATGCTAACAAGCTGGAATACCTAGAAAAAATGGACAACTTTCTCGAAAAATACAACCTTCCAAGACTAACCAAGGAAGGAACAGAAAATCCAAACAGACCAGTTACCAGCAAAGAAAATGAATCTGTAATCAAAAAACTACCCAAGAACAAAACCCCTGGACCAGATGAATGCACCGCTGAATTTTATTAGACATATAGAGAAGACATAATACCCATTCTCCTTAAAGTTTTCCAAAAAATAGAAGAGAGGGAATACTTCCAAACTCATTCTAAGAAGCCATCATCACTCTAATACCAAAACCAGGCAAAGAACCCAACAAAAAAGAAAATTACAGACCAATATCCCTGATGAACATAGATGCAAAAATACTCAACCAAATATTAGAAAACCAAATTCAAAAATACATCAAGAGGATCATACACCATGATCAAGTGGGATTCATCCCAGGGATGCAAGATGGTGAAACATTTGAAAATCCATCAACATCATCCACATGAACAAAAAGAAGGACAAAAACCACATGATCATTTCCATAGATGCTGAAAAAGCATTTGACAAAATTCAACATCCATTCATGATAAAAACTCTCAAAAAATAGGTATAGAGGACAACTACCTCAACATAATAAAGGCCATATATGATAGACCCACAGTGAACATCATACTGAACAGTGAGAAGCTGAAAGCTTTTCCTTTAAGACCAGTAACAAGACAGGGATGCCCACTCTCCCCACTGTTATTCAACATAGTACTGGAGGTCGTAGCCATGGCAGTCAGACAAAACAAAGAAATACAAGTAATCCAGATTGGTAAAGAAGAGGTCAAACTGTCACTATTTGCAGATGACATGATATTGTACATAGAAAACCCTAAAGACCCCACTCCAAAACTACTAGAATACCTGAAATGAGCAAAGTTGCAGGACACAAAATTAATACACAGAAATCTGTTGCTTTCCTATACAATAATGATGAACTAACAGAAAGAGAAATCAGGAAAACAATTCCCCTCACAATTGCATCAAAAAAAAAAAATACCTAGGAATAAACCTAACCAAGGAAGTGAAAGACCTATACCCTGAAAACTATAAGATACTCTTAAGAGAAATTAAAGAGGACACTAACAAATGGAAACTCATTCCATGCTCTTGGCTAGGAAGAATTAATATTGTCAAAATGGCCATCTTGCCTAAAGCAATCTACAGATTCAATGCAATGCCTATCAAAATACCAACAAAATTCTTCAGTGAACTGGAACAAATAGTTTTATAATTCATATGGAACCACAAAAGACCCCGAGTAACCCCGAATAACCTAAGAAATACTTAGAAGGAAGAAAAAAGGAGGGGGGATCTCACTTCCCAACATCAAGCTCTAATACAAAGCCACAGTAATCAAGACAATTTGGTACTGGCACAAGAACAGACCCAGAGACCAGTGGAACAGAATAAAGAGCCCAGATATTAACCCAAGCATGTATGCTCAATTAATATATGATAAAGGAGCCATGGACATACAATGGGGAAATGACAGTGTCTTCAACAGCTGGTGTTAGCAAAACTGGAGAGCTACATGTAACAGAATGAAACTGGATAATTGTCTAACCCCATACACAAAAGTAAATTCGAAATGGATCAAAGACCTGAATGTAAGTCATGAAACCATAAAACTCTTAGAAAAAACATAGGCAAAAATCTCTCAGACAAAAACATGAGTGACTTCTTCACGAATATATATTTCCAGGCAAGGGAAACAAAAGCAAAAATGAACAGGTGGGACTACATCAAACTGAAAAGCTTCTGTACAGCAAAGGACACCAATAGAACAAAAAGGTATCCTACAGTATGGGAGAATATATTCACAAATGACAGATCTGATAAGGGTTGACATCCAAAATATATAAAGAGCTCAACCACCTCCAAGAACAAAAAGCAAATAATCTAATCAAAAATGGTCAGAGGAACTGAACAGACAGTTCTCCAAAGAAGAAATTCTGATGGCCAACAGACACATGAAAAGATGCTCCACATCACCAGTCATCAGAGAAATGCAAATTGAAACCACAATGAGATATCACCTCACACTAGTAAGGATCACCACCATCCAAAAGACAAGCAACAACAAATGTTGGTGAGGATGTGGAGAAATTGGAACCCTCCTACACTGCTGGTGGGAATGTCAATTACTTCAACCATTGTGGAAAGCAGTATGGAGATTCCTCAAAATGCTCAAAATAGAAATACCATTTGACCCAGGAATTCTACTCCTAGGAATTTACCCTAAGAATTCAGGAGCCCAGTTTCAAAATGACATATGCACCCCTATGTTTATTGCAGCACTAATTACAATAGTCAAGAAATGGAAGCAACCTAAGTGCCCATCAGTAGATGAATGGATAAGGAAGATGTGGTACATATACACAATGGAATATTATTAAGCCATAAGAAGAAAACAAATCCTACCATTTGCAGCAACATGGAGGGAGCTAGAGGGTATTATGCTCAGTGGAATAAGTGAGGCAGAGAAAGACAAGTATCAAATGATTTCACTCATCTGAGGAGTATAAGAACAAAGAAAAAAGTGAAGGAGCAAAACAGCAGCAGACTCACAGAACCCAAGAATGGACTAACAGTTACCAAAAGGAACGGGTCTGAGGAGGATGGGTGGGAAGGGAGGGATAAGGGCGTGGGGGTGAAGAAGGAGGGCATTACGATTAGCATGCAAAATGTGTGGAGGGGGCACAGGGAAGGCTGTACAACACAGAGATGACAAGTAGTGATTCTATAGCATCTTACTACACTGATGGACAGTGACTGCAATGGGGTATGTGAGGGGAACTTGGTAATGGGGGAAGTCTAGAAAACAAAATGTTCCTCATGTAATTGTAGATTAATGAGACCCTCCCAAAAAAATTAGCATGAGTGAGTAGCTATTAGTCATAGATGCTTAACATAAATGAACTCAGTGTGACCAGCTCATCCAGTTTTTCTTGATTGAAATTTTGATTCTGAGTAAAATCACTTACATTTTAAAAACTGGCAGTTAACTTAAAAATTATTAGGAGTTCTAAACAAGAAAAACAACAAAAAAGAACCTATCTATGGACACTGTAAGGTTTACAGATTACCAGTTAGCCTTTTTAGAATAACATGGTATATTACATATGAAGTTAGTGATGTCTAAAGAAATTCAGTTAACTTGCCCAAAGCACTGTGCTTAGATGACTTCGTTATACTTACCATACCATATCATAACATAATTTATAACAAACTCATAGTCACAGTCAGACTGAATTAAGTAATTACATGTGTGTGTGACACATCAGTGTGTCAGTGAAGTATCTTCATGTACGTACATTGTGCTGAATTCCAGCCCATTACCTCATTTTCTTCTCCCAATCAGCACCTTTTACTAGGAAAGAAACTCTCAAACCAAATCCTTACATAAAGAAGGAAACAATAATCGTTATGGTAGAGTACTCAGAACAAAGTACAGAATTTGCTGCTCAAAGCCTAGGATTGGCTCTGATACGCTGTTTAGGTGAAAGACTGGTATATTTTCTTTCTTATTTGAAAGGAGAATTTGGTAATAATCATAGCCTTACCTACAGAAAGTTACTGTTTTCTATTTTTCAAATTATCTCTACGTTCTTTACCTTTGTTGCTTTGGTGACTAAGGGATAAACAAACTGCGGCAGTTAGAGTGTTTACAAAACACTGTATGTTCTTATTCTGTAAGAACAGGTTGCCTTTTGAAATCCCATTCACATATTCCTTTTTTACTGGCCTCCCCACTTAAGTCTCTATTGTTTCTGTGCTTCTCTAGTAAGTAAATGTTTTATGCTTACTTTTTTCACAGTGAAACAATTCCCTAAACTTTCAGTTAATTTTCCCTCCTGTATTTCTCAACTCATAAAAATATTTACTCCATTGCTTTCTTATCAAATTATTTTGAAATGAAGGAGAGAAAAAACCCGGAAAATAAGTGTTATTTAAAATAAAAAAACACTACACTATAGTTGATAGGATGAAAGCATTAGGGGATATAAAATTACTTTGCACTGTTATCATCATTATGGAAATGTTGGGATATGTTCATTCTGCTTTATCTTGTCATATAAACGTGCTTTGTTTCCTAAAATATAAATCTATTGTGCACAGAAATACTAAACTTGCAGTACAACTTCATAGCATAGAACCATAGCTTATAATTTACTTTGGAAATCATAAAATTTGCTCTATGGCATACAATTTACAGATACTGTTGATAAACACTCATGGTATTGTGACAGAATTGATTGATTCAATGCTTATGGTCTTTTCATTTTAGAGCCATTATCCATTCATTAAAATATTATTGTTCAAAATAACTTCATTCAGTATTCAAGAATGTCATAGGGTCCTTTGTAAATGTTCATGGACTTGTAAAATAAATTGCTACTTTCCTTTCTTTGATGACAGATGAATGCAAAATATATTTGCACTAAAAGAATATCTACCAATTCACATGGTATAAGGGGACAAATACCATCTACAGCATCTGGAATGTTCAAGTGAAGTGTCCTCATACTATGAAACTGTAGTCTGGTGGCCTGGATGAGAGAAAGTCTAAAGAAGCCAGGAAAGCCTTATAATTATGATATATTTCCATTTATATGACTTACCCATCAAGGAAATTCTTAAAAATTTCCACAAATAAGGACACAGAAGCACATAATTGAATTGTTTTAAGTTATGATTGCAAAAACAGGCAGCTAAAATAGAATGTTAACAAAGTCTTTGAATCTCCTTTGGATCCCACAGGGGAAACCACTAAAGCATATTTTGTTTTTTACACCTGTTGTTGTACCCCATTTCCCCAAATGCCAAATTGAGCACTGGCAACTTTGAGCTAATATTTTGCTTTCCAACTCTCACTGGGCAGTTTGATAAAGAGCACTGTTCTTCAGTTATCCCTGCCATTCATCACAGGAGACTTGATACCTGTTTTTGCATCTGTTAGAGGTTAAGGACCTCATCTATGAAATGGGAGTGTGGGGAAGATAGCTGTATGGTGCTCATCACTTTTGTTTGTTCCAGGATGATTTCATTCTCCACTTACAACAAACACTTCTTTTTTAAAGTTATCCTTATTTTCTCCCTGGCTTTATTTACAAATGAACGTTCCTTCTCCATTTGACAATAAGCTTCATTCAAGTCAGTCACCACGTCTTAGGAATATTTATATGCTGACTCAGGCTTGGCATAGGAGTTGAATGCAGTATGCCCTCAGTGGCTTATTGACCAAATGGGATAAAGACACTCTCAAGTATGAAATGTTAAAACTAATGAGCAAACAGGGGCTCAATATAATTTCATTTTAATATTTTAGCTAAGATGTAAACCCTAATGATTTCTAAAGCTTATAAAGATGGAAACTTCACTTTCTTCCATGTTTTAAGCTTATATGCATTTTTTAGAAGTATTCACCTGTTCTTAAATTTCCAATCTCTAGCTTGAAATAGGCTGGAGAGTCTCACATACTTAACCTTGAAACATAATTATGTTTATTCCTTTGCAAAGTCAGAATATAAAGATGATCATCATTGTTAGAAATAAAGTCAAGTAATTATATATGGCCTTGTGAATGGAATTAGAAAACTTAGTGAAGATTCAAGATGACTACCATTATTTCTTAAGCACAAGCTAGTATTCAGAGGAATCTTTGGGCGATGTTTTTACCTAATTCAGTAAAGTAGAAATCTAACTTTCACATATTTCAAAGAAGTATAGTTCAAATTTATTTGCAACCAGTTTTCAAGGACAGCAAAATGATTACAGAATCCATAACTACTTGAATAACTTACCAATTCTATTTCTGGCTTTACATTATTGAGAATTTCTCTCACATGTGAACAAAGAGACTTGTACTGTATAAGAATGTTCTCTGGAATATAATCTTTAATAATAATTAAGCTAAATTCTCATCATTAAGTAAATGTATAAGCAAAATTTAGTACATGTAAAATGGAATAGTATACAGAAAATACAAGCAAGCAATTCAATTCATACAAGAGATTTTAAAATGTAATACTGAGTTAAAAAATATGTGTGTTTACAGATGAAGGTTGAGCTATTTAAGTAATATGAACATGCAAATACACAAATCAAAATTATTTATAAGTGTATACATGTGTGTATATAACACTTAAAATGGATTAGAAGGATTGAAATTACATTGGTAAGGATACTTTGGAAACTAGGAAGAAGACTTGAATTTAGGGTAGCAATAAAAGGAGACTTTTGAGATATACTTACCAAAGTATTTACATATTTTAAAAGATTAGAAACAAGTATACAAATATAAGTAATTATTTGTTACAGGGATATATGCTTTTGTTTTTTTCTTTTATACATTTGCAATTCTAAAAAAGTAGTTTTCAGAAATTTAGAGTAGTGAGGGCCATTACTTCTATGCAAAATATTTTTTTCTGAAATTGAATTTTAAATATCAGCAACACTAAGAATGAACCATAGGAGGCAGATTCAAGATGGTGGCGTGAGAGGTGAGATACAGAACTCCTCCCAAAACAACACATAACACAAAAATATAATTAATACAACTAATCCTAATAAAGCAACAAGAAAGAAAGCTGCACCAGATTGCATACACCTGGAGAATGGAGCACTCCTTATGAAATAGTGTAACATACCAAAGCCTTGATCTGGCAGAAACCAGGCCCTTCCCCCACCCCAGCTCGCCAGTGGGAGGAAGAGAAACAGAGCCAGAAGTGGGTGGAAGCTTAGGACTGCATAACACTCAGCCCTGGAGATCTGCTTTGGGAGCCCAAACCTACATCACATGGTAGACTGGAGATTAATGGGGTTGGAAAGCTAATACAGGTGGAATACTTGGAGAGACAGAGATTCCAGCCATTTGTGGAGGACAGGGATCCACATCCGGCTATTCTGGGACAAAGGGAAGGTGGGAAGTCTGAGAGGCTTCCTAGCAGCAAGAGGGCTGCTGAAGAGGCAGGGTTTGCACAGAGCTTGCTGCATGGGAGAAGGGACAGGTGGAAAAGATTGGCTGGGCACACCTCGGCCCATTAGGTTGGAAACTTTCAGGAGTTTCAGGTGCTCCATCCCCCTGTCTGGCTACACAGCTCCAAGGCCCCCCCACTGTGATAGGCAGCCTACTGCACCTTCCTCCTGGCCTGCTGGCACCAGTTTGAAAACCAGCAGTCCGTGCCCTGGTGTCAGACCAGCCAGAGGGAGGCCCTGCCTTTGGCAGTTATAGATGCAAAGCAGAGAGGCTTACACCTGTGTGTTTGGCCCACTGGATCTGACAGTGAAATCAGACACTGAAGCCAGGAAGCAGGAAACAGCTCTTTACATGCCACAGGTACCAGTGCTGCTCCCCTGTGAACCTGTACATCACCCCAGGGGCTGAACAGCTGCAGAAACTAGAGCTTCTGGGCACTAGAGGGCACCACATACAAATATGAAAGGTCAAAGGAACTTGGTTCAGAACAAAATCTCACAAACACCAGAAAAAGGCCCAAGTGAAACTGAACTCAGCAATCTTCCTGAAAGAGAGTTCAAAATAAAAATCATAAACATGCTCATGGAAGTACAGAAAAATATTCAAGAACTCAGAGACGAATATAGGATGGACATTCAATCATTAAGAAATTGCCTACCTATCTGAAACTAAACATACAATGATGGGATTTAAAAGATTAGATGTAGTAGAAGAGATGGTAAATGGAACAGGAATTAGAGAAGAGGAATACAAAGAAGCTGAGGCACAGACAGGAAAAAGGTTCTCTAAGAATCAAAGAATATTGAGAGAACTGTGTGACCATTCCAAATGCAACAATATTCACATTATGGGGGTACAAGAAGAAGAAGAGAGAGAAAAAGGGATAGAAAGTATCCTTGAGGAGGTAACTGCTGAAAACTTCCCCAATCCGGGGAAAGAGATAGTCTCTCAAGCCATGGAAGTACACAGATCTCCCAACACAATAGACCAAATGAAGAAAACACCAAGACATATAATAATTACAATGTCAAAGAACAAGGATAAGGAAAGACTTTAAAAGCAGCTAGAGAGAGGAAAAAATATCACATACAAAGGAAAAACTGTCAGGCTATCATCAGAGTTTTCAACAGAAACCTTACAGTCCAGAAGGGAGTGGCATGACATATTTAATGCAATGAAGCAGAAGGGCCTCAAACAAAGAATACTCTACCCAGCAAGATTATTATTTAAATTTGAAGGAGGGATTAAAACAATTTTCAGATAAGCAAAAGCTGAGAGAATTTACCTCCCACAAACCACCTCAACAATGCATTTTGGAGGGTCTGCTCTAGAGGGAAGTACTCCAAAGGCTAAAATAATGTCACCAGAGAAAATAAAATCACAGCAAAGAAAGATCAACCAAATAGTAACTAAAGGCAAAAAACAAAATCAGCTATCCATAAAAGCAGTCAAGGGAAACACAAAAGAGGACAGAATAAAACACCTAACATAGAAAGAATGGAGGAGAAAGAATAAGAAGGGAGAGAAATAAACAGTCATCAGTGTTTATAATAGCATAATAAGTGAGTTAAAGTTAAATGGTTAGATAGTAAAGAAGCTACCCTTGAACCTTTGGTAACCACGAATACAAATCCTGCAAGGGCAATAGGTACATATCTATCAATTATCACCCTAAATGTAAATGAACTGAATGCACCAATCAAAAGACACAGAGTAACAGAATGGATAAAAAAGCAAGACCCATCTATATGCTGCTTACAAGAGACTTACCTCAAACCCAAAGATATGCACAGATTAAAAGTCAATGGATGGAAAAACATATTTCATGCAAACAATAGGGAGGAAAATGCAGGTGTTGCAGTACTTGTATCAGACAAAATAGACTTCAAAAACAAAGAAAGAAACAAGAGATAAAGAAGGACATTACATAATGATAAAGCGATCAGTTCCACAAGAGGATATAACGATTATAAATATCAATGCACCCAACACAGGAGTACTGACATATGTGAAACAAATACTAAAGGAATTAAGGGAGGAAACAGAATGCAATGCATTCACTTTAGGAGACTTCAAAACATCACTCACTCCAAAGGACAGATCAACCAGACAGAAAATAAGTAAGGAGGCAGAAGCACTGAACCACATAAACAGATGGACCTAACAGACATCTACAGAACACTCCATTCAAAAGCAACAGGATACACATTCTTCTCAAGTGCACATGGAACATTTTCAAGAATAGATGACATAGTAGGACACAAAAAGAGCCTCAGTAAATTAAAAAAAGATTGAAATTGTACCAACCAGCTTCTCAGACCACAAAGGTATGAAATTAGAAATAAATTACACAAAGAAAATGAAAAAGCCCACAAACAGATGTTTAAACATGCTCCTAAATAATCAATGGATCAATGACCAAATAAAAACAGAGATCAAGCAATATATGGAGAAAAATGACAACAATGATTGAACATCACAAAATCTGTGGACCACAGCAAATGCCATGCAAAGAGGGATATTGCAATACAAGTCTAAATCAGGAAATAAGAAAAATTCCAAATGAACAGTCTAAACTCACAATTAAAACAAAACTCGAAAAGTAGGAACAAATGAGGCCCAAAGTCAGTAAAAGGAGGGACATAATAAAGATTAGAGCAGTAATAAATAAAATTGAGAAGACTATAACAGTAGAAAGAATCAATGAGAGCAAGAGCTGGTTCTTTGAGAAAATAAACAAAATAAATAAATCCCTTGCCAGACTTATCAAGAAAAAAAGAGTCTACACACACATAAACAGAATCAGAAATGAGAAAGGAAAATCCCTATGGGCACCACAGAAATACAATTATGAGAGCATACAATGAAAAATTAAATGCTAACAAACTGGATAACCTAGAAGAAATGGACAACTTTCCAGAAAAATACAACCTTCCAAGGCTGACCCAGGAAGAAACAGAAAATCTGAATAAACCAATTACCAGCAAGGAAATCGAAATGGTAATCAAAAACTATCTAGGAACAAAACCCCTAAAACCAGATGGTTTCACTGCTGAATTTTATCAAACATTTAGTGAAGACCTAATACCTATCCTCCTCAAAGTTTTCCAAAAAGTAGAAGAGGAAGGAATACTCCCAAACTCATTCTATGAAGCCAGCATCACTCTAATACCAAAACCAGGTAAAGACAACACAAAAAAAGAAAATTACAGATTAATATTCCTGATGAAAATACATGAAAAAATAATTAACAAAATACTAGCAAACCAAATTCAAAAATATATCAAAAAGATCATCCATCATGATCAAATAGGATTTATTCCAGGGATACAAGGACAGTACAACATTCAAAAATCCATTAACATCATCCACCACATCAACAAAAAGGACAAAAACCACATAATCATCCCAACAGATACTGAAAAAGCATTTGACAAAATTCAACATCCATTCATGATAAAAACTCTCAACAAAATGGGTATAGAGGGCAAGTACCTCCAGATACTAAAAGCCATATATGACACAGCCACAGCCAACATTATACTTAACAGTGAGAAGCTGAAAGCTTTTCCTTGAATATCGGGAACAAGACAGGGATGCTCACTCTCCCCACTGTTATTCAACATAGTACTGGAGGTCCTAGCCACGGCAATCAGACAATACAAAGAAATGAAAGGCATCCAGATTGACAAGGAAGAAGTTCAACTGTCCCTGTTTGCAGATGACATGATATTATACATAAAAACCCCTAAAGACTCCACTCCAAAACTATTGTCTAAACCCATACACAAAAATAGATTTAAGATGTATCAAAGACCTGAATGTAAGTTGTAAAACCACAAAACTCTTAGAAGAAAACATAGGCAAAAATTTACTGAATATAAACATGAGCAACTTTTTCCTGAAAGCAACTCCCCTGGCAATGGAAACAAAATAAAAAATGAACAAATGTGTCTACACCATCCTAAAAAGCTTCTGTACAGCAAAGGGCACCATCAGCAGAACAAAAAGGCATCCTACAGTATGGGAGAATATATTTGTAAATGACATATCCGACAAGGGGTTAACATCCAAAATACATAGAGAACTCACAAGACTCAACACCTGAAAAGCAAATAACCCTATTAAAAAATAGGCAGAAGATATGAAGAGACACTTCTCCAAAGAAGAAATTCAGATGGCCAACAGGAACATGAAAAGATGCTCTGCTTCAATAACTATAGGGAAATGTAAATTAAAACAACAATGAGATATCACCTCACACCAGTTAGAAAAGACCATGAATAAAAAATGCTGGCAAGGATGTGGAGAAAAGGGAACCCTCTTATGCTACTGGTGGGAATGTAAATTAGTTCAACGATTGTGGAAAGCAATGTGAAAGTTCCTCAAAAAACTAAAATTAGAAATACCATTTGACCTGGGAATTCCACTCCTAGGAATTTACCCAAAGAAAACAACTTCTCAGATTCAAAAAGACATATGCACCCCAATGTTTATCACAGCAATTTTTACAATAGCCAAGACATGGAAGCAACCTAAGTGTCCATCAGTAGATGAATAGATAAAGAAGAGGTCGTACATATACATAATGGAATACTACTCGGCCGTAAGAAAGAAACAAATCCTACCATTTGCAACAACATGGATGGGGCTACAGGGTATTATGCTCAGTGAAATAAGTCAGGCAGAGAAAGACAAATAGCAAATGATTTCCCTCATTTGTAGAGTATAAACAATGAAGCAAAACTGTAGGAACAAAATAGCGGCAGACTCAGAGACTCCAAGAAGTGACCAGTGGTTACCAAAGGGGAGTGGGGAAGGTGCGGGGAGAGGGAGAAGGGGATTGTGGGGTATCATGATTGGTGCACATTGTGTGGGGGCGGGGGCACGGGGAATACAGTGTAGCACAGAGAAGACAAATAGGGACTCTGTGGTATCTTACTGCCCTGATGGACAGTGACTGCAATGGGGGTATGGGGAAAGACTCGGTAATAAGGATGAATGTTATAACCACATTGTTTTTCTTGTGAAACCTTCTTAAGAGTGTATATCAATGATACCTTAATAAAAATAAATAAAAAGTAAAAGAAAACGAAAAAGAACCAACCATAAGTTAGCCACATCTTGAATCTAAGATCATAAAAATGTCTTTGTAACAACCTGCGTCCAGACTGACTTCTCTAATGTAATGTTCTGATTTAACTTAGTAGAGGTGATAGATTCAGATATAATAATACTTTTCCTACAGCTTGATAAATCACTCTGTATTTATAAAAGATATAAGTGTGTCAGTGTCAATAACACTTTTTCTAAATGACAACAAACAGAAGGCCTGAATATTTGTTCAAACTGTTTTCATACCCCTTTTTTAGGAAAAGTCCCCAATGATCTCCCTAAAGCAACACTTCCAACCTGTGTATTTCTGCTTTTCCTATAAAACTTGGTAGGGTGTGTAGTAGATTCCACTCTACCTGTGTCCAGATTTAGGGATCTCCCTATAAATGTCTCTAGAATTTGGTGGCAAGAGGAAGAGGTGAGAACTAATATATTCCAAGTACCTGTTATGAACCTAACATTTTATATGTGTTTTTCATTCAGTTCTTACAACATTCCTAAAATGGATATACTGTTTCCTCCATTATTGCGATAAAGAATGGGGGTTCACAGAGATCAAGTTATGATTAGACTATAGATCTTGTCTAATTCCCAAGCTTATTAATTATACAGGAAAGTGCTTTGATAGCTTGCATTCAAAATGCTCGTCCCCAGAATTTATAGAGATTTAGTTATGATACAGTCATCACCTTCTTACCCAGTAAAAATAAGGTAAGACACAAGAGTGACATATTTAAATATAAAGTTCACAAATGAGAACTGTAGAATTAGTATTTTTTTTATCCCTTCAGGTGATTTTGATAGATCCATCTCCACCCCTGCTAAGGACCTCTGATTCAGATTAAAAGGTTAGAGGTATGGCTTTTTAAATACATGATCATCAGCCAGTGACTCTGGAAATAGGTGAATAACAAGGTGGCTGGGCAAATGCAAGACCCCCAGTTCAGTGAAAGCTGATAGCTACTTTGCATACTTTTGCCCACTATTTGCTCAAGCCAAGGGAGCCATCGATGTCGTTATGTATTGCCTGCTTGGGTACCAAACCACACATATACCTATTTCTCTTGTTGAGTGTAAATGAACCTCATTTGATGGGCACAGTGGGGAAACAGTTCAGTCAACCCTCCGGGACTCATCTCTACAACTAACTTTAAAGATAACTTTACAAGGAGAAAGGTAAAATTATGGCAAGAGAATTGGGGCAGTTCAAGCAGTTGGTTTTGGAGCAGGTAAAGTATTTAAGGAAGCAAAATAAAATCATAATTTAACCATCTCCCTGAAAGGAGATGATGTGGGAAGTTTTGAATTTGACATCTACATAAATTTCTAATGAACATATATTCAGCTGTGATCATTTTAACAGTAAAAAGGAAATACATATGGTTATCTTTTTAGCAATTAACATATTTATCTAAATACAAAAATATTAAACACACATGTACTCAAAGCTCTGTTCACTTTTGTTAAACCATATGTGTTTTCCAATTTTATATGATGTAGGGTTTCTTTCTTCTTTCCTCCTTTTTTCATTTTTTCCACTGGAAAAAGTGGGGTTATTAAAAGTAGCTATTTAACATTACCTATCCCAGCAAGCAAGACATGCTTGCTGGGCTAGTTCCCAACCCAATTAAATCAGAATCCTTGGGAGTGGAACTAAGGCAACTGGTCTTTACAAATCATACCAGGTGCAGTCAATTATAATGCACAGCCAAAATTGAGAAAAACTGATCTATTTATCATTGCACTGACCATTTGAAGCTTGCCACCTTGCAAGAGTTTACAATGCTGCTGTTCTCTCTACAAATATCTCCAAACAGCTGGATACATTTTATTGTAAATATAAAGAGGAAGATCAGCTGAACCTTTCAGAGAGCACTTGTATATCTGTTGCATTAAAGAAATGTAGATGACTCCCAAAGAAGAGATCCTATTTATTTTTTAAAATCTCTCCTCTAATAGCATATTTTACTAGTGAAATATGTTTGACTCTTTGTTTAATGAGCTAACATTTTACAGTTGGAGTCAGAAGTATTTTTTACATAAGAAGATACTGCTACCTCCCATCATGTCACATTGGTTATTAGATGCATTAAACGTGCTTCTCTCATGCACTGCTCTGACTTATTGGTACTACATGAAATATATATGATATATTATCATTCCAAAATATGTCTCAGGACATTTAGTAAGAAATAAAGCTACACATAAAATATGTTATTACAATTACATCTGAACTATTTTTAGATTATAATTTCCTGTTTGTGTAACATTATCCCAAATATCTTTGACAACTTAAATATATTAATTTTAGGTTATCAAAACTGTGTTTGTCAAAACTTTTTCAAAAGGATGATAACTGGCATGTTAATACTATATTCCCAGATGTATGTACATTGTAGATACACACACACACACACACACACACACACAAATATATTAATTCAACATAGTGAAAGTTAAAGAAACAATTGTTGAACATTAGGTTTAATAGGTTTAATAGAGAGACATTTCTGAGACAGACAAGGCATGGGTAGAACATCATAATTATTATGCATCAAAACATTAATGAGGTTGAGAGACTTGAATAATCGTATTTTGCATATATTTTGTTTCTTTGTGATTTCTACTACTTCCATGATCTTAATTCTTGTAGAGTTAAGGATTTTAAATATTTTTCTTAGTCATTATCAAGTATTACAGTGATGCCATTCTGTGTTATATTTCTTTTTATTGCTAATGACAAGATTGAAATGTTTTTGTTAAGTCATATTAAATTATAAATTGTTTAAAACAGATGACCAAAACTCATTGTCATGCCTCCCTATTCTTCTGAGGTCTGCCTCTTTTTGCATGATGCCAAATGTCTAGAGACTAACCAAAACTGTATTATTATTAATCTAATGAATTTACATACACATGTTAGCACTGCTGTGAAAGAAGCTTCAGTAGTTTTGTGTAGAATGAATAATAGAATAGCGGCACTGAAACTTAGATGTAATTTTCTGAGATCTTCAAGTAAAATGTCTAGCTAAATATATGGATTTTATTTATAAGCTCTTTTTTGCTCCAGTACCTTCAATTATGATTTGAGTTGGCTCTGCACTCAATGGCAACATATTCAGAGACTGAGAAGAGAGTCTTGGCAAATTTTGAGCATTCTGATTAATTTTTGCCACCAAATTTCAGTGTAGATTTATAGTGCTGAATTTGTATGCAAGGAATCCCTTGGGTGTGTCTAAAGCTGTAATGGCCTCTAACCTGTCCAAGATTTTCTATAATTATATAACAGTAGAATGTCACCAGGTCACAATTTTTTTTTCCAACTCAAGGAAGTTTCAGGTAATTTCCTAAACTCCTATCTTTGACATATCTTTCAGAGTTCCTCACCAGTGCATTGTTAGAAAGCCTTTTTAATGCACAGATGCTTTTTTCATGTCTACATATAACCATTTAATTGCAACTAAGCCAATTGACCTATGAAATTATATCTACACAGAGCCCACTTTTCCTCTGTGGCTCTTATACTAAACAGGGGATGGGTTATATTAGGGAATCATTTGTAAAATGGAACAGATGCAGTTACTGTTGCTAGGCACAGCAGACCCAATCTGACATTGATCCCAAATGATCAACAATAGCGTTTTCTTTTTTTCTTTTTTTCTTTTGATTTGTAGAGCATTTATTGGTATACATGTACTCAGAATCATATCATATATATGGACACAATACCGTTTTTTAAAGATACCTCCTTTGCCTGCCAATGAGTTAAAAGTGAAATTTATCAGGAGATGGAGACAATATGGTTCAGAATCCAAACTCACTAATAGATGTGTATTGTCCTCTTGCTTTTAAATGCAAACAAGTGTATTAAGTTTGCATTTAATAGGGCATCTTTCATGAAAAGAGTCTAAAAGACATACAAACATATCAGATAATCTATCAATTCCATTACTTTTATAGGACTCCTGAAATATCGGACCTGACATGACCCCTGAATTACTGACTGAATTACGTCCCTCCCCTCCAGTTCATATGTAGAAGTTCTGATTCCCAGTGTGACTGAATGTAGAGACAGGGTTTATACAGAGGCATTAAAGTTAAATGAGGAAATAAGGGTGGAACACTAACCCACCAGGACAAGTGTCCTTCTAAGAAGGATTACTTCACGCAGAAAGAGCACCACGCGAGGCCGCAGAGAGAAGGTGAGCTTTTCGTTTTAAGCCACCCAATCTGTAGTATTTTGTGATGGCAGCCCTAGCCGAGCAACACAACCCCCAGATGCCCAGTGGCTCGGAAAAAAATTGTCTCTTTATATATGTAATATCCTCCATTAAAAAAATAATGAAAATCTGTGTCCAAGTGATAGAAAAAAAGAGAAGAGTCAAAGATGCTACAGAATTTTAGTAAGTCTATTTTACTGCGTGAAAAAGATAATTTAAAAAATAACAAAATTTAAGTCATTATTAAAAAGTCGAATTTTAAACCAGAGTTTTAAAATGACAGTGTAGAGAGATTTGTTCCTAATGAGACCAAATGTTCAATATAAGTATATGTATTTTTCCTATTATATTGATGGGTTTTGGGAGCATATTTGCAGTTTCTGTTTTTCTCCTTTCAGATGGTTTCCATTTAGTCTACTTACCAAAGTTTCCTAATACATAGTTTCAAATGTAAGTACTTTGCAAGGAAGCCACTTCAGAGCTTTGTTTCCGGAGCACTGGCACTGTCATCACTGTTTAAACGAGTATTGTTCTTTGAGATTTTCTAGTCATTCTCATACTTTCTCAAATTTCAAAAAGCACTGCACAAACATACATGGAGTACTTTCTACTCATTCATTCATCCCTAATAACTTTGGCTGACATATTCTATTAGGTTCCAAAGTTTATAGGCCTGTGAGGTCATTTTGCCAAAATGTTTCACTGATTGTCTAGATATTCCCCATTTATTTTCTGATGTTTCACAGATACTCAATTACTTTTTCATGAAACTCAGCAAGAACGTGTTCATGCTTGAGTTAACATTTCACATTCTTATCTGTTAGCTCTTTCCAAATGCATCTGGCAATTTTGGTTTGTATCCGGCTTTACTGTCCCCTGCAATTCCTGTGCAAAGTTTCTGGCAGTGCTTTGCTTGACTTTTCATCTATAAAAATAATTTTAGATGAGCTTCGCCGTGGCTCACTCCTTACCAAAGCACTAGCTTATGGTAGAATCCATTTCAGATATGTCTTCAACATGATGAAAATAATCTGCCTGTTAGAAGGCAATTACAGAGCCCCAGAGAGACTCTTATCCTGGGGACAATAGCATGGGGCCCGACGAATGAAATTGTTATGTTCAGCTTCTTCTCGTGACTAGTTATGTAACCTACTATAAATTCACTGGACTAGTCCCTAAATCTGAGCCCACTCTCTCTTTTGTGGCTTTTTAGAACAGAAAAGTAAAACATATTTGCAAGTTTAATCCAGTTCCTTTCTGCTTACTCTGGGATATTACTCTACCAATACCCTGTCTTTAAAACAGACATTTTCTTCTGTATTTCTCTTTTTTATATTAATATGTACAAGTCTCCCACACTATTTTAAAACAGTTGTCCCTCAGCTTCGTCTCTTATCTCTAGATGTTTCTCTTTACCCCTCTTAATGCAGAGAAACTTCTGTAACATCACTTTCCACAAGCATTCTTCCCATCAACATTTGACTTCTTTTTCCCTTTGATTAAACAATAATTGACATAGAGTGAAATGTTAAGTATACAGTTGTATGGGTTTTCACAATTGCATACAATTGTATAATCCACACACCTATCAAAACATAGAACAATTTCATTCCCAGAAAGTTCCTTTGTATCTCCTTCTAGTCAATCTCTCACCATCCCAGAAACCAACAATGTCCTTATTTCCATCACCATTATTTAATTTTGCCTATAGTAAAACTTCACCTAAATGGAATCACACAGTAGTTCCCTTTTTGTGTCTGGCTATTTTTACTCGGTGTAATGTTTTTGAGAGTTGGCCACATTATTGCCTTGTATCAGTACTGTGTTCCTTTTTGTCACTGGGTACTATGCCACTGTATAAATATACCACCATTTGTCCTTTCTCCAACTGACAGACACTCGGGCCATTTTAAGTTTTAGCTGTTGTGAATACAGCATTATGAAGATGATTATGACATTTTTTTGTGGAAATATGTTTTTGTTTTTCTTGAATAAATACCTAGGAGTGAAATTTCTGGATCACAGAATAGGGGTATATGTTAAGCTCTGTAAGAAACTTCCTAATTTATATTGTGTTAATTTTTACATTTTTATAATCCACATAATCCTTTTCCAGTGAAACCTATTAGGGAACAGAGTTACAAAAAGTAAAAAATACTCTTCAAGACATCTTCAAATGGCTTCTCCTATACTACTCATCTTTTTGATAAGAATGCTAGTCATCTACAGTTGTCACATTTAGTGAATCATTAAAAGAATTCATCTTTTCTTTTAGTTCCCTGTGCTATTATGCACAGCTGTTAACTCATCCCTTGAATGAACATATTCAACTTCCTCAAAATGTTCTCCCCCTTTTATATACTCCTTTAAAGTTTGAATTACATAGGCCAGTCCTCACTGCCCTTCTCTCTCTTTTTTGGTTATCCCCTTGGAAATCTCTGGCACAACACTGGCTTTCATTGTCATCTATATGCAGATCGAAATCATCTAGATGGTAATCAGACCCTTTGTTGTTTCAGAGTTCCAGATCTATATTCTTTTTCTTACCAACTGGTTATTTCATGTGGTTATAATACATGTTTATCCCATGGAGAACATCATTATAATCTTAATATTTGCTCCATAGTCACCAGTTGGTTTTTACCTCTGAAATGTGGAATATAGTCAAAAGGCTGGCTCTTTGATGATGAAGCAATATGTGGATACATTCAAAAGATTGTTCTATTTGACTTCAAATAATTTCTATACAACTAAAAGCATGCAACTCACAATTTCTCATTTATTTATTGGTCAATAAAAACTTAAAATTCAAGGTACTCTCAAGTAGAGATGTGGCAAAGGTTGGAGGTAAGAACAATAAATGGATAAACTGGTATTTTAGGGGGAACAGGCCATCCGTGTTCCTAACTCACTGAGACAGATTCCTAGCATCTTTTCAGACTAGGATGGGGTCATTCTTCTGTTAACAAAGATAGGCTGAAGTGTTGAACTATCAAAGGAAGTTTTTAGAAAGGAAGGTGCCACACTTGTTTGTGTGTGAGATTGTGTGTACATGCATTCATGCTTTTGTGTGTAAAGCATTAAAATACATCTTATCTCAGTGATTACCCCATAAATATTTGCTTAAGTTGTTTTTTTTAACTCAATGCCCTTTTCACATCCAGTTAACTCTTAAAATCATTGCCATTTTTAAGCTTTCCATATCCAGTGAGCCAATTTTAGCTGTAAAATATCTGTTGACTCTCTTATGCACATCACTTCCATTCCTAAATCCTTAGGTAACATATTTATCATAATATTCTGTAACATTCAAATGAATTCATTACTCTACATCATGAATCCACTGCATACACATATGATCTATAGGGTAAAAACCATTTTTCACACAATTCTTATTATGTTACTACTCTATAGGCTTATCTTTGGCCAACCATACTGCCAAACTTCAAAGACAGTGTTTTGTATCCTGATCACAATATGCTAGGCTTCTTTTGAGAGCAGCTATATTTCTGTGCCCTCTGCTTCCTGACCAATTAAATTGAAGCTTCCATCACTCTCTCACTACCATTCACTTTAGCCACTACCATTTACTCTCTGTTCCTCAGATACCCTTTCACACTGCCACACCTGTGCATGTGCTGTTCCCCTTGCCCAACATTGCTTTCTCCTCCCTGTCTACTTTGCATCCATGTATGCAGTCTTCATAATCCAAATAAAATACGAGCAATTATGTGCAGCCTTCATTCTGACTGGCACTACAATTCTGAAAGTACAATATGAAAACAAAAGAGCTGTTAGTCCTAGTATCTCTTTACAGAAAATATAATAAAATTTAGATAAAACTTAACATACTTGAAAGCATATTCTTCATAATTACAACTGAGGTAAGTAAACTGAATTACATTTACAAGTCCTCTTACTTGAGTATGTATAAATAGGAGAATTAAAGAAATATGCTCCTCTCACCCTCAAAGCATGAAAAGAATTCCTACATTAGTGAAGACTTCTCTAAGACTCTAATCAAGTTTAAATGTAGTTATTTCAAGTCTCCAGCTTTGTCTTGTAGTTTTAGGATGTGGCCATTAAGAGGAGCCTCTCTTAGAAAAAGTGCCATTATGATTTTGTCTAGGCATAGATGTGCAGGGAAAAGAGAGGAACTAATTATGTAATAATGCACAGGATTAAATTCACTGTGGAAAAGGCAACTATACCAATTATGGTGCAAATAGATATTTTTCTTCTCATGGGTTTACACTTGATTGCAAACATGATTTTCAGTACCAGTAAGGTAAAAGTGACAAGTAGCTGGTTGGAAGGACATATAAATATACTCTGTGAATGATGGACAGGGTGTCAAAATGGAGATTTTAAGCTCAGTCAAAATAGTGCAACACTACTCATATTCGTCAATTGTTACCAAATGTGGCATGTTGAAATTTTCCTTCTAAACTGAAAAATAAGTTGTTGCATCTGGCACCCCTGCAACCAAAAAAGAGGCATAATGTTTAGTGAGCCTCTTTAGATTTTGGAGGCAACATGCTTCTTATTTGGGTGTGTTACTCTGGCCCATTTATCAGTGAACTAAAAATTGAATGTTTAATTGATTCTATTTCTTTGGCGAACTCCCACTAACACAGTTGTAAACAGTTTCAAGGACCTGGGCGGTAAACGGGACAAGTAGCTTATTGGAAGGGCATGCACGTGCACTGTGTAAGTGACAGACAGAATGTCAAAATACAGAGCTTAACCTCAGTCAAAAGTGGCACGTCTATTCAAATCTATCCGATTGTTGCCACTTGGGAATGCCATTCTGATGTAATGAGATCAGTTGAACTTTTAGAAACATCAATATCCTGAATTTTATGTGAAATTTCCTGTATTGTAAACTTTTGATTCTTTAAAAGTTATATGCTGTTGGAGAAAACATTCTTGCAGTTCATAAAAGGACTATTGCTTTGCACTCTGGTTTAGAGTACTGTGTCTCTGAGAATTAATTTCTGTCTGTGAGATTCATGTACTGGAGTGTCTGTGTGTGTGTTATATGTATAAATGTAAGTAAATGTGATACAAATCAGCTACATACTTAAGAAAAGAATGGTCCCCATATGACAATAAGGAAAATAATGTATTCTCACCACTCACGCTATCGAGAAAACTTGAAGGATGACCAGATTACTATATCTTTATCCTTCCTAACTACTGTGCGGGACTTGCAGCATCAGATACTCTTCTGGAGCCCTGTGGGATTTTATTCTACAACAAAAAACCCCTCTTTTGGTAAATGAACTCTAAAGGATGGATTCGGGGATGAACAAATTATGTGGATAGGTGTGTTTTCTTGAAAGGCAGGGCATATGTGGAAAGCTAAGGAAAGAATTATTTCTATGAAAGAATAATACGAGGAAAATAGCTCCTTCATACTTAGTAAAGAAATGCTGCAGCCCAAGCATTTTAAGTCATATAATCTTGACCTGTGGAGAGCTCTGTGGCCCATAGCATAGAAAAGACGTGTGCAAAGAGGTGTGCTTAATTTAGAGCAACAGTTGAGGGACAAATTCAGAAGCGGCGTAGTGTGCTTTCCCTTGCTCACTTTATAGTATCTGTTTGGGTAAATGGTTTCCTTTAAGGAGAAAAAGGGAAAGCAGACCCTGAATTTATGGATTTCTACTGTCTTTGAGGTTATACACACATGTCCACACATAATGTATATAATAGTTTTGTATTATGTATCATTTTTATGTTACCTAGGTCATAATCAGGGTTAGGTGATAAAAGAGAAAAAGAATCATTTTGAGAACCATTTGAAAGAATCGTTTGCACTATTCTGATACCTCAGAAATTATAATGAACAGATAAAAGGTTATATGATGCATCATATTAATAAAATTTCATAATCCCAATGCTTTAGAAACAAAACAGTATCTCTTAGAACTAATTTAAACTCAACTTAAAAATCATATAGAAACATGTAGGACAATGAATTTTATAGTGCTTAAAATAAGCCACTACTCTTCCCAAGCCTTGGAAATACTTGAATTTAATTCTTGACTTGTGGCATTTATTGACAAATGATAATTAACAATGTGAGAACAATTTAATAAATTAGATTTTTTTTGCAAAAGAATACTCAGATTTGCGAGTTAATTTACTTCAGATTTTTAGGAGACCATTTTCACAAGAAGAGGTAGCTAGAGTGATATTGCTGAAAGTACCACAGAGTATAATGTATTTTCTTTACCTACAATTATTTTATTCCCAATGGGAACATTTTAAAAATACAGCAGGATGTACTCTCTTATTCTAAGAGTGAAAAAAAGAGTACTCATTTCCAAAAGATGAAAGTGGTATCTTCTTCCTTTTTACTGCTTGGGGATGGATGGAATAAAAATAACATTTTGACATTCTCTCCTCTTTGCCTGCTTATCTTTGTCATTCTGCCAATTTGTTAGTACATAAAGATTAATGAAAATAAATTGGTAAAATGCAACCTAGAAGATCTATGTAAGGAAACAAAGGTAAATGATTGGTACCAGTAGAGGTTTTTAATGCATCCAGAAAACATGAAAGAAAGATGACTTAGGAAGAAAACAGTTACCCTATTCCTTTTTTTATTCTTTAATTAAACTAGTAATGCCCAGATTTCCAAATGGAAACTTGGAGGAAATTAAATGACACTGTTTTGCAAATCGACTTTCTTCGTTCTTTTTATTGAATCTCTCAGAAACATACAATATTCTATACCAATTGAATCAGTCATTCAGTTTTTACCCGTCATCCTTCCACCCATCTGGCCATCCAATACTGGCTCAGTAAATTAACAGATTTCATTTTAATTTTCAATTTAAAGTTTGATTGAAATCTGAGAGACAGTTTTTAGAACTTAAATGATTATCTATAGAAACGTATGCTAAGATAGCAAGATTGCAACCACATTTTCACTGTGAAACTTTGGGCAAGTTTCTGCCTCTTTTGTAAGATTCCGTTGACATCTCAGTGTGTTAAAGTATACTGAGCATAGTAACAAGCTCTGACATTTTAAATAAGGCTTGCTAAAGTTACTGAACAAAGTCAAATATCTAATTAGATATCCAGTTTATTTTACAGAGGAAGAAAATATCATGGAGAAAATGATGGGATAATTTCAAAAACAAATTTATGAATGATTGAGATCTAGAAGTAAGCACATTATCCAAATCTCCGTTTTGATTTCATGATCACTGTTTCCAAGATTAAGTAGTGCTAGCGTTTGCTTTACTTCACATAACCTCCCACATTTTGGTCTCCTTTTAAAGCAACCACTGCTATAATACCAGATAAGTGACATTTTGTAGCTGTCCATTTGGCAAATACTTGACAAACTGTATTGAGAAAAATGGGGTTTTTGTTTTGTTTGCTGTTTGTTTCATAAGTAAGAATTTTGGAGTTGAAAGGGATCTTACGGCAAATTTGAGTCCTACATTGATAGAAAGCCAGACTCCAAAAAAGCATTTGATTCTATAGGTCACTGAGAATTTTACAGTAGAACCACTGCTACACAGCACTTTGAAAAAATAATCTGTCACACTTAGTATTCTACGGAAAGTGTAATCATATTCAAAGAAAAATATGGCAGTAGTGTAAAGAAAATACACAGTATCCTTTTTTTCCTTGTAATCCTGGTCTGTAGTTATGCTTATGGTTAACTTGCCTATTTATTTGTTTTGTCACTTGATTACTTAATTTTTTCTTGTGAAGTTTAGTTTGGTTTTCACCTTGATGTCTTTACAAATGAGGTACAGCTTAGGAAAACTAGGAAACTACAAAGTGTTTTTGTCAAAACTGAATTCAGTTAGAAAAGTTAGCCAGTAAGTTAATAGACAGGTCACCCAATTACTGGGTTGGGGAATCAGTTCCCAATTCACTTCGTCACTGCACAACCCCGTGACTTGTGAATGTGGTTTTCCCAACAACATAAAAAATCTGTGATAGTATGTCTATATGTTCTCTTTTAGCTCATAATTCTCTGATGCTATAAAAACAAATACAAATATGAGTCACTGGTCTTGAAAACACAATACTTGATTAAACAAGACTTAGCCACCTCTCCAAAAGAATAATCTAGGTTTTTTCGAGTTACCAAAATAAAGAAAATTGAAGAAATCGTTAATATTAGTAAAACTTTTGACTAAGGGAAGATATATATATATATATATACTAACTATAGTATCTATTCACTTGGATCCACATTCATAGCTTATTCATTAAGATTTGTCAAGCATCAGAATAAATTTTCTCATTATCTTTTAAATTCACAATACAAGGAAAGGGCCCATATAAGAAGACAAATGCAGCTTTCTACTTTACCAGGCTAAGCTACCAAAGCCAGAAATTCCAATAAAAAAATGTGAATACATTTTCTAAAGAAACTTCGGAAATTGGGAAGGGTTAGAATATAATACAGTTTGAAATATAAACCTAAGTATCTGGGTAAATGTATTTTTAATGATGTTCAAACGTGAATTCCAAAATCACTTCACAAATCTTTCTATGAAAAAAAAAATCAGAAAAGGAATTATGCAGAAGGAAAAGAGGGACTTAAAATTTGCGGTATTGCTTTTGGTCATTATCCATGCTTCCCATATGTAAAATGTACTTATTAATTTCCTTAGGGGAAAAAACACAATGATTTAAAATATTAGTAATTAAATCTTTCTCTGAATGTAAAGCAGGAAGAATATATAGAGTCAGGCACAGATAAAAAGGAATAAAGGTAGTATTATAAACTGTTAAAAAAAACTATTTAAGAATATTTTAATTTAAATATTTAATACTATTATAAAACTGTGTATCACTCAACAAAGTTTTGAGATCTTCTTAGCTCTGTAACTTACTTTTGTGAAAGCAGAAATTTCTGCTTAAGTGAAGAATAGTTGTGCAAGTGACATACAAAAAATAATACATATATCTTAAATATATTTATAAGGCAAATAAGCACAAAATTTATAAATAAATTTAAATTTCTCACTTTCAAAAATTTAGTTCATTCAGAACAGATGTTTAATATATATGGTGAGAACAATATTGTGGAGCATTTTCCACTTTATGGTTTTACACTATGGATTTAACATCCAGAAAGAAATAGTATTGACTGCAGCTTTGATTACTGCCTAAGAAAGACTAAGCCTAATTCCACATTGGTAAAATACGAAAATTACATTTTTTTCATTAAAAATTTAATACTTCTCTTTAAGAAATTAATCATGACCTTCCATCCTGCTTTGCTTTAAAAAACAGTACCTTAACCTTTATAATTGTATTTTATCACTCATTGTCAGTGAATTGCTATTCCTTTATTTAAAAAATTATCCCCAAACTTAGTTCAAAACCCTAATTTTGTTTTGTTTATGGTTTCTGCAAGTCTCCACGATGTCTGGGTCCTCAACTGGGAAAACCCAAAGCGGGGGAGTCATGCAAAGGCTGGCGACCAGAATCATCTTCCTTTCTGGTGCCTAGGAAGAACCTAAAGCGAGGCCCACCAGCCAAAGCACCTGTATGAGTCTTCTCCATATGGTGTGGCTTTCTCACAGCATGGTGGCTGCAGGATAGTCATACTTCTTGCATGTTCATTCAGGGTGTCAAGCACACACACATACACACACACACATGCACAGAGGAAGAATCTCAGTGCCTTTTGTGAGCCTGCCTCAGAAGTTGCATTCCACTACTTCTATCACACTCTGTGGAAGCACCATTAGCTTTCCCTTAATCAAAGGGACATGCCACAGACCAAATTATTTATATCTTTATCCCGTAGGGCTTTATCAGCTCAAGATTTCACAAACACACACAAAAAGAACAACGATTGTTCTCTGGATTGTCAAAATGAATGTTTATATATTCACTCTGTGAAGGCTTGAAATAAATAAGGAAAATTGTTTAATTTTTTAAATTGTGTATTTCTTATATTTTAAACAAAAATCTATGAAATATTTTAGGAAATGCTATTAACATCTGACTGCGTTCAAGAAAATTATGCTTTTCCTCATATCTACACCCAATCACTTACAAAGCACTCTGCTGAAAATCTGTTTCAAATATTATTTAACAGAACATTTTGATATTTTAGCCTTTTTGGTTTATTTTTGCACTTTTTTGTTAACTGAGGGTTTAGCTCATTCTTGACCACCCAGGTTATAAAATCACATCAAAATGGCTATGTGGATTCTTAAAAACAAAAAAGATAACTATCTGAACAGTTCAACCTCAAGAAAAATGATTGGATCTCTCAAGTGTCCTCAAGTTTCATTACTTTTATGGTAGGGCATTTTAGGAAGATATTGCATGCTGACATTTAAGATCAAAATATTATAAATTTGCAAATGCATCTTCAACACATCGTTTCCTCCTTGTTGGGTGGAGTAGAATGACAAAGATGTAGGAATGGTTGTACTATTCTGCCTTTATTTTCTCTCTCTAAAGGGAAATCACTCTGCACATATTGTTTTATATCCATATTTTGAAAATGCCCTTAAGGATCAAAGCAATAGAAATGTATTTATTTTATAGCTAGCTTACTGTCTTTTGTTTAACTGTGTCTTTTTTATATGGAAAAATGAAAAGAAGTGTCAGCTGAGATTCATGGCATTTGTGGGGTTGGGAGTGGGGAGTAAAAAATTAAATCCTGTAATCTAAGTTTCCTTTTTGCTTTCAGTGCCAAATACAATGCTCAATTTTAGTCATACCAAATCCTTGACGGCAACTACTCTCACTGATTCCTTTTAAAAGCTATAAATATTTTACTCTGATGGTATTTACATTTTTAAGTACTTTTAATAGATATAAAAGATGCAGGAGAGTTCTTGTATCAATATAATAATAACTGAAATGTCTACTTTTTAAAAAGCTATGTAAATGATGATGAGAAAGTTATTTATTATGAGTAATTATGTCTGGATATTGAAAGTTGAGCCAAAGGATGGCAAGTGGAATGGTTGAAGGAGCACTGCCTAAATGAAAAAGGCTGAAATAAATATCCAAAAGGCTGATTAAAGTACAGTGCTAAGAGATCTAACCACTATTAGCTAAGGCATGAAAATCACATATCAACATTACATGAAACGATTGATGTTAAAGAAGGGAAGTTTCCTAGCTCTGGAGTCAAAGGGAATTATCAGCAAAGAGCAGTTCAGCCTCTGTGTAGCGGTAAGGACCTCTGTGATCTTTCCCATGGGAAGAATTGTGACTAATTCCTTGATGAGTTTGCACAGATGAAGAAAAGTCACCCCCACTCCAATTGCAAAATGGTTGTTGTATCACTGACTAAATCTCTTAAACTTGTGGTACTTATTGCCTTAATCTTATATACATCTCTAAAATATGTATGTACCTATGAATGCCTCTCAAGAGTCTGAGTAAGTTTTTCAGGATCTCTTTATTCTGGGAAGGAGGCTGAATCAATTTGGGCATAGGAGAACTCCAGATTATTTGTGAGGTGTGTGGGGAGAGGTGAAAGTTAGAGGGAAGAGGACAAGAAAAGGAGAAAAGAAAGGTAAAGTTTATGAAGGACATGTAGTATAAAAAGATATGCATTAGTATTATACTCTTGGAAGCAGTTAATGATGGGAACTAAATAATCAAGTGATCTTCACCTTCCTGTGATAAAAGTTACCTCATGATTATGTACTGTTTTCATTACTTAGGATCTTAGTAGTTACAGTCATAAATCAGATTGACTCTGATTTTCTTGTATCATATTATTCTTGTCCAGTTTGATCATCAACCTTATTTTAGACTCATAAAATTGGGAGCTTTCTATTTCATGGAAGACTATAGAACAGAGTTGATCAATTTCTTTAAGTTTTGGTATAACTCACCTGTATAATTTTCTGAATCTGGGAGAACTAAAGACAAAATGTTTCAATTTCAGCACTTACCAGAGACTTGTTCTCAGTGTGAACTGGTATAATAGGCTGTTTATTCTACTATATCAAACCAGTTGGTAGAAAAATCTGCAAACGTAAAGGAGGATGACATAACCTTGAGAATTTTAGATACACCAATGATTAAATGAAATTATCATGTAACTTTGTTCCTCTTATGTTTTCTACTATGCAAATATTGGTGGGACTTATGAATGATTAAACTAAATATATAAATATTGAATCTAGATATTTCTCCTCTTCACTTGAAAATGACCTTGTTTAGTAATTTAGTTCTCACCAATATTATGACTTTGAAGTTTGCTAAGAAATTACTGCATGCAATCTTTAATCTAAAGCATAAATGCAGCAAATGTTTAAAGTCAAATTTTCTGTTGTTGGACTTTGTTTATGCATTACGATAATTGAACTTGAAATGCTTTTAACTTCCACATAGTACTAATTTTAGTCATACTTTTTAAATAGGTTTTCCTTTCTAAGATGAAACATATTCCTTTTCATAGAGAAGGGAAAAAATGAAAGATCTTTCCTTAAGTCATGTTAGAAATTACAATAAGGTTTGTGGCAAAAATATCAAAGTAGAGTGTTAAGATTTCTTGTATTTTCTCAGAAATTTTTAATGAAAACAAACCTTTGACATTATCTAAGGAGACGAATTTTCTCTACATAATACCAACAGTTCTGGATGCCAAAATAAAACTATGAGCACTGTGGTTTTCTTTTTCAAGTCTTTTATGTAAACACAATCAATCACTAAGAAGTTACCTCTATAATATGATAAAGCATTAGGAAAAATTGTGATATTAAAATGTTTGGAAGCATTTGCTCCTTGCATGTCAGATTGTAAGTTTTTGGTATTGTATAATTTCGATAGTAGCTTGAATATGTAGTTTCTTTGAATAGCATTTTAGAGTTTACAAGTATTTGCACATCTTTTGTTTAATTTGATCCTCTCTAATGCATTTGGAGCAGCTATATGTGACTGTGTTACATCAGGTAGTACTAATGGCTTCTAACAAATGAAGAGAATGAAGCTGAGAAAAGTTAAATCTCATATTAAGTGGCAGAGAGGAAACTGGTATTGACATGTCTCTTCAAATTTAATGATTCCTATAACATTGGAAGGTAATGTAATACACCAGAATGGCATGTAGAGACAGAAAGGAAAACATGAGAGTTACCATAGGAATAGACATTAAGAAAGTTTGTATTTTGCATTTATATGTCATTTCTCATTTCATGCTAGTAAGAACTTTGCGAGGGAGAAAAACTTATCACCAGTGATCAGACGGCCACTTTAATATATCAATTAATTTGTCCAAGGTCATAAAGCCAATCATTTTAGTTGTGTGATATAATATTTTCAACTCCAAAACAATTAAAATAGTTTAATAGGAAATGCTGTTAAAAACTACCACTTTGAATGCTAACATGTGTCAGTTTAAATGAGATTTGAATCTCATTCATTTTCAGTAGGTACTTGAAGTTACAAATATATTTTCATATCCTTGACTGATGCCATTTTCAACAGTCAAGAAATAAAGGAAAAGGGTAAGAAAAGTCTAGAAGTTAGAAAAGCAAGATCAAGAGCAGCTTGTTCTCATTTTTTTCTTAGGTAATTCCTATTTAAATTAGTTCAATTTTTTTGTACTAGAAGTTACCACTAAAGTCTTTCTGACCTGCCAACCACTCACATCTATTACTTTGTCCTATAAAATGAGAAAGTAGAAAACCGAAAATCTGAACAGACCAGTTACCAGCAATGAAATTGAACTGGTAATCAAAAAACTACCTAAGAACAAAACCCCTAGACCAGATGGCTTCACCGCTGAATTTTATCAAACATGTAGGGAAGGCCTAATACCCATCCTCCTTAAAGATTTCCAAAGAGTAGAAGAAGAGGGAATACTTCCAAACTCATTATACAAGGCTAGCATCACTGTAATACCAAATCCAGGCAAAGACACCACAAAAAAAGAAAATTACAGATTAAGATCCCTGATGAACATAGATGCAAAAATACTCAACAAAATATTAGCAAACCAAATTCAAAAGTACATCAAAAAGATCATCCATCATGATCAAGTAGTATTTATTCCACAGATGCAAGGATGGTACAACATTTGAAAATCCATCAACATCATCCACCACATCAACAAAAAGGACAAAAACCACATGATCATCTCCATAGATGCTGAAAAAGCATTTGACAAAATTCAACATCCATTCATGATAAAAACTCTCAACAAAATGGGTATAGACAGCAAGTATCTCAACATAATAAAGGCCATATATGACAAACCCACAGCCAACATCATATTTAACAGCAAGAAGCTGAAAGCTTTTCCTTTAAGATCAGGAACAAGACAAAGGATTCCCACTTTCCCAACTTCTATTCAACATAGTACTAGAGGTCCTAGCAATGGCAATCAGACAACACAAAGAAATAAAAGGCATCCAGATTGGCAAGGAAGAAGTTAAACTGTCCCTGTTTGCAGATGACATAGTATTGTACATAAAAAACCCTAAAGACTTCACTCCGAAACTACTAGATCTAATATCTGAATTCAGCAAAGTTGCAGGATGCAAAATTAATACACAGAAATCTGTTGCTTTCCTATACACTAACAATGAACTAGCAGAGACAGAAATCAGGAAAACAATTCCATTCATAGCTGTATCAAAAAGAATAAAATACCTAGGAATAAATCTAACCAAGGAAGTGAAAGACCTATACCCTGAATACTACAAGACACTCTTGAGGGAAATTCAAGAATATATCAATAAATGGAAACTCATCCCATGCTAATAGATAAGAAGAATTAATATTGTCAAAATGGCCAACCTGCCTAAAGCAATCTATAGATTCAATGCAATTCCTATCAAAATACCAACAGCATTCTTCAATGAACTAGAGAAAATCATTCTAAAATTCATATGGAACCACAAAACACCTTGAATAGCCAAAGCAATTCTGAGAAGTAAGAATAAAGCTGGGGGGCATTACACTCCCCACCTTCAAGCTCTACTACAAAGCCACAGTAATCAAGACAATTTGATACTGGCAGAAGAACAGACCCATAGAACAGTGGAACAGACTAGAGAGCCCTGATATAAACCCAACTGTATATGGTCAATTAATAAACGATAAAGGAGCCATGGACATACAATGGGGAAATGACAGCCTCTTCAACAGTTGGTGTTGGCAAAACTGGACAGTTATGTGCAAGAGAATGAAACTGGATTATGTTTAACCCCATACACAACAGTAAACTAGATATGAATTAAAGACTTGCATCTAAGTCATGAAACCATAAAACTCTTAGAAGACAACATAGGCAAACATCTTCTGAATATAAGCATGAGCAGCTTCTTCCTGAACCCATTTCCTCAAGAAAGGGAAACAAAAGCAAAAATCAATTTATGGCACTACATCAAACTAAACAGTTTCTGTACAGCAAAGGACACCATCAACAGAACAAAAAGGCATCCTACAGTATGGGAGAATATATTTGTAAATGACATATCTGACAAGGGGTTAACATTCAAAATACAGAAAGAACTTACGTGTCTCTACACCAAAAAAGCCGCAAATAATCTAATTAACAAATGGACAGAGGATATGAAGGAACAGTTCTCTAAAGAAGAAATTCAGATGGCCAACAGACACATGAAAAGATGCTCCACATCATTAATCATCAGGGAAATGCAAATTAAAACCACAATGAGATATCATCTCACACCAGTAAGGATGGCCAGCATTGAAAAAACTAAGAACAACAAATGATGGTGAGGATGTGGAGAAAGGGGAACCCTCCTACACTGCTTGTGGGAATGCAAGCTAGTTCAACCATTGTGGAAAGCAATATGGAGGTTCCTCAAAAAACTAAAAATAGAAATACCATTTGACCCACTCCTTTGAATTTACCCAAAGAATATAACTTCTTAGATTCAAAAAGACATATGCACCCCTATGTTTATTGCAGCACTTTTTACAATAGCCAAGATATGAGAACAACCTAAGTGACCATCAGAAGACAAATAGATAAAGAAGAGGTGGTACACATACACAATGGAATACTATTTGGCCATAAGAAAGAAACAAATCCTACTATTTGCAACAACACGGATGGAGCTGGGGGACATTATGCCCAGTGAAATCAGACAGGCAGAGAAAGACAAATGCTAAATGATTACCCTCATTTGTGGAGTATGTCAATGAAGCAAAACTTAAGGAACAAAATAGCAGCAGACTCACAGACTCCAAGAATGAACTAGAGGTACCAAAGGGGAGGGGTTTGGGAGGGTGGGTGGGAGGGAGGGAGAAGGGGACTGAGGGGTATTATGTTTAGTACACATGGTATGAGGGATCACGGCGAGACCAGTGTAGCACAGAGAAGGCACATAGTGGATCTGTGGCATCTTGATGCACTGATGGACAGTGACTGCATTGGGGTATGGGGTGGGCACTTGATAATATGGGTAAATGTAGTAACCACATTGTTTTTTTATGTGAAACCTTCACAAGATCAATCAAACCTTAATAAAAAATTTTTAAAAATATGAGAAAGTAGAATAAAAAAGAAAGGAGAAAAATATATCCTGTGATATGGAATGCTGTTGCTTTGAACATTTTAAGACAGAATTTATGTAGAACCAGATTAATTTTAAAGAACTCCCTGTGGGTTCTGTTTGTTGTTTTGAATTGCTTTAACAGTAAACTTGCATTATTTATGTTTATTAATATTTAGAATGCACTCTGCAAGGATGATTTTCATCTGAGTTATAATTAGTCTCAGCTGATGAATGCAATAAAATGATTATAAACAACTTTGTGAGATCATTATCAGTGCCGTGGGAGAAAATGTTAAAACACTGCTCCAACATTTTACCTTCAAAGATTCACTGAAATGAGCTGCAACTCATTTAAAGTCTTACATAGATCATACTAAATTTTTTTCCTTGTAAAATTATTGAACTTAACATTCTGGCTTGCTCTTTCAAACTCCAACTCACATTTTTCCCATCTAAAAACTCTTTAAGCATTGTGTTTGCTATTCAATTCTGAATTTAAAGGTATATTTAGAAAATATGGAGTGATAAAATGAACTACATAAATTATCATTCATAAGCAACATGCAGAGAAAACAATTACTTTTTGGTATACTTCTTTTAATCAGGATGTATGATGATTTGTGTGTAGATGTGATATATACATGTATATGTGCTTTACATGGCTGAATTAATAGTAATTTTCTATTTATTAATTTATTTATTTAACTAGTTAAAAAATTTTTATGAACTAAATAATGCAGGTTTACCATAATGAAATTAACCACTTTAACTAAACTAAATTTAAATGAAATTTACCAAGTTACCATGTGGTAACTTCATATGGTGTTTTTGTCAATGTGCTGAACAACAGCATAAAAATAATATAGTAATAATAGACTTGTTTGAATATTTCCTTTGCTTAGCTAAATATGGTTTATGAAAGTTTAATCATATAATTTTTAGAGTTTTACATAGATATTAAAAAGTTATAGTCCAGAAAATTCTTATCTATTTACAGGACTACCAGTATTTTAGAGTACATGCCTTAAGAATACTAAATATGATTAGTAACAATAATTGCACATTCAATAAATATGACTTTTCCATTTTATATTTAATCTATTTTCTCCAACTATTTGTATGAAGGATTTTCTTCCTACTTCAAATAATCACTTACAATTTTCCAAATATTTTAAAATAAATTGTTATAAATGTTTTCCATTTTTTAATAACAGATTTTCCAGAATTTTATGTAATGTATTTTTGCTGCTGATAAAAAAAAACATAATGAGACTGCTTTTTGGTATTTTACAGCATTAGCATCACTAAATATATATATTTTTTTACTACTTTCCTTGTTTTTTTTATTACTTTGTTATTTAATGAAAAGCATAGTCTACATTCTTATCTGTTAAAAATATATGCATACCTTTTGAGTATACCTTTTATGGCCAGTCCTTGAGTTTTGATAAGCTGCATTATTACACCTTTCAATCTACTAAAAAATTAATAATTTTAGTCAACCAGTAGGGTTTACTTGGGATTATTTGTATTTTCAGGCAATTTGATCCATCTTTTGCTGATGCATTTCTGTAGCTAAGTAGTAATTATGATCAAAGTCAATGGCATGCTCAATTAGCTCTACGAAGATTTTTTTATACAAAATTACAATTTTTCTATGAGAATTTTCTGGATATTGTATGACAGTAAGGGCAACTTTATTTATATTTATATTTATATATTATTAACATTTTCCACTATGTATTGATTTCCTTCTTGATACACTTATTGCAACGCATTCTCCTCTGCATTCTTGTTCTTGTCTTTCGCCAAATCTCTTCATATTTAGTTCATGGTAAAGTCCTAGGTCTTTCTCTCTCTCTCTCCTCTCCTACTTGAATTGACTGCATCCAGTAGTACTATGGATTCAAATAAAATGAGTATGCATATGACCCCCACATTTATATCTTTAGCCTTGATCTCTCTGTTTAGCTTCTCAAATCTACTTGACATCTCCATTGCGGTTATCAAATAGCAAGCTCTGATTAACGTGACCAAAAGAGAATTTGTTGCTTAATCTAAATGTCATTCTTGATTACTATTTTTCCATCCTCATTCTGTCCATCAACCCTACACTGCCCGTCTTGCCAGCAGAGTATGTCCCCAGTTTGCCTGCATATATCCTTCTTTGTTGTTCCTTCTTCAGCTATTACCGCTGATCTTGAACCAAGTCACCATTATCTCTTTACAGCATCTCTGCAAAATCATCCTGCATGAGATCCAGCTTTCCCTCATTTTGTTTTTACCTATTTTTCACAAACACGCTCCAATGAGTTTTTATTACATTTAGCATATAGCAACGTGTCTTTCCCTGGTCTACCCTATGCCTGGTACCTGTTTATCTATCTTGGCTCATCTCCTCATTTCCTAGCACTCACTACTGTATTCTCTCTACACTGACCTTAGAGTGTCTTCACTTTGTGATCTCTCCACTGGGGAGTTCTTTCCCTAATCTTCACACAATTGGCTCCTTCTCATCACTTAGGTCTCAGCAAAACTATCTCAGAGAGGACATACAACAACCCTTTTTAAGGCTGTATCCCCATCATTTTGCCACTCACTCACATGTTTTAGTTGGGTATTACTTATTTAGATGTTATTTTTTAGATACTACTTATTGGAAATAAATAGCATATTTATTAGAAATATATTACCAATTCTAGAAAAACACTTAATTATGTATTTATTACTAAATTTTATTTTATCTCCTTCATTAGATAATGTTTCAGTAAGAGCAGGGATTTGTCAAATTTGCACATTAGTATAGTCACACTGTCAACAATAAAATAAAAAATAGTGCGATCTTTAAGATGAAAAACTATGTTTTTATTATGAATTATAGGTTTTATCAAAACCTGATAATACTCTATATTATTTGAGGCTATTTTGCTTTAACTGTGACTAATATTAATATTCCATTTCAGCACATTTTAATTTTATCCAGTATCATTTTGCCTAGTCTTTCACTTTCAACTTTTTTTTGGCCTTTTTTAAATTCTCACCCTCATTTTGTTTAAGGTGTCTACTGCAATTGGATTTTGTGATTAGATTTTATTTGTAAAACAATTGACAACACTTTCTGCTTTAGATAAGTTTGAATCAATTATGTTTATTATCATAACTGACAACCTCCTATCATATTTCTCCATGCTTTTATTTTTTAATGACTTCTTGATTCTTTTGTTTTTTATTTGAGCAATTCAAAGATTTAGTTTTATTTAACTTCTATACATGCTTAAAAGTTTTATCTATTATTGTGCATACTGTTTTATGATTGTCAATAATTTAAATGCAAAGTTTTAATATGAGTCACCTACAGGAAAGATGAGGCCTTCAGAATGTTTTCCTTACTCTGATCACATACTAGTTGTTTTTAGTGAAATTTCCAAAGTTATTACTGTTAGTCTTTAAATTTTATTATTTGTTTTAGTAATTATTGTTTATTTCATTTGTTATTTACTATATGTGGCTATTTTTCTATTTCTCTTTATATCATTTTTAAGCTTTAGTACAAATTTTAGCTCCTTATTCATTATATTTTATTTTATGGATATGTATTTCTGATATACTTAATTAAATATTGATTGTGAAAGTATCAATAAATTTTTTGTATATATTTAATGTAAAATATAACACCAAGAGTCTAACCCATGACACCAAGACTGGGGAAATTTCAATCAATATTTAATGCTGTCCATGATGACTGGTTTGAGGAGGTGAATTAAAATGCTATTTTTTTCCCTTGTAGAATAATTATAGCTTTTATGCAAGTTAATTTTTTTATGTAGTGCTAGGTAAGGATTGAGGTTCATTTTTCCATAGCTGTTCCAGTTCCAATTGTTGAAAACAGTCTTTTTCTCCAAAGAATTACTTTAGCACCTTTACTGAAAATCAACTGACCAAACATGAGTGGGTTTATTTCTGAACTCTCGATTTGAGTCCACTGAGAGTATGTGCTTTTGAAATCAGTACTCAAGCATTTTTTTAATCTAGAAAATTGTTGGAAATTTTAGTATATCTTTTGAAATATTTCCAATCTGTCATTTCCTATATTCTTTTCTTTTGGAATTCCAACCTATTCAATGCATTTTAAAACCTCTCAATTTCTTCTATTCTTTCATATTTTGTATGTTTATTTCCCCATGTTTATATTTGGACATTCTTCAACTTATTAGTCTTTCTGAATAAAAAGATTATACCTTTTAATAGTCTTTTAAAATTTAATTGTATACCTAATTTCCAGACTTTCTAATTGCTTCTCTAACTTAGGTACTTTTTTTTGTTATGTCTGATTCTTTCATAATTTTGGGGGTTGTTATTGATGTATTATTTTATTGAATGTTCTAGAGGCACTTATTTTAAAATATTTCAGATTCTATAAAATTGAATCCATATGAATTAAATTTATGTTCTGAGAAATGATTTCTTAAATACATTTGTAAGAATTAAATTTTCTCATATATTTTGGAATTATAATTTTCTAGCTCCTTTTGAGGGATATATATATATATATAGATAGATAGATAGATATAGATATATATAGATATATCTACATATATACATAAATTATATTTTCAATATATATCCCCCTCCCTTTTCCTTCCCCTTCTATGCCTTTCGTTCACCCCTTTGTGCTCCAGTAGTTTTTTCCAGTACCCCTACTTGCCACTCCCTCTCCAACCACTTTCCAGAATCACTTTGCTTATTGACTCTTCTACTGAGGTGATCTTGAAGACCAGCAATTTGTCAGCAAATCACTTCCTGTATGTTGTGTCTTTTTCACTTACCTTCTCAGGTCCATAACTTCCTGTTAAATTGTATCATTGGCTGACAGAGAAATGGGCCATTTAGGTTATTACCTTGACTGGGAAGGACCTATTCTACTTAGAAAGGTCAAGCAGCCAGGATGACTCCTATCTCCCCTCCCACGTGGACTACTTGACCTCTGATACAATACAGAAGCCTAATTCTCAGCCTGTTTCCAGGTCAAGAACCCAGCTTCAACCACGTGTAGTGAGGTATAAATGTTTGAATGTCTTTGTGCTTTTACCAGGCCATGGAAAAGTACATGCTGTTTTTGATCTCAGTGCTTTGTGATTTCACTTTTTTATTGCCTTCTTCATCAAAATTAATGACAAACTTACGTGAAAATTTAAATCAAGACAGCTGATAGGCTCAGTCAGCCACTGAAAGTAAAAGAGATGATTTTGATAGCAAAAGGTCAATAGAATAAAGCAAATCACATGGGTTTCAAAATACTAAATACAAATGCATACTTCAACATTCAAAGTTTATACATGAAATATTAGCTTCTCTTTATTCCAGTATCTAATTTACAAAAACTTAAAACTGTTAAAAGTGGCTCCACTTTAGGAAAAGGTCTCATTTACTTCCACGATTTGCTTGTGATCTCTCCAAATTATGTGCTCTGAAGACCCATGCACCATTGTGGATGATCAGAATGAATGCTCGATCAGAACTTATCTGTGAGTTTAACATAATTGATTTTCAGTTCTATATACTTTATTCCACCCATTGTGTCACTCTGTTAAGTCTCCCAATACAATCTCTTGTCTATTTATTACCAGATATTCACATGCAGTTTGACATTTCACATATTGAAATTTCTTCAGTATATTAGCATATATGTTTCTAAGCAAAAAACAAACAAGCAAAACCTAAAAACCTTTCCTTTTCCTAGTCAGGTAGTAGTATTAAGCCGTTTGTGGCAAATCAGGTATGCTAACTGTGAAAATGCAGTTTGCCTAGACCAAATTTGTTATTACAGAAGAAAGATCTGTGCTTTTCCACCATCTAACAATGAAAAACCTTAAAGATCTTATTTAGCTTCTCAAAATATAACAATTATGTACTTACTATAAATCCAAATACAACTAACCACAGACTTGATAATGTGGACTTAATGTAATACCAGAAGTACCATGAAGAAGGAGCTTATAGTTTTATTGTAGAATAAGAGATTTTAATAGGGCTAGAAATGATGCTACTGGGACAGATGTTAGCACAGAATAGAAACGAAGGATTTCCCTTGAAAAAGTTCTTTGGTTCTTCTCCCTGCAGTAGGCACACATCAAAGTAATCGAAAGACAAAAACATGCATCTAGGGTCATGGCAGAGAATAAACTGATTATAGATGACAGAGAATAAACAAATCAACAACTGGCTACAGACTGCACAGAATAATAGAATATTTCCATCCTCTTGCAGTGGGTCCGGGAAGAGATGAACTGAATCAACCCATATTCAGCCAGTGTGAGCAAAATAAAGTAGAGGACGAAGCAATAGAAATCTGGTGGATTTAGGGACTGTTTCATCATTTTCATTTTCCAGTTAATGATATATTATTTGTTATACCTTCTTTTCTGTTCATTACACTGCACAATAAAACTCTGTGCCAAGAATGCTTACAGGGTACTAAGTACCTGGTTCAGGGATATAGATACTCCCAGTGTGTCACACACCCCACAAATGGTCTATTTATGGGGATTGCAACCTGGGCCCTTCACTGCAGCAACAGTCACCAAGGAAGTTACACATTTGATTGATCCTGAGTTTTATGACTTCCAGATAATTGTATACTTGCAAAAGATTTGAAATACAAATTAGCTTTAAAAAAAACCATATCAAGTATTATAACCTAGAGAATGATCATATCCAAAGTGCCTTTTTTAAAAAGATGATTTTTTTCCTGCTGTCACACACTTTCAAAATTATTTAAATTCTATGAACTCTTCAATAAACATATCAAGATGAACTTTCTGTGTGAAACTCCACCACTTCAGTTTAAAATAATCTTTCCTTCTTGCGGATTCCTGCAGGCCTCGTTTATTATCTGTTCCATTCATTTGACATTTAGCCTGTAGTACATTTTATTATTAGTTATCCTGGATCTTATTTTCTGTCCAAGTTAACTGTAAGCTTCCTTAAGGCCGAGAGTATGCTTATTTCAATTTATATCTAACCCTTCATGTAGTATATTCATATGGTTAGTGTAAGTGCTCAGTAAATGGTGTTTAAAGCACACAGTATTTCATTCATATTTTATTACATTCATCAATTCAACAAAAAAATACTTAAACACAGATTTGATGACTAAAGCAATTTCCTCTGTTCATCTGGAGAATGTGTGAAATAAAAATTTAAACATTTACAAAGCCTTGATACATTGTCACTTTAATGAGGTTGTTTTCATTTGTTTGAAAGTGGCAAGGTTCCCAGCCCACAGACACATCTCAAGTTGGTTTTAAACTGAAATTTATGTAAATATCTCAAGTTAAAAACCCCCAGATTTTCTGTGTGTCTTTCATTTCTACTCCTTTTGAAATATAAGGGATGAAATATTGTTTTGTACTGACTCAAAGCATTGGCAAACTGCATCGAAGATCTCCACCCTGTAGATCGGGGTTAACTGAAAGGGCGAGCCACCCATTCTCTTTAACAAACTGATCTCTAGTTAATTAGCCTTTTAAAGCTTTTCCTGCAGATGTTCACCTCAGGCTTTTGGAGGAGTAAGATGCCACTGTAGGCATTGCCAGGAAGAATATTCACCCCAAGTAAACTCAGACCTCCCAGAATTCAATAAGTTTTAGACAAAGATAAGCTCCAGAAGGTGAAATATCTAAGCAATGCTTTGCATTAGTGTCCTTCATTTGTTTACAGTCGCTCTTGAATTTTAAATGCCACAAATGTACTACGATCACCCAGTGTTCTCTTTAGATTTCTTGCTCACATATCAACAAAAACCCATTTGCCTGATTGCTATGGGCATCTATGAAACAGATTGACCTCTTCAAAGATTTTATAGAATATTTAGCTATAAACATAAATAGAATGGACAGAATTTTTCAGTGCTCCTTAGACTTGCTTTCACCATATGATTAAGTTCTAGCTGGTCAGATAGAAGTGAATTTTTCTATGTGTATTACGGAAAGCCTTCCTAGAGATGCGGTGGGGGAGGAAGGCTGTCCCTTGTTCATTTCTTCCTTCCTCATGCTGGCCAAAATATTGTCATCATGGATGAAATTTCTGCCAGGAGTCATGTGCTGAGAATAACAGAGCAGCAAAATAGAAGAGCTGAGACTTTTACAAGATAGAAGGAAACATCTATCTTAAATTATTGTAATGATAGGCTTTCTGAAATTCATACATGGAGTTGACCTGAATGACACACTCTTGCATTCCCAATGCCAATATATATTGATTTCTTAATAAATATTTGTCAAATGAATAACGCTACAATACTTCACTGGGTTACCAAATTGTGCCTCCTTTCTTAGGAGCTGCTGACTAAAAATTCTTACTTGAAATTTCACTTTCTTTTTCCACCTTTTTATTATCTGCTTACATCTAGAGAAGTCATCTACTTCCAGGAGAACAGTTCTATAATAAATAGGGTTGATCACTCTTTTCTGATTATACACCCTCATATTTTTACCTGGAACTGATCATCATAGAAGGAGAAAATGCCCAGGTATGAAGAGATTTATCTTGCCACAACAGCATAGTTAGGGTCTATGGTTACATATTTATGGTTACATATTTATAGTCCATATTCTTATTTCTATGATGTATTATTAAAACTATTTCCAAGGCTTCCCATATTCTTAGGACACAAAAACTATCTATAAAACTAGCTATTTCTGGATATATATTATATATCCACTAGAGGTATATATTTTTTTCCTGTTATTCTTGCCTGAGAGTAGATACGTGATAAGTCTTTTTGAAGGAATGACCTCATTAATGTCCAGGCGAGCATCTACCTTTCCATGATTTTCATACAAGTTTAGAAGAGACTATGAAATCCCTCCAATCTGGCATCACTGCTCTCTCCCTGATAAAAATGTTTTCTGCACTGGGGCTGGGAAGTTGAGAGCCATTTCTTAGCCTTCTAAAACTATTCATGGGTAACATCAATCTAAGAAGAAAAGACAGTCCAAACACCTGGTGCATTTTGAGTGGAAGGAAAGCCAACCTGAAGGACCACCTGCCACACAAATTATAGTGATAACATCTGATATGTGAGAAATAGATGACTTAGATGAATTAAGTTATCCAAGGAAAATTCAGAGAGACACAGTATGAAAAGTCAGTATCAACACAGAAATCTCTTCAAATTTTGTTTTCTATTATGTTAAGGTAGAGTTTTTGTTTACTCTAAAAAGAGATAAAATGAGCATCATAAACTAAAACAAGCACAGTGTCCTGAACAACTAAACCAAAAAAAAAAAAAAAAAAAAACCCAAAAAACAAAATGGGCCTCAGCAATGTAAGACAATTTACAAGTACTGAAATAAAAGACCTCCCAAGCTTTGGGCTCTAATGAATGGAATGTTCTTGGCTGTTTTGAGACAGGGTTTTGACCACTTCATTTCTGTTTTTTCTCTGCTTCCCCAGGAAACTCAAAGCCACATAAACTCCTTAAGCATCTGGCAGGCAGGTTTCCTGAACTGCTTAATCTGGATTTAGTATCACTTCATGAACTGGTCTATGGGAGTATTCACACAAAATTCCAAAGTGTGCCATCAGAATAACCCAGTATTTTCTTGAAAATGTCAAGAGAACTGCTTTCGGCAATATTTTAACTTTAGGAACCCCAGCTTAACTCTGAATGTTACAAAAAAAAAAAACTTAAATGAATTAATCCAGAAATACAAATTCTAAAAACAAATCATATACCAAAACTTAAAAGATTCCAGGTATGTTTACCAATTATTCCTTACTTTGGGAAGATGCTGATATTTAGGCCATGTTTCCCTCATGTGTAAAAATTGTATTTTATTTGAACTTTTAGGATTTATGAGATGAAGTTAATAATAAATAAAACTTCAAAATATTCCTGAGATAGTTAATTTTGACATAGGTACCTCTCCTAATGAAGCTCATGCTGTAAGAGAACCTGCCTTTAGTAAAACAATCACTCCGAGCTGAGAATGACCCTTTGTAGAGTTTGGAAATGCCCACTTTTCTTTTCCTAGTTCTTTTTTCCTTTAGTTGTCATAGGGATGAAGGCTACAAACCTCTAAAGGGAGTCTTTCTGGCATGTGGGCTGAACCAGATTCTTGGCCTTATTTTCACCCCATACGATTTTTGCCTTTGTTTCTGATGATTCAGAAGGCAGCTTTATTCTTGGTGCAAGAATTTTTAAATATCTGCTTATATGAAACCCTTTTGCACATTTATTCAGCAGGCACATCTTAGGCTCAGATACATTCTTACAGATTCCTTTCTAGGAATATCTAGCACTATGCCTAATATAAAACAGGAATGAGAAAGAAAGAGAGAGAAAGAGAGAACAAATTGGCTTATACAATTACGGTGGCTAAGAAGTCCCAAGATAGGCAACTGGAAAGATGGACAACCAGGAGATCCAGTGTGTGAGTTTCAGTTTGAGGGCAGAATACTAAAATTCCAGCTCAAACAGCCAGGCAGGCAAAGTTCCCTCCCACTCAGCCTTTTTGTTCTATTTAGGCCTTCAATTGATTGGATAAGGCCCATCCTATTAGGAAGGACCATTCTGTTTTACTCAGTCTACTGATTCCAAGGTTCATCTCATCCAGAATCACCCTTACAGACACACCCAGAATAATACCTGACCAAATATCTCAACATCCTATGGCCCAGTCAAGCACTCACATAAAATTAACCATTACATATGGCTTGATTGGACATACATGATGGAAATGCGGTTAACTCAGTCAACATAACAGAATTTAAAGTTAACAAAAAAGAAAGCTTTATCAAAAATTACCATCCTGGTTGTCTAGAGAGACTAAAATTCCATCAGTATGTATATTTTCCATTGTACTACATACACATTATGTATGTTTCTAAAAGTCCCAATGCCTCTGGATCACAGAGATCCCTTTGAGAATAGGTTTTACTTTCTGAACCACTTTCCGCATTGACAGTTGTAAACAGTAAAAAAAAAGGCACTTATTAGATTGCAAGCACAATGTTAAGTGTTTTCATGCATCATCTCATTGAACACTCGCAATATTAAAGTATCCAAGTTTATATGACAAGTGATAGAGCTGAGAGTCAAACCTAGGTCTTTTTTGGTGCCTTAGTCCCAGTTCTTAACTACTATACTGTACTAAGAGTTTGCTAAATTAATTAATGTGGAAAAGTAAAGATTTCCTTTCCCATACCAGTCAGAAAAGTTGTGAATTGAGGGGCATTCCCAGGTAGCAGCAGATATAAATCGTGTAAAATGCAACCACAGGGTGAGGAGAGTATAATTGAAAAGAAAGAACAATTGGGTCAAAAATGCTCCTTTGCTGTGTGACTTTGAGAAATTAACTGAACTTCACTGATCTTCATTTGTTATGATATATAAAATGGATAAATATTTCCTTTATCTAAAGTACACTTAGTGCCTAAAATCTAATGACATGATATACTAAAACTAGCTATTACTGATGCTATTAAGAGGCTAAAATTTGTAAAGCAAGAAAAGGATAGCATGATGATTTGTTTAGAAGGATGTAAAAGTGATTTACATACTAATATTGCATATTGGAAACCAGTGTGGAAATGGATCAGAAGGAATTAAAAATGGAGGAAGCTACATAAAGCTTAGGCAAACAATGTTTAAAAAACAGTGAAAGATTAGCCTTCCTAGAGGTAGAAAGGTTTTCACTAGAGAGAAGTGAGAGATAATGTGGGTAAAGTAACTAAGAGGCAATTTTAGAAGCCTGTAACTGCCAAATTAAGGCACATGGTCCCTTACTGTAGGTTAGATTTCAGGGTTCCTTAAAGCTTTCTGAACATCAGATTTTCATATCGGAGTGATGTACATATTGATTAGATTTTAGAAATGAGAGTATAGTATGAGGTTCAGACATGAGGGGAGAAATCAGAGTGAGAATGATAGTTCTGAGATTAGAAAGTATGAAATTAGTCTGAGAGACAAAGTGGTGGTTGGGACTTACAGGGCTTGGGAGTCATCAGATGGGGAGAAAAAACTGTTTCAAACTTTCGATCTTAGATAACTGGTACTAACGATCATTATTAGTAGAAATTATGAGATCAGGTTATGCTGGTTTAAAGGAGAAAGATAATAAATCCTGAATTTGAGGCAGAGGTGTGAACACTAACTGTGCAACATGGAAATGTGCAACATGAGGTGCAAGGTTGGAAGTGGGTCTTAGAGGAGAAATTATAATATGTTTGCTTGTTAACTATGTACAAGCGACCCTTGAGGTCAAGTAAATGAATCTGTTAGAAAAGACAATAAAGAGAATGGAAGGCAAAAATCTTGACAGCTAAGCCATGCTTCTCTTTTCTGTGTTGCAAAGGGTTAAAACTTTTGCCATGAGGGCAAATGTTCTTCCTCCATGAAAAAAAACCATCAATTACAAACTTTTCTGCTACCATAGGTTAGTCCTTTCAAATGCAAGCAGTCCATTTATTTCAAAGGAAGTTGAACTTTTCATATAGAAGTCAATAGTACATAAGGACATTTGTTTCAAATAAATGCTGTTTTCCCCTTAAATATAATATCATTATTTTCTAAAATACAAAACACGGTATGATTAAAATGTTCAAGATTACAGATTTCAAATCTTCTACACAAAAAATCATCTTTCTCTGCTTTAAAATATGGAAGTGGTTTTAATATTAGTGTATTTTTCTCCCATGACTACTTTCATCCTATTTGAAACCAGTCAAGCAAACAGTAACTGAAAATATATTGGAAAACCACATCATTTGTTATTTTTTACCAAAATTGTCTTTTCTCTGCTTATATCTTACAATATCCCAATATGACTAGCCAGTATTTACAAGCAAAAGAAACAAGATTTTCAAGGATGACTTTATAAAGCACAAAAAAATTTTGAGCTTAGGAGGTGGAGCCAAGATGGCAGTATGAGTAGGACAGTGGGAACCTCCTTCCAAAAACATATATATTTTTGAAAATACAACAAATACAACTAATCCTAAAAGAGAGACCAGAAGACACAGGACAACAGCCAGACTACATCCACACCTGCCAGAACCCAGCGCCTGGTGAAAGGGGTAAGATACAAGCCCCGGCCCGGCGGGACCCGAGCTCCCCTAACTCCAGCTCCCAGCGGGAGGAGAGGAGTCAGAGCAGGGAGGGAGAGGGAGCCCAGGACTGCTAAACACCCAGCCCTAGCCATCTGCACCAGAGAGCAGACACAGTGCATGCGTGGGGTGCTGGAAACTAGGGAAACAGGGCAGCAAGATCTTTAAGCAGGTCCCGAAGCCGGCACCCCTGTGACAAAGAAAAGGGAGTTCTTTTTGAAAGTCTTAAAGGGACAGGGACGCCATAGCTGGACAGAAGTATCCCGGGTCACAGTCCAGCAGCTGGAAATTCCAGGGAACTCCGGGCACACTAACCCCCTGGGCAACAGCACTAAGACCCCTCACGGAGGTAAACAGCCAAACAGCCCCCCGTCCATTACCCCTTTGGGGCCCGCCATAGCAGAGAAGCAGCCTGAGGCTGGCCACGCCCACAGCAAGGGAGTTTCCTCCCTACCAGCCAGGCAAGATACAAAGACCTGGTGTACACGCAATTACCCAACACAAGCCACTAGGGGTCCCAGTAAAGAAAGACCAGGAGCAAGTGGAAAGCCTTGGCTCTCCCAGCTGACAGAAAGTCAATAGCTCACCATTGCACCTATTGACATGAAAAGGCAAAAAAATTTGATCCAGATAAGACTAACCCAGACAGCATTGACATCTTCTACATCTTCCCTTGAGAAGGAACCTGGGGAGATAGGTTTAACCAGTCTTCCTGAAAAAGAATTCAAAACAAAAGCCATAACCATGCTGATGGACTTGCAGAGAAATATGCAAGAACTAACGACGGAAAATACAGAAATAAAACAAGCTCTGGAAGGACTTCAAAACAGAATGGATGAGATGCAAGAGACCATTAATGGACTAGAAAACAGAGAACAGGAATGCAGAGAAGCTGATGCAGAGAGAGATAAAAGGATCTCCAGGAATGAAAGAATTTTAAGAGAACTGAGTGACCAATCGAAGTGGAACAATATCCGCATTATAGGGGTACAAGAAGAAGAAGAGAAAGAAAAAGGGATAGAAAGTGTCTTTGGAGAAATAATTGCTAAAAACTTCCCCAAAATAGGGGAGGAAATGGCCTCTCAGACCACAGAGGTACACAGAACTCCCATGACAAGGGATCCAAGGAGGGCAACACCAAGACACATAATAATTAAAATGGCAAAGATCAAAGACAAGGACAAAGTATTAAAGGCAGCCAGAGAGAAAAAAAAGGTCACCTACAAAGGAAAACTTATCAGGCTATCATCAGACTTCTCAAAAGAAACCCTACAGGCCAGAAGAGAATGGCATGATATACTTAATGCAATGAAACAGAAGGGCCTTGAACCAAAATTACTGTATCCAGCACGATTATCATTTAAATATGAAGGAGGGATCAAAAAATTCGCAGACAAGCAGAAGTTGACAGAATTTGCCTCCCACAAACCACCTCTACAGGGCATCTTACAGGGACTGCTCTAGATGGGAACACTCCTAAAAAGAGCACAGAACAAAACACCCAACATATGAAGAAGGGAGGAGGAGGAATAAGAAGGGAGAGAAATAAAGAATCATCAGATGGTGTTTATAATAGCTCAATAAGTGAGTTAAGTTAGACAGTAAGATAGTAAAGAAGCTAACCTTGAACCTTTGGTAACCACAAACTTAAAGCCTGCAATGGCAATAAGTACATACCTTTCAATAATCACCATAATGTAAATGGACTGAATGCACCAATCAAAAGACACAGAGTAATAGAATGGATAAAAAAGCAAGACCCATCCATATGCTGCTTCCAAGAGACTCACCTCAAACCCAAAGACATGCACAGACTTAAAGTCAAGGGATGGAAAAAGATATTTCATGCAAACAACAGAGAGAAAAAAGCAGATGTTGCAATACTAGTATCAGACAAAATAGACTTCAAAATAAGGAAAGTAACAAAAGATAAAGAAGGACATTACATAATGATAAGGGGCTCAGTCCAACAAGAGGACATAACCATTATAAATATATATGTACCCAATACAGGAGCACCAACATATCTGAAACAAATACTAACAGAATTAAAGGAGGAAATAGAATGCAATGCATTCATTCTGGGAGACTTCAACACACCACTCACTCCAAAGGACAGATCCACCAGACAGAAAATAAGTAAGGACACAGAGGCACTGAACAACACACTACAACAGATGGACCTAATAGACATCTACAGAACTCTACATCCAAAAGCAACAGGATACACATTCTTCTCAAGTGCACATGGAACATTCTCCAGAATAGACCACATACTAGGCCACAAAAAGAGCCTCAGTAAATTTCCAAAGCTTAAAATTCTACCAACCAACTTTTCAGACCACAAAGGCATAAAACTAGAAATAAACTGTACAAAGAAAGCAAAAAGGCTCATAAACACATGGAGGCTTAACAACACGCTCCTAAATAATCAATGGATCAATGACCAAATCAAAATGGAGATACAGCAATACATGGAAACACACGACAACAACAACACAAAGCCCCAGCTACTGTGGGATACAGCAAAAGCAGTCTTAAGAGGAAAGTATATAGCAATGCAGGCATATTTAAAGAAGGAAGAACAATCCCAAATGAATGGTCTAATGTCACAATTATTGAAATTGGAAAAAGAAGAACAAATGAGGCCTAAGGTCAGCAGAAGGAGGAACATAATAAAGATCAGAGAAGAAATAAATAAAATTGAGAAGAATAAAACAATAGCAAAAATCAATGAAACCAAGAGCTGGTTCTTCGAGAAAATAAACAAAATAGATAAGCCTCTAGACAGACTTATTAAGAGGAAAAGAGAGTCAACACACATCAACAGAATCAGAAACAAGAAAGGAAAAATCATGACGGACCCCATAGAAATACAAACAATTATTAGTGAGTACTATGAAAACCTATATGCTAACAAGCTGGGACACCTAGGAGAAATGGACAACTTCCTAGAAAAATACAACCTTCCAAGACTGACCCAGAAAGAAACAGAAAATCTAAACAGACCAATTACCAGCAACGAAATTGAAGCAGTAATAAAAAAACTACCAAAGAACAAAACCCCCGGGGTCAGATGGATTTACCTCAAAATTTTATGAGATATACAGAGAAGACATAATACCCATTCTCCTTAAAGTTTTTCAAACAACAGAAGAGGAGGGAATACTCCCAAACTCATTCTATGAAGCCAACATCACCCTAATACCAAAACCAGGCAAAGACCCCACCAAAAAAGAAAACTACAGACCAATATCTCTGATGAACGTAGATGGAAAAATACTCAACAAAATATTAGCAAACCGAATTCAAAAATACATCAAAAGGATCATACACAATGACCAAGTGGGATTATCCCAGGGATGCAAGGATGGTACAACATTCGAAAATCCATCAATATCATCCACCACATCAACAAAAAGAAAGACAAAAACCACATGATCATCTCCATAGATGCTGAAAAAGCATTATATAAAATTCAACATCCATTCATGATAAAAACTCTCAACAAAATGTATATAGAGGTATAGAGGGCAAGTACCTCAACATAATAAAGGCCATATATGATAAACCCACAGCCAACATCATACTGAACAGTGAGAAGCTGAAAGCTTTTCCTCTGAGATTGGGAACAAGACAGGGATGCCCACTATCCCCACTGTTATTCAACATAGTACTGGAGGCCCTCGCCACGGCAATTAGACAAAACAAAGAAATACAAGGACTCCAGATTTGTAAAGAAGAGGACAAACTGTCACTATTTGCAGATGACATGATATTGCATATAAAAAACCCTAAAGACTCCACTCCGAAACTATTAGAGCTAATATCGGAATTCAGCAAAGTTGCAGGATACAAAATTAACACACAGAAAATCTGTGGCTTTCCTATACACTAACAATAAACTAATAGAAAGAGAAATCAGGAAGACAATTCCATTCACAATAGCATCAAAAAGAATAAAATACCTAGGAATAAACCTAACCAAGGAAGTGAAAGACCTATAACCTGAAAACTATTAAGACACTCTTAAGAGAAATTAAAGAGGTCACTAACAAATGGAAACTCATCCCATGCTCCTGGCTAAGAAGAATTAGTATCATCATAATGGCCATCCTGCCCAAGGCAATATACAGATTAGATGCAATCCTATCAAATTACCAACAGCATTCGTCAATGAACTGGAACAAATAGTTCAAAAATTCATATGGAAACATCAAAGACCCCGAATAGCCAAAGCAATCCTGAGAAGGAAGAATAAAGTGGGGGGGATGTCATTCCCCAACTTCAAGCTATACTACAAAGCCACAGTAATCAAGACAATTTGGTACTGGCACAAGAACAGAGCCACAGACCAATGGAAAAGAATAGAGACTCCAAACATTATCCCAAACATATATGGTCAACTAATATTCGATAAAGGGGCCATGGACATTCAATGGGGAAATGACAGTCTCTTCAACAGATGGTTCTGGCAAAACTGGACAGCTACATGTCAGAGAATGAAACTGGTTCACTGTCTAACCACATACACAAAAGTAAATTCGAAATGGATCAAAGACTTGAATGTAAGTCACGAAACCATAAAACTCTTAGAAAAAAACATAGGCAAAAATGTCTTAGACATAAACATGAGTGACCTCTTCTTGCACATATCTCCCTGAGCAAGGGAAACAAATGCAAAAATGAACAAATGGGATTATATCAAGCTGAAAAGCTTCTGTACAGCAAAGGACACCATCAATAGAACAAAAAGGTATCCTACAGTATGGGAGAATATATTTGTAAATGACAGATCCGATAAAGGGTTGACATCCAAAGTATATAAAGAGCTCACACACCTCAACAAACAAAAGCCAATAATCCAATTAAAAAATGGGCAGAGGAGCTGAATAGACAGTTCTCTAAAGAAGAATTCAGATGACCAACAGACACATGAAAAGATGCTCCACATCGCTTGTCATCAGAGAAATGCAAATTAAAAGCACAATGAGATATCACCTCACACCAGTAAGGATGGCTACCATCCAAAAAACAAGCAACAACAAATGTTGTTGTGGAGAAAGAAGAACCCTCCTACACTGCTGGTGGGAATGTAAATTAGTTCAACCATTGTGGAAAGCAGTATGGAGGTTCCTCAAAATGCTCAAAATAGAAATACCATTTGACCCAGGAATTCCACTTCTAGGAATTTACCCCAAGAATGCAGCACCCCAGTTTGAAAAAGACAGATGCACCCCTATGTTTATTGCTGCACTATTTACAATAGCCAAAATATGGAAGCAACCTACATGTCCATGAGTAGATGAATGGATAAAGAAGATGTGGTACATATACACAATGGAATATTACACAGCCATAAGAAAAAAAAAGATCCTACCATTCGCAACAACATGGATGGAGCTAGAGGGCAATATGCTCACTGAAATAAACCAGGCGGAGAAAGACAAGTACCAAATCATTTCACTCATATGTGGAGTATAAGAACAAAAGAAAACTGAAGGAACAAAACATCAGCAGAAGCACAGAACCCAAGAATGGACTAATAGTTACCAAAGGGAAAGGGACTGGGGAGGACAGATGGGAAGGGAGGGATAAGGGCAGGAAAAAAAGAAAGGGGGCATTACGATTACCATGTATAGTGTAGGCGGGGCATGGGGAGGGCTGTGCAACACAGAGAAGACAAGTAGTGTTTTTACAGCATCTTACTATGTTGATGGACAGTGACTGTGAACGGGGATGTGGGGGGGACTTGGTGAAGGGGGGAGCCTAGTAAACATAATGTCCTTCATGTAACTGTAGATTAATGATACCAAAATAAAAATTTTTTAAAAAATCAAAAAGTATACCCTGTAACAAAAAACAAAAACAAAAAAAATTTGAGCTTAGAAGCCCAGCTCATGTTACATTATTAGAAATTATGAGTTCCAGAGTATATTTTCAACTTTAAGATGGAAAAAAAAATCCACTGTTCCTCAAAATGGAGACAACTAAATCAAGAAATCCTGAGGGTGTCATTATTCTCAAGATGAAACCAGGAGCAAAATACCTAGGTACAAGTGAAGATTTGATTTATGCCTATGACATTTCATTATCTAAAGTGGTAAACCATTACCCAACCATAACAAAGCAGCAAACAGTTGATCGGAACTCTACATTTGTGCAAAGGAATAAGCTGTTTACTTTTTGTCGTCTGCACCTCATCAGAATTTGCCAAACTTAGAGCATACCTCATAGTACTTGTTTGGGGTCCTACATATTTGAGGGGTTCTGTCAACTTGACAAAGATGGACTGGACATATTTTTATGCAAAGCTTTAATCTAACTTAAGGGACATGAAGAATAAGAAAATAAAATTTTATTTTGCCTTCACCTGTTTCTTTTTCAGTGTTATTCTTACTTAACGTATATTTGAGTTTTTGACCTATAGTATATTCCTTCTCTCTAAAGAGAGATGTTCTTTTAACATTTCTTGCAAGGCAGGCCTACTGGCAATAAATTTCCTCAATTTTTGTGTGTCTGATAAAGTTTTTATTTATCATTCACTTTTGAAGGATAATTTTGTAGGATACAAAATTCTATGCTGGTAGTGTTTATTTTCCCAACATTTGCAATATTTCACTCTACTCTCTTGTCTGAATGATTTCAGAGAATAAGTCAGACTTAATTCTTATCTTTGTTCTTCTACAGGTAAGATGTTTTTTTCCTTTGACTTCCTTCAGGATTTTTCTTTACTTTGATTTTCTGTTGTTTGAAAATGATATGCCTAAATGTGGTTTGTTTGTTTCTTGTTTCCTTTTTGTTTGCTTAGCATTTTTTTTCTTAGTGTTCTCAGAGCTTCCAGATTATCATTTCAAAGATGTCTTCTATTCCTTTCTTTCTTCTCCCTCTCATATTCTCATTATGTGTATAGTACACCTTTTGTAGTTGTCCCCAGTCCTTAGAAGATAATAATTTTTTTTCAGTCTTTATTCTTTTCACTTTCAGTTTTTGGGGAGCTATTGATACATCCACTAGGTCAGAGATTCTTTTCTCATTCATGTCCAGTCTACTACTAAGCCCATTAAGGCATTCTTCATTTCTGTCATAGTATTTTGTATTTGACATTTCTTTTTGGTTCTTTCTTAGTGTCTCCATTTATCTGCTTACACTGACCATCTGTTTTGGCATGCTGTCTACTTTATCCATTAGAACCCTTAGTAGATTAATCATTGTTATTTAAAATTCTCTGTCTGATCATGGTAACATCCCTGTCATATCCAGTTCCAATGCTTGCTCTGTCTCTTCAAATTGTGTTTTGTTTTTTCCTTTTGGAATGTCTTGCATGTTTTTACTAATAGACAGACACGATGTATTGGGTAAAAGGAACTGCTATAAGTAGGCCTTAAGTAATGTGGTAGTGAGGAGCGAGGGAAAGAGAAAGGTTCTACAGTCCTATGATTGGGTCTTGGTAATTAGAGAGCCTCTGGACAGTATTTCTCAGTACACCCACCTCCTGCCAAGGTGGGACAGGATGGCCAGAGTGGACAGATGCTGGGTATTTCGGTTCCCCCAGGTCAGTCAGGTGATCATAATGCCCTAGCAAATTAAGTTCTCCTTAACTAGTTTCCCCTGAAGGCAAGCCTTGTTAGGAACAGATTGTGCTGATGTATTTCAAAATGTTTCTTTTTCTATTCTCTTTGTGAGAAACATGAGGGGATTTTTCTTTGAAATGTATTGTGGGAAAATGGTCAAGCTCCTAGTGGTAAATCTCACAATTTGTGAGGGCTCCCCTGGAGTTTTTAACTCTCAGCCTTGTCTCCAGCAATTCATCAATTACAGTTCATATTTTCCTATCTTGGCAGTGGTTCCCATGGCAATTTCTGCTGCTGAGCTTCTGCTTGGTAAGCTGCAGCTCCCTGCATTTGCCTATCTTGCTAATCTTTGGGACAGTGATTTGCCCAATGTTCTCTCCTCCTTTACAGATCCAAGAAACTTGTTGATTTTTTAAATCTCTTCACTTTTTACTTATTGCTAGGACATCGAGGTGAATTCTAAGTGGTGACTTTCTGGGGAACCAGAAACCAGAAGTATTTTTCTACATAGTATGAACCATGTAAAATATGAATGTTGTCTTGGTGCTTTACCCTAATTCTCCTTACAAGCTTGATGTATGTGTGTTTTAATACTATTACTTTTGACTGCTAAGAATTTGCTTCTGTCTCCTTCAAAAGGGAATTGTCTTTGGCCAAATGAGATACCGCCCACTGTCAAGTACTTTAAACCCCACAGCTAATAGTTCACTGGAGCACAAAAGGCTGGCCTTTTTGTCTCAAACTGGAACTAATTCTGTAGTTCCATTTGTGTTCCAGAACTCCTTGTCAGTTCAGCCAAAGGGGGACTTTAGCAGAGTTTACACCCTTGCTTAGTATTATTATCCTGCTCTGTTCATCTCCTTTCACTTCCCTTCTCCTATGATTTTTATCTCAATAACTAATTGCATTAGAATTCCTGTCTCAGACTCTGAGTGATCTCTAAAATCTATTCTCCAATATAGCAATGAGAAAACTTCAATAGTCAAGTAATAAAATTCAAGGACTTTTAGGGAAGATCAAGCTTTTGTTTCTTCCAAAAACAGCACCCTATAATAGTTGCCTGAAGACAACCTAGGTTTTACTCAAGGGCCAAGAGTATTACTCTACCTTATTAATGAGTAGTGGCCCTCTTTGCCATTTCTGTGAATAGAAAACTATTCCTAAAGTTGTCCCTTATTTCTACCATCTACCAGGAAAATTGCCATCATTTAATGGACTCAGTCCATCATCTCTATGTCCAGGTGGCACACCTTCTTATTTTCTCTATGGAAACAATAATGGAGGAGAAAGCAACATATTAAGTATGAAAAATGCTAGTAAAATATTGCTATTTGTCAACTTAACACAGAAATATATTTCCCAGAATTCCATTTTTCTAGTTAGTATTGGCTGCAGAAGACACATTTCTTTGGTACCTAGAAGCATAGAAGTGAAAGAGAAGTCACATTTCTTAATCTTTGAAGGTTGGTGAAAGAAGCCAGGCACTGTGGCAGCTCATGCATGTTGTCATTGATTTGTTAGCTCATCTATTTGGTGGGGCAGCTTCTAGAACCACAAATTCTTCAGTTCTCACCTGATCTTCTTTATCTTCTCCATGTCCTGAATCAGGTGTGTTCAGCTCTGGTGAAGTATACCAGCTGCTCCTGAAAGTAACTCATGTAACAGAGAATTTCACTTACAAAGGCCATGTTAGCTACAGCCACTGTGGAATTCCCAAACTTCCCACAGAAGTGATCCACATTGAGTGTCCGATGGAGTACATTCCCCAGGGGGTCAGCCAGGAACCTGGTGGTAAGTTGATTACATCACACTCTCATAGGTCTCCATCATAGGAAGGGCAGCACTTCATTATCACTGGAATAGACACCTAATCTGAATTAATACTTGCCTTCCTTGCTCACATTGATTTTTGCAAAACCACCTTCCTTAGGTTTATAGAATGACTTTGTCATTGTCATGTTATTCCATACGTGGTTGCTTTTGATCAATAAATTATTATCTGACCAAGGAAGTCTATAAAAAAAATGATGTGCAGCAATACTCCCAGGATTAACACATGTTACCATGTTCTCCATCACTCCAAAGCAGCTGAGCTGAGAGAACTGTGGAATGAGCTTCTGAAGATTCAGTTAGAGCACCTTCTGAGACTCAATAGCTTACAAGTCTGGGATAGCATTCTCAGATTCTGTACACTTTATATAGCCTCTAAATTGGTGGCCAATATGTCGTCACACCAGGCAAGAAACCAATATACGGCGGGGGTGCTTGTTGAGAGCAAAGGGAATATGGGATGGGATGGGTAGTGCAGAAAAGATAGTCAGAAATAATGACCATGACCACATGACCAGTTACAGAAAAAAGAACCACAATGGGTCATCTTATCTTCCTGATTTTTAAAAACCCCCTCAAGTAGATGACTTTGTTAGAATTCATATGCAACATGGTTCTCATGCCTTGAACCCATTCTTATTTACTTTGCTATGTGGATAAATTTAATCAATGGGTGATTACAATGTCAAGCTGACCTTCCACATGTAGTTTCACTTCCTTAATAAATCAACACATTCCTCTGATATCTGATATATAGCCATTGAGCTTGTAGATACTTATTTGTTTATTTATTTTCTGACTGACTAGGAGAGAAAATTAGATGCATCTTTATTTTTCTTGTATAGAACAGCAGTACATCTTCACAATCCTACTTCAGAGTATATCAGCTCTCCAGTTGTGTCACACTCTTATTTGCAGGGTAATCAATTGTTTACAGTCCACAGGATATCATACTGGTCCACTACATTGATGATATCCTCTTCTATGGACTTGGAGAGGAGAAGGTAGCAACTACTTTAGAAACCTTGGTAAGACAAGTAAGTGCCAGAGAATAGAAAAAAATTAAGTCCCACAAAACTTCAAGAGCTTGCCACTTGCTGACATCTCTATGCACCCACTGGTCTGGGAACTCACACCTATTTTCTATTTCTTTCATAACAAATTACCAGAAATTTAGTGGCTTAAATAAACACAAGTTTATTATTTTAACAGGCCTGCAGGTCAGAAATCTGATATGGCTCTCATCAGACTGAAGCCAATGTGTTATCAGGCTGCTTTCCTTTCTGGAAGCTCTTAGGGAAAAATCTCTGATATGGGGCATTTTAAGAGACATGAAGGAAGTCAGGAGTTGAAACATGTTGATAACTTGGTAAGATCATGTAGGCAACCGGAAAAACAAGTGCCAAGGCCATCAAGCAAGAGCAGGTTTATCAGGTTTGAGGAACACTGGAGAGGCCGTGTGCGGCTGGAGCACAGGGAAAACTGGTAGGAATTGAGTTGGGAGTAGATGGGGGGAAATGTGTGCTGGTAGAGAGCGTGAGGGCTGATTTATATGGGATCTTATTGTGAATGAGATGGGAGGGAAGGGGCATTAGAGGTATTTTGACAAAAGACTTACATGAACAAATATCATGTTCTTATAAGAAAAACAATGTATTTGCAAAATGTATAAAATGAACTATGGGTACCTGATTAACCATCCAAGAAATGGCACATTTTTTTGTATAAACAGCTCTGTGTTAGACCTCAGGAGATTAGATTTCTTGCCTGAATAGTTTAACCATTTAATTGTGGGATACTGGATTATTCTACATAATGAATAGAGTATCTGTGTACAATCAAAAATAAGATTTATTATAATCTTAATAGATAAAATAGATTTTTCAGTTTCTCCCTCACCCCACCCTAGCATGGTATTGAGACTTTAGGCCTCTCTTTTTATCCTGTTTATTTTAAAATCAATTCAAATGTATGTGTAGTTGTAATTTAGTGATTCTTTTCCAATACTCCTGCACAGGAAATAGCAGGTAATAACTTTTTTTGAATGAAGGCAATGAATTCTACAGAACTGTTTTTATTTCCTTGGCTCAAATTAACTTCCCAATGAACTAACTTTATCCATAGTAAGTCTCCAGTGAGAGGAAAGCCCAAATATTCTGAGCTGTTTGGAAGCTGATGAGCTACTGTGCATATAAAGTAAGTTTTTTAAAGAATGTAACAACAGTGTATTTATTTTTTATTTCTGAACTGAGATTTTTGAGGAGAGTTAGAAAAATCTCCTGTCTCCTTTATTTTGTAAACTTCTGGCATTTCATCCACAGTTGTTATTTGACTTTGAAAGGTTGATGAAGTTTTCAATCTCAAATTATAACAAATCTGTGTTTTAAAGTTGAAAAATGTACCATTACATACAGCAAAGTACAGCCATAATATAATGCAATAAGGCTGTTACTTTAACAAACTAACCAGATACTATGCATTCATAGAAGTGGTGACCTTTTTTAGCTCTTCACCTTCAGAAACTGTCTTTGATCGCAGTGTTGCTATAATTCAACACTCTAAAATAATTTCATTGTTCACTGATATAATCCTTTTAATTATAGGAACCACCCTGCTTTTAACATACAGTTAAAAATACATGTTGAAGAGGTATAGTGTGACAAGTTCTTTCCCAAGTTCAAAGAACATAAGGAAAATAATATAGATTTAAGCATTTGCTTTGTACCAATAACTTTTCCAGGTGCTAATCTATCCAACCAAAATGCAAAATCCTTGAAGGGCTCAGTAATATCTGTTATTTCTTAGTATGTCTGGCAGGACCTGGTCTCAGGGCTTGGATATAGTAACTACATGTCCTCATCAGTTCAAAACTAGCAACACTGAGATAACAAAAGAGCTGTGATTCATTTATAAATAGTGAGCAGATACTTTCAGAGAGCACATACCTGCTATTTTATAAGGAGAGAATTCTAACTTATGATAATGTGTGCCCAGTTCCTGTCAGAACTTTGTGGATAAAGCTATTAGTATTGGCGCTTTGAATAAACACCTACTGTTACCAAAAAGTCTTTTAAGTTGGCATGTTCTTGGAAGTCCAATAAAAAGAAATATGGGGGAAAAAGGATATTTTTATAGCACTATTAATTATTTAATATTATTATCCCAAAGGATAGTCCTGGACAGTGATATTGATGCTCAAACTATAAAGGGTGGATTATGACTTTAGTTACATTTTAGTACCTTAGTTTCAGTGTTTCTCTTTCTTTACTTTTTTTTTGGTAGACTTGAACACTGACTTTCCAATAATGCTGCTTACTAATTTACCAGTAAAATAAAATTATCTCCCATGAGATTGCAGGTATTTTTGTAACCTGTGATCCATGAAAAAAGTAAAGGCCAAATATACATAAAAATAACATCATAGAGTCATTTATATCTTTTAACTATTGGTTGTTAGTAGTTTTTACTGATCACAAATAAAGCTACTATTAACATTCATTATGTTGAGGTTTTTTGGTGGGTGAATAGCAACTTTCATTACTTTGGAGCAAATATCCAAGAATAAGAATGCTGATTTATATAATAAATGTATACTTGGATATTTAGTTTCATAATAAACTTTTTTCCCGGAGTGGCTTTATAGTCAAAATGTCTTCTGTACTTCAGGGATACCCTGTTTTTAGTCCTTTGGCCAGGGAAAACTGGCCCTTTCTTTTCTTTTTTTGGACTATGCTCATTAACGTTAGTGAATTGTGGGTTGCTTTAGGACGCAGGCGAGGGTGTATATACCATCTCTCGGACACGCCCTACTGGGGAATCCCTAGCCAGTTCATCTTCTCTTCTCCATCTCTTAGGGTCTTCTGATATTTGCTTTATGTGTTGTGTTCATATGGAGTTTTAATTATAATTAGTGGGAGATGTCTGGTTGAATATGCTCTCCATCTTAACTCAAACTAAAATCATCAGCCAAAATATTCAATTCCCATGCATCTGAGAAAGCTCATGTATTTCAGAAAGTCAGTTCGGTCATGCTGAAGCAAATTGTTTTAGATACCCTGTACCCCCATTTCTGAGAAGGAAACATGTTTCTACATGAACATATGTGTCACAACATCTTACATTACAGGAAGATTCTACATTAGTAGCTCAGAATGAATGTATCAAGGTCAGGACAGGATTCACTTAAAGAATAAAAACAAACTTCCACATGACTGTCTTTTTCAGCTCTGTGCAAATTCACAATTTAAAATTCCATCTAACTGAACTGAGAAAGTGCCAGCCTCCCTACCCACATGCCCAAAAGCCATTCTGCTCACACTTTCTTGTTTAGAGCACTACACTTTTATCCCCTGCTTTGGAGGAACTCACAGGACATCTGTCAAATAACCCTACAGAAGCTTTACACCAGGGTGTTGAAAATATTCTTTAAAAAAAAAGTCTGTTCAAAAGCCACAACATTTTTAAATTACCATGAGTAACTCACAATGTCTTGCCATTAATATCTATTAGTAAAGCTTAATTTGTCAACTTTGCACATTGCTCCTAATGACAATGTACTATTTAGAAACTAGTAAGTCATGCATAATGGATATACAGTACACTGATCTCTTTTAAAATTATAATTTATCCACTATATGTTTTTAATAAGGTAATTATTTGATGTATATATAGTATATGTTATGTGAATATATAATACATACATATCACAATTTATTATACTTATTACTTGAAAAATGAAAATTTGCTTAAGTTTCCTAAAAAAAAAATTCATATTATTTAAAGAAGGAATCTACCTAAATAAAATTCTGTGTTTTATCTGGATGAAATACAAAGTAAAGTAACCTCATACATTTAAATGTCTGTTGATGTTTGTGTTTATCTTACCTAAGTCATACATCATCACTCAAATGTTAAAGCAATATGAAGGATGAGGGATGATTTGGCTTTTCAAGAGCTGAGAACACATACTTCATGGGAACAAGAGAGAATAGCATTGGTTGAGGATATACTAGTTGGTGGTTGTATGATATTCTCTTTCAAGTGCTCATTCTGATAAGACATTATAGTTTATAAGAATAAAAGAAGATATTAAATATACCATGAAACCTTGTTCTAAAGATGTCAAAGTACTAACATGCAGCTGGTATGTTTGCTTGTTTGAAGCCACAATGAACTCAACTCGTATTTGAAAGGTTATGCTCTATAGAACATGTTTTCATTTTATTTTATGAATAAAGTGACAAGTAGATACTATGTTAAATTTCTTCTCCAGTTTGTTCTATGCCATGGATAGAGCTCTCTGACACAGCAAAGCAAGAGTGAAGATTTGGTCCAGCACAGAAGGGACCTATCCATGACAACCCAACTGATTTCAATAGACATTTGGCAAGAAAATCTCTGCATGTGACTTTGCAAGTTTTCTCTCTCTCTCTCGAAGGACAGCCATTAATAAAAGCAGATCTAGAAGCTCATCTATTAAATCATAATTGTGTGTGTGTGCATATATTTACACACATATAGTAGGTAACTTTCTACTCATTAAAATAACAATAATTTATAGCAAATGATTCACTTTTAATTAACAAAACACACAATGAACAACTACCTGTATGGTAAAAGAAAATGAGTTAAAATCAATATTAGCTAGAGTCTAACCATTTTTACCTTGAATCAGTGATAGAGTAAATCTTCCTGTGGATACATATGTATCAAACAATAATGACATAGTACTGATAAAGCTGCTCACTAATAGTTTTGGTTGTCAGCCTTCACAGTATTGAAAGTACTGTACATCATCCCTACCTTTGTAAGCTAAGCATGGTCATAGGTTGGAATGGAAATGGAAATGGCATGTGCTGCTTCTAGGTGGAAGCCTCTCATTGCTGGTGTGAGACTTTACTTTTCTTCCTCTAACTCAGCAATTTTGAAAGCATATGTTGATATGGAAGGGTAATACTAAATAATAACACAGACTGCAAGTGACTTAGGGAGTCACCAAAACTTGTAGAGGACTTTGAGTGAGGTGGAAACAAGCCTTTATTATTTTTAAGCCACTTAGACTTTTGGAGTTTCTTGTTATGGAAGCATAACCTTTCCCATTCTGACAGAGCCCACGGGCAGTGTGGAAATAAGAAGATCACCATTCACTGAATGAACCTAGTATTCCACATAGGATTGGTATTATTTACCTTGTTTTACAAATGGATTGTCAATACAAATTTGTTGGCACTAACTTTGTGCTACTAACCACTGTGGCATACTCCTCAACTCCATTTCAAGTGAGTTCTGTCATGGAGTGGATGGTACAGTTTCACACTTTTTAATAAAAACAAATGCCTACATAATTGAGGACCATCCTGGTTCTCTGTGAGTTTCTATCTGGCAACTCTAAATTTACAAAGGAGTGAATTATCTAAAGAAAAATATGTAAAAGATGTTTGTAGCCCCTGTCCTCATATATTTTTGTTTGTTTCTATATGGATTTGTTCCCTAATTTGAGTAAACAAAAAATATAAATGATTCACAAAGACAAACAATATCCAAGTAAATCACACTTCTTTCATTTGTCCAGTAAATTGACATATTCAACTCATATTTAAGGGCAAGGGAATATTTTACATTGGTTAGGCACTAGAAACCAGTTTCAGAACAGCTATTACTAATTCAGACTGCCACTTACTAGTTTCATAACTTCAGGTAAGCTTTCTAACATCTTTATGCTCTGATTTTTTCACTTTGAGTGCTGATATTGTATAACCTTTGTGGGAAGGTTAAATAAAATAATCAATATGAAAAGCCTAAAATACAACTTGATACATAAGAAATAGTCAAGATATATTAGATATTATTATATCCTACATGAACAGAAAGTAAAAATGGCACAATGTTATAATTATTTTTTGAGCACTTGTAGTATGCCAAAACTGTACCAGGTACATTTCCTAAATTACACCATCACCCCTTCATGATAACTCTGACACTTCATTGTTCCTAGACTCATTTCATAGATAAGACAACTCTCATTTGAGATGATAAGTAAGGATTTGAATCCTGTTTTTGGTTTGCTCTCATTTCAGAGACTACTTTTTACATTACAGCAGTCTCAACACTGGTAAACACAATGAATAGAAGACCAATAAGAGATGCCCGGGGCCTCAAGAATATTAATCTGGCTATGTTAAGACAAGAAAAAAAACAATATAATGTATGATGTGTTATAAGAAAAGGTATAAATGAGGCATTATTAGAGTTCTGAGTTCTGAGGCATGAGCTTGCCTCTGGGCAGATGGTTGCATGGAGAGGGAATATGGAATTTTAGCAACTGAATAGGTGGAATTTTGACAAGTGCAAAGGATGCAGGAGCATCCTAGGAGAATAAAACAGCAAGAAAAAAGATCTTGCAAAGAAGTATTCAGTATATTAAAAATAAAGCTAGAGGACTTGAATTTATGAAAGTATTTTCAAAGTAATGACCATAACAATTCTCAGTATTTAATCACATAATTCCTTTTACCAATTGTATATATCTATTAGTGTGTAATCCAGAAATTAGCAAATGCTTATTATTTCACTTATTTCTGAGGTCAGGAATTTCACAGAGACTTAGTTGAAAGGTTTGGGCTCAGGGTTTTTAAGGAGGTTGCAGTCAAGATGTTAGCTGGCACTGCATTCATCTGAAAGCTTAACTGGGACTGAAGGTATACACTTCCAAATTGACCCACACATCTGCTTATTACCAAAAGCCTCAATCTCTTACCACATAAACCTCTGCATTAGGCTGCTTGAATGCCCTTACTGCATGGCAGCTGTCTTCCCTCAGAGTAAGTGATTCAAGAGGAAGATGGAGGTGTCAGTGTTTTCTTATTACCTAACTTTGGAAGCCACACACTGTCATTTCTTCAAATCCCAGGGTTTACATAGGTCATCCCTATTCACTGGGGGAGGGGAGTTTACCAAGGTGTGAATCCCAGCAGGTGGGGTATCATTGGGGCCATCTCAGTATCTGGCTACGATAGCCATCTTTTGTGTTTAAAATAAAATCATGAGCCTTACTTAAGAACATATTATTGTCAGAAAACAAGAAACCAGGTCTGGAATCACACTAAAATAAAATAGGCAGATCTCACAGGGATACCTATTCTCACAAACTCTCCCAATAGCATGAGATTAGCAGTATCTAAAGTTGTTTTTTCTTACATATCTTCTTCCCACATTTCCTTCTCAACAAAATTTTAAGTGACGTAGCTCTTCTGAGCCATTATAAAGAAGCTGTGGTATGAGAATGTTACATATCTTAGTCCTATATCACTTTCTCAAATAAGATCTATTCATTCATGTTTTTTTCAATTAATAGCACACCTTAATTTCAGAGCTCACCACCATTAGTGGGTTCCAAGAAAACATGAAGATTTGGCAGAAGATTTTCATCTTAGGGTCATTTATCAGATCACTGCTTAAAGAAAGGAGGAAAAGACAGTGTTGTTATTGGAGACACTGTGTTCTGAGAACTGACTCATTAAAAATATCCTGGGTAATGAGAACAGACAAAAGTTAGACCTTTACTACATTCCATAATCTAAAACTTTTGAAAATAAAGCCATCCAGTAGCTGTCACTTTATAGATTATTTGGTATTACTACCAGTTTTAGTTACGTTCCCAAGCCATAGCTATTTCCTCCTGCTTTATCTGGCCTCTTGCTTTTATTGGTCCCAAGTTCAAACAAATGAACTGCTGAAAGTGAAACTCTTGAACTAGCTCATTTGCTGAACAATGAACTCAAAACAAGCCTAGGGCAGCAAACGGGATTTTAATTGCTTATTTCTATTTCTCCAGTGCCTTGCTCTCTAGGTGATTGTGTGACAAGAGGCCTCACTGAATTCAGAAGCATGGGACAAAATACCTAAGCACAAAAAAACCATCCATGACCCTGATCTTTTAGTTTGCATGTCCCTTCTTGGTCCAGGTAATGCTACTTAACACAGTCACCTGCAGATATTAAGAGGTTATAGACTGCCCTCACTTCAGAGAGCTCTTGAAAGGGCAGAGGGGTGAAAAATAATCACATTATTCTTGCCATTATTAAGCACTTATTGAATGCTACCAGAGGGCTAGACACTACACTGAGAGTATTCATTTCGCACACATTAGGAAATGCATATGCCTTTTACTTAAGTTAGAAACATATTAACACCATTGCTCTTTCTGTCACTTTTACTTTCATTTCCTATAGAATCTTTTGGGACATCTTAGGTGGTAAAAACTCATTTGGATTGTTTCTCTAGAATGACCTTTCATCCTCCTTGTCAGTTTACCTCAGCTGGGAAATACGACTATTCCCAGAAATGATCTCCCTCCTCAGCCATTTCTATATTGTCAGAAGGGCAAGGATTCAATTAATCCCCACACAATTTAATGGAAAGAGTAAAAAGTGACAGAGAAGGATAACTGTTTGCAGTATTTGCTTATGCTTGGACACTAAAGCTGTTAATATTTCAAGGGAACCATTATGGCTCCTGCAGTATGGCAGCCACTTTTGCATAAAGCACTTATTTAATATGCACAGTGCCCAGTAAGGTGGGAAAATGCCCCTATGTTGCAGATGTTAAGCCTGAGATGCAAAGAAATTTAGAAACTTTCCCAAGGCTATCCCAACAGTCAATAGTGGAGGTAGATTTGAACCTCATATTGTTAGCATGTAGTGTAGGTTATTTTCAGTTTACCAACACTGATAAAAACAGAAACAAAATACAACAGTCAAATAAAGAGTGTCCACTTATAATTTAGTATTAAAGGCCATGAACAATTAATGCATGGACATAAATCTGAGTTTGTAAGAGCCAAAACTGGTTTATTTCCTTAAAGATTTGTAATTTTAGGAAACAGGGCAAATACCTTAACATATGGTAAGGAAAAATGATTGTGGTTATTTTTTATTGTGATTGGCTTAGCTATTATTAGTGGCTGTAGAGTTTGTTACATCAGAATTTTAAATATATATATATATATATAAAGCCTAATTACTTCTGATTCTTATATAATTCTTAAGCTCTAAAAGAATGTCTTCAGGTACTTTTTACTTTTTTGTTTAATAGATTACAATTTTAAGATCCCTCAAAAGACAAAGATAATCTTCCTAGCATGATAACTGTGTTCATCTAAGCTTGATCATTTATAAAACTTTTCTCAACATTTTTACAGTATCAGAAAACAACCTACCCACATTTCCATTCTGTTGTATTAAATATTATAGCATATTACAAATACATTTTGTGCAGTTACTAGTTTTTACAATAATTTACTTATGTAGCTGCAAATACAAAATTGAACAATTCACTAAAATTAATTATACCATTATTTATTTTATATTTTAGTGCATCGTACTTTGCAATTATAGATAGTGTTGAAATGAATATCTACTGGCATATAAGATTTTTCCTCCTCTTAAACTGCTTCCTTATGATATATTTCCAGGACTAAACAAGAATAAGAATATTTGTTCTAGGTGAACATATTTAAATAGAACATGCTTTAAGTAAAACATGTGGAAAAAACTAAAAAATACTAAGGAAAATAATCAAATTAACAATGGTAGTACACCCTGGTGTTTTACCTCTCTAACCTTCTTCTTTATCTTTATTTCTACCTAATTTCGAGTGGCAAGGGCAACTTTTTCCAACGTTTAATGCATGTGCTTCAGATAGGGCTCAACTCTCCAATTCAGGGGCAGAATGTTAGCCAAATCTGACCAAAGAGTTCAACACATGGTTCCTAAACCATGCTGATGGAAGCAAAGGCAGCAACTAGGGTTCAAGCAGTGACTCCTGGGACTTACGTAGAAGTTGCTAGAAATACATGTTTTACTTTTCTTTATCCCTGGATTCAATCACAGAAACTTGGAGGTACAAGGGGCTGTCATTTGTAAATAAAGGAAACACACGGACACACACAGACACACACACACAGAGTAAAAACAGAGCTAACAATGGAAAGAAATGAAGTCTCTCTCATGTTGTTGTAACCCCTGGATTTACCTTTCTAGGAAGCAGACTTATCCTTGGACTTTTCAGTTATATAGGGCAAGTAAACATTATTTTTACTTAAGTCCTTTTGGGTTAAGAGTTTTGATAAATGCAGTCAAAAGAATTCTGACAAATTTACCCATTATTCTACAACCAAAAGAATAATCACTTAATAGTATATCCGGCCAGTCTATTTGTAAATACACATAGCTATATTTAGCATTCTATATATATATCTTACTGCTTAACATCTTAGGAATAAATAATGAACATTTTAAATTGTCATTATTCATCTTTGCACATTTTAATCAACAACAGAGTAGTTCAACATATGGATGTATAACTGTGGGTAAAATTGCAATACTTCCAGAATCTCTCATCTGGCCTTGATGTATCTCTGTATCAATAGGTATTTCCAAGGGGTGGAGAGAAGTAATTCATCTCCACATCAATAGGTAATCACAAGGGGGCACGAGGGTATAACTGGACCAGAAAAGTTTGGTGGGGTTCCTTTTTGCAGCCAGGTCATGAGAGACACAGGTGAGCAGAAGAGAATGACCTACTGTAGGCAATAAACAGCGTTCTCCCACTTCATTTATCCCTTTGATTGATTTCAGTTTCAAAGTTATTTTCCCCAGCTGGGAAAATATTTCCCCCCAGAGTTACATCTGGCAGTAGTTGGCAGGACCTCTGAGCCTAAAATCTGTTGGGTGGGCTGTCCAACAGAGATAGTGGATCCCCCTATCTGTAGGGCTTCCAATTGGGCAATCTATAAGTGAGGCTCCTCATATTTTGGCAGATGTGGGGTAGGTTGAAACAACAAGAGCATGGAAGGAAGTACAGGCTACAACTGAAAGGAGAGGTGCAAAGGGCCCCGTGAAGGTCTCGAGGACCCAGACATAGGTTGATTTATAAAGGCCAGGGTAGTGAAAGAAAAACTTTATGGGAAGCCCAATAGGATCTGTTAGAACTGTGGCATCAATTAAATCCAGAGCAGCAGTTTCAGCTGCTGAGGTCCAGGACTTGGAAGCCAGAGGCAAAGCCCCAACCAAGTACAGCCTGTGTTCCAGCAAGAATTCCTGGGAGACAGTACTCAGGCTCTGTCTGGGCCCTCACTCCCATAGGATGATGATTGGGTGTTGAGGTTTGACTGCAGGGGTGGGGGGTCAAGGCTCCCACCTTGGGGGACAGAGTGGGGACCAAGGGCCACATGTAGAATTAGCAATTCATTGGTCTCCCATTAATGTACAACATATCCAGGCACTGGATAAAGGAGCTGAATGCTCTCTGATTTATGGGAACCCTGAGCATTTTCCTGGGACCCCTGCAGTGATAGATGGCTATTAGGCTAAGGCAATTAGAGTGAAGAAAGCCCAAATCCCTTTAGGGATAAGGCATTTACTCCCAAAGGAGTATACCATGTACATTTCTCCCATCCCAGAATATATTTTGGGGGTGGATATCCTGCAGGGCCTATGGTTACAGACTAGTACAGGTGATTTCAGACTGACGGTACATGTGGTAAAGGCAGTTCTAAGAAGACATGCTCAGCACCTGCCTGTAGCTCAGCCTGTATCATGGCAGGTGACAATACTAAGCAGTATAAATTGCCTGGGAGACACAAGAAAATTGGAGAAATTCTGTAGGAGTTGTAGAGGTGGGCATCATAAAGTCCACTTTAGTCCTTTTAATTTCCTGGTGTGGCCAGTGAAAAAGCCAAATGGCTCCTGGTGTATGACTGTGGATTATAGGGAACTGCATAAAGTTACATCCCCTCTGCACGGTGCTTTCCCCTCTGTAGTAGCCCTTATGGACACCCTCAGTCATGAACTAGGGACATATCATTATGTTGTGGACCTTGCTAATGCTTTCTTCTCTATTGACATAGCACAGGAAAGTCAGGAACAGTTTGCCTTCACTTGGGAAGGCCAGCAGCGGACGTTCACTGTTCTACCACAGGGATACCTCCACAGTCCCTCCATTTGTCACAGACTTGTAGCCCAGGACTTGGCCACATGGAATAAACTGCAAACAGTACTGCTGTATCACTCCCTACATTGACAATATTATGCCCACATCTGATTCTCTTGCAGATTTAGAATGGCAGTTCCTAGACTGCTGCAACATCTACAGGAGAAAGGATGGGCTATGAACAGCACCAAGGTTCAGGGATCTGGTTTGTCCATAAAGTTTTTGGGGGTTGTCTGGTTGGATAAAACTAAAGTTATTCCTGAAGCAGTTATAGACAAGGTCCAGGCTTTCCTAATCCCTACCACTGTGGCAGTATTACAAGAGTTTTTGGGTCTTTCGGGCTACTGGAGAGTGTTTAGCTCACACTTGGCACAAATTCTGAATCCCTTATATGGGGCTTACAGTTGACCTTTGAGGAAGTCAGCACAGTCCAGAAGGAGTGCCGTGTGTGCTCCAAGAGGGACTTACACTGAGTTCCACAGCACATGGGACAATAGGAAGGGGGCCAATATCCCTTGTCAGATGGCAGATAGACTATATTGGGCCTCTGCCCCTATCAGAAGGATATATGCCATGACTTGTGTGGACATGGCTACTGGTCTCTTGGTTGCCTTTCCTGAACATCATGCAAATCAGCAAACCACTACGAGGGGCATAGAGTGTCTCTCTGCAGCCTATGGCTGGCCGCAGGTGACTGAGAGGGATCAAGGCACCCACTTTACTGGACATGTGTTACAAGAATGGCTGTAGCAATTAGGAATAAAGTGGTACTTTCATGGACCATATAACCCTACTAACGAGGCAGTAATGATACAGAAGTTCAATGGTTTGTTGAAATCTGGCCTGAAGTCAGACACCAATAGTTTACAGGGCTGTTCAGTTTGCTTATGGACAGTGCTACAATGTTTGAATGAGAAGCCTCAAAAAGGAGCCTTGAGCCCTGTGGACATAGTAACACACATTGCTGCCTCTCTTATACAAGTGTATGTGCAAACCAAAGAGGAGTTATTGAAGCCAGGATATGGCCAGCAGAGCAACATCCTGATTCCAGCCCTAACTGCATTAAACCCTAGAGATTCTGTTGAGTGAATGTGCCCCTAGACATTTCGACACATAGACCAGCAATGGCTGGCCCTTCTGACACCATGGGGGAAAAGGCTTGGAAGCTGGCCTCCTGTGTGTTCCTAGAGTAACAACATTATGGACTCCAAAGATCATGGTCATGTACCTGAAACAAAATGGAAGTTTTGTTTTATCTTTACAGGCAGTGCATGTTCCTCCCATAGCCCTATATATTGTACCATATGTGACTCCCACAGAGAGGGGGGTGAAAATCTGGTATACTAGACCACGATGAGATCCCATTCCTGCCATTCTCCTATTACAGGATCACTCTCTTGTATGTATCCTACCTGATGGACAAGATTTGCCTATGCTGGTGTCATTAAAACACATATGTTATTGCCCTTAAGGTTATTTTATTCTACAGTTCCTGTAGCATGGACCTGCCCCCTGGCTGCAGCTATGGCATGATGATTGCTCTGAACTCCCTACCCATTCACTACCGACTGCCTGTAGGATGGGCAAGCTACGGACCAAATCTGCATAGGACTTTGAGCTTAGCTGAATCCCCCAGTTTGAGGATTATAATGATTTTATTGCCATTGTTACTGTATGTTATTAGTCTGGTTACAGTGCTCAAGTTTTCTTGCACAGGGGCCATTGCAGAATATGGGGAGCAAGTAGATTGTGAGGCAAGATTTCTGTAGGGGTGGGCTGTGAGTAAAACTGCAATACTTTTAGAACCTCACCTGGCACTAGTGCATCTCTGTATCAAGAGGTCTTTCCTAAGGGTGCTGAGAAGTAGTCCATTTCCATATCAATAGTAGTTACAAGGGGGCAAGAGGGCATATCTGGACCAGAGATATGTAAGAGGATATCTGGACCAGGGGTCCCTTTTTGCAGCTGGGTCTCGAGAGACATGGGCAAGCAGAAGTGGAAGACTGCTTGTAAGCAATAAACAGGTTTCTCCCACTTTATTTCTTCCTTTGACTGATTTTGGTTCAAAGGTATTGTGCCCCAGGCTGAGAAAATATTTCCCCCCTGGATTTACAATAACCAATTCTGTAATTTTGGATATTTATGACACTAAGAGTTTTTCACAATTATAAATGTAAAAAAATAGAAAGAGGTCAGATGTATGGTTATCAGATGAGGGGATTGGGGGAGAGGGAATTAGAGAAAGATGGACAAAAGGCACAAATATCGAACAATAAGAAAAAGAAGTATTAAGGCTGTAATTTACAACATGATGTCTATAGCTAACCCTACTGTGCTATACATTAGTTGTTAAAGCAAGAGTAAATCTTAAAGATTTCTCACAAGGAGAAATTTTTTTCCCCTTTATTCTTTTTTCTTTCTTTTCTTTTTATTGTCTCTATATGAGAAGGTGGATGTTAGCTGGCCCTACTGTGGTCGTCATTTCACAATATATGTAAATCAAACCATCCTGCTGTACACCATACACTCATACAGTGATATATACCAATTGTTTCTCAATAAAATTGAGAAAATTTTAAATAAAAATAAAGTATGATGAATGCATACAGGCATGCATGTCCACCACTTATTACTCTAAAAGGATATAGGACTAAAAGATGCAATCTCCTAGAAATAAACTGGATATTTCAAAATGTATGCCTATTTTTAAGACATATAAATTCTGCATCTTTGCTGATGTCACATTATTTACTGTTGATGCAAGGGATTTCTGTTAACAGTCTTTCTCTGATATTGAAATTATCTATCTTGTTTCCCTTTCCCTGATAGTTTTGTCCATACTTTTAAAAAATTCTTAAAAACAACATTATTTCAAGTAACTTTCCTGTAATTAGTACAGTTGGATTTAATTTCTGACTCATTTTGATATTCTTACACTTTTAGTAGATCAAATTCATTTTTGTATTGTTACAATAAATACACATCTTTATCATCTCATTCTACTGGCTATCCTATTTCATATTTTTACATTTCTTTGGCTTCAGTTCTCCCTCTCCTTTTTCTATGTTGTGCAACATAAACTATGGTGAGAAAACTCCTTTCTACTCTCGCCTATGTAAAGGTAGGCAATTAAACCATTTTACTTGATATTTAATTCTGGTGTTGCAGTTTTTATTTGGTATATCTCATAGTTTTATCTTCCTTTTTATTGTAAAAGTATTATTTCATTATATATCTTAATTTCCAGAAATTATGGTTGTCATTTTTATTATTTTGTAATCCACATGTATGTTATTCAGATTTTATACTGTATTTTGATGGTTACTTCTATTTCATAATTTTCCCATATATTTCATATAACTTCTCCATTTGTGTCTTAATTTATATTTATTTTTCACTTGAATGGAGTACAATTTTAATTACATAGGTGATGTCCTTTGCATATCTGGGAGTTAAATGTGAATAACTGACTTTCATAACTAAAACATTTAGAAATTTCCCTCTTTGTTGTGCTCAAATTCTGTAAACATTTTTCTATTACTTTCTGCTACCTACAAAGTTTCTTCTGTCTTTTTCATTTAATAGTTATTCCATTATTCCTCTGAAAGTTAGAATTTTTAATTCATTCCTTAATTTAAACACATAATTATATTGTTTCATAATATTTATTTATGTCTTCTCTGTTTATCATAAACCTATTTTATATGCAATTCTATCATCTCATAAGTCTGAAAAGTAATTTTTTTCTATTGCAACTAACCATGGATTCATGTCTACCTGTTTCAGTGACTTCGTTAGGAATAACATTAGATTTATTTGTTTCTTTGTTGGCTATTTTCAGACTTTATTTTCTATGACAATTAGCTTGTGTTTATCTCTCTTTTGTGTTTTGGAAGAATTTTTTGCTTGTTCTCTATTATCTGACTCAGTTTTCTTCAATGCAAATTCTTTATTTCAGGTAATGTCATACTAATTCTACTATGGCTACATCTATTTTTCTTATGTTCTCCCTTAACTCTTTCTGATGGTCCTTTTTAGTTTTTTTCTGTAACCTTACCTCATCCTTTACCTCTCAATGTTTCTTTTAATTTAATTGAGTAAATAAAGGGGATGATGCAATCTGAAAAGCATGAATTATATTCAACAAATCCTATTTGAAAGTTTGTTATTTCCTTACATTTTGAGTGCTACCTGTTTTTACATCTTTTATGTTGCACTTTCTTCATAGATTCCATTATTTTATATTCTAGTCATTCATCATGAAATGAGATGAAATATTTCTTGGCATTTAATTTGCACATAAAAAGGAGTAAATTCTTTTGTGGGTCCTGTCACTGATCAACTATGTGATACTAGATTTCTCATCTAAAAATCTGAAGTTAGATAGGCAGGTGATAAGCTTTCATGTTACCTTCAAATGACCCGGTAGCATAAAGGAGAAGGAAAACATAGAAATTACAGATATTGTTTTATTATTATACAAATCCTATACCTCGGCCAATTTCTGCAACCAATTTTCTGTCCTGACCTCCAGTCAAGTGGATACATTCAGATCCCTTATTTATTCTTTTATTGATGAATTACAAAAGCACATCTCACATAAAGATGGCTGCATAAAATCCTTAGAAATGTACATGATGGTCAAAGAAGGCAACTGCTGACTGCTGATATTGGCTCTTTGCATTTATCATTACACCTGCAATTACTTTTAAAATGGTAGCAAATGGTGTCAAACTAGAAAAAAAAAACAGTTTATAAGGATACTGTCCCACTCCAAGTACCCAAATCTGACAACAATAAGTAGATAAATTTTATAGCATCTCTCTATAATAATTACTAGGAAAAGTTCTTTAAAAAAAAAAACATTTTGAAAGTCTTTAAGCCAGCATTTACAAAATTATACTGACAGTGAGATGCTCATGTACATTTTCAAATCTTACTAGATCTGAACCAATCTTGTTTTATTAAGGCTAAATCGAATAAACCCACATACCACATACACCCTGTCAAGTATTCATTTGCAACAATTACCCAGGATCTATCTCCATTCCATTTCCAAACTACTGACACTTTATTTATATTAACAAGTGTATTGATCTTTCAAAGCCACAGGAAAATGCTGGTCTACTGTTTTGTTCTAGGTTAGGGGAATGACTGTCAGCAAAGGATCTCTTTCTTAGCCCCACTCTGAATTCTTTCTGTGCTCTAGGCAATTGATTTTTCCCATTTTGTTCTCTGTGCGTGAGGGCTGTATTTGGCAAGATTATTAATTTTTATTGTTTCTAGAGCAAAACAACTAAGACCTTCCCTTAGTACTACTTTTACATTGATTCCCTTGACATGCACACACAGAAGTAACTAAGTACACTTATGAATGACTAGCAAACCTATATACTGACTGTATGTGATAACTAATCCCACCTGGTAAAGGAGTTGACTTTTAAATCAAAACGTTTCACACATCCTACTCTTCTAAAAATTAACCCTATCTCTTCCTAGAAACTGCCTGGGTCTGATTGGGCTAGAAAAAAAGCACCTCTTCAACACTTAATATGCAACTCAGCATCTGGAAAGGGAATGGGTTTGAGGTATAGCTCAAATCTATCATTTATTAAGCTATATAAATTTTGGAAAGTATTTTGCTAAGTCTCAAGTCCTTACTTCTAAAATAACAAAAAGATACTATCTGCTTTATATGGTTTTTGTGATAATTGATTGAGATGACATATGTAAAAAAAGTTTAGCATGATTTCTAAAACTCATTCTGTGTTCAATAAAGTCAGTTTCCTGAAGAACCAGATGTGAGCAAGAACTAAAAGTGGAGCTTGAATAAAAACTATATGCACTGCAATAATGAAATAATATTTCCTGAATTTCAAGTCCTGGAGATTAATTTTGAAAATTTGAAGCCCCTACTATTTTTTGATTAATTATTAAGTTTTGGTGTGAATTATATCCAAACTGACTTTCTTTACATTAAAAATATACCATTCAATGATAGAATGTTTTAGTATTCAAATATTTTGGCCCTTTCACTTACTGGCTTATTCATAAATTGGAGATGAATGTTTATTCACTGGTAGTTCAGGACCTATCAGTAACTGATGAGTAAACTATTTGCACATATGGTAGAACCGAATTATTTTCAGAAGTCTAGTTGTGGACTTTTTACCTTAATTCCAAATTCTTGACTTTTCAGAGAATTTAGACCTCTCTAAATACGCAATTTGGTAAATAAAAGACAACAACACAGACCAATAGTACCTACCACACGCCAAAAACAACTGTAAGTTTAACACATTTAATCATCACAATGAATTTATGAGGTAGGTCCTTTTATTATCCCAATTTCTAGATTTGACACTGAGATATTGAGAAATCCTAAGTAACTTGTCCAGAGTCACAGTTAGTAAGTGATGGTTTAGGACATCATACCTCTCTCATCTAAACATACATCCAGATTTCTGAGGAGAAAGTTTGCTTTTTTAATAATTGTATGAGGCCAAATTTACTGTTCAGGGCATGAAGGACTTAATTCTTTATCCTAATTCCTTAATTATGGGAAATCTTAAAAATAGATGAAATCTTGACTACAAAATAATCAACTTTGCTAATCAGCCCTTATTTAAAATCTGTCACCATTGAGAGATGGTAAAGCATGAGGTTGGTGTAGGCATCCCGTCTCTATCTGAAATACATCAAGAACTTACCCTGATTACATAAATAATGGAGTAATTGAGCCCATGTCTCATGTGGAAACTCATGTTCCTAGCAATTATTCCCCCTTAGGAAGATAAGTTTATTTATCAATGTCTACTTGTTACACAGTTCAAATAAATCTTTTGCTAAGTGAAGCATCTGACTTGCAGTCCATGATTATCTGGAAAACATGACTATTCAACCCAATCTAAGATTTACACCTTAGCTCAAAACATGCTCAAGTGCAATATGCAGCCTCAAGTCCTGCCTGACAAAATGTGGATCTTTTATTTAACACTAAAATCAATTACTGGAAAAAGGGGGAGCAATAGCCCTATTAGGGAAATTGCTGCTGATCTAATATTCTGTCACATCAAAGTCACCTGGACATTAATATTATCATATTTTATTGTTAAAATATTTTAATTTCTTTTACATGTGCATTTAGGGTTGTGAATCATTGATGAGAACCTAGCTCAGTAGTTACAGTTGGCATATGAAAGCTCCAATATTGTGACACCTACTTGTCAGCAGGTACTTTACTCTCTTGAAGGTGTTCAACTGGCTAAAGTTCTTTAATGTTGGGAACTAAGTGAAAATTTTCAGAAATATAAAAATATATAAATAATATGCTTAATGCCTATATAAAACCTCTCCCAGATTTTCTGATTTTCTTCTTATAGAAAAGAAAGAAAAGGATATCTTCACTTTCTGGAATGACTAAAGAATGCATTCAACTTTGTTGTGCTTTAATCTGTGGGTAGCTATTAGACCTTCCCATATGGGATATACTTAAATACGTTCTGGACCTGTTGTATTCTTCTCCTTTTATTTCCAGATAAAGGATACTCCAGTCAAAAACAGATTCTGTGCCCTAACAGATATTGTACTGGGTACACTGGGTTGAATAAAATAAAAAGGAACCCAAATTCCATTAAAATCTGCCTCTGTGCTTCCATTTCTGAATCTGTCCAGCTAAAGGGTCACAGGGCAAAAACAGTAGCCAAAAATTAAGAGGATTCAAAGTTTATTTGAGGGATGCACCCAAGAAAACTAACTTCCATGGTTATAATGTCTGGCTTCTCTTGAGCGATCCTCTTGACAAACACACATTTGTGGGTCTAAGACACTGGAAGGTATGTCTACCTCTGCATGTCTTTTTTCCCCATTCTTTCTGGCATAACTATGTGAATTATTCTCACTCATTATGTTTCTCTCCCTCTGATGTTCTCCAGACTACTCCATTAAGGAGATTACAGTGTTTGGGGGCACAAAACTTTGTTTTTTTGCACAAAAAGACATTCAGATATTCATACATGTATCCATCCGGTTATTCTTTCAACAAATTTCAACTGTGGTAGTAGAGTGATAAAATTATGAACATTGGGGGTCATATATACATGACTGTAAACAGTTATTAGCTTTATAAACATAGGTGAAATTACCTGAGTGAACAACAGCATCTTTGACTACAGAATAAAAAACATATTATAAGGATTAAGGGATATTGTATATGAAAACTTCCTAGTACAGTGACTATCTTTACCACAACATGTGTTGTGTTCTTCAAATAGCAACTAAAACTAAGGGGAGGACTTGCACAGCAGAGAGAAAATGAATACGCTTTAGTCAGAGAAATTTAGCTCAATTTCTAGTACTGCCGTTAGCCATGTGCCATTAGCCACATGAATAGGAAATAATCTCTCTCAGGCTTATTTTTTAAATGGCCTGAACCATACCTATTCTCAAAAAAGTCATTGTACCATCACGTAATATAAAGACAGGTAAATGTGCTGGCACTGTTCCTCACATAATCTATATAAACATCTATACATATTATTAGATTGTGGTTATTAAAACAGAAAATGATGGTGACAGACTGTGTGAGCACAGAGTAAGGCCCAAAACAGATATATAATAAAGAGCTATGACATCTCATTCGCTGAGGGAAATGTCACAGTAAGTTAGAGCTTGAGCGTACCAGAGTAACTTTAAGTCACTGAGCCCAGAGAGGAACTTTGAGTCTCAAGTGAGAGACAGACAAACTTTGGAGAAGACAGATTGCAAGATCCAGTTAACAAGTGTTCACTCTCTGTGTGATCCAGCCACCATGCTAAGTACTATGACAAATGTAACTAATTTTCCTAAAATGTGCTTGAGTGCTCAATTTGAGGTATGTATCCTAGAATGCCAGTTACAGAATATTAATTCTGGAGAAATGGAATTGGGAGAATAAACAATACACAGAACGTGGAATTGGGAGATCAGAAGAATAGGCATTCAGAAGTTGGACAAGGAATGAAAGGATGTTGTATGTAGAGAGAGAGAAACTAAAGCAGAAGAACTGGAGATTGCAATGATGTATTCAGGAAGCCTTAAGAATGCATATTTTACTGAGACTTTGAACTTTGTTCTCCACATACCAGGGTCTTTATGTATAGAAATGCCATGATTAAAACTGCATCTTCAAAAGATGATTCTTACAGTAGTAAACCAGAAAAGGAAGTTTAAGAGAATTGGACCCAAACAAGATACCACTTATTTCTTAAATAAATGCTTATTAATTACCTGTTAAATATGCCAAATAGGTGGTGTGGATTCAATAAACAACAGTTGAGTCAGGTCTTGAACATCTCTTGCCCATGGCAATAGAAGGGTTAAGAATGAAGGTGAATTATTTGTGTTTTTGTTTAATTTGAGAATGAGGATGTACAAAAGTGTTGTTCAAACTTTTCCACTGAAATATCTACAATGGCTATGGAAACTTAATGTATAACCTCAAAGGGATCACTATGAGTGTTAAATCAAATAACACATAAAATGCCTCACCCAGAGTAGCTGTTTGGTCTGTTATTGCTGTTAGTGTCCTTGTTAGAGTCATAAAATGTAGTAAATGGAACTGTGCTTATTTTCCATCCCTTATGAGTCCATCCCTGTCTTTCCAATTCTTTAACAGTATGCTTAAATGCTTTTAAGTTTTGTCCCTGGTAATTCTCTGTTTGGCCAGTTTGATTTCTTCTTCTTTCTCTGTGAGTCTGAGACCTATTCACTTCATTCTCAGATTAACACCTTTAATCTGAGTATCACTGTTATTGTCATTTTCAGCTGATAGTAAGACACCCTTCCTAATGCAACTTACATTTTCCATTTTAAATACACAACGAGTTGCCTGATGTCTTAGCAGTCAGAGTTCCTTAAATAAGGTATGACGTTTATGCTGAAAGGGAGCAGAGGGTACATCAAAGTCAATTCCTCATTAATTATGAACCACTTGAACATTTAATTATTTTCATTGATAGCACATTGGTATTGTTTAAAATTTTTATAAAGTGCTAAAGAGTATATAGTAAAAAGTCTCTCTCTACTTCTGCCCCCAACACCCATCCCCCTTCAAGGGCTGGGGTTAGGGAGGGAAGTGTTTCTGGTCCCTCCATTGCCCTTTCAGAATATTTTATGCATGTAGGAGCAAACAAAATATAAACTATTCCACTTTCATATATAGAATGATTGAGACTTTTTTCATCACCTTGCTTTTTACACATAATAATGTATCTTGAAGAGTGTCTTCAAACACTTTGTTTTACAGCTGCATTATGTTCTCTTTTATGCATGCATCATAAATATAAGAGGGAAGTTATATTTAGGCACTGCAGTTGGAAAAAAATATATATGAAGTTTTTGTCAACAGTCCTTTTTGGGTCCTCAGCTGACAAGTGTTGAGATGATAGCTCCAGAATGAGAAAACCTCTACAGTCTCGTGAACACAACCAACTGGACAAGCAGTTCTGTTGGGTTTTGGGTATTTGGAGCCTGGAGAAAAACAGGCTGTTGTCAAATGCCAACACGCTCAAAAATTAAATATAATCAAATACCAACAGATTTGCTTATGTCTTTCTGAAAAGTCATTTTTTTCCCCAGAAATGATCATTGAGGGATGTTTATCTTTGTAACATTAAGCACCAATGACTGAAAATAGAAAGTTACTAAATGTAACTTATATCTGAAATTTTTAGAGAAACTTTTCAGGAATATCTCCTCAATACACAATGTGTTTGCATTAGTGTGTGGACCCAAGTTTTGTATCCATCTGTGTTTCTGCTTAAGAGGCCGCAGGTTAAGCTACAATGATCACTGTAACTAAAATTAGTCTTACCTCATACACATAACAAAATTGGATGTTTTCACAAGCATTAGTTGATTTTAAAATGTACACTTTTTTCTATTCTTGGGCACTGTTTTTCAAGGTCAGTGTTAAGCTGGTTATGTTAAAGCTTAAGAAAACCCCCAAAACCTACAACACCAAATAGTTTTAACACTGTTAACAAAATACCCATTTTATAGCTCCTAATTCTCTGGGTCTCACACAGGATTGTTTTTTACATTAATTCTTTGCCTCCAGCTTATCTTCAACTATAATTCTGTTTTACTTAGCTATATTTAAAAGAATCCATTTAGCACTAGCGTAAACTTCACACAAGCCAAGTAATTTTCATTGTAGCTTACTTTTAAGAAAGAAAGAAAGAAAAAAAAGTTCATACGTCAAGGTTTTAATATTAACATTTAACTACTTTCAATAAGAAATTATTTGAATAAATAAAAATGAATTTCTTTACCAGTATTCACAAGTAGATGTTTGTTGTATCCATATCAAATTGATCAAATGTGGGTGAGGTAGGGCTCTCTCACTTGTCAAGCCATTACACTAGGGGCCATCAAAATAGCCATGTTAATATAATGTTCCTAGGTGATTTGGAGGGAAAATAGATTAATTTTCCTTAATCTCCTCACCCCTGAAACATCAAAACCCCTTACCATGCCTCCTACTCAGTAAGCAAATGCATATGTACATGTGTGCATGTGGGCACACACACACACACACACACACACACACACACACACACACACACTCCACTGGGTCTCAACAAAGTTTCACTGAATAAATAGTTACGGGTAGAGGAGCAGATGCAAATATAAGCCTCCTACAGATAAATTATATTTGAAAAACAAATAGCAATTTTGATAGCCCTTTACTTTGTCTTGTAGACATTCTGTTCCACTACATCCATGGAAAGAGGTGAAATGGAAAAGCAAATGCAGATCGTTGGTAGAAGACTAAGACCATGGAGACTCACCAAAAACAAACAGAAACAGTAAAATGGTTGATATATTCTGCATTTATACAGGAAGAATTTCAAGGGCTTCATTTTTCAGGAGAAACAGGTAATGAGATTCTTGTACTTCATTTTCCAAACACAGACATTAACTCCAGCAAGTGTGTACATAGCTTGGCAGACAGAAAGCTGACTAGACCCAGGATTTCATGATGGGATTTAAACACTGGTGTGGGCACGTAAATGCCATCTGACTCTTTTGACCATTTTGACCCTTTGATTTCTTACCAGGAAGAAGTGGAACAAAGCAATGGTTATCAAACTGGTGCAAGAACTCCACTGAGCCACTAGGTTTGAGATTTCCCACCTCTATAGCAACCGATATTTCCAGTTCTTTTCAAAAAATCCTTTTAAGATATTTGCCTTTAAGTAAAATTTCACATAAATAAAGAATTCAGTCCAGTGAGTTTGAAAATCACTAGATTAAAATTTAAAAAAGCTCCCTTCACTCAAGGACCTAACGTGTTCTGTGGTCCTCTAATCGGACAAACTCATAGTTATGTACAAAGCAACTTTTGGATTTACAGGTTGGAAAAATTCACGAGTGAACTACCTAGTGAGGCTGAGGTCAGGGCACTTGGGGGCATCAGCCAAATTCCTGATATCATGTCATCTCTCCTCCACTTTGCCATCCTAATGATTTTGTAAAGTGTGAATCTTTATAAAATGTAGATCATATCCCTCTTTAAAATCCTTTAGAGATTCTTGGTTACTCAGGTAAAATTTATGCATTTTATCATTGCCTCTCTAGCCCTAACAACCAGCACATGCTGCAAAGACCCAGCCTCAGACCTCCTCAAGCTACTGTATTTGGGATTCCTAGCACTCACTGTGCTTTTTAATCACCTTCATATCTTTGCACAAACTCTGACATGCTCATGCTTCTTCCTAAACACTGACTTCCCAGATCCCTCCCTTTTTGATAATCAGGTAAGTTTTTACCCTGATTCAGCTAAGGTTTTGTTGCTTTCAGGAACCATCCTTGAACTTCTTCCCCACAGACTGGATTCTATGCCTCTGAAAGTTGTCATAAAACTTCAGTTTACCTCTGGCAAAGGACTTACCCTTCTGAGTTAAAACTGTCTTCCTCCACTGTCTTTCTCTATGGCAGGAGTTCTTCAAGGAGGGAGGCTATGACTTTTATCCCTCCCAGGGCCTCATAGAGAACATAGTAGGTGAACATTAAACATTCCCAGAACAAATAAATGAATACTTAAGGATTATATATTCTGAAGATATAAAGATAAATTGGCCAAAGTTTTGTGGGGATTTTAACATTCACACCTGACTAATTCCAGCAATTTTCAGCTGGGACATAGCTATATACCCATCAATTCCAAGATACAGCTCTTTTTAACATTTTAATATTTCTAATAACTGGATGTAACAAACCACTGATATTATTGATTGTAAATGCTTGTTCTTCAGTAAAAATAAAAATAGCCACATCAAAACTTGCAGAATAAGTGTCAGTGGCTGGGAAGAAAATCTCAGAGACAATGTGAGGCATTATTTTATCCCCTAGAAACTAGACAGTCATAGGGAAGGGCTGAGAATGGGTGAATCAAAGGTGTTTGTCATTATTGCTGAAGGAGAAATCAAAAGCAGCCCAGCTCCAGATAAGTATGAAACTGGTTTAAGAGTCCTGCCTTGATGGCACTTAGTTCTTTGTGAAATGTCTAAAGAAGTGTATTTGCTGGGACAGAGAACTATACTGTTTGGGAAAAAGTGGACAAGCAGTATTCTCAACTGAAAAGAGACTCTGTGAGAGAGTTAAATCTTTTAACCAATTTACTTGCTTATCTTTTTTTCTATATGCTCAAAATAAATACTTATGTCAATTGAATGTAAAATAGTTCTTCAATGAGTATAGAGTACAAATTCCAAGTCATAAGAAAATACTATGTTAAATCTAATTAGTGGTGTTTTTCTCTTTGTTAATGGTGTATGAAATAATGGAGGGACTTCCGATCAGTGGTATTTTAGATTTAATTTTGTGGAGTCAAATGTGGCACCAGACAGTGAGTCAAAATCTAAAATGTGGGCACTTTTGCTATTTAAGTGATTTAGCTCACAGCTTTAGTTTATTTTAAGTTTTTCTGTACTTTGTTAAGTTACTTTATCTCAGTTCCTTGTACTTAAACTGAATTATCAGTGAGACTGGATGGCTCTTGCATTTTTTTTAACCACTCAAGGAAGGCTGTGGAGATAACATATTTCATTTTTACCAAAATTTGAATATATATGCCAAAGTGGAGAGTTTGCTAGGCACTAGCATGAACAGAACACTTGCATTTTAGCTATTAGTAGTATTTCAAATCATTATGCCTGTCTACATACCAAATTCACTTTACTTATCTAAATCTGCTCTTGTTTCCTTACCACCAATTGACAAAAGTCCATTTTCTGTAGCCTTTCAATGCCTTGATTTGTCTGTCTTTTAGCACAGGGATAATTTACTAGCAATGAGTAGCTGGGCTAAAAACTGTGTTTCTCCTAAGCATACGCTGCATGTGGTACAGCATGTCATATTGTGAAGAGAGAGATATTAAATGGCTGACTCCTACTGTTCCTCTCCATTTTTTTTTTAATAAAGGAAGCAGCTTCCTTTCAAGTATAAAGAACTTAGAATGGACTTTCAAAGAAAAATAACACACATACATGTAAAACTCACTTGGTAAAAATATTTCTAATATGCATAAAACATATTAATACTTTGGTCTTTTCATCTTTAGACCTATATGAGGTAATAATTCAAAGTGTTCATTAGGATTAATCTTGTTGGAGGTATTTCTAAATAATGTACTCTAAATAAACATAGTCAGGTCCCCCAAAGTTAGTATACTTCATATCAAAAGGTAGGGCAAATGAGACAATTTTGCTAGAATAGCCAGAAAATCTTAATCAAGATTGCAGAGTCCCAGAGATGGTGTGTGTGTGCGTGTGTGTTTGAGAGAAACTTTAAAGGACAGCCCATCTTCATCTTCAAAGAGAACCTAATTATCCAGAGTTGGTTCCTTGGTGAGCTCACCTGTGGACCAATTCTACAGCCAGGAAATGGCCTTTCTTTCAGGGAGACTCTGTCTTTCCTCTCTACTGCCACCACTCCCTCCTTGTGTCAATGTCACGCTTCAGCTTGTGTATGCACAGTAACCCCAAGCATCTTAAAATGTCGGGCAAGAAAGGATTTGATTAAATTTAAGAATTTATCTGTATTTGCCTCACTATTACTACATTTCACTTCCTGTATTTCACATCCACTGTTTGCTTTTATTGCCAAACTGTGTATATTTGTTATGAATACATACTGTTTGTATTACTGGAAAATGTTACTTTGATTATTGTGATTATGATAGGAAGGACAAAATGTCTCTCAATGCTTCTTTTTGAAAGCACACACACGAGAGAGAGAGAGAGAGAGAGAGAGAGAGAGAGAGAGAGAGAGAGAGGGAGAGTAGTTGTATGTGTGTATGAAAAGTGAAATGTCTCAAAAACATATGGACTTTTTTGAATGATAGAGTAAATAGTAAATCAAAGCTGCATAAACACTATTACATGACCTTTACCCTGCAAAATCAGTTCTCCAGGAATAAACCACCTTATTTAAGATGTATAATCTGAGTTAAGACTTACTGAATTACATTTACTATGTACCAGGCACCATTCTAAGTCCTTTGTACATTAAATGCTGACAGTGTATCTACTGTACATTCACTTTTATGTTAAAAAACCTTAGATACTGGGAAGCATCTAGTTAGTCAGCAGATCTCCTGGGGCTTGAACACTGCTAGTCAGATGCAGCATTGTTGCTCTTACACCCTGTTCTGCACCGCATCTTTACTATTCTTGTCTAGGCCAAACTGGATCTCAGTGTGTGATTTTCATTCAACTACTAAACATCTCTTTTTCCGTGTTTTCATATCTGTGTATGAAAGGTAAACTGGATGCTTTTTAAGGACCTTCCCACCTCCCAGTTTTAGGGCCATGTGCTTGAGAAGTTGAATAGCAGAACCAGCTAAAATCTGAGTGCTCAATAGTTCAGGAAACCCATTTAAGGCAAAGTCATGCTCCAGGAAAGAGACTCCTGCCCCAGCACAGGTTTTTCAGACAGGCATTGGCCAACTAAATAATTACATATTGATTGGCTTCTAAAGTCTTGGCCAGCAATAGAAGAGGAATATTACTGATTTCTAACCCTAAGCCCTATTTTTCCAATATGTAGCAGACGATGAAAATACAGCATTAGAAGTTTCATCCCAGTACTAAGCACAAAGGGTGACTAGGAGTGGTCACTCATTTTCTTTTTTTTTTGGTGGTGGTTGTAGATGGTTAATGCATTTGATTTATTTTTCTTGTTCTGACTTCAGTGTTTGGCCTATGTAACCATACTCTCAACTTCTACTTTTGATGTCTAAACTATGGTGACTCAAAACAATGACTGTCCATTTGCATAAATTAAGTTCTACCCAAACATAACAATCTGCAATTCTATTTCATAGTCAAAGAAGAACTGAACACTAAGTGCACAGGAAACAAATGTGAACATTATTTCTCTTGCACTCGCACATTTTTTTTTCAGGAAAAAAAACAACAACAATAGTTTCTGTGTTTCAAATGGGGAACTTAATTTATTACAGCTACTACTGTGAGAACCAGAAAACGCTTGGACCTAACGTATATGTGTGAGTAACATAATTATAGCATTTACAAAATATAGGATCTTAGAATCCTGTTGTGTTTAGTACATTTGGTACTAATATAAATTCTCTAAGGAAGACATTAGCATTTGAAGTAATGAATTAAGGATAGCTCCTTCCCTGCCTTCATTTAGTACCAATTGAGAAGTAGAAAAGGTCTTTCAAGAAGACAGAGAAAAATGTTAGCATCAGTACTAATGGAGATTTTGGACAATAGAACTTAATATGGATGGAAATCATGAGTGTGTGGTTACTTTCAGAAATGTTGTTGAAGAATTCAAGTATAAGATGAGACTATAGACTAGACAACTTTAATATTTTTTCCAATCATGTGAAAGAGTGATTCTAAATCCAACATGTTGACTGGATTATTTGATAATATGAGTCAGTTAGCATGATTCTACTGAACACTTGGGTTCTTGGTAAAATGAAAGATAATAAAAATTACATAAACAATCAATAAAATATCTACAATTTTTTAACATAACTATAGCCCCTATCTTCAAATAGCTTTTGTTTAAGTTACAGAAAGTAAGAAATAATATTATATAAGTAATTAAAAATATTGGCACCAAGCAAAGGTACTGACTTGAGGGACAACACAGTGTTGGTGAAGAAAGAAATCATGGTGGACTGCAGTAAAGGAGTCACCTCATATTAGGTAAGAGTTTCAACTGAAAGGATAGAGGAGGTCTGAGAGGGAATACATAGAGAATACATAACAGAATAAGGAAACTAGTACACAGATATTATATATAGTACATGTTTAATATGTACTTACTAAGTGAGTTAAAGGGATACTTGCAAAGGACAGGGAATAATTTAAGCTGGAATAGAGCACCCTTGATGAGGAAAAAGTGACCTGTATTATGTAAAGTGAAAATGAATTACAGATTATTACAGATGCCTGAACAGCAGAAAGAGAAAAACCTCATGTTTCTAAATGGGACTTTATGTAAACAAGTTATTTTAACAATATTGTTCTAAAGGGGAGAAACTAGAGATGGCAAAAAGGCTGTAACAGGAATTCAAGTATGAAATAATGAGGATCTAGATTATAAACTCAGCAGTACAGACAGAAAAAAAAAGGGTAAGTATCAGAGACACTGAGAGAGTCAAAAGTCTCTACAAAGAGCCTACTAGTCTATGCTTGTAGAATTAGCTTTAACCAGAAAGCCCTAATTATTACCTGATCCAAAGCTCTTGGGAAAACAGATAATTTATCAATTTGTAAGAAAGCTAGAGATGCGGTTCTGGATATTTTTCTAAGCTGTGAAACATGAACTCTTGTTCAAAGTGAGAAAGAAAGAGAGTTCTTTGGCCAGGAGTAGGACTTGTTTGTTTTCTGACTTCTTTTTGCTTCCAACCAGTTTTAATAGTATGAGCAACTACAACCGAACAGAGAAAGACAAACCTGCTTTGCGCCTAAATTCAAAATGAAAAAGAATCAGAGGTTCTAGGATTAACAGAAGGTTCTCATTGGCTTTTCAAGGCAGGTGGAAGACAGAGGTATATGCCCATTGTAAACTGGGATGCCTGTAATTATTCAAAGGACAGTTAGATTCTTTCATTAGAGGAGAAAGTGTGGAAAGCAATAAACTACCCTTTCATTATAACTGAAAGAAGCAAGTATAAATGGTGCCTGACCATTTATCTACCACCCTCTCACAATACCACACTGCTCCTCATCATGGAGTTGTATTTATGCTACAAAACTGTTATCCCATACATCTGACCCAAAATAACACTGACTCCGATTTTTTTTAAGTATGCCTAAAATATACTGCCAGTTACCTCCCCTTCTCCTAAATGCAATTTGATTGTATTTGCAAAGGAAAAATTATATCTTGCTCTTAAGTTCACAAGTACCATAAAGCTCATCATAATTCTCAGAGACAAAGAGAATGTACCTGCAGAACCATCAGCGTTAAAATGAAAGAAATAATACTGGACTTCAACATTACAAAATTTTGTAATATCCATTCCTGTTATATATTTCTGATTAATTTTCATTTGAAACCATTCACAATTGCCTATGTTTTAAGTATGTCTAACTTGTTAAAATATATCATACAAGACAAGTGTGCCTACGATTTTTCTATTCTAATTTGTATTAACAAAGTTTAAAACTGGAGAAAAGGATTTGCAGTGCACAGTTCACTCCATTGTTATATCTGCCAACTGATTAAATTATGGTAATGAGACAGTAGCTCCTGTAAAACCAGCACTGGGCATTTTGCAATAAACGGAAACAGAAGTCAATCAATTTGGTACTCGTCAATTTGCATTCTCACAAACAACGACGACAAGGTGTAGGGAAAAAAAGCAACGGTGAAAGATTTGTGATTTCAAAATTGTCTTAGTCGGGTGTTATTTTGAAGCTCATTCTTAAGGTCAGCTGATGCAAGATTTCAAGGCAATTAGAGTAAATCAAACTGCAGAACATCCCTATGGGCTAGTTGAAGGTACTTTCGAAAGATGCTCTTTTTCCCCCTAACCCTGTTTGCTGCCCCATCTAGCAGCTGCTTTCTCTTTTGATAATTCGTCACTCTTGAAAAATGTTTGCAAGCAGTTTGGATAATTTCCAATTCATTCTTGCAGGAAATGAGGATTTGCTTCCTCACTTGGGATACCTGCTGCTAGGTTTATTCACTAATAAGCATGATAAATGTTTTAGCCTTTGATCAGTTCTAATTTAACAAGTAAGCTCCCTAGAAAAAAAAAACTCTTTGAGGCTGAGAGGCTCAAGACGCACATGAGCTGGAAATATGATTGATTGTGTTGCTGTGAGAAATTTCCATAAAAAACTTTTATCACACTGCTATGTTCTGAACAATTAAATCAAAAATGAAAGATAGTTACCCTCCAAAGGACAGAGGTATCCCAGCAAACTTTACACGACATTTTTTTAAAACCAGCTTATATTAATTTTCCAGAGATATCAGTGTTTTCAAATTTTGACCATATATCTTTATCCATTTCTTTATTTTCATTCTGACCCATCATCTTCATTTGACTCTTTTCTACCTCCTTGTCACAACTATAATTAATATTTTAAATAAACTTTAACATGAGATATGTTATGAAAATTGAACAAATCAGATGGAGGAGAAATGGACACTGGGGAGTTGTGGAATAGAATCTATTGCTGTCGAAAGGGTTCAAGACAAAAACTAATGTCTAAATGATGAAGTTGCTGCCATTTATTAATTGAAGAGTAGTTCACACACCCATTCACCAAATTAGACACCAAAGTGAACAAATGGAAAGTGCTGAGTTCCCTTGGTTCCATACCAAATTTTGAATTATCCCCAGCATGGGACCCTGTTTTCTTTTCCCCTATGATACAAAGACATTACGCTTTCGGTTTACCATGAAGAAGTAAGCTGGACTGCTTACCTTAAATCAGTTTTTAAGTACAGCAAAGGTGGTACTAAAAACTGCACTTCCAAATGACATTTCAAAATACCTGTAAAATAAGAGATAAACAAAAAAAATGAGTCATCCCTTTGCCATTCAATACACTCAACAAAATGCCCTCTGTGGGAGACATAGGCAAACGGATGTAGGTGTGGGTAGAATTTAGTCATCACTAATAATCATTTTCTGTTATTTAGGTTTGTACTGCAGGATTACAAAGTTGAGAAGTAATTCCATTTTAAAAGGAGAATCCAAAAAGGAGAAATGAGACTGAAAAGTGTGTCCCCGTGATCCAATGATGTGAGGTAGCTAAAAATACTAAATCAGTACAGGTACTGTTTACTATCCATGGACATCCGTGTATGTAATAAAAGTTTAACAATGCAGAAAGATGGTGATTATCTCATACAATAAAGGAAGGAAGGAAGCAAATGGTATCAGGAAGGACAATAAAAGGGGTACCTCTTGTAACTGTGTTTTATTTCCAGAAAAACAATCAGACCATTTACTAATCTTGATGGTAGGTATACAAATGTTCATTACTTTTTTTCTGAACTTCTTTGTAGACTTGAAATATTTCATAAAAAATATATAAAGCATTAAACTTACAGTGTATGCAACAATTCTATGTTGAAAAAAGAAAATGCTGGAAGACTGTCAGACTGGGGATTGGGGAAATGCTCTAAATTTATCTTATTTCCTTGATTGATTTCACAATATTTATTTCCCTATGGGAAAGATGGAAAATCATGGTGTCGAAAGTTTAAAACAAGTTGAAACATCTGTACCTTTTCGATGATCAGTTTGCCATAAAATTTTGTATTTATTTCTATATACTGGTTGTCCTGCTATCTGACAGAAGATCATTCTTATGAAAGCTTTTGTAAGACAGAAGGGTGTAAACTGAAGAAGCAATTACTGTTAACTTACATGGAAAAATGTTTGAGGAGTCCCAGACCCAAGAAACAACCTTCCTTAGGCTTTTCTGATACCTTAGGACACAGCTTGCTAACGGATGCACGAAGCAAATTGAGATAAAACACAGATGCTCAGAGACACAGTTTAAAGTTACAGCCGCTTGATGCTGAGATGCTGAGTGTAATTCCCCAGGAAGGAGTTAGGGGGCGCACGGCCTTTGTACTAGACTGGCTTGCTGCAAAACAACCAGTGAGTGAGTGCAGTTGTCACTTTTTGTCTTTTTTGTAGAAGTGAAAATCTTGGGATTTCCTTTGGTTAGAAAGACAGGCAGTAGTGTAGGTTTTCCATGGAAGCAAAGTGGCCTAAAACGAACTTTCAAAGAGCAGGGGATAGCTGTATAACCTATCAAAGAGATTTACAGAGGACTTTTCCAGGCTCATATTGGATATTATATTATGATATTATGTAACAAAATGTTTAAGAGACTAAATATATGTGCCCTGGATTAGAAAAATCTAGTTTTAGGAGGATATCAAGTCCCTAAAAGCTACTGTGAGATTTTGACATATGGAAGAGTGAGTAGAATAACTTTAAGTAAATCCTAAGTATAAAATTAATACCAAGGGGTGGAAGTTACTGTCAGATATATTTCAGTTCTTGGGTAAAACTCTAAGACCATTCTAGTTATTCAATAACATATTTTGCCTTATGAATTAGTGGGGTGTTAGAAATGTGCAACAGTAGACGAGCACTTTGCACCCTAAAAGTCTATGTGTCAATGATGATACTCACTTATTTAGAAATGGATATACAATGTAGTTTTTGTGATTTTTTATCATGAAACTTGCATTAAATAACTTGTTTTATAAGTGTATGTGCTAAATGTTCTTCCAATCTCTACCATACTCATCATTCACTTCTAAACAAACAGGGCTCCTCACAGCTAATGTGGAAGGAGAACCTGGGAGACACCACTGAAAATGTAGCTACTAGCTATCACTAATGAGAGAGATGAACAAATTAAAAAGAAGCATGTATTAAGTAGCAATGCCAGGCCTTGTTACTTTCCTTGTTTTAAATGTTATATTGACATTAGGTATGTCTGCATATCTATTCCATTATCTTCTTTCTCTTATTTTTGGAAAATACATTGAATCTATTGATGTGAATTATTTTAAACATGTACACAAATACATACAATCATACTCCACAGTAATCTATTGGAGTTAAAGGAAATTGACTGAACAAGAAGTTCCATTTGTCACTTGTACTTCACTGGGCTTTTTATCACATTCAGTGGAGTGGCTGAAGTTCTCAACTCTAGAGCCACAATGCATTTCTTTCTGCTGTTAAATAACTGCACACATCGCATTCAGTTCTCTTAAACTCACAGACTGCTATTTTGTAGTAGTGATAATATCTGGTATTGTACCCTATATTATATTAGCTTGTCAATCAAATTTATGTGTAATAACCAATAAGGAGCTTTAAGAGAGCTGACAAACAGATATATTACAATAAAATTAATGAGAGGAAAATGATATTGGGGGGACATCATAACAACTGCTATTGATTATCAAATTTTTCTCATATATATTAATACCAAGGATTAAAGGATGAAAGTCTGTGAGCTCTGGAACACATTAAAAACTATCATCATTGAAATAAACTACAATTATATTTTCATTCTAAGAGAATATATTCAAGAAATTTTTTCAGAAACAAATGACCTCTTAAGGTGAGAGAAGAATGAACAGTCTGGTAGGACTGACTGAAGAAACTGTTATTTCAGGGACACCAAGGATGTCTTACTTTTGTTTTGAGTTTTGAATTTCAACCACACAGTTTGGACCCTTTTGTGCATTTTCATCTTTTCATTTGAAAGTAATTTTAATCTGTTGCAAAATGATAAGCATAGAATAGTACAAAGACTACCTGTTATACCCTGTACCCATTCACCTACTATAAACATTTTACCACAGTTGCTCTATTTGCTGTCTTTCTCTTTCTAAAATTAATAAATATATAGAATAAATAATACATATAAAATACACATATTAGAATGCAAAATTTTTTTTTCAGAGCCAGTTGGGAGTAAAATTACATGCATCATGACCCTATTTTAGGTTTTTTTAAGAATAAGGTTATTCTCTTACATTGCCAGAGTATAGTTACCAACTTGAATAAATTTTAGATTGATGTGATGCTTACCTAATATACCATTTTTAACCCAGTTTTGCCAATTAACCTAAAAATGTCCTTTACAGTATTTTTTGCCTACAAGTACATCTAATATCAGCTTTTTTGTTCATCCATGATGTCCCTGATTCTTGTGAGTTTTGTATTGTTGTCTCTTTACACTAAAATGTCTCCTGATTAACATAGCACTAAAATAATTGTTACAATCTTTTTTCTTCTTTTCCTCACAAGACTTCTTAAAAGAATATTCTGCACTTCCTCTTTTAACTTTCTCTCATCAATCTTCTGGCTTCACTACTCCATGCAAACAAATTTTGAAGTCTGCCAGTGACTTCTTGTCCTCCAACTCATCCTGATCATAGTTCAGAGTTTTCTTCCTATTTACTATCTTCTTGATAGCAGAATCCATCTCTTTCTCCCATTGATCCTGGGCTCTCCTATTTTCCTTTCTATCTTTTTCAACGGATTATCGTATTCATCCTCATATTCGTCCAGTCTCTTAAAAATAGAAGCTTTTTAAACCTGTCCTGTACTCTGGTAAACCCATGGACTCAAGATTATGTAAATGAAATCTAAACAGATATCACAAATCTAATCCATGCCAAATGCCAGTGTTCCACTTTCAATGTGTTGTCCCATCAGCCCATCAAAGTCATTATCCAAATGTGACTCACAGCCCACCCTCCCGAGCTGACTGCATTCTTGCTCTGCTTCTTTGAACTGTTTCACTTAACTTTGAGAATGGGACTCTCTCCCATCTCTCTTGCCACCTAACAGCACCCTGGTTTCCCATTTCTAGCCATTCCATCTTGTTTATACCACTAACACTCATTCTTACCACCTGAACCACAATTACTCAGGTCCAGGTCCTTTTTTACCTTTCAACTTCTTTAACTGACTTCAGTGAATCCATTTCTCTCGGCATTCCGATTAGAAAATTTCTCTATTCTAATTACAAGATTGTTTCTCCATAATATTCCTGAAAAATACCTCATATTAATTACCTGTCTTTTCTCTGCTCAGAGAATGAAGTACAAAGTCTTGGACCTGGTTGCTAAGTCCTTTAATGATATTGGCTCCAAATACTTTGCCAAACTCACTTTTTTTTTCACTATTCCCTAATGTGCTCAGTGCTGCTTTTGCTCCCTGTATCCTCACTTTCAAATCTTCCTTCTCTTTCCCCACATTATCACATGATTCAAAACCCAAAGCAAATGTCTCCTTTGTCAAGAAGTTATATATAATCTTGAAGACTGTAACACTGTAGTAGAAATATCCTTGGTTTAATTCTCTGCTTCTTTGAACTGTTTCACTTAACTTTGAGAATGTCTGGGACTCTCCCATCTCTCTTGCCTCCTAACAACACCCTGATTTCCCGTTTCTAACCATTCCATCTTGTTTATACCACTAACACTCATTCTTACTACCTGAACCACAATTACTCAGGTCCAACTCCTTTTTTTTTCACTATTCCCTAATGTACTCAATGCTGCTTTTGCTCCCTGTATCCTCACTTTCAAATCTTCCTTCTCTTTCCCCACGAGACTTCTTAAAGTCTAGGTTTCTTGTGTCAACTCCCTGAGATCCTAAATGGTATATATATAGAGTATGGCCAGATCATAGGGATTTTTAATTCATGTGACTCATAATCACAGGTGTGATCCACCTCTCTAGGTTTCTTGTGTCAGAAAACCCCTTGCACAGAGTAGGTGGTAGGTGTGTGATAACCCCTTGCACAGAGTAGGTGGTAGGTGTGTGATAAATATTTGTTTCTTAAGTCAATGTGCTAATAAAGCATATAAAATTCCAGCTAGACTATGAATTTTATGTTGCAAAGTACTTTTTAAATTGGAATTTTAGTTTTAAAATTATATATTCTAATGAGCTTCAAGTTTTCCAACAAGTAAGTATTATTACAATTTCATCTCTCAGTTTTAGTATCTTTCCAAACACTATAGGGCTGGAAGTTACTTAACCCAGCACACCCCTTGGTGGAAGCCCTCTGCACTTTCACTGGGCAGAAGCAGAAAGGCACTAGAGATTCATTACGTGAACACTTATCATCTGTGTCCTGGTATCCTCCCAAGCAGCTCAGAGGCAGGGCTAAGCCTGTCGTTAGAGCTCACTGATACCAGATGCTGCAACTGAGAAAAGTTTCCAAAGATTAATGAATTATACACAAAACTAAACAGTACACAAAACTAAGGAGGTGTAACAAACACACTGAGAAGCATACCTCTCATCTATTAATCCAATAGATAATGCTCATATTGTAGCTTGAATATTGTCAAGGATCTCAAGAAACATTGTCAGGTAATTTATTATTGTGTATAGAAATGGCTTAATAGGCATAAGGAATATATAATAAGATAAATTTATAGTTCTATACTTTTATCCTCCTTTTCTCATACAGTTAGTTTCTACTTAGAGAAGTTTTCATTGAAGTATATAATACATACTGAGAATGGCACAAAACTTAAGTGTATAGGTCAATGAATTTTTACATCCACTTAGTGATTTAGAGACAATGCCAATGTCTTTCCATTTATTTGTACCAATTATGCTCTACACAGAACAGATGAGAATGTCAGTGACTTCATATTCTTGCTAATTGTTGGCATTTTGTTCCATTTAGTCATCCTGGTAAAGTATAGGAGCACTGAATTGTGGTTGTAATTTGTAACTTGCCTTTAGATATTCTATTTTGCATTGTCTGTTTTTTACTTAGTGACTGATAGGAGTTTAATATGTAGTTTGACGAAGGTACTATGTCACCTATATGTACTGCAATATTTTCTCCCAGGGCCTTTTCATTATTGTGACTTTGCCTTCCCAGCGCTCTAACCTCTGCTCTGCTTTTTAAAGATTTATTGTGAAGCTTTCTCGCTCCTTCACCTCATGTATCTTCAAAGTCTGGCAGATGCACCGAGAGCAAACTCTGCTGTTTGTCTGAGCCCTCTGAGTCACCAATGTGGAAACTCCTGCTCCATGAACCCACCAAGTTTGTGCAGTTACCACATCCGTGGTTCCAGCAACAAATTCTGCTCTGGAAAAATCTCTAGTCCTCATTACTTGAGCAGCTCTCTGATGCCATTAATCTTTTGAAAATGTCTCTCAGCTTTTCATTTTTTTCTCAGTGGAATTGTTGAGCTTTCAAAGTCCATACTATCTATTTGGAAGTGGATGCCCCTACCATAAGCCAAAACCTATTTGCAAATTACTTCAAATACTAGTTAAAAATAAGTAAATATGTGAGAAACTAGGATGATCAACTCAGTTTCTGACTTGAAAATGATGAAGGATGCATAGTCCAAAGTAGAGAGTAATACTCAAGAAGATGGTAATTTGAAAAGGAAATTTTTAGCAATTAGATTACAATTTTAATTACTTATTTTTATTTTTCTGCTTGTGACTTGCTATGCAGCAACCTGGTAGCCAGGAGACTCAGTTCTTAGAACCTGTTCTGTAAATAATAAATTGTCATCTATCAGGACCTCCATCTTTCTGATTATAAAATGAGAACTTTAAATCATCTGGAGGATATTTTTTAACTTTCAAGAATTAGTTTCAGCTATATGTCCACATGTTTCACATTTGCAATTTCTTTTTAAGCCTAGGGAACTAAATTTAAAATATTAGTTGTCACTTTGGGTAAAAGGGAAGGCAAACAAAGAGGGAGTAATTACTCTCTAAATTCACTGCTGTTTTGATATGGCTGATAATGTGGTGTATTTATTGGGGACATGTTAAAATATCAAGAGTAGTATAACATGATAACTAAGAGCAATGACTGTGCAGCCAGACTGTTCAGATTCAAATCCCACTTCAACACCTTACTAGACATGTGACCATGGGCCGGCTGCATAACTCCACAGTGAACATTGTATACAAATATTTATTGAGCTGATACATGAAAAGTGTTCACAACTGTGTCAGACAAATAGGAATTAATATAAAGTGTTTGTTTAAAAAGGCTATGCAAACATATGTATATATGCATGTATGTGTGGTATATACTTACACTACACACATTTACAAGGTACAATGGACCTTGAATGAAATGAAAACATCTTGTTGTTACTTTTAATCAACAATTAATAAGTAATTGTTCCTACTGGAAAATTCCTATTTATTTTTTGAGAAAATTGAATCCAGCCATGAAAATGGAAGCTCTACTTTAAGGAAACTTCACATAATATGCATATCTGGGGTAAAAACTTTCTTAACCATCAGTAGGCCTCTTTTAATGATGTTGTTCAGAATATGTCTCCATTGGAGTCACGATGTCAGGGAAAAGGGAAAAGCCAAGTAAAATAGTCTTCTGAATCTTCTGCTTTCAATACTACGTAATCCTGAAATAATTTTTTCCCTCAGGGGAGAATGGTGTTTAGAGAACTACTTTCTTTACTTTTTCTCATCTGTCTTTGTATCTTTTTTCAAGTCCCTGTCAGACCCCTAAACTGAAATTCAGAAAAATATCAAGAAAGGCAGATCTGATGCTGGTAATAAGAAATTGCTCTAAATCCTTACTTCTATCCTCACCCCAAAATCCCCTGCCATGTTTCTCTTATCACTTGGCCTTCCTTAGTCCCCTGAAAAACTTGCCTTCACAATCTGAAGAATGATAAAGAACTAAGAAAGTTTCAGGTAGAATTGAAGCCCAGTCTACACTGTCTGCAGTACCGTATTAGGAACAAAAGTCCTTGGTACTTCTAAGCACCTACAACATTTTTTTTTCAAAGCAGTAAATTACTGAGAACTGACAAGTTTTCTGTTGTTTTGCTTTTTCAATTTCTGGATTTATTTTAAAATTTATCACATGAGGTCTTGGGATAAGTAAATTGAAACTTCATTTATGTGAACTTACAGTCACAGGAGTGAAATGGCTTGTCAGACCATTTCTTTGTTTCCCAGTTTTTCTTTTTTTTGTGGGAGTGGGTGAAGATAGGGGTTGCGGGCGTCCTACTCCCCAGAAGCCCAGGGTTTTACTACTGAGTTTCTTACAGTGTATTTCCTTGTCCTTAGTTTCTGCTTAGCTCTGCATTGAGCATCAGTCTTAAGTCCTTTTTCCAGAATCTTACATGGGTCTCACTTTCCTCTCAGCAAAGAAGCTAACGTTTAGATTTTCATATATTGTTGAATTTGAATGAAGCAATTTTTGAGACAAAGAACATCCGACATTTGCTTAGAATTTGATCAGCTCATGCAGAATTCATGTTAACTTTTGTTTTTCTTTTTGGTGAAGATTAAAATCTAATAAAGTGGAGTTCCTTCAGAAGAGGGTGTGTTGGAAGTGAACTGAACAGATAATATGAAACAGTTAAAGGTACTAGAATGTGGAGCCTATGAAGAACATTCAAGAATAGACTGTAGTAATATTGATACTTGACCTAGATACCCCAGGATCATTTTTATTTTGTGTGTGTGCATATGCATGTGTGTGTGCACACCTCATCTTCTGTATGCTTTTGTATTTAATACCCAATTCCTGTGGGGTTTTTTTTCAGCAGATGGGCCTCAAGCTACTGGGGCCAAGCTGCTATTTGGTCCCTATACACAGAAGGCTGGGGGTTCCTGGGATTCTACCCTTTTTTTTACAGGAAATTACAGGAAAAAGAGACAATCTTTTGTCACCTTGTCTTGTATTTTACAAATACTTTATTAGTATAATGTTTTAGATGCAGTAATTATTTGGGAATTTCAGGTGTTGTGGCTCTTAACCAACTATTGACACATATGAGAGCTCAGCTCTCTTGCTTCAAGATACACAACTCAGCATAGCTTATACTATAGAGATTCCCTGGAGAATTAGGCTGAAGCTCCCTGTTCAGGATGACCTTGCCTGAGTTCTCACTCTTAGTTGGCTTCCTACTACTCTTGTCAACTCCCTCACTCTCATCATTTTCCCCAGGACCACTCCCTTAATAAATCACTTGCAAAAACATCTTCATTTCAGGGACTGCTTCAGACTTACCCCACCTAAGACACAGAACAAGACACTAAAATATTTATTCACTACCCATTTATGAAAGCACTCTATATACCAGGCACTGTGCTAATGCTGATAAAGTGAAAAAGACAGGGAACTGAATAAGAAGGACATTAACTCAGTAACCTCATATGTAATTAGTAGCTAATGAAAGTGCTATGAAAAAGAACATTGGCTCTCTAAATGGCATTCATCATAGGGGAATGATTTACACCAATTCTGAGAGGATTCAGCTTTACCTCAATTTTGGGAGAAATGAATGGTAAGAAGACAGATTGCAGCTGAATATAAGGAAGAAAGTTTTAGCAATCAGCCCTGTTCAAAGATGGAAAAGGGTTCTTATGAAAGATGAGAATTCTTCTTCAGTGGAGGTATTTATAGTTAAGCTTCAATATCATTCATTGTTGCATCCATGAGAATCAAGCCTCTATTGGGCTAGATGAACAAGCAAAGCCTTAGGGCCAATGATTCTACTCACTGTGGTGACACTAGGTAGTGTATTAGAGGAAAACAAGAGAACAGCTCAGAAGATAACTGAAGAATTTCAGTTCAGAGTCTGGAAGTCAATGTAAGGAGGAAATTCAGTTAAAGAGCTGGTTGTCATAAAAGATTAAATAATCTTGACATATACTGTTTGCCATATTCAAAAATTACTTTCTGCCACTATCATAAACACATTCACAAAATAAAAATAAAATCTCTATTTATTTGTAGAGTTGGATTCCCTACATTCAAAATATAAATGTAACACTGGCTTATAAGATCCTGATGGAAAGAAGGGCGACCTGAAATGCGAAAGGGCACTGCTCTTGTTTGATGAACTCATTCCATATAAATACTGCCTTCTGTTAGACATTCACAGCACATGAACATGTAAGTACTTATGATATGTCTTAGGGGCTATGGGGCAGATGACCACTGTGGGTCTTCGATGCAATGAGCATATTTAAGCTAGCATATCAAATAACTTGATACATACCAAAATTACATATAATATACATGGCAAAAATATATAATTATGTCAAATAATTATGTCAATAAATTATGTCAAATAATATTATATAAATATTTCCTTTATTAGTGCGTAATTTTCTTGAGGGAAGAAACCATATCTATGTTGTTTTTTATTGTATCTTCTATACCTAGAGCAGAATCTAGCACAAAATAAGTGAAAAGTAATTATTTGGGAATGAATGCAGGGTAAAGATTTATAAATAAAGGTGACGCACGTATGTGTGTCTACACATATAATAAAAGGATGTTATTTCAAGTGGCAGCTCTTGACCATAACTTTATTTTATTTATTTATTTTTAGAGTAATTGCTTCTTTTAAATTAGCAAGGACATTTCCAGGCAAGAAAACAAATGTCAGCTTACTATGATTGATCATTGCTGCTTCACTTGTGGCTAAAATTACAGGAAAAAGAGACAATATTTTGTCACCTTGTCTTGTATTTTACAAATACTTTATTAGTATAATGTTTCAGATGCAGTAGAGAATAAGAAAAAAAATCTCAAGTGAAAAGTTGGAAATGTCTAACCAAATGGTTACTCTGCCTTAAAGTCATGAGAAATGAGATCATTTCTGCATTAATGAGATTTAAGTGGATTTTGTATCTTTGCCCTGAGTGTCTTTCCACCCCATCCTTTGTCACCACCTTTGGAGCCAACTTGATTTTGCTCTAGTATAAATCATATAAATCATCTTCATTAGATGAAGTAGATTATGTTGATGAGTTCAGCTTGAGTTAGATTTACGAAGTGACACAAAGTTTGAAATCTCAATTTATTCCACTGCTATGTATCATCTTCTATGAGCAGTTTTATGATGCAGTAATTGGGCAATAGTTCAGCATTCTGATAGCCCTAAGATATTCAATTCTACTATAATAAAGGACATTTAAAAAGTCTAACTCCTTTATTAAAGAGTACCCTGAATATCAATGCATTTATTTTTACTTTTGTTTAAATCTGAGAAATACTTCAGTACGTACTTATTTTCTTTTTATTTGATATTGCTCAAGCTTGGAGCACAGACTCACCAAAGGGTGAGCTCGAAGGCATGAATCTCCACTGGGCTAGCTAAGCTCTGTACGTCACTGATTACTACCCTGATGACTTTATTCAGACCCGGAAGTCAGATTTGCTTCATTGTAAAGAAACTACAGGACCAACAGCACACAATGCATCATGCCTAACAGCATGCTGACAAGCTGGCATGAGACAGCCTGTACGGTGACAAATACAGCTGACAACAAGTGTACACATCTGTTTGGTAGGATTTATGAGAAAGGAATACAAACAAGGAGGAGATGGGTTCTTTGATTTTATTAGAGAATTTAGAGGCTCTTTTCTTTCTATCCGAATAACAGCAACATAAGGAATACATATTAGCCCTCAAGATTTATTTATTACGAGCACAACCAGATTACAAATGGCCTGTGCAGATTAGCATTTTGATTATCAAACTGCTGTTCCAAATATCTGATGAACAGATATTAGAATGGTTCTTAAACATACTGATTAAACACACACCGATGCTGCTATTTTTAATGCTTGCTTATATTCAGGTGTAAATCAGTTTCCACATCCTTCCTTAAAGCTTAGAGTCAAACTATAAAATGTACATAATCCCACCAGACTTCTCAGGGAGACTGACCTAAGCCATCATTTTTGGTCCAATTATGGGGATTAAATAAATTAATTTTAAAAGGAGGTCAACAGATTCAAATGCCAATAATTAGGTATTTGAATGGCTTATGTAGTAATCAAGGTGCTTTCACAACATTGGTCATTTCACAAGCAGCCTGCTATACTCCACATTTGCCTTGGTCTGTCACATAAATGTTCTGCCTTCAATACAATTACTCCAAAGTGCCATACTTTTCTCAGTTCAAGAACAAGTATATCCTAACAGTAATGATAATGATAACAACAATGACAACAAAAATCATAAATCTACTCAGTGAGTAGTGGGAACCCACCCCCTACGGAAGTCGTATCAGAATGAAAACTACTGCAGCACAGATAGACTTCTGCGATTGAAATGTGTTGCATTATTCAGATGACTTTGTGTTTTCAGAAATTTGATGTTACTACCTTATTCTTGATCTGAGCCATTTAGTCTTATAATTGTAGTTGTTCACTTTTTTCTCTTTTGTCAATATTGTCTGGGAAGGTCTTTGAGGTTAGAGCTTGAACCTTTTACTTAGTAAATACTTATGAATGATTTGTCAAATACAATGAAATCAGTCCATGGTACGATGGGCCGAGGTGTTTGTCCCTGCCCTAAATGGCCACAACTCTGAATTTAGTTTCTGCCGAAGCTTCTTCATTGTCAATATCCACAGAAAATAGCTCCTCTGGGAACAGACAGAGGCTCTGAACATGCTGAGCTACCCACCATAGAATCAGCGCTTTGTCCTGACCTCACCATCGTTTTAATCTCCCAAGTTTGAGAATGAATGATACTACTATTTAAAAGCTTGGATGACATATATGTTATTCTATTTTGGATGATGCTAGCCACCTGAGATCCAACCAGAACCGCTTATATCCAGTCCTCGTGCCCTCTGAGGTGGAGGTAGAGTAGATAAGGGAACTATAAATGTAGATGTAACACTGGCTTATAAAATCCTGATGGAAAGAAGGGCAACCTGAAAGGCGAAAGGGCACTGCTCTTGTTTTATGAACCCATTCCATATAAAACACTCCCTTGTGTTAGACATACACAGCACATGAACATGCAAGTACTTACGACATGTCTTAGGGACTATGGGGCAGATGACCCACAGTTTCCACAGAAAGGCCGATGTATGAAAGGATATCCTTCCTGTCTTTCCAGATGGTGGACTTTAACAGTCCAGGCAATGCTACTGCTTTTGACTAAGAACGGTTTAGACTCTCACTTACACTTTTATTTATATTTAAGTTTCTTTAGAATAATTTATCATGACAATTGCTTTCATGAAATCTCCATCTGAAAGCTGTGGAAAAGAAAAGAAAATCTCCTTAAACAAAAAAATAGTACCTCAACTTTAAATCTGTTGCTAACGGCTCTCTGCTGTATTGTTAAATTTTAGAATTAGAGGGTTTTAGAGCAAAAATAGCCTGTAAAGATAATTTATTTAAGACCTTTCATTTTCCTTCCATCATTATTGGCACATGGTTCTACCATCCAGTTCATTCCGCTTTTATTGAGTGAATTTCAAAGTAATATTTTATCAAAAGTCATGTATTTACATAATTAGCATAATTACATATAAGTGCATAATTAGTGTAAATACATGCAATTACATTATTATAGTATGTAATAATCTTGTAAAAAAGCTTTCTCTAACTTTAGAAGCCAAAACACACTCATTGTGCAAACATATTAGATAATTTTTGATATTCAGTATCTTGCTCTTAATTTATTTAAGCAAATACCAAATCTTAATATGTGTATTTGGAAGATAACGTTATCTTCATTTTGGGCAGTTGTTTCAGTTTTTGTTTTGCTTTGCTTTTTTTTTTTTTAGAAAACAATGGACTCTGAAAAATAAAACAATCTTTATTTTTTAGTTTAGGTTAATATATAGAACAGGGAATCTTTAAATTCAAATGAAAAACAGCTTATATACAAATTTCATTTGGACAGAAATCAATAAAACTGAATTCTGTGACTTGGTAAATAATGGGTATTAAAGAAAATGCTAGATCTCACCTTTACTATGCTGTTGCTCCTAGTGTACCTGATTAAAACATTTAAGTAATTTTATTGAATTATGGACCAAACAAAGGGAAAATGGTCAGTAAATAGAGGAACCAACACCTGAGACATTACAACATCCTTCTTGCCAGTCACTGTAAACAGTTCTAAACATGCCATGAAAATCATTTAATTCCTCTATCAACACCCAAAAATGATTCCCACATCAAGTATGTCTCTTTGAAATTGAAATTTGAATTTCATTTGTTATTAATGCCCAAATTCTCTGGGAGAGAGAAATAACTATTTAAACTTACTGTTTGAAGTCAGGTGGATACTGAGAAGACAGCTCTTACTTTGCCCCTAAAACTTGTGCAGGAAGAAATGGCATTATTACCCGGTAAAAGGGTAAGATAGATGACTGAAAATAAGGATAATATTAATACCTGTAATATCATCAATTACCAGTTAGGTATCCACCTAACAGCTTATGCAGTTGGAAAACTGTTCCTAACCCAATTTGGAGGTCAGAGGTAGAGTTACCCTTGTTGAAAATGAACCAAACGAACATTGGGACTCCAGGCAAAGAAATGGCTGAGGGCAAAGTACTGTGCAAAACATAAGCGGACTAAGGGAAATTCTACACACAAGTCATGCAACATCTAGTTCTCTTCCTTTATAGAGCTCCCAAATACTTCTCTAGACAGGAGACAGGTGGATCCTCTGGGAAAAAAGAAATCACCTCAGAGAAAAGACCTAAAATTCTGACATATGTACCAACACCCCAGAAACAACATTCCCCAAACAGATAGCCGGCCATTCTGTCAGATTTCAAACTATAGGTAGGTTAGTGAGCATGCCATTGTCCTGACTCTGTCCCAACGTGGACATAACTTGTTATATGCTCTGAAATATCAGACGAGAGGCACACAAAGCATTAAGAAAAGCTTCTAACATGAAGGTGAAAACCAAGTCAAAGAAAATCCAGTTGTACTCCTAAAAAAAGGAGTGAATCGGTGAAGAATAAAATAACTCAAGAAGCAGAAACTAGCTTTAAAACTTTAAATAATATCCTCAAAGAACTAGAGTAAGTCTTGCACATTGCTTCTATGAAACAAGAAAAAGACTCCATGAAAAAAGGCACATCAGAGAACAACAAAGGGCTATTGAGAAAATTCACAAGCAAGACAAAATATTAAAATACTAAAATATCAGTGATAAAGAGAAACAACTGGTCACAACAAAAGATAAGAATCAAAGTAATACTGAATTTATCAATAGTGAATGTAAGATATGAGATATAAAGCAATGCTTTTGAATGTTAAGCCAAAATGCTACAAATTTTCTGTCCAGATAATCAAGCGTGAGGCTAAAATTAAAACACTTTACTTTGTGCATAACCTAAAAAAAACAGGACACTTTCCATTTGTGATTCACACTTGTCCGACACCAGGCACAATGGTGTATTTTTTCCCTACATATATGTATAACAATAACAGTATTATACCCAGCAGCAATACTAGTGTTAACTCCATTCAGGTTCCTGGACCCAATTCCAATGTGTGTATGTGGGAAGGGGTCTTCCCAAATACACTAACCCCATGCAATTCTTGAATACCATCAGGGAGTCTGAGAACTCAGTTCAATTCTGATGCTTTCTGCCCAGAGAAAGAACCAGACCTGAGGTTAAGGGCTCTGTCCTACAAGACTGCCATCCATCCCTGATTCCAACTGTCAGTTGTAAGCCTCAGGCAGTTACCTGTGCTTCTGACCTACCAGCTACAGAAGAGGTGAATGCCAAGGGATCTATTTGGGTGGGCCTCTAACAGCAAGTGTGATGGCATCTATACAGGCTCAGCTAAAAACCTTAGGTTATTTCTAGATTCCTTTCCCTCACCTAGAACATGAAACCCCTAAATCATGAAATCCCCTAAAATATCTCATCCATGTTCTTAATCTCTTCATTAGTTCATCATCAGATATCCTTTGAATTATTGCAAGAACCTGCTCACTGATATCTTTGATATTTTATTGCTATCTTTCCTATAACATAACCCATTCTTAACCTACTACTGTAGCTTCCCACTTCCTCCAGAACCCATAGGAGTTAAAATATTCTAAACATAGACTCTGGAATCATATAGAACTGGTTTTGAATCTTATCTTTGTCCCTTACTAGCCTCAAGATCTTTGACATTCTATGAATCTCATTTTCTTCACTTATGTATTTAGTATATTTCTAATTATCTTGCAGGACTATTTTGAATATGAGAAATGACATGTTGAATTTGTTTTACTTTTGGAAGCTCATTAAATGGTAACTGACATTTATTGTTATGATAAGAATTAGTCAGTCACATATGGCCCTTTACAACACTGATCCTACTGCTTTGTCTAGATTCTATGTATAATATATTGCAACTACCCTAAAGTTCTCTGTAATTTGCCCATGACTTTTCACAACTCTATTCTTGTTTGTATTACTGTAATGCCCTAGGAAAATCCCGACTGAGACTTAAAGAGCCAATTCAAACACCATGTCCTCTGTGAAATGTTTCCTCATTCTTCTCGGCAAAGTTAGTCCCTTCATCTTAGGTTACCACATAATTATGTTCAACATGCTATTTTGCATATTTAGAAACATTTTTTACATATGTCTCCATGACCAGACTATAAACTCTCCAAGGCAAGAACAAAAGGATATTTACTTCTATATTCCTAGCACCAGACAGAACACCTCCTCAATAAATACCTACTAAATGAAGAGATGAATAGATGGATAGATGATAGACAGATAGGTGATAGATGATATTCTTGTTATTGTGGACTATATACATTATGATACTTTAATTAGATTATGATACTATAACAACTGTTTTTCTAATATAGAGCTGAAATGAATATTGATTATTTAAGACAGGATTTTAATGAAAAATGCAGACTTTTCAATGTGGCAGGTTATAGGCAATGTATTTTTAAAGTATGATTGACTTGGCTTAGTTTCATATGTGCGATTAGCTTCTACTTCCAAACATGTCAAATTATTCAGTGATTGCCAAGATCACATTTAGTAACATGCCCTATGGTAAAGATTAAGAGCTCCTGGAACATTCATTCCTCTAGAGCCAGTGAGCATGGCAGTGCAAAGTTAAATTCCAAGTGTGCACCCAGAAAAACAATGGCAAAGGGTAAGGCTAATTACTTCATAATCCTACCAAGGATGTATAAATATGACCTAGCTAAAATCTCATACATATGAAAATTGGTAAGTATTGACCTTTATTATATCATACAGTAGACATAAAAGTCTACTGTTATGAACTCCCAGAAATCATTTATAGACTTGCAAAAGCAAACAACCTACTAAAAGTGACCAGTGTATTTACATCTGGTAGGAAGATGTCCTTTTAGTGAAATAGTACGGAAATATTTTTAAGTTCCTAAAGGAAAGCTTACAGAGATGGTAGTACTCCATTAATGAAAAAAAAAAATCCTCCACTAATCCCTTAGAACAGAGTCTTGTTTTGATTCAGTCTTGGTTTGTTAAATCATCTACTATATCCTCATTCCTGATGATCAAGAACTTGCTGGTGAAATTTGGAGGCTGAGGGCCAACTTGGTGTATCTGAGGAAGGATGAAGTTTGGTCATGTTTTGAATGTTGTAAGATGAAACTAAATTAAGATATGAACTTTTTCTCTACTTAAGAACCATTTATATTAAGTATTAAGGAGGAATTTTTAAAAAATTCATTCATAATATAAAACTACCATCAACACAGGAATTGCCATTTACAGTGATAATGAAGACTCTGTTTTCACAGAATGAGAGTTATTTTAGTATTCTTAGCTGCTTGCTGTTTCTGGCAATTCACATTGTCAGCAAAGTTAGTGCTGGATGTAGAGCCTTATTCCTGCTTTTAAAATCAACTTCATGAAGAGACAAATGTCTTGAAGAAGAAAAAATCAGCCCTTGCTCAGACACTGGGAAGCTATGACTTCTCCAATGAGGAAAGAATCTTCAAAAAGATTACACAGGCTCCCTGTCACTCAACCCAACTTTTCTCTAATCTTATATAATCATTTCAAAAACAAAGCAACATGTCCACTAATATATTTTTTTAATTGAAGTATTATTGATATACAATGTTATATTAGTTTTAAGTATGCAACACAGGTGCTCAACAGTTACCCATATTATTAAATCCTCACCTCCACTAGTACAGCTACTATCTGTCAACATAGGAAGCTGTTACAGAATCATTTGTCCATTAATAATTTAAGCCCTAAAATCACCATACCCTAAATTCAAAGTAAAACTGTACATTTCAGATCCAAGATTAAGTCAAAGATGGTAGTGGGAAAAAAAGTGTGCCCATGTTTTTTTTGCCTTTGTGATAATGGTTGATTTAAACAGTTTAATTGATTCTCTGTTGAAAAGCACAGTACAAAAATGCTAATATGCTCTTTCACTACATCATACACACCTATCTAACCATCCAGTATTTTTTAGGGAGTTACTGGCATTAGGAGCTGTGATTTTTTGATAATACAAAATTTTGCTTTTCCTAATGTACCACAGATTTTACAGTGAATGCTCTCACCTTCAAATCAACAATACTCTTATTATTATTACTATTATTATTATTATTATCATTATTTTTTAAGGAAGGGGTATTTCCTTTTGAAATTTATGTTTGAGTTCACATTTGCCTTCACTGCATTAAAGTACTACTTTTCTTTGGAGTGAAAGCCACATTACTTGAATTTTTACCAATTTGATTCAGTAAACTTGGCTTGCAGTGACTAATGCCTGTTTCCAAAAACCAAATGCAATTTAAAGTCATGATTTTTCAATCCATCTGAGATATTCAAAAAATGCACCATAGGATCTTAAATGCATTAATATAAGAGACACTTTCAAAAATGTCTTGAGCAGTTAGAACATCATTGAAATATTTCTCCACATTCCAAAACAACTACTTTAATGAGGTCAATGTTTATTAGAAAATCTTAAATCTGGTACATTTAAAAAATAGCCATATTATGTAATAGTCACAATTCATGTGGATATGCTGTCCGTTCCTTCCTTCATTTACTTTGAACAATTTAAAATCCAAATTCCTCACTATAGTATAGAATATCTGGCCCCAGTTTCCTTCTCTGACCTCTACTCACTTTTTCTATTCCAGATATGCTGGCCGTCTTCACAACCACATCAAACACAAATCCTTTCTCTGGCTACTGCTTGATGTTATCTCAAAATGGAATGCTCTATGAACAGATATTCTCAAAGCTTTATTTCTTATTACCCTCATATCACTAATCAACTGTCTGCAGATTAGGGAGGTCTTCTGTGATTATCTGCCCTAAATACCACCACTCCCTCATCTATCTTTATTGTCTTATTACCACATGATATTATGCTGTCTATTTATTTGTTTACTATTTGATTATCACACAAGAATGTAAGGTCCATGAGGGCAAGGGGTTTATAGGTTTTCTTCAATACTGAATTCACAAGTGCCTAGAACAGTGTGTGGCATATAGCAAACGCTCAAGAAATATTTGTCACATACTGAGTGATGAACTGAATAATGTATTTAACCAAAGCCTGCCCACCCTGTTCCAGTGATGGGGAAAAAGGGAGGAGGAAGGATACTCACAGTCTATTAGGAGAGATGGGCATGTAAATAAATAGTCACAATTTGTAGTTTTAAGAGTAATATACAGTGGATGACACAAAAGTAAGAAAGAACTCTGAATAGTCAATGAAGTCTCCATGCAGAAAGATAATTTTGAGCTGAGTCAAGAATCAACTGGGTATTTAACTAATGTACTAAAATAAAATAAAAAATAAATTCCAGGAACAGCAAACAGGTCATTTCACTTTAACAAATTTTTAGAATGTTGACCAGAAAGCAGGCGCTCTGCTAAATACGACAAGATAGACAAGTAAGGCTAATAATAATCTTGTGATATATTGGGTAGATAAATAGAGAAATAATTTCATGAATGTAAGAACTATTTTGAAAGCAATATTCATGGTGAGTTCATATAGCAGAACCAGTTGCTTTCATCTCTGGTGACAAATAGATGGGAAAATCTGTGTATAAGAAGGGCATAGCTCTCTCTGTATCATTAACTGTCTGTTTCTCCATGCCAGAGAGTCTTTCTTCCATGAAATCATCTTAAATGGTAAAAGAGACAAGCCCTATAGGGGAAGAGGTCTCAAGTACTAGAAAAGAATAAGGATGTCATAGAAAATTTTGTGTCAAGTTAGCTTTTAGATTAGACTACCGTGCATATGAAAAATAGTTATTATCAAGCCATATGAGGCTTTACAAAAAATAAATGTTTGATGCTAACTAGTGATAGAGTGATATCAACTATACCAATAGTTCTCATCAAGTCTATGCATAATTAATTTTTGGAAATGAAAAATCATAGGATGTAGTCTATTTTTCCTAATTTTAGTAAAATTACAGGTCTCTATTCCTCAGTTCAACTCACAAAGATTTGTAGGAAAAAAACTATCTTGAAATTAAATCATAACAATATGGTGTTTAAAATAGGGAATTATAAAATGGTTTCAATATATACTTACAAAAATAGTGTTTAGATAAGCACAGAAAACAGAGATGGATGAAAGATCTATAAATTGTTTAATAGTTAAATTTTTCTTAGACTAGGGATATTCTTCATACATCTCTTCTATAATTTTATAAACAGTACTATACCTATGTCAAAAAGCAAAAATACAGACAGATTTCTTTATGACAAATATGTTCCACATAGAATGACTGGTCATGATTATAAGGTGAAGAATTAAACGGACTTTTTAACACACCAAATCCTGTTCAGGGAGATAGGATGATAAAATTATGTATTTTGTGAATATAGTCTCATTGATGAATTGATTGTTTGAAAATCAAGAGCCTGACATAATTTTGTTTGAACTTTACCTGAGGCGATGGACTATAAAAAACCAAAACAACAAAACTGTGTATTCAGTTACTACTTTTAACAGTTATCTCATCTATAAAAATTTGATGACAAAACTTGTCAAAAAAACTACTTCACTGAAATCACTGTTTCATTCTATTAATATGAGCTGTAGGCAGAATCAGTTGCACCCATCTTTATGGCTTTGCCACCCTGGAGGAGAACGTACTCTTCATGAGAGCATGGATTCTGCAACCATTTGTGCTGCTTACTTACCTGCAAGTTTCTTAGGGGCAGACATATTCAACATATGCAGTGTCTGGCATGTGTTTGTTATGTTATAAATAGTGAAGAAAAAAAAAGCCCATTCTTTTAGTAAGTGAATAAATGCCTATCATGGTATTACAGAGAGGAAAATGCCTTTAAGGAAAATACGCTGTAGAGGAACTGATAACAAGAATAGTTTTATCTTAGCTTTGGAAAAAGAGAAGTGAAGGTGGTAAGAAATGTTAAAAATGCTTAGAAATCACTTATTTTTTGTACAGCCTAAAGACACTAAGCTGAAAGGGTAAGTTTCACTTTCCAAACTTGAGCTATACCTTTAGGAAGTCTTCAGATGGATAGCCTTTCGAGTGTCACATGTGACTTGGCCTAGGTCTCTTTGGGATAAAGTTTATGTCACTCAGGTCTTGCCTGGTCCTTCAGGGCACAGCCTTTCTCTGACACTGCTCTAGTCAATTTGGGACCACTGCATAATGCTGTTTCACTTAGGTAGGTCCCCAAAAGGCTCACTTAAGAATGCTTCTTACAAGAATGAGAGAAGTAAAAGCATATCATACTCAGAAAACAAGTTTCAAAAATTCTATGATTGTTTTCTTGGTGTAAGGACTGTCTGTTTTTCTGCAGACCTTCCTGGGTTCCTCCATTTGTGGGTGACTCTCTCTTGTTGACTTTCTGTCTGGCACTATGACTACCCAATTGTCCCTTCAACTTCAGCCAAGGCCTTAACTGCTGATTAATTGCACAGACTTTAATCCTTCAATCTTCCCCTCTCTGGATTTTTGATTTACCTCCATGATCTCTAACTCACTACCATCTTTACCATCTTCCTCACCCAAACCTTTAAATACTCATCCCTCATATAAGCAGAACTCTGATTAACCAATATGAGATGTAACTATTGTTAATAATCAGTTAGAAAAAACACATGATATAAAATGCAAAAGTCAAAAGTAACATTTGTTTCAGCTTCACTTTCTTCAGCTCTTTATTTTCATGGTACCTTTTGGTGCCTAATCCCTTCTAAATGAGACTGTCCCAGCAAGAGAATGCCGATTCCAAGTGGCTATGACCTCTGACACATAATCCACACCACATGAGTGCCTGACCTAAGAGTAAATATTTCTTAAACTGCTAGTGATTTACAATGGTCTTTGGCTCAAAAGATATAACCCCAAAACTGATAGTGGCTTACTTTTCAATAGGTAATCAGAAATCAATAGATTTGTGTTTGTAGCCAACTCATATTAATGATTGAGCATTAAAGAGAAAATTTACTAAAGCTTGATGTTTAACAGAGCTCAACTTCTGCCCTAGTATCAGGGAGGTCCTTTCCTGTTTAGATTTTCCAAGAAGTATGTGCTCCATGAACCCTTTTCCAAAATCCTCTTTTAATTGATCTGACCTGACTGGGCCTCTGCCTCTTGCAAGCAAACTGGCCTAAATAAAATATTTCTCAAATAAGGATTATAGTCAATTGAAAACCTCACCATGAATTCAAGTGAAATGGAATATCTAAATTAACAATTCAGGTTTTAATGGCCATGAATAGGGATCATAGGCAAGTTCCTGATAATAACCTGTTCAGGATTATGTGACAGTAGATCAAAATTATTTTCTTAATTATACTAAAACATGATGGATCCTTACTTCTACTATTAATCTGTCTGGTCTATGTATAAATTCCCTATATTTTCTTTTTAACTTTAACAATTAGAAATATATATTAAATTGCTCATATAATAAACACACTTCATAGCAGCATATAAATAGACATGCATCCCTCACAAACCATGCTGAGCAGGAAAAATTAAGAATCTATATGATATTGAATGTCACCAACATTTGTACAGGACTAATCATTCACTGGCTCTAAGCCTGTCAGTCTCTGATGGTGACTCCCTGTTCTTTGGCTTTTAATGAAGATGCCCAGTCTGTTCTGTTTACAAGTAGCTGTATTCTTCAGTTTGATACCATGTGCCACTTTCTTTTCTGGTCTAGTCGCTATTTGAATCTCAACTCTACCATTTCCATAATTTTAGTGGGACATGTCATTTGGGGCAGCAGACCCTCATTCTGGCAGTCATGATGCTGAGGTCCTTTCTAGCACCTGCCACTACCAGGGCCATTGATTTGCTAACTTCTTACTTAGTGATTAAACTACATAAAAAAATGTCTATCAGCAGAATGGGCAAATTGTGGTACCTCTCTACAATGGAAAACTACTCAGCAATAAAAATGATTGTATTAATGATAAATATAACAACATAAATATCAAAGAAGTTTGTTGTATTATATAAATCAGCGCAAATGACAACATTTACATAAAAGTTTAGACCAGGTAGAACAAATCTATAGTTACAGAAATAAAGTTAACTTTGGTATCAGGGGAGAAAGAGCAATTGGATTGACTGGGGACAGCATGGGGGAACACTGTGGAATGAAAGAATGTTCTGCCTCTCGATAGATAGAGGTGTGAATTAACTGTGAATATATACTTGTCAAAATTCATAAAATATATGTAAAATCTATGCACCTCATTGAATCTAAGTTGCACCTCAATAATGCAAGGGCATATTGTAATAAGAAATCCATGTGAATAAACTCAGTTCAGTTTTTAAAACAATATGCCTAGTGTATTTGCTGAAGTAGGAGCTATCCAATCATTCTTATTTGCAATAAAATTAGAATATCTTATCACAGGTATCTTGGGACACACATATTTTTATATAAACTTTTGCAGTAATATATACCTTAGGGAATATATTTGATGAAAGTATTCTTAACTTTATATTAGTGTGTATTCATTATTAAATCAATTCTGTAGTCATTAGACAATGGTTTATCCAGTCAATAAGCATACCATATCCTGCTTGATATTTCATTGGAAACTTCTTTAAAGGTTCTTTTTTTTTTAAGTGGAGGAATAATTCAATCTTAGAGGAGTTTTCATACTGTGAGATTTATTGAGACAGATCAGACTACAAAATAATGTTTTGATTTAGAACACTTAGACTTTTTCAACTAGTCACTTCAAAGTAGATCCTTTTCTCGCTTCAAAGGATTGCTAATAAGGGACATATCAAAGCAGGTTGGGAACAGTAATATGCATGTTTTCAAATGGCATCTTTAACTCTTGCATATAACTTACGTTAGCCATTCAAGGAATTACCGCAATGCTAAGGTATAGCTCAATAGCACTTGCATTGGTGGCCTTAATCTAGGCCTTTAAAAATAATGAATAATCATTTCTCCTCTCCCATTTGCATGTAATAAACTACTAACTATATATGGATGACTGGCTGTGATGGGAAATAATCATGTGATATATATAATAAAAAATTTATATTATTTCAAGGCAAAAATAGCTTTTAAAAGTGCTTTCTTGTTCTGTAACAATTGAAAATGAGGCTTTATATTGTTCCCCAGAGTATTCATGCATCACATCAGTCTTTAGGTTATTAGCAGCATGTATCATTAGCTGTTAACATGGTGATACTAGGGTTGTCCAAATGTCAGAATGAGATTGGCAGTACAAACTTACTGTTCTAACAGACTAGGTCCACTCTGACCTCTGGGTTTTTGTAAGTTTAAGTAGAAAAATGGCTTGACTGTGTACTCAGGTCTCTTAGTCAATGATTCCTTTCTGGGTATCTTAAAATTCAGGTGGAAAATCTTTAATTTGAATCAAATTATAGAGACAAGGCAAGAGACCTTGAGGGACTGGGTCACTGGAGAGCTCACCCCTGCCAGGCTGATGGCCTTGGGATACAAAATAGTACAAAAACAACCAGTTTTCCTGGTCTTCCTTCTTCTGTAAATACCCAGAGAGATACAGTTATTCTAATTTTAGTACTTATTATGCTGTATTATTATCCTCTAGTTTTGGATTTTTCTCAGAATTTTACACATCCTGAGGTCATTGTCAGCTTCTCATTTAATCCAATGCCCCCAAGTACTCTTCCTTTCTTGGGCTACCCTAAGGACTGTACATAAGATTATAAAACATTTTAATTATATTTCATTTAAAGCATTATTTATAAATTGTGTTCCTTGGTGCTCCATGTGCCTAGGGCATCTTAGGTTGCCTTGAGGTATGTGGAGGGGAATGCTGTGGTGGTCTCTGGATCAAAAGAAGCTGTTTTTATCTTTTTATAAGTAATAGGACATGAGGAAATGTTTCCCAAAGTAAAGATTTAATATCTTTTATATGCAAAGAACTACAAATGAGAAGAGAAAATCCAAATAACCATTAAAAATTGCTATTAAGACAGTGCATTGATATTGTACAGCAGGTCTCTAGAATATGTTCATCTGGCTAACTGAAACTTTATGACCATCAATTAGCAACTCCCCAGTCCCCCACTAGCCTCTGGCAAACACCATTTGACCTTCTGTCCTTATGACATCAACCACTCTGAAATATCTCATATAAGTGGAATCATAGAGTGTTTGTGTTTTTTGTGACTGACTTATTCCACTTAATATAATATTCTCAAGGTTCATTTGTGTTGTAGCATGTCAGAATGTTCTTCTTTTTGGGGGCTGAGTAATATTCCATTGTGTGTATATACCAATCTTGCTTATCCATTCATCTGTTGGTGGACACAGGTTGCTTCCACATTCTAGCTATTGTGGTAATGCTACAATGAACATAAGAGTACAAATCTCTTCAGGATCCTGATCTCAATTCTTTTGGATTATATACTCTGGAGTGGGATTGTGGAATTGCTCACTTAAAAATTTGATAAGACGGTAAATCTCATGTTAAATATTTTTACTACAATCAAAAAAAAAGATACTGTTCTGAGCTATTGCATCTATTGCTCCTCTCAAAATCACATAAAAATGACTTAATAAATACAAAAGGCAAATGAAACAAAAATTCTGGAAAACAACAAATAGTGACTGTTCTGTCAGTTATGTCAAGAAATGGAAACTATAGAGCTATTTTAATAGATAACATAGGGAATTTTTTTATAGAGTTACTGGAAGGCAGAAAGAGTGAAAAGGATTCTGAGCACAGCTAAGGTATTAGTAACTGCAGGAAGCCACTAAAGTTCCTAGGGCTTAAAATATAGAGAGGAAGAAGAGGAAGGGTCATCAAAACCTAGAAGACTGAGGAAGAGAATAAAACAACAGCCCCCATGTGATTGTTATTTGGGGATGAATATGTTCCATGCACTGAGCAGGACATGGTTTGCTGCAGCTGGTGCTTCTGGGGCAACAGGGAATGAAGTGTTGGAACTGGCAAAGAAAGGTGGGCTTTAGAGCCTATGGCTGTCCGCCTCTCTGCTGGAGAGTGAATACTCAGAGCTGAAACCAAAAAGCAAGTTCCTCCTCCCTCCTGCTTCCACTCTCCTTCCTTTGTTCCGATTTGCAGAGCCTCACTAGAAGTCAGATGACTAATGTGTAGAACATTTCATGAGAGTCTCAATCCAATACAAGAAAAAATGATAATATATTGTGGGCTTGCAGATGAGAGAAAATTGGTAAAAAAACAATCACAGCACAAGAGTAGGAACTGAAATTAAGGAATTTCCAGAAGGCATAGTAGATTGGCATAAAAAATGGCCCCAATTTTTCATTCTTCCTTTTATCCACAGTCCTTGCAATATGACCCTGCTACTGCTCTCATTAAGATGTGAAGTCTATATCTTTACTCCTTAAATCTTATCTGGTCTTATGGTTTACATTGACCAAAAGAATATGCTAGAAAGTGCAGTGTGCTCATTTCAAGCCTAGGTCTCAAGAGGTCTTGTATTCTTCAGTCTCCCTTGGACTACCGCCTCTTCCATGAGAATAATCCAAGAAACTTATTAAGGATGAGAGACCCTTTGAAGGAGAAATGAGTCAGATGCACTGCCGTCATGTTAGACTCGCCAACTCCCAGCTTAATTTTGAACCTTGTCTTAAACACTAGAGAAAAAAGGAAGATGTGCCCAGGAGATATCTTACACTCTTCCCTACTTTGGCTCCATCACCTGTCAGCTCCATGTTCATGCAATTCAGAGGGAAGCCTGTCCTTGTCTATCCTGTCCTTTGCACATAGCCTGCAACTAAACCTTTATTTTGAGGAAACAAAACTATACTATTACAGAGGAAATCGATTTCAGCAGGATGTAATTACCAATGTAGTCTTTCCATCAGATCTATGAAACAAGAATTTCAGATAGCCAAATATTTCAGGAATCTTGTAGCAGGGATGAGAAAGATGAATGAACAAAAAACTTAACCTAGAGGAAATATACATGTCAGTAAATAGAATAAGACTTCAGAATATATTCTAATAAGAAGCTTCTATCTTCATAAAGTGTACAAAAGTTGTTATGAAAAGAAGAAATAATACCTGATATTGAAAGCATAGATATTAAATAGCAGATTAATTTGAAGTTGGCAAAATAAATTATTGGTCTAAGGATTAACCTATTGTCAGGAAGAAAAAATGAAAAATCTATTCCTAAATTACATTCAAAAGGAGCTGTAAAGGAAATACAAGAAAAAAATGTAAAGAGACATGAACGTTAGATTTTGAACTTCAAGTTCTACCTAGCGGGTGTTTAGGAGCTATTCAGAACAGTTACAACGGAGAGGAAGAAACAAAATTGACAGAACAATACCTTCCTCATTTTAATTTTTAAATGCAAAGTTTTTAGACGGAAAACCCCTACTGAAGGCCAAGCAAGAAAAATAAAGGAGACTCACAGTAAGACACAATCATGTCCAATTTTAAAAGTGCAAGCATAAAGAGAATATTCTGGAAGCATCTAAAGAGAAACATAAATATGTGCATTCATACACATGCATGTACACACACACACTCTTTCTCAAATGAAATGTTCTACATTCTTCCAAAGAAAAGTGATGAAGCCTGTTGTAATGGTAATCCATGATGAAGACTACAGGACAGTGCTTCAAAAGTTCTGATCAAAAATGATTTTGAACAGACCTAAATACAGATCTACTTGTGTTGAGAAAAAATAAAGATCTTTCCTGACAAGCCTTGAAATATTATCACCCAAACACTTAGTGGTATATTTCAACAAATTTTTTAAAAGAGGTATCATGAGACACAAGAATCACTTGCTTCATACCCACTAGGATGGCTATACTAAAAAAGTGAATAATAACAAGTGTTTGTGAAGATGTAAAGAAATTGGAATCCTCATACATTGCTGTTGGGAATGAAAATGATGCAACTGCTTTGGAAAAAGTTGGGCAGCTCATCAAAAAGTTAAACTAAGAGTTACCACATGATTCAGCAATTCCATTCCTAGGTCTATATCCAAGAAAATTGAAAATACACATAAAAATATACATAAAAATGTACAAAAATGATTATATAAGCATTATTCATAATAGACAATAAGTAGAAACCACCTAAATATCCAATAACTGATAAATGGATAAATAATATGTGCTTGTCCATACAGTGACATACTCTTTAGCCACAAAAAGGTATGAAGTACTGATACATGCTATAATGTGATGAATCTTGAAAGCATGACACCAGGGGAAGAAGCCAAAGAAAAAGGCCACATATATGTATGATGCCATGTATATGAGGTGTCCAGAATAGAAAATCCACAGATACATAAATTAGATTAGTGGTTTCCAGGGGCTGTGTGGAGGTGGACATGGGGAGTGTCTGCTACTGGGTATGGGCTTTCTTTTGGGGCTGATGAAATGTTCTGTAAATGGACAGTGGTGATGGTCTCACAATCTTGAGGTCATACTAAGAGCCACTAGCTGCCCACTTTTAAAAGATGGTAAGGTAGTATGTGAACTATATATCAATAAAAAAGTGGAAAAAGAAAAGTAATAATGGCAGTTTAGTGACATCCAAAGAGAATAAGTCTTGAAAGGTATGAAAAGATGCTTTATAAGAACTCCAGATTTGAATGATTCACATTTAAGGTGAAAAGTAGCCCCCACATCTTTTTAATTATAAAATATTACAATATTTTAAAATCTAATGTTATAATTTTATAAGATTATAAATACAATATTTATATATAATGTAATTACATAGGATTATATTTATATTATATACAAATATGTAAATATAAATATTACATAACATAAATGAATATATAAAATAAATCTACAGAATAGTTTTTAAAAGGATTTTTAAATGCACAGCACATCTCCTTCACTAAGATTCAACAATTAATATATTTTAGTTTTGTTGAACCATTTGAAAGTAAGTTCCAAACAGAAAATTTCATTGCCAAATGATACCTCAAACATCACCTTGTAAGTACATTCTCCCAAAACCCAAGCAACACCATTTTCATACCTAAGAAAACCCAGCAATTAATTCTATATTATCTAATATCAATTCCATATTCTACTTTTCCAAATTGTGCTCAAAATGTCTTATAAATTTATAAATATTTTATGTGTGTGATTTTTTGAAATTGTTGTTGTTTTGAATTTGTTCGTTTTTTTGACCTATAAAGAACAAAAAATGGTCTTTCACAGTTCTAGAGGCTGGAAGTCTGAGATCAGGGTGCCAGCATATTCAGGTTCTGGTGAGAACCTTCTTCTGGATTGCAGGTTGCCCACTCCTCCTTGTATCCTCAGATGACAGAAAGCAGGGGGAGCTAAACGTTGAGTTTTAAATTCAGAATCCAAATCAAGATTCACATAATAAATGCATTTGATCATTATGTCCATTTAGTTCCTTTTAATCTAGAACAGCCTCCACTGCATGTTTGGTGATACTGACTTGTAAAGAATCCAAGTTAGTTCCCCTGTGGAATGTTCTGCACTTCGAATTTACTTTCCTATCTCCTCTTAATGTATTCCTCTACTTCTACTTTTTCTGTAAACTGAAAGTTAGATCTAAAGATGTAATTATATCTACATTAAACATTTCTGGCCAGAATATTGTACATTGTATATATATTGCCAATTGCATAAGTACCATCCAGGGTTGAGTTACCACCAGTGATGATAACATTTCTCACTCAGTTTAGCTGCTGGGTGCCAGAATTCCCTGCTGTAAAGCACACGTCAGCATTTGCAATCAGTGAGTTGTCTGTGGGTTCATACTTTGTCACAGGGACATATATTATTTCTCAACAGTCTTTCAGGCAACAGATTGATCCCTGGTTTGATGAGCCTTAACTGAATCAATATTTTATATTAAAGATTGGAAAATGGCATATTCTCTTTATTTTATATTTCCTTCTATACTTATTAGCTGTAATTCTTCTTTAAGAAGCTTTCCTTCTCACCCAGTCCCCACACACCTTTTCTCTCACTCAATACCATTATGGATTATGGATTTTTAAATATGTAGTATTTTACAATCAAGTATTACTACATTTTTGTAAATTGGTTTCTGACACCCTTTCATGTCAGTTTCTATGTCCTCTCAATATGGTTGCATTTGCTTTGGAGCACGTCTCCTTACTTTCTGGCTCAAGTACTTTTGTACTCAAGTTTGTACCATCTGGGCCCTTCCTGCCTCTCTCTTATAAGGACTGTTAATGATTACATCAGGCCCATCTGGATAATCCAGTATATCTCCATCTCAAAGTCCTTAATCACATCTGAAAAGTCCCCTTTGCCACATAAGGTAACATAGTCACACGTTCTGGGATTAGGATGTGGACATCTTTGGGGAGACATTATTTGTCTGCCACAAAGAGTAAGTAAAAATGCTTTAGCATGCCAGACAAATCACGTCACTACCTGGTTCCTCTGTTTCCTAAATCCTCTCCTTCCTCTTCATGTCCCTACTCAAGTTGCTGCAGGATCCAGTCAGCACATGGAACTATTGACTTTCTCAAATAACATTATTTTTCAACTCGTAGTACCTTTTAACATTCCGTTTCTTTTGCCTCTGCAATCCTCCCCCACTTCATCTGCTGAACTCCAACTCAGTTTCTCAAGACCTAGCACAAATGGTATCTCTTTGGAAAATTATATACTCCCACAGGGAATTTTCAGTCACGAGTTAGTGGCTCCTTATCATACTGCATTGCTTTAACATTTTGGAAAGTTTAACATTGAAGTAAATGTTTGTTTCTTGGTCTTTCTTTCTAAATAGAATGTAAGACTCTCAAGAGATTGAGCTGCTTGTCCTTTTGTTCCAGGGTACCACTGCCTGGCAAAAAGTCAAAAGTTTTTTTTTAATAAATGTGAAATTAATTATCTGTGGTACTTCAACACATCTGGGAGGAAAACCACTTGCCCAAGTCCAGAAACACAGGGGGCCATGTGTCGCAAACCTTCACGATTAGTACAACTGATCTGTAAAGTGTTCATTGCCAAAGGGTCCTGGGATTGTATAATAGTGTGGAGGTAAAACCTGCCAGACTGGGAGCACAACTGAGCAGTATCAAGTCTAAGGCATGCTCGCCAAGGAATATGGTCAATGAGAAGAGATAATGTAAAGTAGAAAAAGCAGGAAATGTGGCATGACGTAGAAAGAATGAGAAAGATGGTCAATGACAGTGGAAAAGAGAACAGATGAAGAGATTTAAAAAGTTAGCATGTCATTTGGCAATTTTTAAAAAAGCAAACAAAAAGTAACAATAAAAATAACATGAAATAACTGTATCTTATCACACCATAGACTAACTGCTGAGAACCAGAGAGAGAGAGAGAGAGAACACCCTAACAGCAGCTGAAGAAAAGCCCCACATTATGCACAGGTGATAAGGATGTACAACATGGCTAACTTATCCTCAGACACAAGGGAAGTCAGAGAGCAATGGAATAGCATTTTTGAAGTGCTGAAAGACAAATGCCCACCTAGAATTCTACAATCAGCAAAAGTTTTACCAGAAACAAAGGGAAAATGAAGATATTTAGGTGAATAAAAGTTAAGATAATTTGTTTTTTAATTAACATACCCACACAGAAAGCAATGCTAAAAGAGTTTCTCTAGAGGGAAAGAAAATAATACCAGGCAGCAGATGTTAAACTGTTCTGGGAGGCCGAAAAGTCCTGGGAATGGTAAATATATATATAAAATCATTAAATATATTAGTCATATATATTAAATAACTATGAACATATAAATTATATATATATAATATATGTCATATTGTATTTTATGTATATTATTTACTGCATACGACTACTTATCTTGATTTTTTAAAAAGACACTTGCTGGAAGAGAAAGTAATATTTTGTGGAGCTTATAAAATATGTAGTGTGAAATGTGTGTTGATAGTGGCACAAAGGACAGGAGGGAGGTAAATGGAAGAAATAACACAGAAAGAGGGGAAATGAAGAATGTATGCCTTCCTGTGTATGGCAGCAAAACAACCTATCATAAGGAATGGGAAAATACAACTTACTATTAGCTGAGATTAAGCTAGTAATAGTTTTAAATGTTCTTGCCACTGGAAACATTATGTACCTTTTTGGTTGTGAGTTGGCAGATAGAGCCACGCTATCACAGCAGTGTGGCCTCTACATGAATAGTTAGAAGTTGCATGGACTAATGGAGTCAGAGAGGCCTGCAATTGAAACCTGACTCTTTTTATTGTTGTGTCCTTGAATAATCACTTAACTGCTGCTATTGATGCAAAAATGGGAAGAAACATGCCTGATTTGAAAGATCTCTATGAGGATTGGGAATAAAAGTCTTAAGTGCCCAGCACAGTGCTTGAAATACAGTAGTGTGTTTAGGAATGCACATAATAAATAGATGAGAGAAAATATGGCATTGAAGAAGGAAGACCTCTGGTCTATTAGGGGAACTCATATCTAAAACTAGTAGTACTGATTTACAGTCAAATTTAGGCATCAACTCACATTTCTTCTTTGGAGACTTAGCAACAGCCCCATCAGATGACTTTAGAACAGCTGTGGTTATGGAACAGCCTGGACCAGAGCCAGCAGGAGTCAGACCCAGTCGCAGATGTTTCTTGCTGAAGAACAAACCAAAAGGGCTACAGAGGGCAAGGGCTGCCAAGTCGCCTCTCTGGTCACTCAAACAGGGAAAAGGGAAGAGAGCCTGGCACCAGAAGGACCCAGGTGCCACTTGGTGTATGTTTTGAGGGGGGTGCCTAAAACGCCACCTGAGTCCTCAGACTTCCGTGCACTCACCCTGTGGCTTTAGTAGCCATGTTTTCAGGGCAAAGCTGATGAAAGAGGAAGGCTGAGGGAGACCATGTGCCTTGGAATACTCCATAACAAAATTTAGTGCCAAACAAGGAATGTGCAGCTGTTCCAGAATTGTTTTGTGCCTTAAAAATAAAACCTAGGTTTACTAAAACCTAAATTTATGTTTACCTGCATGTCACTCATCCTTTCTGTAAAACAAAGATGGGCTGTCAAACTAAGATCTTGACTGCTCAGAGATGTGACTTCCAGAGTGTTTTGTTTTGCTTTTTAAACAGGTAAAATGTCTAAGTAGTAGATAAATGCCACATTGCATATAAGAAATAAGTAAAAAACCCTACCATGAGGATCCAAACCAAAGACCCTATATTATTTTTCCTAATCTTCTAGTTCTGCAAAATCCACTTATATGATGACAATTTGAATTAAAATCTCACTTAAAAAATGTTCAGTATATCAATTTCTTCTTCCAAAATCAGTATCATCCATGCTGCCAACTATGATGTATAAACTCCAAATGGCTATAATTTCTCTGTTTAGCTGCCTTTCCTTTTTCCACTTACTTCAACAGAATTTTCAGGAAGACCACATCCTTTTGTATGAGCAAAATTCAGAAATTTTGAAGCGGGGGCAGTGATTATTATTTTGCATTTGTCTATTCTTTTGGTCTCCAAATAGTTGCTTTTAAGATGCATCAAGTTATTTGCAAAAGCATTATTTGTCACTGCCTCGTCACTAGCTTTAATTGTAATATATGCATACTTGAACACTATGAATTGGTGAAAAATGCTTTTAGTTTCCCCTTCACAAAACATTCATTGTGCAACCCTGAGCTTTCAGAGAATATGCTACAATGTCAGAATTTTATGCAAACATCATCATATTGCTCAGTTTAGTAAATTTCATGTTTTATCTTTTGTCAATTGCAATGTTACTTAAATAATGTATCTGGTGAAATATCTCTACATGTACTCATCTGGGCAGGGTGAGAAATGAATTTTTCTGCTAAATCACTCTGAGCCAAAGTGTCCTACTGACCAAACTATTTTCTCAAAGTTAGTTAAACATTGGAAGAAGTCACTTTGACTTTTTTAGGCAGATGAACCAGAATCCCTAAGCACACTCTTATTTTTGCAAAGATGGTTTTTATAAGCTGCTTTGAGATTTGAAATACTTACTATTTCATTCTAACATTTTTTTAAAGGCGCATATGCCTAAAGAATAGATCAAGAGGTGCTCAACTAATTTAATTTTAAACCATTAAAAGTAAAAGGGACCCTTTCACCCAAATTAAAGTCAAGGGAATCCCAATGCCTAACCTTTCCTTCCTCCCACTAAACCGTTTTGAATTCCACCCCTCTGCCATATATTAGTTGGGTGTACAACAAAATTTGTTTGATCCAATATTCCTTAAGTAAAATAAAAGTGACACCAATTTTGCAGATACTCACCTTGACGGTTAAAGAGAAAATTTCACTTTATTCTTAGATCTTTCAAGCAGTAAACACAGGCTTAGACAATACAAGTCACCTCTTAAGAGAAAAACATTTAAAGCAACTTGATTGCAAATGGACCAGCCCAGTAGGTAAAACACAAGACACACATGCTTGTTACCTGAGATCAGAAATACAGCCTTCCCTCTCCAGTTTCCTAGCAACATACCTTAATTTGATTTGTTTCATCAGTCTATTTGTTGTTATTACTATTACTTTTAAGTATTTGCTCTTTTCAGGACTGCAGCCTAATAATATTTCACTTTCCCTGAATTGTAAGGAGGTTGCACAGGGCTTACTGCAACTCCTCCCCAGTGCAATGCTCAACCTTCCCTCTCCTCTCAAATCTAAGACCAAGGTTCTATTGGTACTTTCTGTGAAAAGGCATGAACCTCCAAAATCCTTTCTCAAAAAATCAATTACGGGGATCCATTTCAACCTTTCAAAGCTTTTATAGGGTTTTATTTTATTACATGAATGATATAAACATTTTTAAAATGTTACTCTAGGCTATACCTACACATATAAATTAAGATGGAGAACTGGGTAATTATCGAAATATTTTGTATGGAATATGAGACAGTGAGTCAATAATTATTCTGTGCATTTTTGTTTTGAATATATGAACACCTGCCTCCACTTCACTTTATACAGATATCTGAGGGTTGGGACTATGGCTACTTGAGGTAAATAATCAGAATACTTTGCATCTCTGTTAAGTGTATCAAGTTAAGATTTCAGTATTCCAGGTATGAAAATGGACCAATCAGTCAAGCTCAATGTATGTTAATCCTCCTGTTCATCTTTAAGCAATCACAGTTAAAGCTCTCAGCCCAAGGTGCATGGGTTACCTGAAAATCACTGCATCAGAAATGCAAACCCTTAGTTTAATTTTTCCCTTATTGTGAAAGATTTTAATAAACTGGACAACTTCCTTAAGTCTCTTTATTATTCTGTAACTCACTTACTTCATTTCTAAAGAAGAGATAAATGAAATCTTACCTTCTCATGAGATACTTCACAGAAATGGGAGAAACAATTCTAGATCTAGAATGTCATTTGCAATTACAGCACATAATGCTATGTGAGGGAAGATGCAGGTGAGTTATTTATTGTCCTGCTCAACTTGCCAATACACTAATACACCACATTTCATTCTACTCTGTATTGTATTATTTAAGTATGCTATCCAATTGGTCAACCAAAACAAAGTTCACATAAATTATACTCTTACTACCTGCACAAGAGGAAACCAGTTTGAACTAATCTGGACACATTTATTTGGTAATTAAGTGTTAGAACTGAAATTTGAAGCTGTATGTTTTATACCAAAGTTTTCTTTTTCTTTTTTATACCTAAACATTTTACACAATCCCACTAGACAAGAAAAATCACCATCACAGCTAATAATTAAGCTGGCAATATTACAAAACAAACCTCAAAGGTAAACAGAACCAAAGACAATTGAGCAGATAAGAGTGGAGCAACTTAGCCTCTTTGAAATCTCTAGAGTCAGGAAAACTATATGCAAAGTATTAAGAGGAAACTTTGCCAGAGTGATCAAAAAAAAACCCTAGTATTTGAAAACAAGGAAACATGGAGAATGGCAATATAACAAAAGAAAAAAGGTGAATAAATATCTACTTTTTATAAACGGAAAACAATGTGGACTTCAGAACCTAAATACTGCAACTTATTCCCTTGCCTAGTTATAACACGAATTTTAGAGATGCTTACTTTTTGTCATTTAATTAGCAAGTACTAAATCATGACCAATTGTCACCATGATTTATCATGATGGAGAAGAACTATTTGGAATATACAGCCTATTTAACAACCTCTTTTTGCCAGTTACAGCTGGTTTTCTACCATAGTGTCCTCTTAAAATCTATCTACTTTAAATGTTTCATGGGAGACTACGTTTTAACTGGGTTGCCCCAAGACTTGATCTCCTACAGGAAGACTGGCAATTAGTCTGAACAGGCCAAAGCGGTACAGAGAGGTTAGCAGAGGCAGGGCGAGGAGAAAGACACTGAGAGGAAGCCAACATGAGGTGAGGTTTATCTATATACCTGACAAAGGATTCCCATTCCAGACCTCTAATCCCAGGGCACAGGACTCACTTTACACATCAGATCCATCCTTCACTGGATTAAACCAGGCCTACCATGTACAAGAGGGTGCACTGTGTTTTTGTAAAAAAATGGCACTTGGTAAGGCTAGGTTTTAAGAATGATACCCATCCTGGACTTCCCAGGAGTGGATATACAAAGCAAGGACTAAAATCCTTAACCTTTACAAATTTGGCACTTTTATTCATTGGTTTCCAGATAGAACCGCAAATGAAGGCTTCTTTGTGGTGCTTGAAGCCAGCGTCCTGCTTTGCAGTAATGATTAACAGTGCTGTGGTAGCTAGGGGAGAAAAAGGACTTTCGTTTACATGCTGTGAGATCACAGCAAGCTTACCTCACTGTGTGAAAAGAAGGCAAATGCAATAGAACGCCTTGGGTGATGTGTGTCTGATCCTGGGTTCTTGTCTATCCCAACTGCTGTATTTTTCTGGGCTTTGTAGGACTTCATGAATTACTGATTTGATGATTGCTGGGTGGCTAGTTTGTATAAATGTAATGGGTTGGTCTTTCTCCATTTTGTTTTGTTTTTTTTGGATATTTGTTTTTCACAAACTTCATTTTGAACTGAGAGAAAAATAGCCAAAGCAAATTGATAAAACGTTCTGCCCCAGGAGAAGGGATCTGAAACATAAGTTTGGAGGCCATCCCTTCATGAAGTGGTGATCTTGAACCACCTTTCTTTTGTCTTCCTTCCCCTATTTCCTGTTTTGGACCACATTCTCTGTCCTAAAAACTTGATTCTGACCTACCCCTCTTACATCCCCTGACACACACCAAAAAAAAAAAAAAACAAAAAACCCACACATTTAATTTGTGAGGTGTCTCCATAAGTCTTACGTGAAGTGCAGAAAAACCCTGAAAAATTGGGAACATTCCATCCTTTGTTTCCAACTTCCTGAGTCAAGACCATCACTTGATGGGATTCATGCCAAACACACATCCTGCTATATTTGAACAGAGCAAACCTACTTTAATCTCTAATCCTAGGACAGAGAGAGGAATGAGTAAGACCTCCAGGTAGGAAGTAGGGTTAGGAAGCCAAGAAAGGAAGATGAATATATATCCAAGTCACTCAGGAACTCTAATGCAGTTTGAGGAAATATCTTAAGGTGGCCACTAGATTGTTTAATAGGACAGACAAATGTAATTCCATGTTTACTGCTAAAGACCAATGCTTTCTGTGAAATCTTGAATTTATGGGGAGAGAGGTAGAGTAGGAAAGCATGTACGCATCTCTTCTCTCCCTGACCCCTTCCCCTCCCTCCTGAGCTGCAGGACACTGAGCCACCTTGGCTCTGGTGAAACCGCCACTAGGGAGTTTGACAGGTACTTCCTTTACCATCTGCCATGATTTTGTGACATGCATGCTGACTCTTTTCCATTCCCCCCTCTTTTCTCTGGAAAAATACAATGAATGAACATGAATGAATAACTTATTGGTACAGAATGGAACACAAAACACAGAAACGGTGAAATGAATGTGCCCAAAAAGGCATTGTTAAAGACTGTAGAATAATCCCCCAAAGGACCCATCACACAACCACAAAGTTTCTAGGATCCTCAATATATAAGCTATCACCCGAGTAGTAAGAAATGATTCAGGAGAGCCCTCCATGAGTTCTGTTGGGTGTTGAAATCCTCTGCTCTTGTGTCAGTAACATCCAGAGAGCTGTATCCCATATAATTATTATATTTTATTCTTGGTCATGCTTTATCATGCCAAGAAAAACTGGCTGAATACTATTACTGTATGGGGGGATCTTCACACATATCTACCTAGGCAGAATTTCCTATATGATTCAGCATTTTAATTTCACAATGAAGTGTGTGTGTGTGTGTGTGTGTGTGTATGAGTGTGTGCGCACACACATGTACTTGTATGTGTGTATACAGGCATGAACATGGTTTAATCTTTTCAAAGTGTATAGAAGGAGATGCAGATGAAATTTTGTGGACTTCCCTTTCTTCCCCTTTCTCCTCTCACCCTCCTTCTCTTTATCCTCCCAGTTTTCCTTTTGTTCCCTTTCTTCCTCTTTCCCCCCTTTCCTTCTCCTCCCTTACTGGTTTTTCCCGTACCTCTCCCTATCCTTCTTCTCCTTCTTCTTGGCTGATGACAGAATTTGGTTCAATGAGTTGTGTTTTCAGCATGACACACTCCGGCTAGGACAAGAAGAAGTCATAGCTTAATGCGATTTCTTATATTTGTTGTAAGGACCTCCCAGCCTCCTGTCAAAGGCATCGATAATTATATCATAAATGACTGATGATTCATGGGATACATTTCTGTGAGGTGTCAATCTTTGTAAAATGGTTGCACTTCATCTTCAGCAATATTCTTATCTTTTAATGTCTGAATTTTAAACACATTTGATACATATTTCCCCCTTTTCCACTGACAATCAAAAATCTAGAGACAAACTGGTGAGCAGCCACTCACAGCTTTCATTTTAATTACTTTACCCGACCTTTACCTTATTCTTTTTTAGCTCTTACCTAGCGATTTGCTAATCTTTTTACTTTTCAAAAATATTCTGTTAGATTTGATTATCATAAATATTTTTCTGAACAAGTTGGACATAATACAGGTAAATAATGTGTCAAATGAACATGTCATTCTCAACTTTTCAATAGTATAGAAACTTTACACAAGCCTGCCATAAATCTAACAGAAAGAATAGAAATGAGAGCTTTTTTTCCCAGAACAACTCAGCGCAGTACAGTGCACCTATTTTATACTTGTTATTTCCATCGTGGTCCCTTGTCTCCTAACTCACCTTCACCTGCCCTCGGTGCTGGCAAATTCTGGACTGTGAGGGCATTGATGCTCCTGTCAGACTGAGACCTACGGAGGAGTCTCCATGAGTCTCTGCTCACGTCACTATGCAAACTGTATTCTCAAAGGGACACGGATAGGGCCCTTTGAATTCCATCTCAGCATGCTGAAAACACTAGCCTCAGCAAATCCAGCTACAGGACTCACATGTCCTCCTCACTCTAAAACCTGTGTCATGAACTTCATGACCATTATAACTGCCAATTCAGGAAACAGAAAAATGATGTGAGTCATTCCCTTCTTGCTTTACCCATCCTAACCAATCAATGGAAGTCAAGGGAAATTTTTCAAGAGCTGCAGACAGGAGTCAATTACTTTAAAGGAAAGCTGAATGGTTTCTTATGTCTTCTTTATAAAATATTAAGCCTGATCAATTGCTGATTGAAAATAGTTCTATGGAAAAGCAGGTGTGTATTCTCGATGCAAACGGGATAAAGTCAGAAGTTTATATTTTGTCCATTTCTTTTGCTTACAGGTAAGTGGTTATTTGCTTATAATCACTTACACAAGGCTAATGTAACTAAGATGAGGTATGTTTCCCCTTTGGGCATTACACTTTTCTATAAAGAAATATCAAAGAAATTTAAATGGGATCTCATTTAAATGCACTGGCCCAGATTCCAGGGTTGAGCTGAATTTCTCAAATCATAGCTCAAATGTTTCAATTTTCATTTGATGCTTATTTTTCTGTAGGGGAATGGGCTAAGAGAAACTTCAACACTGGTGGACTTTAGGGATGTGGTAATAGCTCCTAAATAATCATCATAATAGAAAATGGTTTGAGGTGCAGAAGGAATTTGACTTCAACATCTTTGATATGCACAGGTCAGAGGATTCTGCGCAGGTTCCCTTAAGAGAAAAATCCCAAACAAAGTGATAATAATGGAACACTCACATGAGAACGATGCCTGCAAATTTCACCTAGTAAATACTATGAAGTTGAAACCCTAAGTGACTGACAAAATCTTCCTCATTTGGATTAAAACCATAGGCTTTGATAAACATCACAGTGGATCTTCAAACCACTGGTCATCATTCTTAATTACTGCTGTTGATTTCATTTTTTAAATGTAATCATTATGCTTTGGCTTTTCCCCTAACATTGCCACTTACAAAAGCCAATGCAGCTTCCCTCATTACTCCAGATAGTGTCATTTAATGTCAGCTTAAAAATGAAAGCACACAAGGAAAGAAATGTCCCTGCTGTGTCTGTCTTGGTTCCATACCCTTGCAGGGTTGATTCGCATGGAAATACAAACCATAAAAGTAACATTTCAATAAGAAAAAGATGCACAAAAATCTTTATTGATGAGTAGAGGCATAGCTCACTACATTTACATCCATCCCACTGCAAATTAAATGTACAATTTAAAAACCAAACCATCCAGCTATGAGGATGGACGGGCAGATTCTAGTTGCAGATAGCTGAAATCCTGAGTTGTTTTCTACCTACAGAGATAGCACCCAAATATTTCATTTAATTGATTCTCATAACAGCCCTTGACAGTAACACTTCTACATATTATGATAAATTATGGAGCATACCATATGTGGTTAGACTAGCAGTGGCTTAATGAGCAGATATAAGCAGTAGGTAACTTACTAGATCTCTGTCATTCATAAACAAAACTCATCAGTGATAGTAAAGTTTCTCTGTGTTTTTTGTACTTCCACATGACAGTTAATATAAAATTTGAGGGTCTTTACTTAAGCTAAAGGCTTTTTTTCTGTAATGTAATCATGTGCACACTAGTATGTCTGGGACTATAGTTTGATTATAATTTCTCCTCAAAACTGACAGAAACACAATTATTACCATTAAGGAAGGCTATAAAAGGCAGACACTTCTGTAATGAGGATTAATAAGGAAAAAGGGAAAAATTATTGGTACAAGTATATCTTGCATTATAAAAGAGAACACAAATATTCACTTGATCTTTTCAAAACTTCACATTACTTTGTATAGTTACCTGCTTGAGTTGTATCTTTTCATTCTGTTGAAAACCTAGTAAATCATGCTAGAGGTGAACATGTCACTTTCTCACCCTGGTTTGTCTTTTTGAATATTTGTCATTGGTAAGGCAACAGTTTCCTATGTAGTACTTACACTTAGAAAATTCTGTTTTAATGCTGTTCCCATTTGAAATATTTTTTTCCTGAAATGAATGTTTGAAAAAAAATCACTCTACTCACTAGGTACTCATTGTGATATTAAATCTCCATTTTTTTCAAAACACAGACATGCCACTCAAATCATTTTTTTTCTTCTTATTCAGCATCTTAGAAGCTAAAAGTAAGAGGGAAGAAGCAATAAAATAAAAGTAGCTTCAGCACCAAGGCATGTCACTTGGGGTTTATTATTTCCCTAAGGGTCCATCTCATATTTTCCTAGCCAAGTAGCATGCAAACATAAGCAAACTTAATTATCTTACTTAGCACCTTATGAAATTTAGCATACTACTGTCTCCTTAGTTGTGTAAGGCAACCCACCATGGTAAGAGCACCTGGAGTGTCAAATAACTTTTTAAAAAATCAATAGAATACATCTAATCTTGTTAGAGAAAAAGATCAACGTTACTTAATGTTGGATTGATTAATTAGGTAAGAATAAACTGAAATTTAATTAATTTAGCGTATCTTCTTTCTATCTGACATAGCAATATTTCTTGACACATGGAAATTAGAGCTTCTCTCATTTCTTCTCCAAGAGGAAGAAATAAAGTGTATTTATTGAGTAATTATAATGTGGAAGATAGATGTGTTCAATTGTACTTGAGAAAATATAATGAGCTTCCAAGTATTGAGAACCTATGAGGTGACAAGCACTGTTCTGAACTCCTAAAGATGCAGGAATTCCTAAGGATGCAAAATATTAAGAAAGGTAATAAAAAACAAAAGCGATGCTAAATCACATATCACAGGCTGTAAGACAGTGCTTTTCAACTGAAATTTGTGACGATAGAAATGTTGGATATCTGTGCTGCTCTGGCATTGGCCATGTGTAGCTATTGATTTGAAATGTAATTACTGCAGTTGAAGAACTGAAACTTTATTTTATCTTACTTATACTTAAAAAGTAACATGAGCCTAGTGGCTGTCAGAGTGGACAGTGAAGTTCTTGAGTATTTCATGGAGAGAGAATTTCAGGGGAAGTTTTTACCCACAAGCACAAAAATGAGACCAAGGAAACAGAAATAGCCAATTTGAGTAGAGCAAACATTACACAAAGGAAAGTTTCATAGGAAGAAAGGAATAAACCAAGGGAAGGGGGCTTTTCAAGTATAACGGGGTGGCAGATTTTCCAAGCAGATTGTTAATTCCCAGATAAAAGTCTGAATAGTTAACATCAAACACACAGGCTCCCATCACAAGATTGTGCTAACTTGATGTGGTTAGTAAGTTATATGTATCAGTCTTTAGTATGTTTTAATTCATAATTTCAACATGTATTCATTTTCAAAATTATTCAAATTATAATGTTTTAAAAGTGCGTATATCTGTAGTTGAAAGTTTTAAATACAAAGCAGTTTCTTGGGGTTAGGATTAATCAAAGGGAAGATTAACAACTGAAGTCTTTGGTTTTTAAAACATTAGAGGATGACTGATCTGATAGAAATCAATAAATCCTTTCTGGAATACCCTAATTCAAGCAACCTTAATTGTTGAAATACAATTCATTGTATTATTTTTTAAATCAACTGACCTGTGCAAACAGGATTGTCAAACAACATTAAAATGGAAAGAAATTATACCAAAAGACTCCATATCTTACCCAGCATAAAAACTTAATTCAGTAAAATTATTCATAATACTATGTATAATGACTTAATTATTCTAATTTGTTTTTTAAAATGTGTTTAAAAGCATATAAATGAGGGTTCAGTTATTATTCACCTGTGCAATCATTTATGTTGTCCATTTTAATCCAAATGGACATTACGTCTCATGAGGTTGCTTCATAGTCTGCCAATATCTAAGTGTCTTCTGTAGTCAAACAAGCTTAGGAAATGATCCCCAACAGCTTGAAGCCTGAGGCATGGTTAGGGGATTTGAATTATATTGGTCATCATAAAACAGCACTGGAATTACTCAGGTAATTTTGTTAGTACTGAGTGTTTGGTTTCCAAAACATGAAAAAAAAAATCAGACATATTGTTGCAATACTCTCACATAATGCATGCAGACAGGTGAATAGAGATATCAAACCAAGGAATTAATTAACATTTTTTAATATATATGTATTCAAGGGATATAGGCAACAGTAAATTGTCCTTTGGAAAGAAGAATAGTATTTGTAATTGTGATAAATCCAAACCTAGAGAAAAGCTAAGACTTACTTAACAATTAGATAGAATAAACATGTATTCAACACTTAAAAAAGTTGTACCTATCATTTTTCAATCACTATGCAGCACCAGCAATACCAAGAGGAGCCTTCACAAAGGTCATGACTTAGGTCAATGTTCTCAAAGTACAGTTCTCAGCTCAGCAGCCTCAGCATCGCCTGAGACATTGTTAGAAATGCACCTTGTTAAGCAATATCCAGGTTACTGAACCAGAAATTCTGTGGGTGGTGCCTGTCAACCGTCTTATAATGAATCTTTCAAGTGATTCTGATGCATGAGAACCACTGACCTAGCTCATCATTCTGATCTCTCAGGTGAGGAAATTTAGGAGCTGATTTGGTTGTATGGATTAAAGTAGGCTTGCTATCCACCAGATTCCACTATACCATTAATTCTGCTTGGAGCCCTCTCATGGACACATTTATTTCCTGATGCAGCACTCTTTTACCTGTTTTTATTCCTACCAGAATAATGGTTCTGTTAAAGGATCCACTCTGTTCATATAGACCAAGGAAAAATGGACTTATTCTTAGCTTCTATAGCAGCTCATAAATTTTCTAAACAAATTATGTTAATATTGTCTTTATTACTCAGTATACAAAAAGATATGTGAGCAAATTCTGGCCAATGATATAAAAGGGAAACTTCTGGGAAATATTTTCTCACTCCTGAGAAAGAACTATGAAAAGAATTATTACATCTTCTTATAGCACTGCCATTTTTGGACAGGATGCCTGGGACTCCTACAGCCATTTTGTAATTGGATGGGTCCTGAGGACAAATCCAAAATACTAAGAATGTTACAATAATTAAATGTAAAGAAATAATATTCGTGATATCAATGAGCTGTGAAAACAACCTGAAAGAGTAAACCAACTGGATAAGGCACCTTTCCTGAAGTCCATCCTCCCTAGGGACTTTATGTTATTTGAGATAATAAATGTTTTATGGTTTATGTCATTATGAGTCAAAGTTCCTGTTACTTATTATTTGAAAACATACTTAATACAGAACTTTTAACAGTGCCCTATAGGAACTCCTTAATATTTGTTTGTAATCCATATTTATCCATCATAATAGAAACACATTTATATACTTTAAAAAGTAAAGAGTAAAATAGTTTCATCTAGTTCCCTATTCCCCTTATTATTCCTGTGATGTAGCCACTTTTATCTCTTTATATTTTGATTGTCTTGATGGTGATTATCAGAATTCTAAATAATATTCTTAACATTTGTTGATTGATGTTACTGGAAATCCTAGCCACAACAATCAGACAAGAAAAAGAAATAAAAGGAATCCAAATTGGTAAGGAAGAAGTAAAATTGTTACTATCTGCAGATTACATGATACTATATATAGCAAACCCTAAAGACTCCACCACAGACTATCGGAACTAGTAAATGCATGCAGTAAAGTTGCAGTATACAAAATCAATGTACAGTATATACTAATAATGAACCAGAGGAGAGACAAATTAAGAAAATCCCATTTATAATTTACAACAAAAAGAATGAAATACCTAGGAATAAATTTAACTAAAGAGATAGAAGACATGTACACTGAGAACTATTGAGACACTGATGAAATAGAACAAAGAAGACACAAATAGAAAGATACTTCATACTCACAGATTGGAAAAATTAGTATTGCTAAAATGTCCATACTACACAAAGCAATCTACAGATTCAATTCAATCCCTATGAAAATACCAATGACATTTTTCAGAACTAGAGCAAATAATGGTAAAATTTGTATGGAACCACAGAAGACCCCAATAGCCAAAGCAATTTTGAGATTTAAGAAGCAACCTGGAGGTATCATGTTGCTTGATTTCAAACTATATTAGAAAGTGAGAGTAACTAGGTAATATCTTTCATTTCCAACCCTAAAATATAATTATTAAGCCCCTTCCATACCTTCAATTTACCTTTCTTTCTAATTCCAGATTGTCATGTTATAGTAGTATTTATTTGAGCAGATAGCTTTGTAAGTTTAATAAAGTTTATCCTCTAGTTTTTATCTAACAAATTTAAATAGCATATTTTGATTTCCCAATACTTTAAGATGAAGAAATGATACTTTCCTGCTTCCATTTCTTCCAATGCACTCAATTTTTGGGAACTAACTTTTACCTCATCAAAGTTCAAAATTAAATCTGCTGTACTTTTTCTAAGGTAGTTTGAAAACATTTAAAATCATTATTCATTTACATTTTGATGATGTAAATATTGGTCACAGAAGAATTTATAAGGATGTGTGGGCTCACAAATTGAGACATAATTCTAGGTTCATAAATCTATGTGCCACTTGATATAGAATCTTCCAAGCATAATCTTAGGACATACTTGTCCTAAACATTTCCTTTTTAATTATTGTATTGTGAGGTTGGCACCGGGAGCCAGGTTTCATAGTAAACCAAAGGGACATTCCTCAACCTTCACGACAGTAAATAGCTCATTGATTTGACTTACAACAATTGGACCATCCCTTTTCTTTTCCTATATTCTTACAGAAAAGCAAGTTTTGCCAAGGTGTCCATCTTGTCAGGAAAGTTCTAAGGAGGAAACTTCCACCATTTTCTCCAACCTTCCTTCTCACCGTATCCTTCCCATGGGAAAAAGAGTGACTTTTCTAATTGGTACGCCAGGGAAAAGGTTCACAGGTGACCTGCATTCTCCTCCCCGGCTTTCTTTCTATCTCTCTTCCTCTGCCCTCAGTTTTCCACCAGCGGTGTGTGTTCTCTCTTGCCACTCCTGCTCCAAGCCTGAAGTGCCTATGAATTCAAATAAGGTCAAGACTCTCCTAGCCCTCACTTGCTGTATTCTGAGGTATATGAAAGGTCATTATTCTCCATGTGGTTGAATAGGTAACTCCGTTCAAAATATCCAACACTCCCAACAAACAGGTCCCACAGACTAGTTAGGAAGCAGAATGAAATAAGTCTCATTTTGTACTCAAAATCCAAATTTTTTTAGCTAAAATAATGTATACAATATTAAAGGGGGTATGACATTTTAAGGCTCATCTCATTTTTATATATATTTTTTTCAATTTGGTTAGTGATCAAAAGCGGGAGTGAAAATAAACATTAGCATCTCACCAATCTCTGACAATTAATTACTAAGGAAAAAAACATTTTTAATGATCTGCATTGACAAAAATCCTTTGCAAACTCACAAAGGAAAACAAAAGACCTTTGTATATAACTGAAAATGTGTCCAAACTTCAAGCCCCTCTTATAAAATAAAAAAAGGCAAATACCTCCTCTACTCTATTTTATTTTTCAGAATATAATGATAAAATTACAAGTGCTTATGTTTCAAGCAATCATTGAAGGGCAAAATTGTCTCTTATTTGAATTACTACAGGCTGAACAAGTTCATCCTTTTACAGATTTGTTACAGGCAAAAATTACTTGATTTAAAAGTATAAAATTATTTTTTCCCCTTTTCATAGCACTTTGAGGGTTAAAACTCCAATGCTTAGTTTGTTGTGCAAGCTGAAAGAGCCTTTGTAGACCCTTTGCCCATAGGCCAGCATTTGATAGAAACCTTGTGCTTTAGGGAGTTTTAAATGTCTCAGGTAACTTTCTGCAATTATCCCTTGTTGAATTAGCGGAATCAATAGGGCACCCAAAGAGGCCCATGTGAATTTCTGCTTGTTACCTTGGGGTGTTTTTTTAGTTTCTTAAACCTTCCAGGGTTGTTAATCCTGCAATTCTAAAGCTAAAATGGATGTTGTATGCAATGCAATGTTGTACAATGCTTCTGAGGTCCCTGATAACCAACTTTCTGCAATGTCCTTTGTTTGATTAACCAGACAACTGGGGCTATCCCACATTGTCCCTGCATTTGGTATGCTTTCCCTGTAGGTTTAAAGGCAGCCATTTAAGACACCCTTAAATGTTTCAATTACATACAAGACCCACTTTAGCTCCAAGATTGCAGGACCATCAGCCTTTCCAAGAGTTGACATACCTAGAGACCAATCAGGAAGTCACAGGAGATAACAGTTGAAGGTCTGCTAATTCAGCAAGAAACAACTGTACAAAACTGGGAAATACTCCTTTTTTGTTAGTCACCTCCTTCCACAGCCTTGAGTTGCACTTTTCCACTTACCTAAACATTCTTAGTTGCATGTCCTACCTCAGTTTCCAAAGCATTAACTTATGTTTTAGTAAACTCCATGGACCAGATGATAATCATAGAACTTAATATATTTACAAAAAGGTTCTGCTAATGTGTCAGAAAAAATTCTGAAGCTTCATTTTAAATGCCCATTCTACTGATTCTGTAGCTTTTGCTGGGTTTTCAGAAAATTATAAAAATCTCTGGTATTTGCAAAGTGTTAAATCAGTTCTGAAGCTGAGAATGATGTGAAAATACGTTAATATCACACATTTCTACGTGATGTACTTACTTTGTTCTAAGAAGCTGCACCTCAATGGATAAAGGGGGAAATTAGTACAGATCTTGCTTTTACAAATAATTTTCTTCAGAGAGAACGCTATCGAGTGAGCATTCCTCATGGCACTTCATACATTTTATGCAGAAAAATACATTTGAATGATTAGTTGCTGGCAAAATACTAAGAGGGGGAAAATTCTACCGCCAGCTCTGTATACCCAAGGTGACACAGTATATTTTTCAAAAATTCCTTCTAAACTTCAAGGAAACAAAAGTGATGTTAAATCATTATTTACATAATTTTAGTTTAACCTGAATGTTAGTTTAGAGATGTACAATGTGAAATACCAAAGTAAAGTTTTATGTTCTGTATACTCTTTGGAACCATAGGGACTCAGTGAATCAATGTGTAAAATATGTTCACATATTCAAGGTGAAACTTTGAGCAGTTTTACTATTCTAAGTGATTATGGATATTTATGGTTGATATAGCTTTGTGTCTGTGTAATTTTTTCTTAGTATTACCTCTGACTGATTCTGTGTGTCGGTGTGTGTGTTGCTTCCTAGTCAAAAGTAAAACTGGCAATGGGATATGATCTATTTTACAATTATTCTAATTATGTTGCCATTTCAATAAATGCATTGTGGGGGAAAAAACAAAAGAGTTGTGGAGCAGAGAGGATTTTTTATGTAAATGTAGGTCTTTTAGGATCATTTTCTCAGGTTTCATTTCATAAAATGAACTAGTCACTAGGACCAAATCACCATTTGCAGAGTTTTACAATGTGCAAAATCCCAAGTACCATATTAGTTTCTATGGACTATCTCACACATGTCCTGGGACCACTATAATAATAATGTATACGCCAATTAGAAGCAAACCCACCCTGCCACGACAGCATTCTTTCCTACATTTGTTAGCACTTTTTATTATTCTACGGTGTAATTATCTTTTCCCATACCTGTCTCCCCCATTGGACTCAGAGGTCAAATGTAAAAAGCTTTAGCATATCATAAACATTCAATGATTTCTTTAGCTTAGTGAATAAGTGTAATATCAAAAGTATGTTTCATTCTATTTCACATTGAAATACAATTTGTACTTCCTCCATTAGTGACTTTTAGAAGGAAGGAAAGTATATATATTATCGGAGATGGTAGGATGATTTGGTAAAATGTTTTGCCACTAATGTTTCACCTAACACATCATCATTTTTCCCCTAATTCATCTGCCTAATTTTTGTTCTCTTCAATCTGATCATACATTTGTTCTTTGCTCTAGAACTTGCCCCCACAATCCTAGAGTAGTTTTACAGAATCCTTATTTGGCTCATATCTTTCACATGCAACAAATCGATGATTAGAATTGAAAATAAAAAAAAAGAATTCAAGAGCTGCTTCCAATACCTTTTCAGCAAATACTCCCTTAACTTCCCTTACTTGGATTTCAATGTTTACCATAAAAATGTTTTTGTCTTAGAGCTCATGGTCTTCAGTGAATGTATTAATGTTTGTTAAGTATCCATTTCTCCCATTAATCTCCAGATACTTACTGGCAAATTCAAGGGAAAATACTATATTTTAATATAGAACAGTACAACTTTGCCCTCCTAAATGATAACATTGATAATTTGAGAATTATTGATGCCTTAAGCACAGAGAATATAAGACTGATGAATTTGAGAAGACCAGCAAAGTTAATTTTCTATGATCTATGAACATCTTTTCATCCTCTCAACTTTTAGGAATTTGGTGGATTAATTTTCTTTCTTAGAAGTTCAATAAGCATGTGTACCACAACCATCAGTAACTCTTTTCTATTTTCTTGATCATTATTAAGACATTTTCCAAAAGAAATACCAAGAAAATTATTTTGAATTCCCTTATCTAGACCATCAGAGATATTAAGCCTTGCATAAAATTCCTTTGCATAATTGCAACACACTTCCACTCTAATATAAAGCTTTTAATTCACCTAAGTAACCTAAATCCATTTTAATAATACTATTTAATGGATTTTGGAATGAAATTATAATTTAGCTTAATTAAAATTATATTTTTCCTATTCAATAGTTAACAAAATTCTAAATATGTGCACTGGGTTATATCTGTACATCCACATCTACTTCAGTTTTTTACAATTGAACCATACAAAGACAACAGCAAGTCTAAATTTTTGGCTATGGGTAAAACGGTATCTTCCCATGAAGGTTAGAAACTGTGGAGACATGAATCGCACACACACATACATACATACATACATACATACACACACACACACACACACACACACACACACACACACACACACTCCCCAACCATTTATGTACTATGTAATTTATAATCTGTTTAAGAAGTAAATTTATAAATATGAAAACAAAAATAGTTTGAGATGCAGGGTTTTTGTTTTTTAATTAAACTTTCTCTATTGGTACTTTATTTCTCTATGCAATCCATATTGTAAACAATTTTTTTAAAAAAAAGAAATGCCAAGAAGATGACAAGAATGTTAGAATTTTCTCCTGCATGAGATTATTTAACCTAAGCCCCTTCAACTGTGAAAACTGTGGATGCAACTTTGAGAAAACATTTTGAATGTGACAGCAAAATTACTTTGTGATGTTTATACATTTTTCATAATGTTGTTCCCAGTAGAACTGATTTCTCTATTTCTTACAGCAATGGTATGAAGAATCAGCCTTTTAAAAGGATCAGGATTTGCTGACACTGCTCTTGGAGTGCCTTGTTAGCCAGGAAACAATGCTGTGGCTAAATGCAGTGTAGTAATAACTTTGAGGAATAAGGAGATTTGAAGAAAAGGAGTTATATGGCCCTATGTGTTCACATTTGTGTGGGAGGAAAGGAGAGGAAAGAGAAAGAGGAAAACACTGAAGTAAACATAAATGAAATAAAACAGCTAGAGCAGAGAACTCAAACAATGTACCACTGAGTTCAATAAATCTATACTTATTTTCACACCCTGCAAGGTCATAGATGACGCTGATATTTGGTCTCCTAGCAACCCACTCTACTAACCTACTTTTGTCCCAATCACTGGAGAATGGGTTTGGTGCTTTGAGCTGTGTTTCTATGTGAAGAAGAAAGAATCAAAGTGATGCTAGGTGACTACTGATGGGCAAAATAAAAAATGTGTGCACACACACACAGACACATACCACTTCTGGTTGCATTCCTATCTCAATCTACAAAGTTCAGAGTGGTGTGTCTACAAATTTCCCAGAATTGAAAAGAAACTTCCAGCTGTTACAGACTCATTGCATTTAAAAAAATCCAAAATACTAGTTTGATGTAACATAACACATAGTAACTTTATATTTATATGTGAGACATAAAAAGTAAAATATATTATCAATGTAACTAGAACCAGGATCTAACCAGAAAAATGAATTAAGCAAAAATACATTAAATTCTAATATAGACATTATTATTTTTAAGTTTGGTACTATAAAAGGTTTTGTAAGTATAATTATAAATTGCCAATTTATCACATTTTGTCCATAAAGTTCAGAAGCAGTGTTTTTGGATTTGGTTTCTATAACTTAAAATTTCATACACTATGTTTTATCTTGAATTACATTTTTTCTTCTTTTTTTGCATTATATTTTATATAACCTTTTGGTTCTATTATTCCAAGTTTTCAAATCACTTTCTTATCACAACAATTCTACTGCTAACTTTGCTAATTTTCTTGAAGGTCTTCCTAGTCTTTGTTTTCATAGCTCTATGAAAGATGGTGAATATATTTTTTACCCTATTTTGAAATATGTTATCCTATTTGATACAATTTACTTCATCAGATGATGAAAATGCTTTATCCTATTTTTCCCACTGATTTCTTAAGAGTGCAAATAACACTGATTGGTATTTCTTACTGAAAGCTGATTTAGTCCAACATTAACTTCCACTCAGGAAACACTTCTCCAAAGTCATTAAAGCTCATTGAGGGACAGTTTATTCATAATGGTTTTATTCAACATGATTTCTGCCTTTAGTATTACAATTTTATGATATGGATTCTAGACCTCTCACACTTCTCATCCATTCCTGTCCTCAAGTCTTTAAAATGTACTCAAGATTTCCCATAGTTTCTCATGATCCTTCTTAAAACACAAGTGTCAGAATTGCATGAAATATTCCAGATGTGGTCTTACCAATGTGTAGTACTAATACCTACTACACCCTTGATTAGTATGTGACTTACTTTTTAAAAGGTGCCCTCAACTGTATTTATTCTTTTAGAAACCATCACACATCATTACAGCAAATTGAAGAGCTATTTTTCTAGAACTGCTGCTAATGTTGCCCTAATTATACATTCGCGCAAAGATAGAGCAAAAATACTGAGTCTATAAGGTACATTTCACAATCCTCTCTGTAAAATTTATTTTTTTATGTCTTGGATAATAGTTTCAATCTGTTGAGGTATATTTTTGAATCTCAATTCAGTTATGTAGACAAGTTTTTTCTTTCTTTCATCACATGAAAATGCCACACATATCCTTAACTACTCTTTCAAAATATTGATAAACTCTATTGACAAGACCTTTAGTTTCAAGATGGAGTACTGAACACATCTATTTGTCTCTCCTGCTTTCCAAAACTTAAGCAACATAAACCAAATAATGTAAGAAGGGAAAAATATACAGCAATATTTTAAAAAAAGGAAAGACTATTATTGGTGAAAAGCAAATAAAGCAGAAAAGATAAACTGATGGATATTAGGAACTGTTGTTCCTAAAGAGATCCAACTACTTGTTGAATACAGTGAGGAGGTAGACAAAAACAAAAACAAGAAAACAGAAAGCACACATTACTTGGAAACAGTATTTCAAAAAAGTAACATTTCAGATGCAGTATTTGCAAAATTTTACATTGAGTTTTGATATCTTTCATAGATAAAGATCAAATGCAGAGAAGAAGAATATCCACTAGAAAAATAAGCAAGGGACACAAATGTACAATTTGACATTGAAATAAAAATAAATAATAAATATGAAAAATACTTAACCTTATTATTAATCAGAGAAACAGAAATCAAGACAAAATTGAGGTCTATATTTTGGTGGGCAAAAAAGTAAGAGGAACGCAAAGTTATTGAAGAGTAGGAAGTCAAAAACACTTATTAATAAATATTGGTGCCAGGAATAAGCCATTGGGATAAGGGAGGTAACATTATTTAGTAAGATTTTCACTGTGCATATGCTTTTGGTTTTCTTTTATTTTAAACATGCATACTTTTGACCAGCTATTCTACATCTAGTAAATCTTCCTAAAAGAGACAGAATGAATAGATAAATTTACAGTTGAAAGGAAGTTAATATAATCATTTGTATGTACAACAAACCATGAAAACAGTATCTATCAGTATAATTTTTACTATGTATGGTATGGTTTGTTTACACAAATGAATATCTTTCTCATTGTAATGGATGGGGTAGATCTTTCTATTTTCTCATGAAATGTTTAAGATTGTTGTGTGAAAAAGTAGATTACAGAATTAAATGATTAACACATCACTGTTTTTCAGAAAAATATACATATATTTTGTTGTACATAAAAATTTTAAAGGAAAATTGTAGAATTATTAATAGTTATTTCTAGGATGTGGTGTTAGGGTAAACCTATTTTTTCTGTATTCTTTGAATGTTTTACAATGAGCATGTATTAACAGAAAAATATACATATACAAAATCTCATTTAGTTTCTCTAGCCAATTTAATAAAACAAGGCCACAAACAAAATGTATGGCACATTTATAAGATGTTCTGCTTACGTTGATTCCAATCAAAAATTTGTTACATCTCACATTTCAACTGGCTCTGAATGTGTGTTGAGTCCAACCAATGTCATGTTGACTATAGGAATATAATTAGATAGGCTGTTAAACAGCAAGCTACAATGCAGGTCTTTCACGTCAACTTTATTTACCATAATGTTTCTTACATTACTTAAACTCTAAATTGATGGTACTTACTGTGTCCAAAACCAAACAATGAAAGACAGGTGAATTTGGTCATAATGGTCCTAAGCAAATTCATGGCTGTGCCCAGTGATTATCACTTTCCTCCTGTCCCCACAAAATTGTTCAAATCATGTCCATGCCATGGATAGATATCAAACTTATAATTATGAGTTTCCAGAATCAACTCTTGTGATCTCTTTAAAACTGAATATGTTGGTCCATACCCAGTTGTCTAGCAAAATTTTCATTCTTTTTGTTATCAGATCCACCACAAAAAGTGCTTTTGCAATATGAGAGTTCCCTTAATACTCCATCCTACACTGCATAATGTTGTGGACAGCCATTAATTTTTAATCAGATATCTCTCAGTTCTACAAGTTACTTTTGAGTGATCATGAGCATTTTTTAAAATTTATCTAGCATTGTTTCTTCTAATGCTAGCTCTTGCTACCTCCATTATGAATGAAAGGGTTCAACTGATATAATGGGTTCTTTATAACTGACAATATTTTAACAGCCTCTTGCCACCCTTTCTGAAGAACACTAAAGTATATGTCTCTCTCTTTTACATCACCCCCCCATGCCATACTATATTCTGAGCTCTTCAAGGAATTACTTTCTTTCATTGCTTTGTTTTTTAGTTTCCTCTTTCAGACTGAAATTTACTCATGTTTACATTTTAAGATTTCCCTTGAAATTTAGAGTCTCTGATTATCAAGCACACCCTCACTTTCTCATAGTATTTTGACATCTGCTTTCCTCTAAATGTAGAATACATGTGTGTTATGAGTATTCTTTCTTTTACTATTGCAAACTCAGAATGACCACCTCTCAGAAGGACTGGCCAGATGTGTCTTTAATTGGAAGAATCTCTATATTGCTATGAGACAAAGTGGGGAGGGGTACAGCATCATTAAATTCTGACCCTAAAGCTCTCAGACAATCCTACTAATGCACCAGAAAAGGCAGCTGTGGTCAGGATGGCCTGGAAACAGCAAACAAACAAACAAACAAAACACCAAGTCACATGGGTCTGTGAGGCTTACAAAAATTAATGTTAGTTGAGTTGATTTGATTATGTGTACAAATAAACACTTACATCTATATTAGTGATTCCACTAATATTGTTTTCTTTTTTGGCACTGTTAGCAAGTTCTTCTTGATTCACAGATCTCAGAATTGAATAATAATGAATTTCTGAATATCGAAATTTAATTAAATACTACAACTTAGAGGGATATACAATAATGTTTAATTGACATTGAAAGCTGAAGATATATTTAAGTAGCATAACTAAAATAGAAAATAACTACTTTAGAAATGATTGTATACCATTCCATAATATTGATAAGGCAAAAAGATTATTTCATCTAAGTTCTGTATCTAGTAACTGATTTTTTTGGTAGCCCAACATTTTAAATATTCTTTTAAGTGAGAATACCTATTATATAATTTGAAAATTTTAAATTTTGCTGACAAGCAAACAGAGAAAAATCTCTGATTAAATAAATTACGCAGTTTTAGTGAATTAATGTATAACCATGTCAAAGATTAAAAGTGAACCTTCTAATATGACAGTGGCTACTAAACAAATGTACAACTGACTTAGGCATAAAAAGAAGGCTTTATTTTCCTAATTTTCCATTTTTATCTACATGGAGTACAAAACATATCCTTTAAAAAATTTCCTGGTTTAATCTGCAAACTCATTTTTATGATCTAAGTATTAAAACATCTTTAAAATGAAACCTTCTCTTTTTAAAAATATGAAAAATATGAATATCCCTTTATAGGGCAAGGACTACAGTTTTCTACACCAAAATATAAATTAAGCCAATCACTTTTTCTTTCCTAGATGGGAGAAATTGAGAGAGCATACAGGAAGAGAGTTTTTTCAGGATTAGGAATATTAGGAATGGAACACTCCAGCAAATAAATGAACTGACAGATGTTTGAGCCAAATGTTGTTTGTGGTCCTATAAAAAACAAATGTTAAAGAGTACCCTGTAAATTCTATTTATTCATACAATTCCAATTTAGGTAAAGAAGAAAATAGAACTAATATTTAATGAATGTCTAATATGAATTGATTATGTACTTTAATCCTTCCTGCAATCTAGCTGGTATATTTTCTGGATTTCATAGTTGACAGAACTATGGTTTTGACTTCACCTAAATTGAACAAGATGATAATCTAGGCTCTTTACATTATACTGTGGTTGTTCAACATAGCTCTTTTGGGAACGTGAAGATTTTAAAAACAACCACAGGCTTTTATTTTAGTCATAGATTTGTGTATAGATTCATATTAATATTAATAATAATAATAATGTTCAACACTCTGATACTTGCCTAATTAAAAATTATTCAATAATTTATTAGTTTTAGTAAGAAATCATATATACAAATTATTGGTTAGATAAGGTCCTATTTGATACTAATTTGCTTATAAATTGCTGAAGATGGTGTACTAACATTAACTACAGGATCAAATAATAATTGCTTTTACAATCAAAATACTTAATAATTTACAATGCATTTTCATTTACACCTATTCATTTGCTTCTTATAACTATATGAATAAGTCAAAAGAATTGATTAATGATTGATTAAAGTCTTATAATTTCAAAAATTATTTAGAGAGACTTATAATAATAAATATAATATAACATGATGACCAGGATAGCTATAAGCATAAAGTCAAGGGGAAAATAAAGAAAAAATATATTAAGGGTGAAGTCAATAAACAAATACTGTGCAAGAAATTAATAAGCAAATACCTACTAGAAATTAGTCACACACTTCTAGAAAATAAAGCAGAGGGAAACACAATATATGATTCAGAGGATATAAAGAATAATAAACCAATTTTTTAGGATAAATTATTCTTGATTAAAAACCAGAATTTTCTGCCCTACTTTTTCTTAAATATGACACCAAGGAATGCAGTAAACAACAATGTAAAAATTCACCTTTCAATAGATACAAATTGGGTTTCTTGGAGCTATTTCTCATAATACTCCTCAATGTAGGAAGATGTTATATAACCTAACATACATTTCACTGAAAATAAGTGTTTGTTTTCCTGTAGATGGTAAAAGTAAACCTTGGTGTGGACAACTTTAGATTTGGCCAAAACCAGAGAGTAAGCTATAATATACAGAACTCAAAATGTATTTTCTTACCCCAATTACAGAATATTTCTATATAATGTATTATTGATGTCTAAATATACACTGGACCAAATGACTGTGCCATAGTACTTTTTTTTAACCGACATACATAAACTCGTTGCTATAACCTGGGGATACAGAGAATACTCTCCCCATTCATAAGAATATAATCATCAGCCAAGGCAATGAAGGCATATAAAAAATTAAGTATAAAACTATGAACTATAACAGGACATAAAAAATGTCTCTGGGTGTGGAAGAGAGAAGGACAACATTTATTTTTCTTAGAGGGAAACTGGGATAAGCCTTCATAGTAGTGTAAGTATTTGTGCAGGGTTTTGAAGGATAAAAAGAATATATCTGATTTACAACAGGAAAAAGGCCTTGTAGACAAAGGAAATACCAAGAACAACAGCTGTTGAAACTTGACAGCATGTTCAGTGAAACCTAGAATGTTCTAGTGCAGCCAAATGCTGGTTATATAGAAAAGTGAAGAAAGATGGTGTTTAAGATGACACACTGGAAATAGATGATAAAGGATTTGAATGCCACGCAGAAGAGCTTAAATTTTCTACAAGCAAGGAGAATCAATATAGATATTAACTAAGGATAGAACAAATTCAATTTTTTTTGCAATCATATGGAAGGTACATCCTAAGGGTAGATAGATTAGTTAAGAAATTTCCTCAAAATAAGTTTAGATCATATTTTGAACCTCAGCAATTAGTAGGTAAAATTTACGCTAACTGCTATTATGCTGGCAAATCTATGAATTACTATCCCTGATTCACAAAATATAGATGCCCAGATTGGATATAATCTTGGAGGCATTGCTGATCTTCCCATACCTCCTAAAACAGTAAATAAGATCACCCCACTCTATATATGTGAGGGTGGGGTGATAATATTGTCCAGAAACCCAAATGTCAAGGACCAGAAAGCATAGTAGGAACACCCAGGACCAAGAACTGGAATGAGCTTCTAAAAGTTAGGGTCTCAATAAAAACGATCTAATAAAAGTAGTTGGGGCCTCAAAGCAAAGTCAAACTCTCCTTCTGAAGTATCCCCAAGTTAGGCAATTGAACTATGATTACAAGTTCACATGATCACACAGATACACATACACACACACAAACACACAAGTACGCACAGCATCATCAAACTAGGGACAAAGTAAGTGCTGAAAGTCAAGATAGACAAATATATTTGAGTGCTAAAGACTTGTAAATATTGTTATTATTCAATATAAAAACAGAATTATATGAAATTTAACGAAATAATGAAATAAATTATAGATGTGGTGAGAATAGTTAACCATGAGAAATAAATATACTTGAAAAAATTAACTTCCATATATAAAAAAAATTACTGGTGAAGTAAAAACCCAATAGATTAAGTGAAGAGAGAATTAGTGACCTGGAAGACATATCCAAACAATTTAACAAGAATGAAGTAAGACAACTGAAATAAAAATGGTAAGTTAAAAGAAATGGAAAATGGGAAAACTTATCATACAACTCTTCGAATATATAAATAATCCATGGGTCAACAGGGAAGAGATTCATGGGTCAAGGGAAGTAAAAAAAAAAGTTTGAACTTAACAAAAATGAAGAGAAAGAATTACCACCTGACCTATAAAGGGATAAGTATAATAATTATATCAGATTTATCATCAGAAACCATGTAAGCAGGAAGTGAATGGAATGAAAACACTCACCGACCTAGAATGTTGTATTCAGTACAATATCCTTCAAAGGTCAAGAGTAAAATAAAGACTGTCTCAAAAAAATAAAATCTAAGAGAATTATTCAGCAATAGACCTACCTTGCAGGAAAAGTTAAAGAATAGCTTTAGGGATAAAGAAAAAAATATGTCAGATATTCAGATCTACTAAAAGAAAGAAAGCATGTCAGAGAAGAAATAAATGAATGTAAAGTTTTTAAAATGTGTATTTTTCTTATTCTTTATTGATCTAATACAAAACTGTAGGTTAAAAATAGCAATGATGTATTGGATAAATATAGCTTATGGATAAGTGAAATGAATAAAGAGATACTATAATGGGCAGAGGAGAAAAGTTGGGAAGGTACCTGCACTACCTGTGAAGTGGTACAGTGTTATCTGAAAATGGATTTCGATTAATGTAAATATGGAAGTCCAATGCAACCACTATATTTGTAAAATGTAACTGACATTCAAAAAGAGGAAAGAAACAGAAATTATATAAAATGTCCAATAGAAACCAAGAAAGCACAAAAAGAGTGGAAGATTAAAAAGAGAAACAAAAATTGTAAGAAATAAACATTTAGAAACATAGTAGTTTTTAACCCAACCATATTAATTATCATCATAAATCTGATTTGTACAAGCACACCAATTAAAAGATACAGACTATCAAAGTAGATAAAAAAAGAACAGCACAAACTACATGTTTGTTTATAAGAAAACTACTTTTAATATAAAAACACATACAGATTAAAAGTAAAAGGATGGAGAAAGATATACCATGCTAACGTTAATTTTTTAAAAGTACATCAATTCAGACAAAGCAGACTGAAGAATAATGAAAACTCTCAGGGACAAACTGGGTCATTACATAAGAATAAAAGTAATTCTTCAAGAATACATAACAATCCTTAATGTGTTCACGCATAATAAATCTGATAGTGTGAAAAGAGGAAATATACATATCTAATACTAAGAGACTTCAACACCCCTCTATCAGAAATTGGCAAGTGAAGCAGTCAGAAAATCAGTAAGGATATATTTGAACTAAAAAGCACCATCCATCAATGGGATCTAATTAACATTCACAGAATACTTCAAACAATACTAGCAGAATATACACTGATTCTCAATGGAACATTCACCAAGGTAAAACTCACCAACCTGTACGATATGAGGAGGAGCTTCCGGCATCAGCACTCTCTGGAGGACTCGTGCCGGGGGATGATCATCAAAAAGCCTCCACAGGGATCCGGACGATGCTGCGGTTGTGGCTGCATCCAGCCCACCATCTCCTGGACTTGCCATGAGAAGGAGGAGGGAGATGTCTAGGCTGGCATGTGCATACAGTGAGACAACGAATTTGACTGGATCTGTACTGTTGGAACTCAACCAGGAGTTGGGAGGGGTGCAAGTTGTAGCACCCCAAAATCTCATGACTATAGACTATCTATGGTTAAAAGAACATATGGGATGTGAACAGATCCCAGAAATGGGCTGCTTTAATTTGTCTGATGGTTCAAGTACAGTTGGAAAATATCCATCATATCATAGATAAATTTTCACAAATGCCTAGGGTGCCTAAATGGTTTTCTTGGCTTCACTGGAGATGGCTGGTAATTATAGATTTGCTTTGTTTATGTCACCGTATTCCTATTATGTCAATATGTGTGTGCAAATTAGTTAGTAGTTTAAAACCTATACATACTTAAGGTACTATACAAGAAGATATGTCAAAGAAATAATCAATCCTCCCAAGTTTCCTTCATATGCTACATCTATAGCTTTTCTTCTTCCTTCCTAATTACAAACTTTAAATAGAATTCGTGCCTCATATCGAATTTACCGAGTATCATAATTCCTCCAGGTGGTAAAGATACCTCGAGACAAGTGCTGGGCATAGAAGCCACAGGGCATAAATCTGCAAAGAAGTAAAAAGCTAACCTTTGCAAACAATATGGCTTCTCTCTCACTTACCAACTTTACATTTCCCTGTATGGCCCCGGAAGATGACTGGTTAGCCAGAGACGGGTAAGATTCCTCAAGGGAGGAACAACCTAAGACAGGCACAGTCGCAGGGGGGCCATCAGGTGAGAATTTGGGGATCAACAGAGGTGAGGCTCAGAACCTCACCCCCCCTGCTTTGAGAGAAATCTTCTGCATCCGTGGATGTTTTGCTGCCCTTGTCTAGCCTGGATTAATACTTAGTCCATAGGCACACACCTGATCATCTGATCATCTACATTTGCCTTCTTACAGCACTAAACTATGTTTTCTACCTTTATCTTGCATCTACCTACCACTTCAGCATTTTATTAAAAATAAAAATAATAATAATAATAGGAGAAATGTGGGATCAACATATAAATCAAGTACAAAAATCAAATGAATATTCATATTTGACCTGATGGTTTATAGGTCATATTGCATGATCAAAACCGAAAGTTTCTGTGATGACTGCCCTTGTACTGTTCACCATGTAAGAATTTATTCACTCTGTAAGAATTCGTTCACCATGTAAGAACTTGTTCGTTATGCTTCAGAAGATTGGAGACTGACGAGAATTAGGCTTGAGATGGATTAATGATTGTACATTGAGCATTGACCCCCCCTATACTGAATTTTATTGTTGTTAACAACCATTTGATCAATAAATATGAGAGATGCCCTCTCAAAAAAAAAAAAAAAAAAAAAAAAAAAAAAAAAAAAAAAAAACTCACCAACCTGGAATTATCCTTCAAAGGTGAATGAGTAATAAAGACTGGCCATTAAATACACCTTAACAAATTTAAAGCATCATAGAGAGTATATTCTCAGACCACAGTGGATTAAATTAGAAATCAGTAACAGAAAGATGGCCAGAAGATTCCAAAATATTTGCACATTAAAAAGCACAATTTTACATATGATATGGGTCAAAAAAAAGCGCCTCAGGACAATTTCTTAAATATTTTAAAGAACTAAAGCAAACTGAAAATATGAATCACCAAAAGTATTGCTTAAAAAGAAATGTACAGCATTGAATGCATGTATTTGAAGAGACCTAAAATTAATGACCAAAGCTTCCATTTTAGTAGTCTAAAGAAAAAAAAATAAAATAAACTAAGGCTAAAGCAAGTAGAAGAAACAAATAATAAAATCAGCACAGAAATCAATGGAATTGAAAACAGGAAATCAATACAGAAAACCAATGAAACTAAAGGCTTTTCCTTTAAAAAGATCAACAAATGGATAAAACTCTGGCTAGGGTAAGCAAGAGAAAAAGAGAGAAGCAAAAAACTGCTGGTAACAGAAATGAAAGACAGGTCATCACTAGACATTATACGATAATAAGGTAATATTATGAACAGCTGTTTGCTTAGAAATACAACAGAAAAAATGGGACAGTTCCATTAGTACCCTCCAAAAACCAAATGCTTGGGTATAAATTTGAGAAAATATGTACAAGACCAATACAAAGAAAATTATAAACTTCTGCTGAAACAGATCAAAGATCTAAGTAAATGGAGAGGGATTCCATAGTCATTGATAGGAAGACCCAATATTGTTAAGATGTTAATTTTTCCCAGCTTGATCTATAGCTTCAAAGAAATCCCAATCAAAATCCCAATCAAAATGTGGTCTGTTTCTTTTGTGGGTATCAATAAACTCATCCTAAAATGTATTATGTCATAACAACAAAACAGAACAGCAAACACTCAATACTGAAGAAGAACAAAGTAAAAGTACTAACACTGACCAACTTCACGACATGCTGTAAAGCTACAGTGATCAAGATATTGTCATACTGTTGAAGGGACAGAAAAAGATGAATGAAAAAGGAGAGAGCCATAAGCAAACCCATATGAAATTAATCTCTGTCAAAGAAGAAAAGGCAACTCAATGGAGAAAGGACAGTTTTTTTAAACAAATGGTACAGTAACTGGAGATGAAAAAAGAATGAATCTAGACAAAGACCTTACACCTTTTACAGAAATTAACTCAAATGTTTCATATGCTTGTTAAATGGTAAAATACAAAACTATCAGAATTTTAGAAGATAACATAGAAGAAAATCTATGTGACCCTGGCTTTGGAAAATAGTTTGTAGTTACAGTGCTAAAAGCAGAATCTATGAAAGAAAAAAAAAATTAAGTTGAACTTTGTTGAAAACAAAAACTTCTGTTCTGTCAAAAACATTGTTAAGAGAATAAAAAGGAAAGCCACAGACTGGGAGAAAATGCTTACAAAACGCACATCTGATAGAGCACTCCCATTCAAAATATACAAAGAATCTTTAAACTCAGTAATAAGAAAATAACCCAATTTAAAAATGGACCAAATATCTGAACAGACACATTACTGAAGAAGATTTACAAATGGCAAATAAACATATGAAAAGATACTCAACATCAGATGTCATCAGGGAATTGCATATTGAAACTATGAAATCTACTGAGGACTCTGGCTGTTGAACAAAACCTAGGTGTGATTTTTCAGGCTCAGCCACAGGCAGAGACAAAGCCTTTACCTAGCAGGCCTCACGGGGAAAAGGGCTCCCACCCAGCCTCTCACTGCCATCACTGGAGGGAGCTGCAGTCAAGCATTCAGGCTCCCCTGGGGCAGCCGTGTTCTTTGGGATATTTACATTGCTAGCCCAGCTGCCTTCACACTGAAGGTCTCTTTTTCTGGGGCCTCGAGCCAAGGATTCCTCAGGTACCTCTCAGGCCAAGTGTCCTTATAGGGTTGCAAGGGAATCTTAAAGATGCTTTTCTCCTTTCTGTCTCAGTATCTTTACACTTTTAACCCCCCTCCCTCTCCCTCCACCAGGCTTCAGGTCCATAAAACCACAGGAACCTTCTGTTCCGGGCTCCCTTGGGCAGGGAGAGGACTCTAACATCTGTGCTGATCCACCTGACCCTTGATGTATATTGTTCAGCGAATGAACCCAATGTGTAAACAGCTGGCAGTCTTCTATTTTACCTGCCGTGGTTAAATTTATGTGCATCTATAAAAGGCAGAACTATAGGGGAAATTACAGAGATCAGTGTCAAAGGTTCAGGGATATGGGAGTGGGGTGAATAAATGAAGCACAGGAGTTTTTTAGAGTGGCAAAACTATTTTGTATGATACTATATTGACGGATAGATGTTGTTATGCACTTTCAGAACCCACTGAACCATAAAACAGAGTGGATTTTGATAATTAACTATGGAATTTAATTAATAACAATGCATCAAGACTGGTTCATTAATTGTAACAAATTAATAAATTAACAAATTTAACCATATATATTACATATGTACATGTATATATATTTTAAAAACAGCCACAGACTGGAAGAAGTATTTGCAGGACATATATCTTACGAAACACTTGTATTCAACTATACCAAGGAGTCTCACAACTCATTAAAAGAATAACAAACCATGTATTTATTACACAATTTTTTAATGTTTCATCAAAACAGATGTATTGATGGCAAAAAAAGCACGTGAAAATGTGCCCAACATCATTCATTGTTAATTAAAAGCAGCACAAATTAAAACCATAATCAGTTACCACTAAACTCCTTTTAGAACGTCTAAAACAAAACCAAAAATACTTCAGCAATACTAAGTAGTGTTGGTGATATGGAATGTCTGGAACTCTCACTCATTAGAAAAACACTCATGTCAGCAAAATAACTGGAAGGTGAACTAAGCAATATTCTTTTTTATTCACCTGCTGGATGGAAAGCAATATGGTACAGACACTTTAAAGAAGTTTGGCAGTTTCTAATAAAGTTAAACATGTACTTTCCACCCATCTCAGCATGCCACTCCTAAGAATCTATTCAAGAGAAATAAAACCTCCTGTTCTCACAAAATTCTGTATGTAAATGTTTATACCAGCTCATTCATAATTGCTAGACAAACTTCAAGCCATAAACAACACATTGTTACTTTAAAGAGCCAGGAGGTAGTGGTGCTTTAGGGTGGACAAGTCCCAGCTCTGATCACTCTCAGTCTTAGCTTTTCAGAACAGTTTGGAGACAGGAGAAGCTGGAATGAACGTCATTCTGAGTCAATAATTTGGAGGAAGGGTGGTGTGCTGAATAGTTACACTAACTCAGCATATGTTCTGACCTTCTAGTGACTTCCTGTATCACAGAGGTGGAGAGTCACAAGGTACATTTCCTAGAATTCTTTAGGTTTGTGGTTTAGACTACAGCACTCTGATGCACTTGCAGACATGAGTTGAATTCAACGGGAAAAGAAGCAAGGCTTGGGGCTTCTGTTTTGCTGACTGGGTTTTAGCAGAGGCTGACAGATCTGGAGCCAGCAGCTGTAGCTGAGATTTCCCAATTAGGGTGTCTTGATGTTGGCAAGATCATCCATTATTTTTGGGCCTTACTTATAAATGAGGGTAGCTTTGAGACACCAACCTCTATATTCAGCCTAAAGCTTGTTTCTTCAGCCCTCCTGACAAATCTGAAAGTCATTTTTTCCCATTTAATATGGTCGCTTCTGTATCAACTACTTAGGGTGAAGTGTGTCCTCTGTAAGCTGAACCTAGAACTGATAAAAATGGAAACTATATAGTTGTCTTTGCATGGGACCTTGCTCTCTGTTACCAATTTTGAAAAGCTTCTTTTTCCTTAGTCAAATTTTTCTTCATTTTACAAACTTCGATAACATGTAATATTGCTATGGGAAAACTGAATGGATGTTGTCCGATGGCAGCTCAAAAGGCCTCCATGCAAGGTAGCAATGCTTTCCCAGACTCTGGTCCACCATCACCTTACTCTATTTTAGTTTTCTTCAGAGCACTTTCCAACACCTGATTGTTACATCAAATGGGAATCCCACAAATACAAAATCAGGTGTAGGACAACTGGTGACTGGATCCCATCTTTGAGGAAGGGAAGACAGACTTGAGTTCTTAAGTCTTCATATATTTTGTTTATAATAATTAGTAGGCAATAAATAAATTTATAAAAACAAATATATATATAATTTAAAAAATTAACTTGTAATAATCACTCTAGCTTTTTTTTTAGTTAAATCATAATTCTTTTGTTTTTGGACTGAAATGGCCCATTCAACAAATATCCCTGGAAGCAAATTATAATGGACCATAATGGGTAGCCACACAGTTCTACATTTTTTTAGTAATATAATTCCTTCTACTTCAAAAGAACAAGTATCAACAATGTACACACTGTTAATGGATAATTTTAGAAAAAATGTAAAATCGTAAGTTTCCTACAGCTATAAAACAAATGTGTTAAAGATTTTAACTGATCAAATGAGGGACCCTGTTAAGAAGTTAAAAGCAGTTCAAAGGAAAAGTTAGAAAAATACAAATTTATATGAAGTAAAGGAATATTGAAATGAATTTACAAGTGGTCATAAAAATGACTTTCTCCATGGGGAAGAAGGCAATCAACAGAATCTCCACTGGACAGAATTAATTTTCTTATATTTAGAAAATTACTTTGCATTGCTATCAGTTATCTACAACTTACAGATTGTAAAATAGCTCAAAAGAAAATGGTAGGTCAGAATCAGCTGACCCAGAGGATATACACTAAATCAGGGAAAAGCAAAATATGGCCTGCAGGCCAAATTCTGGCCCTCATCTGCTTCCCCTACCCCAATATTTTTTACTGTGCTAAAATATGCATAACACAAAGTTTACCATCCTAACCATTTTTTAGTTTCCAGGTCAGTGGTTTTAAGTACATTTATATTGTACAACCATTACCTCCATCCATCTAGAGAACTCTTTTCATCTTGCAAAATGGAAACCTGACACCTGTTAAACAGTAACTCCCCACTCTAACCCTGACAGCCACTATTCTACTTTCTGTCTCTATGATTTAATAATGAGTCTACTTTTATCCATGAATAAACAAGCTAAAATAAATTAACTCTTTTTTAATCTTTTTATCTTTACAGAATAATTGGAAGAACTAAACAATATCCTTTCTCATAAACCTTATGACATGACAGTCCTGAAATTTATATAATTTAATATTTTTGATACCACTTACTGCATCCTGGTTTGGTTTTAAAACATATCATGTATTTATTTCTTGGGCTGTAAACTGGGGTGTAAACTCCAAGGAAAAAAAATGTTTTTTCTTTTTTCAACACTGTATTCCCAGCACCAAGAACAGGGCCTGGTACATATTTATGAATGAATGAATGAATAAAAAGTAAGTTCCTTATTATCACAGACCCCAGCCCCTTACACTCGCTTACTTTTCACCAACCTTTTTTTTTTAATTGAAGTATAGTTGATATACAACCTTATACTGGTTTCAAATATACAACACAGTTAACCAATCTTTTGCTGACACATTTTTAGGGAGGCTCTTGTTTCTGGGCACACAGACTTTGGTGTAACACTTCTACAGTACGTGTTTTCTATAACATAGTCACTGCAAGAAACTCATCTCAGCTTCCTTAGTTGTCATCTTTGCTGCTTTATGCCAGAGGTTGATGTTGCACAGATATTTTATTTGACTTACACAATTTTATAAAGAATTTCAATAGATTAGAAACATTTAAAGAGCAGATTATTTTCCCTGAAAAATCCAGATTTCTGGCCTCTGTTGAATAATCTGATATTACAACATAGGACCTATAATTTGTCATGACAGCCCTTAGCTGTATCTGAAGAGGTGCCCTACCTGAAGACCAGGCATGTATTTCTGGCCTTCTTTCCCCATTTATGTTACCTGCTTGTCCCCTGTAGACATTTGGCTTTTTTACCTCTGCTGTAAGTCATTTTTGGCAGTTGTTGCTTTCTTTTGGTTCTAATTTGCGTTTGAGAACAGACAGAAGTATGATTACTAGCTGTCAGGGTCATGTGACTGCTGATTGAGGAAATGGGGTCTCTGTTACTGCATCCCTATTAAAACCAAAGGACCTGGAGGAAGGCATTTAGCATAAAATGTGAGTTAATGTTATGTAAAATCCTACTGTAGCCTTCTGCCTTGGTAATACTTGGGTTCCCATTTCACCTGCAGGATGAGTATCATAATATGATGCCAGGTGAAAGGAAGAAAATGGATTTTGATGTATTTATTATGGTATGAAATGACTCCCGACTCATCTTCATTTTTATGCTTTATGTTTGAATGATAGTCATTTTGCATCACATGTGTGTGAAAATTCTGAAACATATTTCAGTTACAGACTCACTGTGTGTTTTAAAAAGTCAGTTAATTCAGTAGAAAGAGAGCTGTTACATAGACCTCATCAATAATTACACAGAAGGGTCTGTTAAAACTAACAGATGCTCTAACAGTATAAACAAAATGTTTTGTTTAGAGTTCCTTTTAACTTTACATATTTAATTTTAATAATATTTTAGTTGAGTTATCATCATTTATAGCACTGTAAATTTAGTTTTAAAAACACAGCATGAAATTTTTATAGTTATGAAATGTATAGTATTTTAGGGCACAGTTACCCTTGAATTGATTGGTTGTAGGAAAATTTCCTACAGTTAGAGCACAATTTAAAATTCTGGATAGATATAAAGGCAAAATCAGATGTTAAACAATCTGCTTTAATGAAGCTGTATTTATATTGGTGAGACAAACTGTTATAACCCAAGTCATCAGGACAGTAAGTTTCATTTTAAAGTATTTTTCTTTTCAAATCTTATAACTTACTGTTTAAAAAATAATAATTATTCATCATATATAGGTACATATTAGTTTTCAAAATCTGGATTGCTGACTTCCACTAAACGTAGAAAAGGCCATCCACTCAACCCAGTTATAACTCCAATTTATTTCAAAGAACTACAAAAACCCACACTATATTCGATGCTAATTAAAACCAACAGACCATTTGCTTGGAAATTCTCTGAATCAAAGTTTACAACCTGCATCCTGTAGGCTACATTTGGCCCTAAACATTTTATCTTTTATCCACGAGGAGTTTAAACTTTCTTTGAAATGGCTGTCAATATTTGCATATTCAGAGATTTCTTAAAACCCTGGATTTCTATCTTCTTTCAAAATAACATGAAGTTCAGCAACTGGGCTTACCTACCCTCAAAGAAATAATCAGCTAGAACAGGGTAGTGACTGCTTGCCTGTTATCACTCCACAGCTAGTCTCACTGTAAGGAGGTCAAGCTCAGCCATTTACATCGCAACACTAGCTGCCCTTCTGGTGTTGTCCTTCCAGGAGTCACCAAACTTGGTGCAAGTACTCATTATCTGGTAGACTTTTAAAAGTGTTGATTTCCTTTACCCATCGTGACTAATAAATCACAATCTTTGACAAAGTGGCCAGGGAATGTTTTTAAGCAACCTGGGTGACTCTAATGTGCATCCATACAGGTTTGGTAACCAACATGAGAGTTTTCTGCAAACCCTCTAATTTACTGGTACTCAAAGTGTTGTCATTCACCTTATTTGCAACTCCCAGGAGATGGTTAAAAGTGCAAATTTCATGGTCCATTCCAGAGCTACCAAATCAAACTCTCCTGAATTAGAGCCCAGGAAAAAGAGTCTAATACACTTTCCAAGAAAGGACTTCAATTCACTACAATCAATGTGTATCTAAAACAGAACTGCAAAGAAAGAACCTCCATCTTTGACTTTTCCTCTGTTTGCATCTTTCCCCAAACACACACAAAGGCCAGACAAGCATTTGCTCATCTCTGGTGCTCTAATGTCTCTCATGTAAGGCCACACCTAAGATTGTTTTCTACTCTAGTTTTATATGCTTTGAATTTACCTTTACCTCTTATAGCCCTATTCAACTGAAGACCTATTTCCTCCAGAATGGTTGTAGGAGAAAAACAATTTGGCATTAATTTTATGATTACTACTTTGGTTATCCTTCCAGATAATTTGCATTTTTAAAGAGCGCTTGCTTATTGTAGAGATATCTCAAATTTCAGTTATTACAGAGAAGATTTTGTGGAGCAAGCAAGAGATCCAACTACTTTACCATTCAAGCCTATTATCTGGTAATGACCTGAATCTATATTATATATTTGGACTTACATACAAATGAAATTCCCTAGACATCATGACATCCTAATTCTGATTCCATATGACTTTGGGACATAGTTTCTACATTTATGTGCCATTTTTCTCTGAGCCTCATTTTATATATCCAAAGGTTGGGCAAAAATGAATTTTTTCAAGGAGCTCTTTCTTCAAACAAAACCTCATGAAATCCCATTGTACTCAATATCTAACAGAGAAATTATTAAATTCAATATAAGGGACACAGAGTATGGTTATTCACCAGTTCCCTCCCCTTCTGACTTCAAATATATAGGTCAGGGGAAAAAAAGAAAAATGGAATTATTCTTGAGACAATGACCCTTTGTATTACTTCTTAGAGAAATAAAAAATAAAATAAAATCTAACCATGTATATATTTTCACAAATCCTTTGCATTTTAGCAGCCAGCCAGAGAAATTAGATGATAGCCCAAGAAAAACAAGAATTTGTACAATTGAAACTGGTATAATTTTTTCTAATATATTAAAAGTTATATTAAATGCTAATAAGTATTGGCATTTATTGAAGCCATAGTATTTCAGTTAAAGTGTTACATCATTAAGACATATTTGTTGACAATTCTCATAAAAACAATTTGATGTAGTTATTACTTCTTGCATTTTGCAGAAGAGGAGACTGAGGCACAAAGATATTATGTAACTTGCCTAATGTAATACATCTCCTAAGACGCAGATCCAGAACCTTAACCATTGTCCACCTTGGTTGAAAGACCATGTTTCATCCATTACCCCATGCTATTGCTCATCAGTAAACACACAATGTTTCAGACACACATTTCAGGGTCATTTTGCTTGATGTTCCTAGTTAGTGAAGGAATTTAAAGTATGCTCTACTGCAACTGGAGTACAGTAACAGGCAAGATCACCCACTGGAGTCAGACAGTTTTAGTTTTACCAAATACTGTAAGTGTCTATTTTCTCTTTTACAAAAGGATTAAAATCCTTACCTTGAATATTGCTGGAAGAAAAAAATTATAATATTTTTAGTCAAGAAGAAAGCCTGACATATAAAAGATGTTTAAAAATGTTAGTTTCCTTCCTCTCCAACTACTCAAATTTGCATAGTTCTACTGGCCTTGTGAGAGAATAAGTAAGAGTTGAATGTTTCAGTGGAATTTTGACATTATTAAACGTGAAGTTTAATACAAATACTATATGCCTAATAGAATTATAGGAGCCTTGTTAGCTTTACAAAATTATTTGCATAACTGACATCAATATAGCCTAAAATAAGGAGAAGGCCTTCTTCTTTTTTTAGGTTTTTTGTTGAGTGGTCCATATGTTTCATATGAGAAATAAGTTGTAAAAAATGATGAAATACTTTACAAATATAAAAAGATTAATTAATACTAATGTTATGAAAAGCCGAATATCCACAAATAAATTACTCTCAAAATGGAACTAAATGTTTGTTTTTCTATGTTCTTCAATTTTCAAATTAATTCTTACCACAGATTTATCATGCAGAATCAAATATTTAGCTTTCTAGAAGTTGAAGAAGAAAATAGGACTAGATATGAATAAATACATTATTATTCTTTGAGTAACACTTTACCTATACTTTACAAATATATTTTAATTACTCTTCTTGATTGAACTTGTAATTTTTCAGCCACTCTGGAAGGCAATTTGGCAGTTCCTTAGAAAACTAAACATATTCTTACCATGCAAATGGATCTTATAAATGCAATCCAGCAATTGCACTTGTTGATCTTGATCCAAAGTAGCTGAGAAATTAGTTCCACACAAAAAGCTGCACATATATGTACGCAGGAACTTTATGTATAATTACCATAACTTAGAAATAAAACATCCCTCAGTAGGTGAATGAACAAACAAACTGTGATGCCTCCATATAATGGTATATTATATAGCACTAAAAGGAAATGAGCTATCAAGCCACAGAAATACATAGAGAATACTTAAGGGCATATTACTAAGAGAAAGAAGCCAGTCTGAAAAGACCATACACTGTATGATTCCAACTATATGACATTCTGGAAAAGGCAAAACTCTAGACACAGTAAAAAGATAAGTGGTTGCAAGGAGTTAGAGAGCAGTAGAGATGAATAAGGATAGCAGAGATGATTTTTAGGGAGAAAAAACTATTCTGTATGATACTACAATGATGAATATAGGCCATCATATATTTGTCTAAACTCATAGAATGTATAACACCAACAGTAAACTGTTTCAAAAACTATGGACTATAGGTGATAATACGTCAATGTAGGTTTATCAGCTCTAACAAAGGTGCCACTCTGACATGGGATGTTGGCAATGAGGAAGGCTGTATGTGTCTGGAGTTAAGGGCAGGGAATAGATGGGAACTATTACTTTCTGCTCCATTTCTCTGTGAACTTAAACTGCTGTAAAAATAAAGTTCATTAATTTAAAAAATACTGTGTATAATATCCCTCTGCTACACATCTCAACCATTTGTTGATAAGGAAAGATCCAAAGAACTAATTAACACAGCAACCAGTCCCAAAGAAAATTCCATTAGCTTAGAATTTGGCCTGAGTTTCTTCCTACACAAATATCCTTCAAGATATCTTGCTTGAGGAAGACTAAGTGAACTTGAGTAAGTCTCACTTGAGTCTTACTTGAAGTTTTACTTGAGTAAGCCTTACTAAGGAAGAAAACGTACTTCCTTCAAAAAGAATTGTTTTAAAAAAGAAAAAGAAAAAAGTAGAAACAAATGCCCAATTGAGAATTCTCACAAAAGGATGTTGCATGAAGTGGAGGGAACTTAACTATAAATTAAAATAATAATAACAATAGTCTATATGGAACATGAACAGAAAGCAGAGCATAAATCAGAGCTAAAAGAAATCAAAGAAGAGATAAAAGACAACATAATGATTCAAACATAATTTAGTAGATCTTGGGAAATAACACTAAAAAATGAAAGTTCAGATTTCAAGATTAAATTGGTGAAAGCAAAACAATAGTGTGAACAATACAATAAATGATGCAGAGCACAATAAAGAAATCAAGTTTTAAAGATAAAATAGAGAGTTTAACACTTAAATAAAATGATAGATACAGAAGATAACAAAGGAGAGTCTCCAAATCATGATTAGAATCCATGGGAAGAAAATGAGAATAATAGAAGTGAACAAATATTAAAAGATGTAATTCAAGAAAATGGTCTTTAAAAGAGAGGTTACCATGACACTGGGAAAATTTATCTAGAACAATAAAACTAATGAATTTGCTCCTAGCTTAATAAATTTGTCATATTTTGAAAACGAGGAACTTTTATGGTTCAAATATTCTGAGGATAATAACAATAAGGGTTTTATGACAGAAAATCAACCTGGCCTCTGACTTTTCCACAGGAACATTAAGAGTTATAAGTCAGAGAAGCAATATCTATAATTTTAAATAAAGAAGAAGAAAAATTTTTTACTTGGCTATAGTCTGATTCTAATATAAAAGCAACAGCCTAGAATATATACATGCAAGAACTGAGTGAGCAATGTTCCCACAATCCCTTCTTAAGGGATAGAATAGAGCCGACTATAAAAGAACTCAAAGCATTTCCAAGTCAATGTTAGTAAATATCTGAATGAGTTTAGTACTAATAAAAAGATAAATTATGATAAGGTATGTTAAAACAAAGAAAAATTGGGAGCTAAAAGAAGAAAAAATGTGGAAGTAGTGAGAATATGCTGCTAAAAGTCAAAATAAAATTCACAAAACTATAGATAAATGTAATTATATTTTTATATGAACAAAGTTAAATATTAAAATACTATAAAATAAAATATAACAAACAAGAAGTAGATGATGGAGGAAAGAAAGAAGGTGAAAAAGAGAAAATCTAAAAATTTCTTTACCGTTTCTAGCGGAAAAGTAAAAAATATGTACATTTTGTGTGTGTGCATGTGTGTGTGTGTGTGTGTATTCTTAGTAATATAATATGAAGTTAACCACTAGAAGAAAATAAATCTTTCCTAACAGGAAAAAGAGAAAATGATCACAGATAGAACAATATTTTGAAATCTATTTAAAAACCTAAGTCTTAAAATATAGTAAGACTGAACTGAGAGTGATCATAGCTTTTTGGACATTTATGCAAAAAGGCTGTAAATGACACAAACTCTATGCATTATGGAAGAAACATACCTAAAACTCTGTGACCTAGAACTGTTGAAAACAAAAAGATGGCCAGAGAAATCTAAGACATCAAAACCAAAATAAATCATGTGTTTCTATTTTAATTGAGTTTAAAATCATGTAAAGAGGTACTAAGTGAAACAAAAGAGGTGATTTCATAATGCTAAATGGTGCAATTAATTATGATAATATAGCAGTTATTAAGACTTAGATGCCAGTTAATTTACCATCAATCTTCATAAACAAAAACTATAGGAGAGTCACGTAGAAACTGATCAGAAACACATTAGTAGACAAAGACTGCAATTCTCCCAGCAATGTTCATTCAAATCAGATGAACAAAAGTAAGATTATGAAAAACAATTCAGTCAATATTGGCTTGGTTTAACATCAATAACAAACAGACTCCAATCCCAATGAGTAAAAAAAAATCATTTGTTTCTTGCTGTCACCCACCACATGTCTTCAAGAATTAGAAGGGACCTCTGAGCATGCTTACTCACTGACATTGGATGACAGATTAGACATGGTCTCTGACATCACAAGTTGCTGTGTTTCATGAGAAAAGAACACTCTAGAGCATTTCACTAGCAATTAAATGACACAAAGCACTTTTGCTTAAAATTCATTTCATTGCCCTACCCAACCACAAGGTGGGGGCAGAGAGATGCAATTCTATACTATGTACAGAAGTAAGGCAAACCAGAAATATTTTGTAAACTGCATTAAAAGCTACAATATAATCAGTTAAGTGTATTTAATTGAGATATACATATAGATGGATATGTTGTAGATACAGATTTAGAGTTATTGATAACTCTCCCCTATGTACAAGCATCCATGGAATACTCATAAAAATTAACTGGTATTTGGCCATAAAATAAATATAAAAGAGTACTGATGACATCATTGGATGACAATCCAAAGAAATAGAAAATTAAAAGCACTAGAAATGTAAGAGTTATTCACCTGGAAAATTTTCAATAATGTCTTTAAACAACTGTTGTAAAAAAAATAGCTGTGATTAAAACTCATGGGGTATACATAAAGCAATGGGCACAAGAAAATCACAATGCCAAATATTTCTGTTACTAATAAAAATAAATTATCTAAACATATAAGTCAAAAATTAGGAAAATAAAAAGACAAAAACCTAATAATAAAAACAAAAAATACTGACACTTTGTGTGTTATAAATAAACACACAAAAATTATCAAACTAAATCTAAAAGCTTGTTTTTTAAAAAAATGAAAAGAAAATTATTTAATACCTTACCGAACAAATAAATAGAAAACCAAGGTGGGAAGTAAAAGAGCAAATAAGAAATACTAAACAGAAAATAACTTCAGAAACTGAGGAATTTATAGGAACTATAAAAAAATTAATAACTGTATCCAAAAGATTCGAAAACCTAGGTAAAATAATTCAAAATGCATCAAAGTAGATTCCAGGATAATGTTAAGATCTAAACAACCAATTACCCATGAGGGGGAGTGGGAGAGGAGGAAAGCAAACAAAATTTTCAAAGAACAGACCATACAAAATAAAAAGTCAAGATAGGTTCCTAGAATTCGACTAAATCATAAAAGAGAAGGTAATATAATTTTTCAATTGGTTTCAAGTGTACAATATAGTGATTTGACTGTTATCAGCATTATTAAATGCTCACCCCAACTACTGTAGTTACTATCTGATGATAAGTGATGTGGAGAATCTTTTCATGTGCCTGTTGGCCATCCATATGTCTTCTTTGGAAAAATCTCTATTCAGGTCATTTGACCATTTTTTAATTGGTATATGTTTTTTGGTGTTGAACTGTTGTATGAGTCCTTTATACATTTTGGATGTTTGCTCCTTATCAGGTAAGATGAATACATTCTCCTATACTGTACTTTATCATTTGTTTTGGTGATGGGTTCCTTTTCTGTACAGAAGCTTTTTAGTTTGATATAGTCCCACTGGTTTATTTTTGCTTTTGTTTCCTTGCCCAGGGAGAAGTGTCCAGAAAAAAATTGCTCATGCTTATGTTTAAGAGGCTTTTGACAGTCTTCTTCTAAGAGTTTTATGGCTTGATGTCTTATATTTAGGTCTTTAAACCATTTTGAGTTTACTTTTGTGTATGGTGTTAGACAGTGATCCAGTTTCATTCTCTTGCAGGTAGCTATCCAGTTTTCCCAAAACCAGTTATTGAAGAGACTGTCTTTTCCCCAATGCATATTCTTGCCACTTTTGTCATATATTAATTGATCATATAAGCATGGGTTTATTTCTGGGCTCTTTATTCTATTCATTGACCTGTGTGTCTGTTTTTGTGCCAGGACCATACTGTTTTGATTACTGTAGCTTTGAAATATAGCTTGAAGTCAGGGAGCATGATGCTCCTAGCCTTTTTCTTCTTGCTCAAAATTGCTTTAGTTAACGTCATTTTTTTTTTAGGTTTAAGAGCACAGAGAAAGAATATCCTATAAAACATTGTTATAAATAAAATACAATATTGTTACCAAAGACCAGCAAAAATTCTAAAAATACAGAGTTAACTAACTGATGTCACTCATGAATATCGATGAAAGTAAAAGCTAAATAAAATATTGACAAAGAGAATACAAGAATAGCCAGAAAAATACCATGAAAAGAGAGGAGAGAGAAAAAAAAGGGAGATTTTTCCCTATTAGTCAAAATATATTTTAAAGCTACAATAAGGTGTGTATTATTGTTACATTTGTAGATGATAATGCAATAGAGAAAAATTAAATGTCCAATTAAATATTTAAATATATGTGGTAATTATGATTGTAATGAAGGTGATATTTAAATTCAGTGAGGGAAGGAATTTTCAATTAAAAGTACTTCAAAAAATAAGCAGTTCTATGGACAAAATAGTCTAATCCACACTTGCTACTTACATCAGGATAAATTCTACATGAATCAACAATTAATTGTCAGAAAGGAAAATAAAAGAAACCATAATAGTGCTAAAAGACAATCTAGAGGAATTAAAAATTAATCTTGGAATGTGGAACATCTTTCTAAATATGGTATGAATCCAGAAGCCATAAAAGAACAGGCTAATTTGAGTACATTTTTAAAAGGCTTCATGGAAAAAAATCATAGTAAATGCAGCCAAAAGACAAACCAAAAACTACAAAAAAAAGTTCCTCAAGAATCATACCACTATATGCTAATTTTTATACATATAAGGACTTAGTAAAACCCAGTAAGAAAACTATAAGACTATGAATGTGTTAGAAAAATTAATTTAAAAAAACATGACCTGACATTTCTCAGAAGACAATACAAATGACTCTAAGCACATGAAAAGGTAGCCTCAATCATAATAAGAAAAATATGTATTAAACTTCTCTGACCAGTTTTCACCAGGCAGATTGTCCAAGAACAAAAAGGTGGACTCACTGTGGCACCACCTACTATATGAGGAACCACTCTCCTCCTCTGTGATATTGGTGTTAATTAGCATATCAAGTATAAAAGTAAATTTAGCAAAAACATACCCAAATTATAAATACTATTGTTATTTTCACCCACAGTTCACACCTAAATATCACCTCATAATTATATGTGAAATGATATATTCTGGGTTGATGTTGACTAGTACCACCAGTTATACCCAAACTTATTTACAGTTAACATTTGCTCTAATTTGTCTGCCCTGTGTCTGTAATTATTGGTTGGTGCCCAAGCCATACAGGTAGTTGTTAAGTACAGAATATTACCTTGATATTGCAGTATCATATAAAGACTGCAAGTGACATTTGACATCATTTACCACTAGGAAACTGTGAATTAAAATCCCATTAACATATCACTACACAGCAAAGCAAAGGGCTTAAAAAAAATCAACAGCAAGTTACACAGAAAATGCAGAACAACTGAAACTCATACAGTGCTGGGGAGTAGAAAATGAAACCATGTTGGAAAACAGTTTGGCAGTACTTTGCAAAGCTGAACATACATTTACCAAGAGAAATTGAAATTTATATTTATATACCAAATATGTATGCAAATACTCAGAGTGACTTTAGTTATAATTGCTAAAACAGGAAACAACCCAATATGTAAACTGGTGACTGAATAAACTGTGGTATATCCAAACAATGGACTAACCAAATTGTAAAAAAAGAAACACGAATATTTACATAGTATGTATTAAAAAGATGAAATTATATAAAACTAATTTGTTTCCTCATATAAAATAAGTCCAGATGGAAATAGGCCAGGCTGAGATCATTCTGCTAGAACAGATCTGAGTCCTTTTCTCTCTCACCACACTTAGCATGTACCTTTTCTTTTCGTGGTTGCAAAACATGTGTTCTACTTCCAAGTTTTACATCGATGTTTCAGGTTACAGCAAAGAGAAAGTTCAGAAAGTCTTGGCTTTGTTTTTCTTAAATAGCTTTTTTGAAGTACAATTTACATACCATACAATTCTTCCACTGTAATTATACAATTCGGTATTTCTGATGAGTTTACTAGAAATATTGTGCATCCATCATTAGTCATTTCAGAACAATTTCTTCATTCCAGAAATATCCCTTGTACTATTTCCAATTAATCCTCATTACTATATTCAAACACAAATCTGAGACTTTCCCTATCTATAGATTTGCCTTATCCGGACATTTCAAACACATGAAGGTATACGATATATCATCTACTATTGTGTCTGGCTTCATTTACTTAACATAAATGTTTTGAGGTTCACCCATGTTATAACATGTTTCAGGAAAACAGCCAGGATGGAGGCCCAATTTGGGGTCAGGAAAAACTTGGTGAGCAGAATCAGCAAGACAACAAAGGATGAAAGTTAACAACGAATGAAATTAGGGCATCAGGCATGTTGTGGTACTGAAAAGCCAGACAATTGAGGGCAGTTTAGTGAATTCTGAGATCTCCCAGTGATTATCTATTATGTAGAACAAACACATCCCCATGAAACAAGGCCAGCTACATAAAGCAGCTCACCATGTTATATGGAAATTATGTGCCTTTCTGTGATGACTGAATGAGTGCACAGCAGATTTATTCACATACAAACAAACTGTAGCAAGAACTTACAGTCTCTGATTTTATTCCACTTGATAGCTTAAAATAACTTGATCGTTATTATAACCCTCCCAATGCATGTAAACACCTAGCAATGACAGCAAACATGTAACAAAATTCTCTTATCCATGTATTGTTGAGCGTATTTAAAAAATTCCCAGGTGTCAGAAATTAAGATGAAACTGAAAGCCAGAATTGATGAAAGTTTGAATATTTGTAGTGAAGAAACACAATTCCTGTATAGCACAGAGAAGACAAGCAGTGATTCTACAGCATCTTACTATGCTGAGGGACAGTGACTGTAATGGGGTATGTGGGGGGGACTTGATAATAGGGGGAATGTAGTAACCACAGTGTTGCTCATGTGAAACCTGAGCATAAGACTGTACATCAATGATACCTTAATAAAAAAAAAAACCCAATTCCTGAAACTGATAAATAAAATCAGTGTTATATAGGTGCATTACAGTAGTTTGTTGTGGTACTAAAGGAAAGAAAATCTTAAGAAAAACAGAGAAAGGAAATAGACTATTTATCCAAATCTGAGCTTTATAAAAATATGTAGTGAAAACTTCATCAATCCAAAAGATAGAAAAGAAGAAAAATAAATACCATAGAAAATAAAAACCCAAAATGAAGTGTAGAAATAAAAACACATATTAGAAATTACAATAAATATAGCTGGGCTAAATAACTTGCTAAAAATTGTTGGCTCTCAATCTTGAATAAAAAAAATAAAATCTGACTACAGACTATTTGAAAATGATATAAAACAAATCAAAGAAATATAAAAATGGTTGAAAACTACATGATGAAAACATACTTTCTAGGCAAATAATAACCAAAAGAGTTGGAGAAAAACAAAATGAAATGTGTTACAGTAGAAAAGATAAGACTTTAAGAATATAAATGATATCAAGTCAACTATTCTTATTTTTAATTCCTAAATTCCAAAATGAACATTTTGACATCAAGTCATTTCAAAGTATTTCTCTTTTATTCCTTTTATGTAATTTTTATATGTTCATGACCTTCTTAACATTGGAATCCCTGTTTGATTACCTAAACTAATTTTTTTCTTCACAAATAGACAAAATATTTTCTTTCTTCGCTTTTCATAATTTCATCAAAATTTTTGCATATTTCTGCTTTCAAAATTAGTTTATCAGGCATCTTTTTCAGAGGTTCAAATGTGTAAATAAACCCTCAGTTTTCACACATGAATGAATTAAATCCTGCTGATCCTTTGATACTATCAGAGATTTAATTAAGACATAACTGACAGATTTTCAAGAAATAGAGAATTATATTTCTAATTTCAGTTCATAAACATAAGAGCTATTATCAAAAATAAATGAGTAATGTAAGGGACTGTCCAATTTTGAGCACTTATTTGCTCCTAAATTGGTTTATTCAAGATTTATTGTGTCCAAAATGGTATGAGGTAGTTTTCTGGATTAAAATAATGCAAAATAGGAGTTTATAGATAAAATGAGAGCAAAAACATATTATATTTATAGCTTTTCATTGTTTTACACACACACACACACACACACACACACACACACACACACACACACACACACACACACAGTAAGCAATGCACCTGGGATAGACTTCATTAATTAGTTACAGGTAAACAGGAAATCTTTATTCCACAGCCTAGTTTCCTGGAAAAATTTTGGAATATGTATTTGGCTATAGTTTATTTAAAGATATAGAAACACTATTCTAAAGGATAATCATTTCTATTATTACTGTTAAAACAATAAGTAGAAATTATGTAGAAATAAGACTGAAATATGCAGAACACCATTCCTGCCAGTATATAAAAACAATTAAAGTAGCTATTTCTTTATAGTTAAAAGCACCTCTGGATTTGTCTTTTTTTGTCTCAATGTTGGTGAAAAAAACTAGATTGATTTCAAAGTATAATGTTCTGTGGGTTAGTGATACTAGCCTAGCTTTATGTACTTGTTCAGAAACACTCAGTTAACAAACATGATTCACTTATTGAATCATAGGAAAACGGATATTACTGAACAAAATATATTACAAATAACTTCACAGCAATTAGTGAAATTTAATTAGTGTTTTCAAATTTCATTTTTTCTGAATGTGCATTACAGTAAAGTTAATTTTTAAAAATCATGAAGAAAAGTGCATTTCTTTGACCAAGGAGAAAGCAACCATTAATACATATTTATCTCTATCAAGTATCTATCCTTTTTTCCTTTCTAACATTATATGATCATATCATTTTCTTCTTTATGCTGTTGATACAGTGAATTACATTGATTGATTTTTGAACCAGCCTATCATAGATGGAATAAATCTCACTTGATTATGCTGCATCTTTCTTATATGCATTGTTAGATTTGATTTGCTTGTATTTTGCTGAGGATTTTAACATCTATGTTCATTAGTGATATTGTTCTGTAGTTTTCCTTTCTTGTAATCTCTTAACCTGGTTTTAGTAATAGGATAATACCGACCTTACAGAATTAATTAGGAAATGTTTCCTCCATTTTCATTTTTCAGACTAGCTTGGGGAGAATTGACATTTCTTTATTAAATATTTGGTAAAATTAACCAATAAGCATATCTGGACCTGGTGCTTTAAAGAAAAATATTAATTATTAATTCAAATTCTTAATAGTTATAGGACTACTCAATCTCTTTCTCCTTATGTGAGTTTTAGGGGTGTGTGTTTTTCAAGGAATTGGTCCATTTCATCTAAGTTATTAAATTTGTAAGCATAGAATTATTAATAATATTCCTTACTGTCCTGTAAATGAAGAAAAGTATATTTCTTCCACCAAGGAGAAAGCAACCATTAATACATATTTATCTCTATCAAGTATCTATCCTTTTTTTCTTTCTCAAATTATATGATCATATAATTTTCTTCTTTATGTTGTTGATGTAGTGAATTACATTGATTGATTTTTGAACCATCGTATCATAGGCTTATCTCAAAGAACTAGCTTTTGGTTTTGTTGATCTTTCCTAGTTTTCCTATTTTTGATTTTGTCAATTTCTGTTCTTTTATTATTTCTATTTTTCCTGCTTATGTTTGACTTATATTACTCTTTTTTTCTCTTTCTCTCTTTCTTCTCTGCTTAAGGTGATAGCTTAGGTTATTGAATTTCAGTCTTCCTTATTTTCTAATGGAACTTTTTAATGCTATAAATTTCCATCTAAGTGTTTTATCACTGTATTACTCAAAATTCAGTAAGTTGCATTTTCACTTTCATTGGGTTCAAATTTTTTTTAATTCATCTTGAGATTCCTTTAATGTATTATATGGATCTTTTTTTCTTTTTTTTTGAGAGGGCATCTCTCATATTTATTGATCAAATGGTTGTCAACAACATTAAAATTCTGTATAGGGAGGTCAATGCTCAATGCACAATCATTAATCCATCTCAAGCCTAATTCTCAACAGTCTCCAATCTTCTGAAGCATAACGAACAAGTTCTTATGTGGTGAACGAATTCTTACATAGTGAATAAGTTCTTACATGGTGAACAGTACAACGGAATTCATCACAGAAACTTTCGGTTTTGATCACGCATTATGAACTATAAACAATCAGGTCAAATATGAATATTCGTTTGATTTTTATACTTGATTTATATGTGGATCCCACATTTCTCCCTTTATTATTATTATTATTTTTATTTTTAATAAAATGCTGAAGTGGTAGGTAGATGCAAGATAAAGTTAGAAAACATAGTTTAGTGTTGTAAGAGAGCAATTGTAGATGATCAGGTGTGTGCCTGTAGACTATATGCTAATCTGAGCTAGACAAGGGCAATAAAACATTCACGGATGCAGAAGCTTTCTCTCAAAACAGGGGGGGAATGAGGTTCTAAGCTTCACCACTGTTGTTCCCTGATTTCTCACCTGATGGCCCCCCTGCGACTGTGCCTGTCTTAGGTTGTTCCTCCCTTGAGGAATCTTACCCGTCTCTGGCTAACCAGTCATCTTCCGCGGCCATACAGGGAAATGTAAATTTGGTAAGTGAGAGAGAAGCCATATTGTTTGAAAAGGTTAGCTTTTTACTTCTTTGCAGATCTATGCCCTGTGGCTTCTATGCCCAGCACTTGTCTCAAGGCATCTTTACCACCTGGAGGAATTATGATACTCGGTAAATTTGATATGAGGCACGAATTCTATTTAAGGGTTGTAATTAGGAAGGAAGAAGAAAAGCTATAGAGGCAGCAGACAGAAGAAAACATGGGAGGATTGATTATTTCTTTGACATATCGTCTTGTAGAGTACCTTAAGCATGTATAGGTTTTAAATTAACTAACTTGCGCACACATATTAACATAATAGGAATACGGTGACATAAACAAAGCAAATCTATAATTACCATCCATCTCCTGTGAAACCAAGAAAACCATTTAGGCACCCTAGGCATTTGTGAAAATTAGTCTATGATATAATGGATATTGTCCAACTGTACTTGAACAGTCTGAGAGAAATCAGACAAATTAAAGCAGCCCATTTCTGGGATCTGTTCACATCCCATATGTTCTTTTAACCGTAGATAGTCTATAGTCATAAGATTTTGGAGTGCTACAACTTGCACCCCTTCCAACTCCTGGTTGAGTTCCAACAGTACAGATCCAGTCAAATTCGTTGTCTCACTGTATGCACATGCCAGCCTAGACATCTCCCTCCTCATTCCAATGGTAAGTTCAGGAAACGGTGGGGTGGACGCAGCCACAACCGCAGCATCGTCCGGATCCCTGTGGAGGCTTTTTGATGATCATCCCCCGGCACGAGTCCTCCAGAGAGTGCTGATGCCGGAAACTCCTCCTCATATCGTATCTTAGTTCATTTTCTGGGTAGTCAAGCTAGGCCTTGATCTTCTGCATAGAAACAAACAGACCCTTTGCCCACACTTCGACACACCCTCTATAACACTGTGTAGAACTCATTAGAGGTCAGCACACAGGAACTGCTTTTTTTTTCTTTTTTTATTAAGAGAAAGGCATATTATCAGAAAAGAGTACCTCCATAGCTGATCATCTGACACCCTTTAAGTGATCAACATTAAGGATATTTAAAGCATGTGTTAATCTTTGATTTACCAATAGTTTGATCCTATCAAGGAGTAATCCCCCTTTTCTTTCTTTCTTTTTTTTTAATCTTTAATCTACACTTACATGAAGAATACTATGTTTACTATGCTCTCCCCTATATTAGGTCCCCCCTAAAAACCACATTACGGTTACTGTCCATCAGCATAGCAAAATGTTGTAAAATCACTACTTGTCCTCTCTGTGTTGTATAGCCCTCCCACCCCTTTCTCCCTCCCCCCCATGCATGCTAATCTTAATACTCCCCTTCTTCTTTCCCCTCCTTATCCCTCCCTGCCAACCCATCCTCCCCAGTTCCTTTACCTTTGGTACCTGTTAGTCCATTTTTGGGTTCTGTAATTCCGCTGCTGTTTTATTCCTTCAGTTTTTCCTTTGTTGTTATACTCCTCAGATGAGTGAAATCATTTGGTATTTCTCTTTCACCGCTTGGCTTATTTCACTGAGCATGATACCCTCCAGCTCCATCCATGTTGCTGCAAATGGTAGGATTTGCCCTCTTCTTATGGCTGAGTAGTATTCCATTGTGTATATGTACCACATCTTCTTTATCCATTCATCTACCGATGGACATTAAGGTTGATTCCAATTCTGGGCTATTGTAAATAGTGCTGCAATAAACATAGGGGTGCATCTGTCTTTCTCAAACTTGAGTGCTGCGTTCTTAGGGTAAATTCCTAGGAGTGGAATTCCTGGGTCAAATGGTAGGTCTGTTTTGAGCATTTTGATGAACCTCCATACTGCTTTCCACAATGGTTGAACTAATTTACATTCCCACCAGCAGTGTAGGAGGGTTCCCCTTTCTCCACAGCCTCGCCAACATTTGCTGTTGTTTGTCTTTTGGATGGCAGCTATCCTTACTGGTGTGAGGTGATACCTCATTGTAGTTTTAATTTGCATTTCTCTGATAATTAGCGATGTGGAGCATCTTTTCATGTGTCTGTTGGCCATCTGTATTTCTTTTTTAGAGAAGTGTCTGTTCAGTTCCTCTGCCCATTTCTTAATTGGGTTATTTGTTTTTTGTTTGTTGAGGCATGTGAGCTCTTTATATACTCTGGACTTCAAGGCTTTATCAGATCTGTCATTTTCAAATATATTCTCCCATACTGTAGGGTTCCTTTTTGTTCTATTGATGGTGCCCTTCGCTGTACAGAAGCTTTTCAGCTTAATGTAGTCCCACTTGCTCATTTTTGCTGTTGTTTTCCTTGCCCGGGGAGATATTTCAAGAAGAGGTCACTCATGTTTATGTCTAATAGGTTTTTGCCTATGTTTTTTTCCAAGAGTTTAAAGGTTTCATGACTTACATTCAGGTCTCTGATCCATTTTGAGTTTACCTTTGTATATGGGGTTAGACAATGGTCCAGTTTCATTCTCCTACATGTAGCTGTCCAGTTTTGCCAGCACCATCTGTTGAAGAGACTATCATTTTGCCATTGTATGTCCATGGCTCCTTTATCAAATATTAATTGACCATATATGTTTGGGTTAATTTCTGGAGTCTCTAATCTGTTCCACTGGTCTGTGGCTCTCTTCTTGTGCCAGTACCAAATTGTCTTGATTACTGTGGCTTTGTAGTGGAGCTTGAAGTTGGGGAGTGAGATTCCCCCTACTTTATTCTTCTTTTTCAGGATTGCTTTGGCTATTCGGGGTCTTTGGTGTTTCCATATGAATTTTTGAATTATTTGTTCCAATTCATTGAAGAATGTTGCTGGTAATTTGAGAGGGATTGCATCAAATCTGTATATTGCTTTGGGCAGGATGGCCATTTTGACGATATTAATTCTTCCTAGCCATGAGCATGGGATGAGTTTCCATTTATTAGTGTCCCCTTTAATTTCTCTTAAGAGTGACTTGTAGCATTCAGAGTATAAGTCTTTCACTTATTTGGTTAGGTTTATTCCTAGGTACTTTATTCTTTTTGATGCAATGGTGAATGGAATTGTTTTCATGATTTCTCTTTCTATTGGTTCATTGTTAGTGTATAGGAAAGCCACAGATTTCTTTGTGTCAATTTTGTCTCCTGCAACTTTGCTGTATTCTGATATCAGTTCTAGTAGTTTTGGAGTGGAGTCTCTAGGGTTTTTTATGTACAATATCATATCATCTGCAAATAGTGACAGTTTAACTTCTTCTTTACCAATCTGGATTCCTTGTATTTCTTTGTTTTGTCTGATTGCCATGGCTAGGACCTCTGGTACTATGTTAAATAACAGTGGGGAGAGTGGGCATCCCTGTCTGGTTCCCGATCTCAGAGGAAATGCTTTCAGCTTCTCACTGTTCAGTATACTACTGGCTGTGGGTTTATCATATATGGCCTTTATTATGTTGAGGTACTTGCCCTCTATTCCCATTTTCCTGAGAGTTTTTATCATGAATGGATGATGAATTTTGTCATATGCTTTTTCAGCATCTATGGAGATGATCATGTGGTTTTTGTCTTTCTTTTTGTTGATGTGGTGGATAATGTTGATGGATTTTCGAATGCTGTACCATCCTTGCATCCCTGGGATGAATCCCACTTAGTCATGGTATATGATCCTTTTGATATACTGTTGAATTCTGTTTGCTAATATTTTATTGAGTATTTTTGCATCTACATTCATCAGGGATATTGGTCTGTAATTTTCTTTTTTGGTGGGGTCTTTGCCTGGTTTTGGTATTAGGGTGATGTTGGCTTCATAGAATGAGTTTGGAGTATTCCCTCTTCTTCTATTTTTTGGGACACTTTAAGGTGAATGGTATTATGTCTTCTCTGTGTGTCTGATAAAATTCCGAAGTAAATCCGTCCAGCCCCGGGGTTTTGTTCTAGGGTAGTTTTAAGATTACCATTTCAATTTCTTTGCTCGTAATTGGTTTGTTTAACTTTTGTGTTTCTTCCTTGGTCAGTCTTGGGAGGTTGTATTTTTCTAGGAAGTTGTCCATTTCTTCTAGGTTTCCCAGCTTGTTGGCATGTAGGTTTTCATAGTAGCCTTTAATAATTCTTTGTATTTCTGTGGTGTCTGTCGTGATTTTTCCATTCTCATTTCTGAGTATGTTGATTTGTGTTGATTCTCTTTTTCTCTTAATAAGTTTGGCTAGAGGCTTATCTATTTTGTTCACTTTCTCAAAGAACCAGCTCTTGGTTTTGTTGATTTTTGCTATTGTTTTATTCTTCTAAATTTTGTTTATTTCTTCTCTGATCTTTATTATGTCCCTCCTTCTGCTGACTTTAGGCCTCATTTGCTCTTCTTTTTCCAGTTTCGATAATTGTGATGTTAGACTATTCATTTGGTATTGTTCTTCCTTATTCAAGTGTGCCTGGATTGCTATATACTTTCCTCTTAAGACTGCTTTCGCTGCATCCCACAGAAGTTGGGGCTTTGTGTTGTTGTTGTCATTTGTTTCTATATACTCCTTGATCTCTATTTTGATTTGTTCATTGATGCATTGATTATTTAGAAGCATGTTGTTAAGCCTCCATGTGTTTGTGAGCCTTTTTGTTTTCTTTGTAGAATTTATTACTACTTTTATACCTTTGTGTTCTGAAAAATTGGTTGGTAGAATTTCAATATTTTGGAACTTACTGAGGCTCTTTTTGTGAGCTAGTATGTGGTCTATTCTGGAGAATGTTCATGTGCACTTGAGAAGAATGTATATCCTGTTGCTTTTGGATGTAGAGTTCTATAGATGTCTGTTAGGTCCATCTGTTCTAGTGTGTTGTTCAATGCCTGTGTGTCCTTACTTATTTTCTGCCCGGTGGATCTATCCTTTGGGGTGAGTGGCATGTTGAAGTCTCCTAAAATGAATGCATTGCAGTCTACTTCCCTCTTTAGTTCTGTTAGTATTTGTTTCACAAATGCTGGTGCTCCTGTGTTGGGTGCATATATATTTAGAATGGTTATATCCTCTTGTTGGACTGAGCCCTTTATCATTATGTAGTGTCCTTCTTTATCTCTTGTTACTTTCTTTGTTTTGAAGTCTATTTTGTCTGATATTAGTACTGCAACCCCTGCTTTCTTCTCACTGTTGTTTGCCTGAAATATGTTTTTCTATCCCTTGACTTTTAGTCTGTGCTTGTCTTTGGGTTAGAGGTGACTTTCTTGTAAGCAGCATATAGATGGGTCTTGCTTTTTTATCCATTCTATTTCTCTGTGACGCTTGATTGGTGCATTAAGTCCATTTACAGTTCGGGTGACTATTGAGAGATATGTACTTATTGCCATTGCAGGCTTTAGATTCGTGGTTACCAAAGGTTCAAGGTTATTAGCTTCTTTAGTATCTTACTGCCTAACTTAGCTTGCTATTGAGCTGTTATATATACTGTCTGGGGATTCTTTTCTTCGCTCCCTTCTTATTCCTCCTCCTCCATTCTTCATATGTTGTGTGTTTTGTCATGTGCTCTTTTTAGGAGTGCTCCCATCTAGAGCAGTCCCTGTAGGATGCCCTGTAGAGGTGGTTTGTGGGAAGCAAATTCCCTCAGCTTTTGCTTGTCTGGAAATTGTTTAATCCCGCCATCATATTTAAATGATAGTCATGCTGGATACAGTATCCTTGGTTTAAGGCCCTTCTGTTTCATTGCATTAAATATATCATGCCATTCTCTTCTCGCCTGTAGGGTTTCTGTCGAGAAGTCTGATGTTAGCCTGATGGGTTTCCCTTTATAGGTGACCTTTTTTTCTCTAGCTGCCTTTAAAACTCTTTCCTTGTCCTTGATCCTTGCCATTTTAATTACTATGTGTCTTGGTGTTGTCCTCCTTGGATCCTTTCTGTTGGGGGTTCTGTGTATTTCCATGGTCTGTTCGATTATATCCTCCCCCAGTTTGGGGAAGTTTTCAGCAATTATTTTTTCAAATATACTTTCTACCCCTTTTTCTCTCTCTTCTTCTTCTGGTACCCCTATAATACGGATATTGTTCCTTTTGGATTGGTCACATAGTTCTCTTAGTGTTCTTTCATTCCTGGAGATCCTTTTATCTCTCTCTATGTCAGCTTCTATACGTTCCCGTTCTCTTGTTTCTATTCCTTCAATGGCCTCTTGCATCTTATCCATTCTGCTTATAAATCCTTCCAGGGATTGTTTCACTTCTGTGATCTTCTTCCTGACATCTGTGATCTCCCTCCGGACTTCATCCCATTGCTCTTGCATTTTTCTCTGCATCTCATCCCATTGCTCTTGCGTTTTTCTCTGCATCTCTGTCAGCATGTTCATGATTTTTATTTTGAATTCTTTTTCAGGAGGACTGGTTAGGTCTGTCTCCTTCTTAGGTGTTGTCTCTGTGATCTTTGTCTGCCTGTAGTTTTGCCCTTTCATGGTGATAGAGATAGTTTGCAGAGCTGATATGAGTGACCGCTGGAAGAGCTTTCCTTCTTGTTGGTTTGTGGCCTTCCTCTCTCTCTAGTGGCCTATGCTTGGCAGCTGTGCACAGACAGGGCTTCTGCTACCTGCCCGTTTGCTAAGGAGTTTATCTCCGCTGTTCCTGTGGGCGTGGCCTGGCTGGGGCTGCTCCTCCAAAATGGTGGAGCCCCGTTTGGAGGGGGAGCGGCTGGGAGGCTATTCATCTCCATAAGGGGCCTCTGTGCTCCCTGTTGCCCAGGGGGTTAGAGTGCCCAGAGATCCCCAGATTCCCTGCCTCTGGTCTAAGTGTCCTGTCCTGCCCCTTTAAGATTTCCAAAAAGCACTGTGCAAACCAAAACAACAACAGCAACAACGAAAGAGGAAAAAAAAAAAGAAAAGGAAAAAACGCATGATTTTCTTTATCCTTAGGCAGCGGTTCCAGGCACCCACTCACCAGTCCTGCTGCCCTGCCTCCCTAGCACTGGGGTCCTTGTCCCTTCAAGGCTTCCAAAAAGCACCCACCAAAAAAAAAAAAAAAAAAAAGGGGAAAATGCGCGATATTTTTTGTCCTCAGGCGCCGGTCCCAGGCACCCGCCCACCGGTCCTGCCACCCTGCCTCCCTAGCACTGGGGTCCCCGTCCCTACACAGCCTCCAGAAAGCACTCACCAAAAAAAAAGGGGAAAAACACGCGACCCTCTCAGTCCCCAGGCATCGGTCCCGGGCACCTGCCCACCGGCCCTGCTGCCCTGCCTCCCTGGCATTGGGGTCCCTGTCCCCTAAGGCCTCCAAAAAGCACTCGCCAAAAAGAAAAGAAAGGGAGAAACGTGAGATTTTCTTTGTCCACCAGGAACCCGCCCACCAGTCTTGCTGCCCTGCCTCCCTGGTATTGGGGTCCCCGTCCCTCCAAGGCTTCCAAAAAGCACTTGCCAAAAAAAAGAAAAGAAGGGAAAAATGCATGATATTCTTCGTCCTCAGGTGCCGGCCCCAGGCACCGGCCCACTGGTCCCGCCGCCCTGCCTCCTAGTATTGGGAAAAACATGTGATTTTCTTTGTCCCCAGGCGCCAGTCTCAGGCACCCGCTCACCAGTCTTGCTGCCCTGTTTCCCTGATATTGGGGTCCCTGTCCCTTTAAGGCTTCCAAAAAGCAGTCGCCAAAAAGAAGAAAAAGGGAAAACGCGCAATTTTCTCCGTCCTCAGGCGCCGGTCTCAGGCACCCGCCCACCAGTCCCACCGCCCTGCCTCCCCAGTACTGGGAAAAATGCACAATTTTCTTTGTCCTCAGGCACCGGTCTCAGGCACCCGCTCACTGGTCTTGCTGCCCTGTTTCACTGGTATTGGGGTCCCTGTCCCTTTAAGGCTTACAAAAAGCACTCGCCAAAAAAAAAAGAAAAAATCACTCTGGTTTCTTTCCACCTGCTGGGAGCCCCCGTGGGGAGGGGCACTCGGGTCCCGCCAGGCCGGGGCTTGTATCTTACCCCCTTCGCGAGGCACTGGGTTCTTGCAGGTGTGGATGTGGTCTGGATGTTGTCCTGTGTCCTCTGGTCTCTATTTTAGGAAGAGTTTTCTTTGTTATATTTTCATAGATCTATGTGGTTTGGGGAGGAAATTTCCACTGCTCTACTCATGCCGCCATCCTGGCTCTGCCCTCCTATGGATCTTTTTTTAATTTCTAAATAGTGGGGGATTTTACAGCTCTCTGTTATCAATTTCTAGTTTAATTCCATTTGGATCTGACAGAGTATTTTGCAGAACTTCTATTGTTTTAAATATTTTAAGCTGCATTTTATGGCACAGGATGTGGTCTATTTTGCTAAAGTTCCATATGAGTTTGAAAAGAATGTGCATTCTGCTGTTGCCGGACAGAGTAGTCTATAAATGTCAATGAGACCAAGTTGACTGATAATGCTGTTCAGGTCGTCTATATCCATGCTGATTTTCTGCCTGTTTGATATATTAGTTATAGACAGAGGGGTGTTAATGTTTTCATCTATAATAGTGGATTTGTTTATTTCTCCCTTTGATTCTGTAAGTTTTACCTCATGTATTTTGATGCTCTATTGTTAGGTGTACACATGTAAGACACATAAGGACTGCTATAACTTTTTGGAAAATGGACCCCCTTGGACTTAGGCAATGCCTCTCTTTGTCCATGATAACTTTTTTGTTCTAAATTCTGTATGTTGTAAATTTAATATAGCTTCTCTAGCTTTCTTAATAGAGCTAACTCCACTATCATGTCAGTGCTAACATGATATATCTTTCTCCATTCTTTTACTTCTAATCTATCTGAGTCTTTAATTTTAAAGTGGATTTCTTGTATGTAAATTTGCTTTTTATCCACTCTGACAGCCATTGTATTTTTATTGATATATTAAGAGAATTCACATTTACCATGATTATTGACATAGATTAATATCTACCCTTTTTGCAACTCTTCACCTCATTGCTCCCATGGATCCAAGATTTTTTAATCTTCAAGTTTTTGAAAGAGTTCTTCATTTTCAGTTTTCCAGTTTTTTTCTTGCTGTAAGGAGTGATTACTTCTAAGCCATTTACATGTCAAAGTGGAAACTGTAAGATTCCTCTATATTTACTTTTAAAATAATTTGAAATTATACACAAAACACAAGAATACATACTCCTTATAAGAAAAATGTTACAAATAAGACAAATTCCTTTTTGAACCTCTTTCCCCTTCTGCCAAGCATATTGCTCTACTCTCTTCCCACAAGTTACTATTATTACAATTTGATGTATGTCCCTTTACATATCTTCTCCATACATTTATACTTAGATCCATATTACTGAGAGAGAGAAGGAGAGAAGTTATTCTTAAAAATGCTACGTACTATATGATTCCAACTATATGGCATGCTGAAAAAGGCAAAACTATAAAGACAGATCAATGGCTTCCAGGGCTGGGTGGGAGTTGTGACAGGAGGGAGAGATGAATAGGAGAAACACAGAGGACTTTTAGGACAGTAAAATACCCTTTATGATATCATGATAGATATTTGTCATTATATATTCATCTAAATCTATAGAATGTATAAAACAAGAGTGAATAGTAATAAAAATTGTGGACTCTGGGTAATTATGTGTCAGTGTAGGTTCTTGACCTACACTGTGATCAGTTTAACAAATGTAGCCATCTAGTGTGTGATGTTGATGGAGGGGGTATATGGGAAATCTCTGTATTTTCCTCTCAGTTTTGCTGTGAACCTAAAACTGCTCTAAAAACTAAAGTCTTTAAAAATATATATATGGCAAAAAAAGTCCCATAAATATATTTACTATTATTTTGCATATTTTTATAATATCTGTATAATATAACTATTTTGGCAACTTAATAATTTTTCTTTTTTACATTAGGTCTTCATTGTCAACAAAAAGAGACTTGCCTCATTTTATTTAAATTTTTAAATTACTATACTTTCTCATTCTCCTTTTGGGACATTTAAGCTATTTCCAAGTTTTCTTTATTACAATTGATGCTATAATGAAAATCCTTGTACTTGCAACCTTAATCTTAATGGGAAGGTGAATTTTCAACAGGTACAGGAGATTCTAAATATCTCAAAAAGTTTTAGAAAGGGATTTCCATGGTGTTTGGATCTGAGAGAAACCAGATGATGGTCCTAAAATAATTCAGGACCATTGTGTCCACCAATATTACCTCAAGGTAAGGATCCTGACCTTTTCTGGAACTTAATATTATTCATACTCTAATAATGAAAGGCAATTACTTCAGATGTTTTCATAAGAAATGTGTAACTCAGTCAAGTACAAATTACTAATGGACACTAGTTATGTAAAGAGGTATTCAAAGTAAAGTAATACTGTCCTACTGTGGAACAACATCTAACAAAATGTTGATGATTATATAAAAATATTTAGTGAATACTCATAACTGTAATCATATTAAGACTCTCCAACAGAAAAGGCATTTACTTCAAAACAAGAACAAAATGTTTTGTATCAATAAAAGATTAAAGCAGAAATTGGACCATAAATAGAAGTGTGAGTTATATGTTCACTTTACACAAGACATAATGACCTTGGTTTATATTTAAAACACTCCATAAGTGTATGTATTAACCTCAAAGCAGGTGATTAAGCTAAACAATAGAATACTGGCTGACTTTGATTAAGCTAAACAATTTAATTTTGTAAGGTGATAATCATTTTATAGAACATGAAGGTCTATAAAAAGACTTACTAAGTCTTAGCTAATCCATAGCTTATTTTTTTAAGGGAAGTATTGAAGTTGATCTTAAACAGTAAAATGTAACATCATCCTCTCCAAAGTTCAATTTACTCAAAAGATGACTTAAGAAGTAGTGTAACAGCATGCTCTAGGGACTCAACATTGCAATAGAAGTCAAGGTAATAGGGTTCCAGATCCCCCTTGTCACAAATTAGTTATTTAAAGTGACAGGACTCTTCAAATCTTGGCTTCAATATCTTTCTCAGCAAATTAAAGATGCAGTGCCCTCTAAGTTTTCTTCTAACTCTAAACCTTTATTCATCATTTCTCAGTGAGCAAGTAAACAAATATTTACTGAATTCCTACTATATAAAAGCTACTATGCTGGGCACTGGAGATAAAATTATAAACATTAGGATATTAGGATTTTGCTTTAAATGAATGTTAATAAAAACATTTAATAGAAGATAACAGTACACATTCAAACACTAAACTAAGAATTTATGTGTCACTTGAAAGGCCTCACACTTCATAAACAAACACATCTATATAATCACCAAGGAAGTAGATGGTTTTTGTGCTTTCATAGGAAACACAGCAAGAGAAGCACTGAATTATTTAAGAGGAAATCTCTGTTATCTCTTGTTCATTTTTATATCCCCACAGTCCAGGACAAAGTTTGCTTTGGCATTTAACAGATGATTTAACACTCAGAAAATAGTGTTGAATGAAGGACATGTATAATATTCTTGTCCAACTATAATGAAAACACAAGTACAAATGAGAACTGGTGACAAAGTAGTGCCTCTAATTCATTTACTGAGAAAACTTAAATACCTGCTTTTAGAAAAGCCATTATAATCACTAAAGGGTGCATGGATGAACAGATCTTGAACTTTGACCTCAAAGAATTCATTATGTGCTGATGAAGACAAAACTTGTGTATAGATGATAATCATACAGACTATGGGTTAGTATCAGAAAATAAATGCAGATAGGGCAATGAGACTTCAGGGAGATTCTTCCCACTTCATCACATTCTAATCCAAAGTCTACATACTCATCTTTTGAAAATCTAAAAATGTGTCACTGTTTTCTAAATAACAGAAGAGTAAGAAAAGGAACAGGCCAAAATTAAGGGAGGCCTCATTTATGCTGTGATATTTCTTTATAGGTTTCTCCCCTAAGTAGCCCATTACAGAGGTTTATATCTCTGCTCCAGACACTTCCAGAGATACTCAGATTATATGGCTATATTCCACCTGCCTCCTCAAACTAAAAACTATGTACTTTTTTTTCCCCCAAAGACCATCATAATCTTGCATCTTAAAGTGCTCAAAAGAACAACTCAATAGAACCAAATTTTCTGTAAACACAAAAGAAAACTTGAAACCATCTGTCTTTGTCAGAACTAAAGACTTTTCAAATAATCTCTTTGGATACATTGTTTATTTTGTTGTTTTGTTATTCTCAAGTATAAAGATAATTATCACAAGAATAAACAACAAGCATTTCTAGGCAACTAGAAAGGGTTAGTTTGGCTGAACTGTCCAATTCCTAGGGGAATTGGTTTTGAACTGGAGAACAAAAAATTGACACCTTTTCTCTTCAGATTGTAAATGAACCACTAAATGGCATCTATTTTGAAAGTCCAGGAAAAGGGACCTCTGCAGACTAATTAGTGCCTTCCCTGACACTTCAATTTGCAACCTAATTGTTTGTTTAACTGCTAGCTGTATTTTTTTTCCTCAAGGTTGATAGCACTTTTGAAATCATTTTTTAGAACCTGGCAAATAAATTATTTATTTAATCATTGGTTCCCAAGGACCAGGTTGTAAAATGCTATTTAAGAGACAATGTAACAACTAAAAAAAAATCAATGAAAATGCTCAAAGAAAGAAGGGTAAATCACTATCTCACCAGACTTTTGAGCTTTCTAACAGATGTCATTTCAAATATAACAACTTTTCATCTGAATTTAGAATTTTAGTTTGGGCGGATAATTGAGGAAAAAATCAAATCTAGATTTCCACCAAGTCTTCCCATCTCAACTTCGTTTCCTTGGATGACATTGCTTTTCCTTCACCCTCCTCACAGCACATGCTCATCTCTCTCCTACGGGGTCTTAGTACGTACACCCACACACACACAACAGAGCAAGAATCATTTTTTCTCCCCTTCTTACTCCATCCCTCCTTCCCATAAATGTAAAATTCTCCACACCTCTAACAAACTAAAGTAAAATAAAATAAAATAAAACTCAGGATAGGGGATAAAACAGAAAATAACTCAGAACAGACAGACAGGAAGTAGGGGTACAGCTTGTAACAAGGGAGTTTAAAAAGTCTAGAAATCATGGAATGAAAGAAGAGAAAAAGATTCCTCAGTGTGATGAAAGTCTTGGAGAGCCTGTCAGAAGAGCCCTATGAATGGCCTCAAACAAGAAAAAGGAGTCTGCAGTTATCTATAAAGGAGCAGGTGTGGAAGTTGATTGGAAAAGTGGACCCTCCAGAAATCACCAGAAGGAGGCTGTTACTGCTCACAGAAGGAAATTGAGCCTAAAGTAAAGATCTATTCTATGCATTTCTCTTGACTCTCCTTTTTCAGAATTGGACCTCAATATTCCCTATTCCCCCTCTTCCGATATTTAGACCTCAGCAGAGGAAATGGCCCTTGCCAATACCTTCACTGTAACACACAGTTGAGAACTGAAGGCGTGGGAGGATTAGGGAAATTAACAATCCACTGACCATCCTCTTTAACTTCTAAAAATCAGAGGTCCTCAATTTTTCTTTGGCCTCGTGATCCTTTTATACTCTGACATCAGTGAGATTCCTAAGAGCTTTTTGTTTACGTTGGTTACAAAAATGTACTATATTTTAAATTAAAACAAATTTTAAAATTATTTATTGAGCTAAAATTAACAATAATAAATCCATTGCATGTTAATATAAACAGCATTCTTCTATGAAGAATAACTATTTTCCAATATCCCATAACAATCTGAGAATAAATGGCACAAATGGCACTGCTTTACATCTTTAAAAAGCTGTTTAATGCCTGGCTTAATAGAAGATAGCTGGATTCTCAATCTTCTTTTGCATTCAACCTGTTGTGATATCACATGTCATGCAGTCTCTGGAAGACTACACTCTATGTTCATGATAGAATAAAATGAAAAGAACAAATAATAGTTTACCATTATTATAAAAATGATTTTGATCTCATGAACTCCTAACAGTGTCTTGGGAATCCTTGAGAATCTCTGCCCAAAGTCACTGTAGTTCCCAGATTAGTCCACATTGCCAAGACAAAGAACAGAATTAAGTTTCTCTTCAATGCAAACACATCACAATGATGAGGTTAACCCCCGAGAAAGGAAATTAACCTAGTTTTTTTTTAAATCTGTCCCCTAAATATAAAAAATAATTTTGTAAAAACTTGAAGGTTATTACAATTCTAGTGTAGGGCAACTACAAATATATATATAAAATCTTACTTAAACTGCTTAATAATCTTGATCTGTAAGTAAAAGCAGACAATTTCTCAAATCCATTTAATTATGAGAAAACTGAGCCTGTAAGTAAAATGTCTTCCCTGAGTACAGTGCATCTATGCATCTAGTTAAACTGAGAAGGCTAAATGGAGTTGAATATTATTCTACCAGGGAACACTGCTCAACAAAGTGATCTGACAAAAATAAAAGGAGAAAAGAGAAGAGAGGAGAGGAAATGAGAAGTCAAGAAATCTAGTTTATATTTTTGCTTCGTCTACTATTGGCACCTTACTTCATTCCTTGGAATATCCTTGTAAAACAGAGAAGGGAATCAGAAAAGCAAAAACTTCCTCTGAATGCCAACATTTATAAAATTAGGGGAAGGATAAGTATTTTATTCATAGTTATTGCCCCTCAGCTCTCTACAAACAAGTAATTAAACCATCATTATTTGAGTGGGTTACTTTTTATTTTCTCTCTTTTCCTATTTTCAAACCTTATTTTTATAAGGTTCTCTTCAGGGCAATCCGTGGACATGGGCCCCGGTGTGCTTAACAGGGGAGTGGAATCACCCAAAAATCAGCAGTCACTCCCTGAGACAGAAGAAACCCAAATCGTAAAATCTTACACTAACTTCTCTTTGGTGAATACTGAAATAACTCAGAATAAGCAAATTCAAACTGGAATTTATAATGAGGCAAAGTCCATTAGTGTCCCAGTGACTCACGTGAATTCTGGAAGGATTTGCGGGACTGAACTAAGCCTTCCAATTATCTTTATGTTGAATCATATTAGAAATTGAGCTCTATTCCCCCCTGCACCAGGCTTTCTGGCTGTAAGATGTTTTGGGAGGAGTGTTAACCCTTCAGGGCCTGCAATGATTGAAATTCAGCAGCAATAATCTCACATTTCAGACACATACCTCTGGGTCTCTTCCTTACGTGAATAGGCTAATATGTGATTGATACTCTCCCCCCAAAAAAAGTTAGAGATAGGATAATTATGCACTTTCATTAACAGAAGACTGGCAGCTACCTTTGTCTCTCTGATTGTTCCTCTTATCAATGAGTGCAGAAAGATTTCAGATTTTGTTTCATGTCAAATTTTTGCCTCCAAATTTTTTGGCATCTTTCACTAGCCTAAGTATTTCAATGGGTAGGTTCTAAATGCACAAAAATCAGTAAGACAAATAGAAAAATCTAGGTCTTCCACAAGAAGAAATTATCTTCTACAAGAAATCCTCTACAGCTTTTCAAGTATTATTTTTATCAGAGGTAATATCAAGATCTTCTCTTTCTCCTAAACCAAAATCCAAGGTCTGGTTCTGATCTGTTTGCTTCCCTTGTCACGTCATCCTTCCAACATAAAACTATTCAGTTAGGCTTCCTTTTTTTCACACTATGAAATCTTTGCTTGAGTCCTAGACAATGGAACCCTGAATAAGGAAAGTCTATCTTCTGTTGAGCTTGACACTCCAAGGCTTCTGAGTTCTCCTGACATTCATTTCCACTGCTACTCTGGTTTGGCTGTGCTACTGCGCTACACTCTGGCTTGAACGCCTGGTGATGTGTTACTTTGCAGATCATACTGGTGGTTGTGTTTCAGTGCAGAATTACAGTACTTTTCTTTCATGAATTATTTTAGGTAATGATACTAGCTTTTTAAAAATTATTTAGAACACATCTTAAGTAGGGCTGTTAATATTTGATATAGTTTAGATAACACTGTATATATATGTATATATACAGCAAAACACCAAGAAGAAACCATACATTTAGAAGAATATACAAATATTAGGCTTCTTTACAATTATAGAATAAACTACTTTCTACTCCCTAGTCCTGGTGTTTCTTTGACTTTGATCCTTTCTGCAACCAGGTCATTCTCATTGCCATGATCTCTGGTGGAGCTAGTCTGTTTGCTTCAGTAATGTTCTGTTCTGTTCAGTGACCTTAAATGAAGCTTCCAAGACTGCCACATCTGCAAATGGCAACTTTGATTCTTTTCTCACTTGTCCTGTGAGAAAGATCCTGCCTAAGGTGAAATGAATCCCCTTCTGTATACAGACAAAATTGTGGAGACTTTCAGCTCTTTCTGGCTCTGTTATGATGGGTGGGGGTGAGGCCACATGAACAGAAAACTAACTGAAGATGGGATAATGAATTCTAAGAACTAAGTAAAGAGGGCTTGTGAGGACTTGAAGCTGTCAGAGATGCAAGAGTGGTGTTGCAGATGGACAATATACTGAGAGGTCTCCTTAATAATAATGTTCTACCTACAGAAATGCTCATGATTTGGTGCTTTAAAAACCACAACATACCAAAAGACCATAAATCAATAAGATATTTTGATCACTAGATCAAAACTAAACTAATATTAATTCTCTGTAAGATACCTTTTAATATCCACATTTTTGAAACTAAGAAAACTAATGACTAGAGGTTAAATAGATTGCCCAGCATCACATAGCTAACAAGTATCAGACACGAAGTTCAAGATTCCCCCTCTTGGCCAGTTCAACTGTCATTATGTTGAAATTAAGTCTGTGAGACATTAAGGCAGGCAGATGTGTTGTTGTATACAGTTGGATACTAGCCTGGAGCCGTGGAGTGAAGCCTAGACTGCTGATACACACCTGGGTCTATCAGAATGTAATTCATAGTTAAAAATGGAGAGTCATATAATATTGCCAAAGAAAAGTGAGATAATATTATGTTCATAAGTAAATTCTGAACTGCAACAAAATGGTTCATTTCTGTTTCAGATCGCAATCATCACTGAACAGTGAAGGTAAGCAGTTTATTCTCAACAATGTTAGCTATAAATTGCCTACAGCACCTAACACCTCCTTACATGAATACAGCTTTCAAGTTTGTCATCAAATTAGTCAATTGCTTTATCCTATTTCTATTATATGAGGATAGTGAACCAGTAGGAAAGGCATAATCTTGATTTATTCAACTTAGACACAATAGTACTATGTCTCAAAGGTACTTACATGTAAATGAGCATTAAATTTGAGCATTATTAGAGAATTGGAAAATAAATATATAAAAAAACCAGAGTTCTTACATGATATACATTTTTAAAGAAATACAATGTACAGACAGGCAATTAGTGACATCTTTATGGTCCCAATATTTTTAGTTATAACTCACGTTTTTCTTGTTACAATATTCTTTATTACCATAGGATTCAATCTTCCTCTATTGAATAAAAAGTCATCATTTCTACATCTTAGCTAGAACAGACAAGGTTGTGATATGACTTTTAAATGTGTTTATATAGAAAATCACTATACATTCTGGTGCTATTAACTCTGTAGAATAATTTCTTCAAAAGGGGATCCTGGGTCACGGATTATGTGTACTATTCACTTAAATGAAATTGCCAGATTACTCTGACACAATGTTGTTAACTATTCAGCCTTTAATCATTTTTGTAATGGAGTACCAATATCTTTGTCTCTTTTCCAATGCTTAATACAGAACTTCTATTTAAATATTTACCAATCCGAAGAACAGGTAAAGATGGAATCACTATTTGATTGCATTATTATTTGAGTTCCCTTCCACACCAACCAGAGTAATTGTCAATTGACCATTTTGATTTCTTCACCTATATATTACTTGTCTGTGCTCATTTATCTGTAATAAATTGGATATTGAGCCTGTGTTTCATTTTACAAAATAAGAGGGAAATATATTGCAATACAGGCCTACCTCAGCAAAGAAGAACAATCCCAAAGGAAGAGTCTAAATTCACAATTAGGGAAACTAGAAAAGGAAGAACAAATGAGGCCCAAAGCCAGTAGAAGGAGGGACATAATAAAGATTAAAGCAGAAATATAAAAAATTGTGAAGAATAAAATAATTGAAAGAATCAATGAAAGCAGGAGCTGGTTCTTTGAAAAAAATAAACAAAATAGATAAACTGCTAGCCAGACTTATCAAGAAAAAAGAGAGTCTACACACATAAATGGAATCAGAAATCAGAAAGGAAAAATCACTACTGACACCAAAGAAACACAAAGAATAATGAGAGAATACTATGAAAAATTATATGTTAACAAACTGGATAACTAGAAGAAATGGACAACTTTCTAGAAAAATGCAACCTACCAAGGCTGACCCAGGAAGAAAAAGAAAATCTAAACAGACCAATTACCAGCAAAGAAATTGAATTGGTAATCAAAAAACTATCTAAGAACAAAACCCCTAGTCCAGATGGTTTCACAGCTGAATTTTATCAATCATTTAGTGAAGACTTAATACCTATCCTCCTTAAAGTTTTCCAAAAAGTAGAAGAAGATGGAATACTCCCAAACTCATTCTATGAAGCCAACATCATTCTAATACCAAAATCAGGCAAAGACAACACAAAAAAAGAAAATAACAGACCAATATCCCTGATGAACGTAGATGCAAAACTACTCAACAAAATATTAGCACACCAAATTCAAAAATACATCAAAAATATCATCTATCATGATCAAGTGGGATTCATCCCAGGGATGCAAGGATGGTACAACATTCGAAAATCCATCAACATCATCCACCACATAAACAAAAAGGACAAAAACCACATGATCATCTCCACAGATGCTGTAAAAGCATTCCACAAAATTCAACATCCATTCATGATAAAAACTCTCAACAAAATGGGTATAGAGGGCAAGTACCTCAACATAATAAATGCCATATATGACAAACCCATAGCCAATGTGATACTTGACAGCAAGTAGCTGAAAGCTTTTCCTTTAAGATCGGGAAGAAGATAAGGATGCCCACTCTCCACATTTTTATTCAACATAGTTCAACAGGTCCTAGCCACAGCAATCAGACAACAGAGAGAAATAAAAGGCAACCAGATTGGTAAGGAAGAAGTCAAACTGTCCCTGTTTACAGATGATACGATATAGTGCATAAAAAAGCCATAAAGAATCCACTCCAAAACTACTGGATCTAATATCTGCATTCAGTAAAGTTGTAGGATACAAAATTAATACACAGAAATCTGTTGCATTCCTATGTACTAATGAAAAACTAGCAGAGAGAGAAATGAGGAAAACAATTCCATTCACAATTGCATCAAAAAAGAACAAAATACCTAGGAATAAACATCAAGGAAGTGAAAGACTTATACTCTGAAAACTACAAGACACTCATAAGAGAAATTAAAGAAGAAACCAATTAAGGGAAACACATCCTGTGCTCATGGATAGGAAGAATTAATATTGTCAAAATGGCCATCCTGCCTTAGGCAATCTACAGGTTCAATGCAATCCCTATCAAAATACCAACAGCATTCCTCAATGAACTAGAGCAAATAGTTCTAAAATTCATATGGAATCACAAAAGACCCCGAATAACCAAAGCAATGTTGAGAAGGAAGAATGAAGCAGGGGAAGTTACATTCCCTGACATCAAGCTCTACTACAAAGCCACAGTAATCAAGATTAATTCGTACTGACACAAGAATAGACACATAGACGAATGGAACAGACTAGAGAGCCCAGACATAACCAAAGCATATATGGTCATTTAATATACCATAAAGGAGCCATGAATATACAATGGGGAAATGATAGCCTCTTCAACAGCTGGTATTGGCAAAATTGGAAAGCTACATGTAAGAGAATGAAACTGGATCACTGTCTAACCCCACACACAAAAGTAAACTCAAAATGAACAAAGACGTGAATGTAAGTCATGAAACCATAAAACTCTTAAAAATAAACATAGACAAAAATCTCCTGGACATAAACATGAGAAACTTCTTCATGAATATCTCCCTGGGCAAGGAAACAAAAGCAAAAGTGAACAAGTGGGACTATATCAAACTAAAAAGCTTCTGTACAGCAAAAGACACTATCAGTAGAACAAAAAGACATCCTATAGTATGGGGGAATATATTCATAAATGACATATCTGATAAGGGGTTGACATCCAAACTATATAAAGAGCTCACACACCTCAACAAACAAGATGCAAATAAGCCAATTAAAAGATGGGCAGAGGAGGTTAACAGACACTTCTCCAAAGAAGAAATTCAGATGGCCAGCAAGCACATGAAAAGATGCTCCACATTGCTAATCATCAGTGAAATGCAAATTAAAACCACAATGAGATATCACCTCACACCAGTAAGGATTGCCACCATCCAAAAGACAAACAACAACAAATGTTGGCAAGGTTGTGGAGAAAGGGGAACCCTCCTACACTGCAGGTGGGAATGTAAATTAGTTCAACCATTGTGGAAAGCAGTATGGAGGTTCCTCAAAATGCTCAAAACAGACTTACCATTTGACCCAGGAATTCCAGTCCTAGGAGTTTACCCTAAGAACGCAGCAATCAAGTTTGAAAAAGACAGATGCACCCATATGTTTATCGCAGCACTATTTACAATAGCCAAGAAATGGAAGCAACCTAAGTGTCCATCAGTAGATGAATGGATAAAGAAGCTGTGGTACATACACACAATGGAATATTATTCAGCCATAAGAAGAAAACAAATCCTACCATTTGCAACAACATGGATGGAGCTAGAGGGTCCCTCTTTTGATTTTACTTATCTTGTTTGCGTATTATTTCCTGTTTCATAATTGAAGCTTTATCTTTATGCACTCCTTCCTTCTACATTATTTGTTTTATCCTGTTTTCTACTTTATCCTCTAGATTTTGTTAATTGCAGTCTTAGATAATGTCACTATTTCTTTTTTAGTGTTAAGATTACTTAAGATCCTTCATTTTCTACTAAGTACAACTTTAATTGTATCCCAGTAATTTTTCACTTATGAATAATTTTCAGTTTTGAAAAATTGTTTTTAGTCCAGAGTTTATTTATATTTTTGCCAAGTTCTGAGTTTTTATGATTTTTATCATCAAGAACTAAGAAATCATTGAGTTATTTGACTAATAATTGTGAATGCTGCTCTTTCTACTCTCATAATTTTTTGGGGGGGCCTCATTACATGATCATTTTTTTGTAAACCTCCTTAGCCATGAGAAGAATGCACATTCTCTCTTTGAAGCATACAAATTTCTATCTGTTGTTGTTTCGGAATTAGTATTTTCACATTGACTACAAACGTAACTCCATATTATTTGTGTTTAAGAAATATTTGTGAAGATATTAGTGTATTCAGTCTTAACCCTGATTATATTAATCAAATTCTTACTCTCCCTTATGCTTTGTCTATTGGCCTAGCAAACTATTAAACGTAAGTAGTAAAACTAATAATGTAATTTTTAATTATCAATTTTTCCTTGTAATTATAAGGTATTTTTGTTTAATCATTGGTTTGTTCTCTATATGCATTTGATACATAGATAAATTTTTATATCATGTTTTAAAATATTTTATTGACAGTATATCTATTTTTATTCTCCTTAAATCTTTTGTTATTGACCTATACTTTAACATAAGTATTGCCACTTCTACTTTTTTATTTTACATATACCAGACATAGCTTTCCCTGCCCTTTACGTTAAACTTTTCTTTAATTTCATTTAGATGTTCTTCTTGTAAATACATTTTAGCTTAATTTTTATTTTTGACTTTCCCACCACAATCCTGCTGTCATTCTGTAGGGGATTTCAGTCCACTGGAAATTATTCTGATATGTCATATAGTTCCTTTCATTTCTCCCATTTTAGTTATATTTAATTATTATATATATTTGTGCTTATTTCTCCTTTACATCATTCTTATTTTTTCTGGAAAATCAAAATCCCTTTAGTTCCATTGCATTCTCTAGCTCTCTGTAAGGAGTCATAATTTAATTCACATCTTTCTGTTGTTATATTAATACTGACACTGTGATATTTTATATCATCTCTTCTCTGGTATCCAGGACAATGAAGCCCTTCATATTTTCTTTCTCCAGACGCCTAGGGAGAACTCTGAAGTATATCTTTAGGTTCCATGAACAGTTCTGTTATTGCTTTGACAAGGAAAAAATTTGTGTGAGAAAGAGGGGACACCAATATACAAATACCTGTTCTTGTCCTTAGTATCTTATTCTTTTTAAATCTCTGGGGTTTTTAATAATACTTTTTATTTTATTTTATTTTATTTGGTCATCACTAATCTACAATTACATGAAGAACATTATGTTTACTACGCTATCCCCGACCCCAAGTCCCCCCCACAAACCCCATTACAGTCACTGTCCATGAGCATAGTAAGATGTTGTAGAATCACTACTTGTCTTCTCTGTGTTGCAAAGCCCTCCCCTTTCCCCCAACCCCCACAGTATACATGCTAATCATAATACCACCTCTCTTCTTCCCCAACCTTATCCCTCCCTACCCTCCCATTCTCCCCAGTCTCTTTCCCTTTGGTAACAGTTAGTCCATTCTTGGGTTCTGTGATTCTGCTGCTGTTTTGTTCCTTCAGTTTTTTCTTTGTTCTTTTACTCCACAGATGAGTGAAATCATTTGATACTTGTCTTTCTCCACCTGTCTTATTTCACTGAACATAATACCCTCTAGCTCCATCCATGTTATTGCAAATGGTAGGATTTGTTTTCTTCTTATGGCTGAATAATATTCCATTGTGTGTATGTACCACATCTTCTTTATCCATTCATCTACTGATGGACACTTAGGTTGCTTCCATTTCTTGGCTATTGTAAATAGTGCTGAGATAAACATAGGGGTGCATCTGTCTTTTTCAAACTTGATTGCTGCGTTCTTAGGGTAAACTCCTAGGACTGGAATTCCTGGGTCAAATGGTAAGTCTGTTTTGAGCATTTTGAGGAACCTCCATACTGCTTTCCACAATGGTTGAACTAATTTACATTCCCACCAGCAGTGTAGGAGGGTTTCCCTTTCTCCACAACCTCGCCAACATTTGTTGTTGTCATTTGGATGGTAGCCATCCTTACTGGTGTGAGGTGATATCTCACTGTGGTTTTAATTTATATTTCTCTGCTAATTAGCGATGTGGAGCATCTTTCCATGTGTCTGTTGGCCATCTGTATTTCTTTTTTGGAGAACTGTCTGTTCAGTTCCTCTGCCCATTTTTTAATTGGATTATTTGCTTTTTGTTTGTTGAGGTGCATGAGCTCTTTATATATTTTGGATGCCAAGCCTTTATCGGATCTGTCATTTATGAATATATTCTCCCATACTGTACCTTTTTGTTCTATTGATGGTGTCCTTTGCTGTACAGAAGCTTTTCAGCTGGGTATAGTCCAACTTGTTCATTTTTGCTTTTGTTTTCCTTGCCCAGGGAGATATATTCATGAAGAAGTCACTCATGTTTATGTCCAAGAGATTTTTACCTATGTTTTTTTCTAAGAGTTTTATGGTTTCATGATTACATCCAGGTCTTTGATCCATTTTGAATTTACTTTTGTGTATGGGGTTAGACAGTGATACATTTTCATTCTCTTACATGTAGCTGTCCAGTTTTGCCAGCACCATCTGTTGAAGAGACAGTCATTTCCCCATTGTATGCTCATGGCTCCTTTATCATATATTAATTGACCATATATGTTTGGCTTAATTTCTGGAGTCTCTAATCTGTTCCACTGGTCTGTGTCTCTGTTCTTGTGCCAGTACCAAATTGTCTTGATTACTGTGGCTTTGTAGTAGAGCTTGAGGTTGGGGAGTGAGATGCCCCCCCCCAACTTTATTCTTCTTTCTCAGGATTGCTTTGGCTATTCGGAGTCTTTGAAGTTTCCATATGAATTTTTGAACTATTTGTTCCAGTTCATTGGAGAACGTTATTCGTAATTTGATAGGGATTGCATCAAATCTGTATATTACTCTGAGCAGGATGGCCATTTTGACAAAATTAATTCTTCCTAGCCAAGAGAATGGGATGAGTTTCCATTTGTTAGTGTCCTCTTTAATTTCTCTTAAGAGTGTCTTATAGTTTTCAGGGTATAGGTCTTTCACTTCTTTGGTTAGGTTTATGCCTAGGTATTTTATTATTTTTGATGCAATTGTGAATGGAATTGTTTTCCTGATTTCTCTTTCTATTGGCTCATTGTTAGTGTATAGGAAAGCCACAGATTTCTGTGCATTAATTTTGTATCCTGCAACTTTACTGTATTCCAATATCAGTTATAGTAGTTTTAGAGTGGAGTCTTTAGGGTTTTTTATGTACAATATGATGTCATCTACAAATAGTGACAGTTTAACTTCTTCTTTACCAATCTGGATTCCTTGTATTTCTTTGTTTTGTCTAATTGCTGTGGTTAGGACCTACAGTACTATGTTAAATAACAGTGGGGAGAGTGGGCATCCCTGTCTTGTTCCCAATCTCAGAGGAAAAGCTTTCAGCTTCTCACTGTTCAGTATGATGCTGGATGTGGGTTTATCGTATATGACCTTTATTATGTTGAGGTACTTGCCCTCTATACCCATTTTGCTGAGAGTTTTTATCATGAATGGATGTTGAATTTTGTCGAATGTTTTTTCAGCATCTATGGAGATGATCATGTGGTTTTTGTCTTTCTTTTTCTTGATGTGGTGGATGATGTTGATGGATTTTCGAATGTTGTACCATCCTTGCATCCCTGGAATGAATCCCACTTGGTCATGGTGTATGATCCTTTTGATATGCTGTTGAATTCTGTTTGCTAATATTTTATTGAGTATTTTTGCATCTACATTCATCAGGGATATTGGTCTGTAATTTTCTTTTCTGGTGGGGTCTTTGCCTGGTTTTGAAATTAGGGTGATGTTGGCTTCATAGAATGAGTTTGGGAGTATTTCCTCCTCTTCTATTTTTTGGAAAACTTTAAGGAGAATGGGTATTATGTCTTCTCTGTATGTCTCATAAAATTTTGAGGTAAATCCATCTGGCCCAGGTGTTTTTTTCTTGGGTAGTTTTTTGATTACCACTTCAATTTCTTTGCTGGTAATTGGTTTGTTTAGATTTTGTGTTTCTTTCATGGTCAGTTTTGGAAGGTTGTATTTTTCTAGGAAGTTGTCCATTTCTTCTAGGTTTTCCAGCTTCTTAGCATATAGGTTTTCATAGTAGTCTCTAATAATTCTTTGTATTTCTGTTGGATCCGTCATGATGTTTCCTTTCTCATTTCTGATTCTGTTGATGTGTGTTAATTCTCTTTTTCTCTTATTAAGTCTGGTTAGAGGCTTACCTATTTTGTTTATTTTCTAAAAGAGCCAGCTCTTGGTTTCACTGATTTTTTCTATTATTTTATTCTTCTCAATTTTGTTTATTTCTTCTCTGATCTTTATTATGTTCCTCCTTCTGCTGACTTTAGGCCTCATTTGTTCTTCTTTTTCCAATTTCAATAATTGTGACATTAGACTATTTATTTGGGTTTGTTCTTCCTTCTTTAAATATGCCTGGATTGCTATATACTTTCCTCTTAAGACTGCTTTTGCTGCGTTTTAAGCCCCACAGAAGTTGGGGCTTTGTGTTGTTGTTGTCATTTATTTCCATATATTGCTGGATCTCCATTTTAATTTGGTCATTGATCCATTGACTATTTAGAAGCATTTTGTTAAGCCTCCATGTGTTTGTGAGCCTTTTTGCTTTCTTGGTACAATTTATTTCTAGTATTATATCTTTGTGGTCTGAAAAGTTGGTTGGTAGGATTTCAATCTTTTTGAATTTACTGAGGCTCTTTTTGTGGCCTAGTATGTGGTCTATTCTGGAGAATGTTCCATGTGCACTTGAGAAGAATGTGTATCCTGTTGCTTTTGGATGTAGAGTTCTATAGATGGCTATTACGTCCATCTGTTCTAGTGTGTTGTTCAGTGCCTGTGTGTCCTTACTTATTTTCTGTCTGGTGGATCTGTCCTTTGGAGTGAATGGTGTGTTGAAGTCCCCTAAAATGAATGCATTGCATTCTATTTCCTCCTTTGGTTCTGTTAGTATTTGTTTCACATATGCTGGTGCTCCTGTGTTGGGCGCACATATATTTAGAATGGTGATATCCTCTTGTTGGACTGAGCCTTTTATCATTATGTAATGTCCTTCTTTATCTCTTGTTATTTTCTTTGTTTTGAAGTCTATTTTGTCTGATACTAGTACTGCAACTCCTGCTTTTTTCTCCCTATTGTTTGCATGAAATATTTTTTTCCGTCCCTTGACTTTTAGTCTGTGCATGTTTTTGGGTTTGAGGTGAGTCTCTTGTAAGCAGCATATAGATGGGTCTTGCTTTTTTATCCATTCTATTACTCTGTGTCTTTTGATTGGTGTATTCAGTCCATTTACATTTAGGGTGATTATCAATAGGTATGTACTTATTGCCATTTCAGGCTTTAGATTCATGGTTACCAAAGCTTCCAGATTACTTTCCTTACTACCTAAGAGTCTAACTTAACTCACTTAGTATGCTGTTAAAAATATAATCTAAAGGTTCTTTTCTATTTCTCCTCTTTTTTCTTCCTCCTTCATTCTTTATATATTAGGTATCAAATTCTGTACTTTTTGTCTATCCCTTGATTGACTTTGGGGATAGTCAATTTAATTTTCATTTGCCTCACAATCAGCTGCTCTACCCTCCCTACCATGATTTTACTACCTCTGGTGACTGCTATCCAACCCTAGGAACACTTCCATCTATAGCAGTCCCTCCAAAATAGACTGCAGAGATGGTTTGTGGGAGGTAAACTCTCTCAGCTTTTGCTTATCTGGAAATTGTTTTATCCCTCCTTCAAATTTAAATGATAATCTTACTGGATAAAGTAATCTTGGTTCCAGGCCCTTCTGCTTCATGGCATTTAATACATCATGCCACTCCCTTCTGGCCTGTCAGGTTTCTGCTGAGAGTCTGATGTTAGTCTGATGGGCTTTCCTTTGTATGTGATCTTATTTCTGCCTCTGGCTGCTTTTAACAGTCTTTCCTTATCCTTGATCTCTCCCACTTTAATTACTATGTGTCTTGGTGTTTGTTGTCTTCCTTGGGTCCCTTGTGTTGGGAGATCTGTGGATCTCCATGGCCTGTGAGACTGTCTGCTTCCCCAGATTGGGGAAGTTTTCAGCAACACCTCCTCAAAGACACTTTCTATCCCTTTTTCTCTCTCTTCTTCTTCTGGTATCCCTATAATGCGAGTATTGTTCTGCTTTGATTGGTCACACTGTTCTCTCAATATTCTTTCATTTTTAGAGATCCTTTTTTCTCTCTGTGCCTCAGCTTCTTTTTATTCCTCTTCTCTAGTTTCTATTTCATTTATTGTCTCCTCCACCGTATCCAACCTGCTTTTAATACCCTCTATCGTGTTCTTTAACGATTGGATCTCTGACCTGAATTCATTCCTGAGTTCTTGGATGTCTTTCCGTACCTCTTTTAGCATGCTGATGATTTTTATTTTAAACTCCCTTTCAGGAAGGGTCATGAGGTCCATATCATTTAAATCTTTCTCAGCAGTTGTATTAACAATTTTACTCTGGACAAGGTTCCTTTGGTGTTTCATGTTTGTATGTGGTGCCCTCTAGTGTCCAGAAGCTCTATTATGGAGCTGCTGAGACCTTGAAGCAATTTCAGGGGTCACAGGGGAGCGGTACTGGTGCCTGGGGGTAGGAAAGATCTGTTCCCTGCCTCCTGTCTGCTGTGCCTGTCTCCACTGCCTGAGCCAGTGGGCCGGTCACACAGGTATAAGTTTTTGTCCCAGAGCAGCCAGATGTGGATCCCTGCTTTTGACAAGCAACCGGAATCCCAGTCTCCCCAGGAACTCTGCCTGTATTAACTTTCCAACCCAGTAGTCATGAAAGTCTCATGAAAGCTCCATGAAATGTAGGTTTGTGCTCCCAGCGCAGATCTCCAGAGCTAGGTATCCAACAGTCCCAAGCCTTCCACTCCCTCCCTGCTTCATTTTTCTTCCTCCCGCCAGTGAGCAGTGTTCGGGGAGGGGCTCGGGTCCCACGGAGCCACAGTTATGGTACGTTACCCTGTTCGCTGAGGTCTGCTCTTTTCTCCAGGTGTGTGCAGTCTGATGCCATCCTCTTTCCTGTTGCTCTCTCAGGATTAGTTGTGCCAATTAAATATTCTAAGTGTATCCAGTTTTAGGAGGAAGCCTGTGTCTCTCCTCTCATGCTGCCATCTTTAATCCCTTACTTTAATAATAATTTAAACCAAGAGATTTTTATTTCAAATGTTGTTTCAAATATTTTTTTAAATAAATGCTTTACTATAAAATATGTTGTAGTACATAGGAGTGGTGTGATTCAGTCAAAGAACAAAAAATTACTCATTCATTTATTCTATAATACACATTTAGGACTAGTCATGATATATTGCTAGATATAGAGACTACAACACAAAATTAAAAAAAGAGAAAGTCTCCCATTGCTCTCTGCTTAGAAACACAACATAGAATTAATACTGAACTAAATTTCAGTAAGTTAAAAAGAGTGTTTGTCAACCAAGATTTATATACAGCTCATGGAACATGTATGAATGAAAGAATTACCATTGGGAGACTGTATATAAGAAGCAACAGTACAATGAACAAATGAGATTTGTCTGTAATGAGACTCTAGGTTAAGTCATCCAGGTTTCACAAAGTATTATAGATCTAGAAGAGGGAGGGGGTTTTAGTTTATGAATAAAAGTAGAAGAAAAGCTATAGAATACAGTGGAGACAGATCAGAAAGGGTCTAGGTACCAGGCACAGAATTCCCATTTTTAAACAAATGGGCTGCTCTCCATACCAGTTTCCTCTATTTTTTAAAACCTTGTAGATCCTTTCTAATCATTTTTTTCTATATCCCAATGTCCTTCTACTTAATACAACTAGAACCAATTATAAATCAAGATCACCCACTTTCTCATCTCAGTTTTAAAATAATAATGTATACCAATTTAGAAAGCCACTTGAATATTTTTTATTCTTGCTTCCTCATTTTAAAAATGGTGACATTAATAGTTTTTAAATAAAATAAGGTTAATGAATACGTTTCGGAAAATACAACTTTTTGGCTAAAGTAATGTGAGTTTTGTTCTTTTCTTAGAAGCTACTGAAATAAGAAATTCCCAAATTTTCCAACAGATTCTTTCCACCCAGGTTTTGAGACAGTGTCTATTCTCTCTTCTCACCAACTGCTCCTTCAATAGTTTTTTTAGCTGTTTCTACTTTAAATACTGACACTGCCAATTTTGTTTTCCATCTAATAATCGACATCCTATTAATCATAACAATGTGCCATCAATATTTTCTAGTCTTCACACTATCTTAAGATGAGTTATTTTTTCCACCTGTTTCTCTGCATTGCCAATATAGCATCTCTCTGAGTCCAAAAAATCACACCTGTGCAATTTGGAAAGCATCCAGTAAACTCTGTAGAATTTCATATTACATTATCTCTAATTTAGCTCCTTTTGATATAGTATCAGTGGAATTAAACATTCTATTCCATTGAGTTTTTACTCAATTTTTACATTTAACCCCCCACTATAGTTTTCTTTCCACAGCTTACTCAAATATGCTAGGTATACTGTTCAGTTAAAATAATGTATATTTGTTGAACTGATGAGTCTTCCCTCTTCACTTTTTTTTTTGGTAATTTTAAAGCAACAGTAGACACATTATTTCAAATCCTAACTGCATGAAGTTGTTTATATATATATATATATACACATACATATTATGTACGTTAACAATACATGCATATATATATATATATGTACTGCCTTAATATATAGTCTTAATTATAATAAAATACAGTAGGCTTTTTAACTATGAGAAATTAAGAAAAACACATTGAAGCAAGCACTTATGCCAAAGTTTTTACATTTTTTCCTTTAAAAATGTACTTTTGTTAATTATAATTCAGTTTATAGTGAAAAAGTGTTGCTACCTTTGTACATTAACATAATAATATAATTTATCTCCTCAAATTGATTATTTCATACCTGAACTACCAAAGCTTACCTGATAGAATAGTATAAATTAAGACTTTAAAACATAAAATGTTACAACTGGGAAAGATCCAAGAGATAATTTATTCTAATCACTTTATTCTATAAATAATGGGATTGATATACAGATGAACTTAAGTGTTACCCAGTATCACATTTCTGCTCTTTTTTTAGCAATCTCAAGAGTTCTAGACTGGTGTTGTTTGATTCTCCATCTCTTTCCTCTAAACATTCCAATGAATATAAAGATATTCACAGTTTTGTTAATCTTTGTTAAAAATTTTCCCTTCATTGATAGCATTGGATAAATTAATTGATCACCATATACTAACTCCAATCTGTCTATTTCATGTGTCTTTACCTATGTAATTTTTCCTTTCCACACACCTCAAATAATTTAGAAAACTGAAACTCTAATGAAAAACAGGAAAATGAAACATGGTTTTAAATAACCTCTTGACCATCACCATAAAAATAAGAAAAAAATTGAGAGATCTGAGATTTAGTGATAATATAACCTAGTTTTGACTAATGTATATCTTTCAAGAAATTCTATAGACAAAGTCTCCTTGATGTTTTATTACTAATTTAATTATAATAGACTCATATATTCATTTCCAGTCATTTTTTCCTTCTCAAATATGACCCATTTCAGCACAATATTCGGTAGAGGAAATTATCACCTCTACTTAAATCAGTCTCCTTATATAACTCCTGTCCCAAAACAGAGTAGCCCTGATTGTACACACCAGCAACCCTCAGATTCTCACAATTATAGAGGACTGTTTTCTATTGGTATGAACTCTAAGAGTGAGTGCATGTTGTATCTGTTGTTGGAAGAGGGTCGTGAGGGGAAAAGGAACAGGACAGGGCTGGAGGGCACTAGGTTTCTTGGTGCAAAGAGGACAAGTCGCAAATGCTCTCTCATGTTCAAGGGCAAAGGTGTCTGGGTGGTGTTTCCTTCTGAGAATGCCTCTTCTCTATGGCTTTAGACTGGGACTTAACAAGATTAGGTATGTTACAACATGATTTTGCTAGTTCAGTTGTGGGAAAAAAGGGACAAAACATTGAGTTTTGTATGGAACAAAATGTATTTAAAGGAATGTGATTTTTCTGAGAAATCATCCTTCTACCTTTATGGTACTCAAATGTCACTTTTCAAATGTCTTCTTTCAGGAAACTATAGTTGGTGGTCTGATGTCAGTCATGAAAGTTTTAAACTTCCCAGATGACTATTATAGGAAACCCTTTTCTCAATGATTTTAAAATTGTATCTCTGAATAATAATAATAATATGGTTAACAGTTTTTGTGGAGGTTTTGTGTAAATATTTCTTGAAGGACCCTGGCTATATCAATAATTTGAATAACCCCACTTGGTGTGCATGCAGTGTTCAATGGTCTAGTTTCAGGGGATACCAGGAAAAAGTGATCTGTCTGCAAGGCTGACTTCTGGGAACCAGGGCCCACGTATAGGGCTCAAAAATGAGCCCATAGCCATGAGTCATGGAAACTCTTGGGCCATCAGTTGTGGCACTACACCTGTGGTGGTGCTATGATTTGAATGTCTCCGTCCCCTCCAAATTGATATGTTGAAACCCTATCCTGCAAAGGTAAAGGTATTAGTAGGCCTTTAGAAAGTGATTAGGTCATGAGGGAGGAGCCCTCGTTAATGCTCTCATAAAAGAAGCCAGGGAGAGATTGCTAGCCCCTCTGCCATGCGAGGATAGCTGCAGCCTGCAAGAGGGCCTCACCCAACCATGCTGGCGCACTGATCTCAGACGTCCAGCCTCCAAAACTGTAAGCAATACATTTTTGCTGGGTATACACCACCCAGTCTTTGGTATTTCAGTATAGCAGCCCAAGTGGACTAAGTCAGGTGGGGCTGTAGAAGAGGAGAGTGGAAGTAGAATTGAAGCAGGTCCAGGGTACCCCATTATGACAGTATTGCCATCCCTGGTTGACCCCAGGTACCAAAAAACAATTCTGAAGATGGCACCTCCAGTGATTATGCCCCAAAAAGGGGCTGTGTCTGGGTTCAGGGCACCCTCCATGAGTGGTGCTGCTGACTGGTCCTAGAAAATGTCAAGAAGGCACTCCAAAATGTAAGGGCTCAGATCTAAGGGGGTAGTTGCTGAGATTGTATAGTAATTACTACTGTCATCTCTATTTTCCAAGTAAGATGCCATCTCTCAGAGGGTGTCTACCAGTCAACACAGAATCCACTGTCTATCAGATAGAACTTCCTAGTAGTTAGCAGCTGATTACACCTATATAATACTTTCCTTCCTTGGCTCACAAAACTCTAAAAAGATGGCCAATTTATTTTAATATCTCTAACAGTTTTAATCATCATTTTTTTCTTTTGAAATAATTAAGTGCAGGATTTCTTCATTCCCGGCCTAAACTTTTCAAAGAAAAATACCAGAAGACAACTACTGAATACTGCCTGTTCTCTTTTAAGTAAGAGAACTTAAAAAAGCAAGACTTCTAGCAGATGGCTGTTTCAAGCCTACTTCTGTCTTGCCCTCCCATAACTTTCATCTCTATATTCTCTTCCCATTCTAATACTGTAGAATCAGTATTAAAGTGACCATTACTCATATCAGAGATAATCTGTACTAGAATTTCACAATATTATCCAGCAATTTCTCTATGCTATTATTCTAGTGCATTTGTTTTTAATTATATTTCCATTCTCTGATTTGTGGGTTTACCTTAGAGAGTTAATTTCTTTTAAGAAACTGCACCTTCTCTTACACTCTGCAAGGTCTATAGCATATAATGCTCAAAGATGCCAAAAACATATTTAAAATCAGATGTTTTTTTCTTAATTAAACTGTCAGACGCCTTGATAAAATTTTCATTTATATCATTCTATATTATTCCTCTACTCCGTGAGAAATAAAAATAGGACAAAGGTCTCATAGAGGTCACAGTTTCAAGGATTTATCCTCACACACAAAGTGTTGATAACTGAATTTGCATGTGATTAATCTACCCGAATAAAAATAGAAGGGAAAAATATTCAAATTCTTAGAAAAAATCATGTCCTATTGTTAATTATAGATATTTCATCTATCACCTAGTGAAATTTGCATGCTAAGAAACAGGGCAAGCACATTTTCTTTTCCATATCTTACATTTTATTGAAAACTCCTTAGAATAGCTCTATAAAATATTATCAGAGACAACTGAGATGTTCACCATTTTTTTCAGTTATACCTGATCACTACTTAATCCAAGATGTTTCCATCAATCAATATTAAACATCTCCTTTAGGTACTTCATAATAATCAAATTTTTCTTTTAATGTTGAATTATGGTAATTTAAAAGGCTTTAGTGGGAAGACAGTAAATCATCCAAAGGAGTGGAATGGAGTCTTGAGAATTATGTCCGTACACAAAAAAACTCAGAATCATTTAAATACTAAGAAATATTGATTGAGATAAGCTTTCTGTATCTTCTGCATATTATCTTTTATGATAATAGATTTATTGATCACCACCAGGGCTTATGTATTAATGGTGTCATGTCCTGACCCCCCATGAACCAAGGGAATATCACCTAAACTAAGGTAATATGCTGCTGGTGGCTTCCCAGACTTTCAAATTCTCCTTATTTGCAATTCGCCTATTCATCATTGTTCACATTACAGTGTTAGGACACCATGTTCCTCACGCTGTCTGCATTTCACTTTGAATCTCTTCACTGAGTCTCCATTTTCTATAAGACAAAAATCCCCAAATTCTACCCCTCCAACTCCAATTTACTTTTCCAGTACCAACCCTATACTCCATATATTAATCTAGGTAGGCATACCAGCCTTTTGCTGTCTCTAAGGCATGACTTCCTCTTTTCCACAGTCAAAGAAATTTACCACATTTCTAGAGAGTCAAATCATGAGCATCATTTGAGACCAAGTTCCACTTTTCACTATGAAATACAGTGTCCTATTACTGAGCACAGATTTGTGGTTTACAACATGTTTTCATAGACAATCTCAATTAATTCATTTTAATTGAGCTGATATAAATAGGCATTTTACAGATAAGGAATCCGAGGCTTAAAGAGACCTTTCCTGACCATTTAAATTCTTGTTGCCCTCTCTTACCACTGATGGCACAATGACTATAATGCTTATATGTTAAGCATTTCCGCACAGTTTATATATCTAAATTATTTTTAAAATATTCATTCATCCATCCATTTGTTCACTCAATACCTATTTAATGAGATCTTATAATGTGTCAGACATTATCTGGGTAGAGTCTCTGCACCAAGAAGCCTGTTACTGGTACTTCTGACTAGATGGTAAGTTCCTTCATGTTAGGGGTCACAGTTTTATTTCTCTGACAGGCTAGTACAGGCATTGTGCAAGAAATGTTTAAAGAAAGAATAAAGCAAACGTAAACCATTGTTATAGTAAGACAATCACATTTTAAAATAAAATCTATGCAAACATATACTCTGAACTTCTGACACTTTCCCTTAACTATCTTCCACACAGTGTACTTTATTAACTCTAGCTTCCAAAGTAAACGGTACATGAAAACCCCAAAACACACACACCAAGCTCTTTCAGTACTTACCTCCACAAGTAATTAGCCACAGGGTGCCATTACAGTTGGCACTGAGACAATTTTTTTGGCCCTAAAATAAATATGCTGAATATTCAGCATCTTTTGGGAAGACTAATTGGGGGAGAATTAAATACTAAGCTTTTATGTAGTGCAACTGCAATTATTAAAATGTGAATCTGTTGTCATTAGTATCTTATTGTACACTGGTAGACGGAATCTTTGTATGGATGTGTGTCTGTGACCTTTAAACACCTTCTTTCTAAATACAAAGTAAGTTGAAATTTAGCTTTGCAATGCATTTTTATCTTTAGGATGCTCTACGCTCAGAAATAGTAACACATTTTTTTCACCAACATATAACAAAAGAATGCCTCTGAGCTACTCATAAGAGACCAACAACTTGGTGAACAGAAAACGTAAATCCTGTCATCTGTTCAAGTGTGAGGAGCAGGACCCTGGCAATGAGGTCTGTTAGCCCTGTGTTTGAAGATGAAGTCTGTGGCCATGCTCTTTCCTCCATGCAGGAGGCTGCTGAAAGAACTAACGTGAAGCCCACACCTTTCCGCGGAGGCCATAAGACATTAGTTCTTTTGAGTAGTGCTTGGCACCACCAGCTCAGGGCTTTTGTTGTTTTCAACTTTGTCTATTTGCCACAGAAAAAGTGTGACCCCTTTTTTCATACTGAGTTAACTTACCTTTGCTATAAAGCAGTGAGAACTAGATACACCACTGTTGCTGCATCCCCAAAGCTCTGGCTAGAAAATCTTAGGTGATGCATTTCACCACAATGTTGCCTCTCTGTGGTTTCTTTCAAGGTCCCCTGCTGCAAGTTTGCAGGAATCTTATTATATAAGTAACATAATTTGCCATGTTAAACATTTGGTTCATTTTGTGATAGTTCCTCAGAGGCAATTATGAGAAGTAAAGTATGTTCAAAAAGCATGGCTTTTGTAAGTGTGAAATAGGGGCTGCATGGATTTCAATTTGAATGGACCTCAGGCACAAAACAGAGGTCCCTCTTGATGTAAAAGACTGTGAAATTTTTGTTCTACTTTTAGGATCTCTGCTCCATTAGGGACTTCCTTCCCTAAGTGCCCTAAGGTAATCTAGTCAAGTCTAGGAAGGCCCAATATCAGAACTTTCTTCAATTATTATAAAGAAAGAAGAAATATTACTTTACCAACTCAGTTCCCCTTAGTGCTGAAGCTCTGTAAGAAGTAGAATGTTTTACTGCCTGATGTAAGTGAAAAGAACCATCTTTAAAGATACTTGTGTTCAAGATTCTTTTCATAAGAAGATAATCTTCATTATTCTGGTAGCAGACCTGGTGAATCTCAGTTTTATAAGTAGAATTATTAGAGATGCATATGTGTTGAGAAAATGAAATTACTACTGAATTTCCTTTGCCCTTCTTTACCTTTATTTAGTATATAATCATAATGAATCCTCTGTATTAATGTTAGAAATAGGATTAGAATGTAAATTTTACTTCCTCTGCCACCACCATTCCCATTCTTTATTCTTAGAGAACCATAATTTCAGCAACTCAGGATATTCATATTTTAAATTAAAGTCAATCTCTTATCAGAAAGCCTTATTTCTTTAAATCCTTTGTTAAGATGAATTTGAGTCATTTTATACTTGTGAGAATATGTACTACATGGAAACTGGGAAGACTTACCAGTCAATGAGACCTGAAGAAGTCGCTGTACCCGCTGATCCTCTGTTTTCAGTGTTTCAATGATGTAAAACTTGCCCTGCCAATGCACACAGAGTTGCTATGAGGACCAAAGAAATTAATGCAAATATACATGAGTTTTCAAAACCTAATCAAGCATTTTACAAATGTAGGGTGTACAGTAGGATTAAAATGGGTGTTTTTTTATTGATACTAAACACAGACTTGGTTTCCAAAGATTAATTTATAAAGGGTAATACTTAATTCTCACTTGCAGTTATTTTTTTATATGTCACTCTTTAACATGGGTGTTCCTCTAAATGTTTCTCTTGACCAGTTCTAGAATATGTATAACTACAAGGAAGTAAGTAATTTCACTAAGTTACAGAAGAACAGGTTGCGTAAGTGAGGGGAATTGGCACAGGAAAAGAAGAGCAGTGGATAAAGTGGACTGACTTACTAAAGGGACTCATTCACTAAATAAACTAAGAGGATGCACAGGTTCAATGGCAAGAATAAATGCAGCCTTTTGATGCAGGCAGACAGACCTGTGACTCAAGCCCTGCCCTGGCTGTATGCTCATGATATGAGTCCTGGGTCAAATTACTTGACCTGGCGCTTCCCCAAGTGTGGTACCAGGCTAGCAACATCAGCTCACCAAGGGAAAGAAATGCAAAACCTTCAGCTGCACCTCAGATCTACCGAATTAAAAATCTTTGGGGATGGACTCTTGAAACCTGTGTAGTAACAAAGCATCCGTGTGATTCTGACACACATTCAAGTTTGAGAACCACTAATTTGAACTATTTGAATAGGTTTCTTCATGACTAAAACAGAAATAATATATATTTTTTAAATATAATGATTATAGGCAAGATATATGGAGAGCCTAGTGCATGTTAATTGCTCAACAAATAAAATAATAAAGTTGATAACATTATCATTCCAGATGCATCTAAGATGCTACCCAGGTCATGAAACCATTCTTAACCCTCTATGTAGGCATCACCTCTCTGCATTAATGACATATAAATAATCTCAACTCTGATTGAGGCTTTATTAATATATATATATGCATATGTATGCACATATACTGGCTAATTCTCTTTCCAGGATTACGGGTTTCTTCAGTTTAGAGAGAGGACATTACTCATTTTAGACTTCTGGGCATATTTTAACATATAGCACAACAGCTTGTCTTCCCATCCAATCAAATAGGACTATAAATGTATCCATTCTATGAGAACGCTGTGAAGTCTTAAATATAAAGTAATTAACATAGCGCCTGGTAGTGAATAAATGGTGGTTGTTATTATAATGATAATTTTTTAAAACTATTTCAGAAGTAGTGTTGTGTGTCTACGTCTATGCACCTGTGTGTATGCATGTGCTTAATTTTCTAGCTTGTTCTTTAGTGTTAGATATATATTTCTACTCAATAAGGTAAATTCATTTCAAACCATTCATTCCTTTAGCCTTGGATAAGAAATCTTAGAGAAGAAACTACTCTTTCATTATATCCCACCCTTCACTGTTCTCTGGGAATGAGGTTATTTGGCTTTTTACCCTGTTGACCACTTTGTTAAATCATTTTATAGTTGTGTTAATGGTAGTTTAATAATACCATGCACTACCGGCTTGGAGGGTATTGCCAGGCGAAATTAGTTATAATGAGGAGCTATAGATCAGGTAGACTGTGCTTTAATGCTACTGAGAAATTACTCAACAAGACGATTATGTGTGATTACCAAAAACCCAGGCAGCTAAATTGTCTGCTAGAACACAGACACTGGGTGTCTAGTCATGGGCAGAGTCATCGATAAATTGTACTCTCTTCAGAAGCCAGGAAAGCTGAGGAAACTCTCTGAAGGAATTGGGTTTAAGTGTGTTCTTTGAAGCTGAGAGGAAACAGTGCTCATTGTGTGCCAAGGTTAAAATGATTGTACTTAAGGCTAAATTGGATGTGGTCACAGTTAGCAGAGGTCATTTACTATCATTTATGAACATTTCAAATCTTTCCAGTGACACATGGGTAACTCTTATTTGGGGAACCAAAAAGGAATATGCGGGAAAAGCTGAAAAGAGGAGAAATGCTGCAAACAGCCTAGAGGATGTAACTTTCTATTATTACTTAGGAATTTATAAAATGACTAAAACAGTCATGTGCTAGTTTTCCTGTTTTCATTTGTTTTACTTAGTTAATATCATATGTTTTAAGCATATTTTCAAGATGTTCTTTTTCTTGAATTCACTTAGGGCCGAGGTAAAAATTGAGACAAGAGGGAGCATTTGAGAATAGTGTTAAGGGTATATATAATATAATGTAAAGAAAGGAAAATGCAGGTCTAAAGAGGACAATGACTTCTGTAGGAACACAGCAGGCAGAAAGACAGATCCTCTATTCATTCACTGACCTCCACCTCCATGCATACAACTAATCTCTGCCTCAAGACATTAATGAGAGCACTGCACTATGCCATATGCTGAATTTTAGACACATTCACAAAGTATTTTGTTAATGTGATATTTGATGCATGTAATAAATGCATCAACTAGGGCTCAAAATATTTCTAACATGTAATCAACATGAACAAAGTTACTCAGTACAATGCATTGAAGAGGGAAGTGAAGGACATACAAAGAAAAATGACAGTTTCTTCTCAAAAACAAAGGAGGTAGGACATTGTACAAACATAACAAAAATAACTGAAGCTTGTATATAGACAAATCAGCAAAATTAACATAGTTTCATGTGTGTGAGCATATCAATTTAAACATATTTACACAAAGATTATGAGATTGGGCCTTCTCATCATGCAATGTACATTATGCATCAGTACTATTTATTATCTGATGTTACTATTCTGTTCAATTGCTGACTGCAAATGTTATGACTTTTTTACTCTATGTACCAAAATAAGTAATACATCTTACCTCTGTGTAGAATTTACAGTTTATCAGATGTTTTCACAAATATGTTTTCATTTAATCTATGTGTAAGGCTCTACTTAGTAAGAACGCTATATATTATTGTCCTCACTTAGACATATGGAGAGTGCACGCATTTTAAGTTCTCATTTCTAGCAGGTTAAGAGTGTACAGACTAAAACCCAGAACTTCAGACTTCAAATCATATCTCTTGTTGATATTATGCTGTTGTTGATGAGTAGAACAGGAAGAAAACTCTTTTAAAAGAGTTATTAAGAAAGCTCTAAGAATACAAGCTTAAAATAATTATTAAAATTACAGTCAAATTATTTGCTTTTATATTTTAACTCTTTGAATTGATATATGAAACTCTTTAACGTCTAGGTGCTCTCTCATTGCCAATTATTTGTAATCACTATTGAAATATGATTAGACCAAATGTTGAATTTATTTAAAATGGAAATTTTCATAGTTTCTGGAACTTGTTATGTATACAAAAATGTTAACTGGATAAAGAAATTACTTAACTCGTAAGGAAAGTCTCAGCAATATTGGAACAAACACCTGCCATGTGTTTCTCGGTATGATGTAGTGAAGACACTTCACTAGTGTGGTATTCCTGACAAAATTGCACAGCATAAATAAAATCATGAGGAAATGTTGGATGAACTCAAATTGAGGGACATTCTAGAAAATAAATGGCCTTTCCTCTCTGCAAAATTTCAAGGTCCAAAAAGAAAGAAAAGCTAAGGAACTGATGCAAATTAAAGGAGACTAAATAGACATGACAACTAAATATTGTGTATAATCTTCAGTTTAAGCCTAGACCTTGGAAAAAGTAGCTATAAAGCATTATGAGGATAATTTTTGACATTTAAATATGGATTATGGATTAGATCATCATACCCTATCAATATCACATTTCCTGATTTTGTTACCTAAACTGTGGTTATATGAGAGAATGTCCTTGTTCTTTAAAATTATTTAATTTTTAGATATGTTCTTGTTCACTTAAAATTATTTAAAGGGGTGTTGTGTTTCCAATCTACATTCAAATAGTTAAAAAAATGTGTGTGTGCATCTGTGTTTGTGTATATATGTGTGTGCATATAACAAATAACTGGAGAATCTGGGTAAAAAGTATAGTGGAATTCCTTTTATTATTTACTATTTTTACAAATTTTCTGTAAGTCAAATTCTATCAAATTAAATATTACCCAAAAATATGATTTGCATCTTTAAAATATGTCTCTTTCCTCACACCACATCCTTCAAGCCATTATAAAAGAAGACTCAATCAGTCTTCCTTTCATACTCTCCTAAAATTTGGAGAAAAACCAATGAACTAACTATAACTAATAAATAATGAACTAGTTTTCAAATTCCATTTGACTAAAATATTGAATGATTAAGCTACAACTATGAAAATATTTCCAAGCATTAGTTTTCCTAATCAAATGTCAATGTCATCATCTACATTACTGATTTATTCAATAACATGAGCTTTTCTTTTGTCAACAGTATCTGATGCTTTCATTTCAGCTACTCATTAGTGATTTTAATATAGGAATGTTTAGAATACAATTCATTAAAACCCAGACTGGAGTATTTGAAATTTGATAGAAATAGCTAAAACATATTCCTCATTGATTATGCCAGATTATAAAAGCTCTACCGAAATGTACATCATCAAAACTCAACAAATACTACCTCCTTTCAGAGCTACATTCAAGTAAAGACAACAGTGTTTTATTTATTCCTGAATGCATTTATTAAGTATATGTTATATGTCCATCCAACTAAGAAGTGAGAATAAAAGAGGCCAAAAAGAGCCTCAGCTTTCAAAGATTTAACAAAACAGAAGTAGAGTATAGTTATAGGAGGTTAGAATATATGCTAGAGTTGAATAATGCCATAGTTGAAGAAAGGCACAATGGGATCCCATGAGAGTGACAAGCCAGGTGTTAAGGCATAAGTACACTAAACTGATTACACATAACCTAGTAGGAGTGAGTAAACCGGCTGGAAGGGAACACTGTATCAGGCTGAGAAATAAATATAAGGATGTCCAGGTTACAAAAGAGTATAAGCAATTTCAGAGAATTTCAGTATGGCTGCAGCAATAGTGCAGGATGGAGATGTTAACAGAGGCATTATCACAAAGGAACATGTGTACTGGATTGAAAGCTTGGATCTTGAGTGCAATGAGCAGACACTGAGTTTAAAGAAGCAGACAGGGTCAGATTTGCCTTTTGGAAAATTTCAGTATCTTTTTTTCCGAACATTTTTTTTTTTGAGAGACCTGCTTTAAATACAAGACCACAAACTCTTATTTTAAACTCCTGGGACTAGTTTTAATTTAGAATTTCAAATATGTCAGACTTCTAGAGTAGTGATAAGGCAAATTCATTGGATATTATGTAACACCCACCCAAGGATGTGAAGCAACATCCCACAATCAAATAAATGAAAATATCTCTTGACTGTTTAGTTGTTGCAGAATTTTGACTTCAGAATTGAGGATGAGGCACTGTGGACATGTATGAAGAATGTTAGAGACAAACCTGAAGGCAGTATAAGTCTGAAAACCCAAACAAATTGAGCAACAATATGACACTGACATTAGAGTAGCATAACAATGATTTACTGTGTCTAGAAAAAGCATCCACAGACTGAATTTGATTCATTGGCTGCCCTTCATTTTGGTGTCACTGTTGAATAAACTTTGTTCTCCTATTTCACTGAAGGCAAATTATTTATACATTTTAATACAAACTAGATTTTTCTGTGATATGTGGTATAAATTCTACATTATATTATGACTTAGAGCAATTTGTACCCCACAGTTTTATGTGACCCACTCTGCTTAGCATCCTGTCAAACTATTTTAACAGTCTATTTATAAAGCTCTAGTTAAAATAAAATTCACATATTCATTAAAATCTGGTGACACAGCCTATGGATAGTTTGAATTATACTCCATGCTACGGCATAACAGCTGAGAACCACTGGGGTAGAAAATGGATTGTTAAAGAAGCAACATTGCAGACAAGAAAGCTAGTTAGTAAAAACCAATCATTTATCCTAGAAATAGATGATGGTAGCCATTACTGGGATAATTGAAACAGTGTCCTTCAACCTTAAAGCACAAATGATTTCTGCCCTACTACTGCATAGGGCAAGAAAAAACTGAACACACTGTTGACCCAGGGAAAGAAAGAATATGCATTTATGATTGGAGCTATGTTAGGATGTTTCTTGATGGAAGATTTTTGTCCTGAATCTTGAAGGACTCATAGGTAGTCTATGAGTGGAAAGGATTAGATAAATAGTTAGGTTTATGGGAGAGATAAGAACAAAAGCATTAAAGTATATCTAGAAGTTTTCAAGGTTAAGGTGGGGTTGGAACTATCATGAATATCAAATCACATTAAGAACTTTTATTTTATTCTGTAGGTAATAGTAGACTGACTATGTGGCTGCAGTATGAAGAATAGATCAAAACCAAAGAAGTAAGTTTCAACAACCTTTTTATTCTAAATATGAACAAGAATAAAAATAAAATATAGTGTTAAAAAATGTCAGTCTCAGATATGCTGGCTCCCTCCCTACAATATTGGTTTTATACACACATGCATATCAAGTTTATGTGCATGTTTATATATATATATATTTGTGTATGTATTCTGCTACCTTATTTTCTAGAATTTAAGAATTCAACTCAAAAGTATTTCATGCATAGCAACCCAACCATAGACCCTTTAGCATGGCTACCCTTCAGCAATGAAAATTTAGCCATCTTTTTCTGAAATAAATGCAGTGAAGTGATGTGTTCCTTGGGTCATGAGGTAAGAAGGTCTCTCTTGAGGCCCTGTATTGCCCTGCCTTATTACTAATGAATGTTTCCTCTGTCTGTAAACTTCTTTAGGCAAAACAATTTCCTTTCAAGGTGCTTTATAATGTCATTAGATTTCCCATTTGTGTTTAAATGGACCACATTCATGAGCAGGAGATGCACACACTAGTTTTCTCTGAAATGAGGGACCAAGTAGAAAACTCCTTGCTACAGAAAATTCGACTGTTTCTCCTTATTGCTGTGCTTCTTAAATGAGAGTATGCCAGGCATTTGCTATTTTTTCCTAGCCAGCTTCTGTTCATGGGCATGATGAAAATGGAAATAAGACTAGTAGGCTATGGGGTGCCCATGCTATAAGCATGTGTGTTGGAGTAACTATGACACATTTGATGTGAGAATCCATAAGGGCAGGTCTGATTACTGACCACTGACATTGATATTTTTGATATGAGAGTAATATTTTTCTTTTTTCCTTGTAGTAGCAGTGTTCACTAGAACCTAAGACACATGTGTTTGGTCCATAAAGAATAGCACTAAGGTCATAATTCTGAAATATGTAAAATTTCCACCATTTCATGAGCCCAGAACAAATATTTTCTACTATGGCTGCAGACTCTTCCAACCTGAAGGTGTCAGAGTGCACTCTAGAACAATGTTCTAAATACTGTAAGTCTCCTGGCAGATAAGATGTAGTTTCTCTCAGCTTGGCATTTTGTTTGCTTGTTTGACTGCACATTGTGAAATGACAAATATCATTTATTCTTATCCTCTAGCCTGAACCCTGGAGTGCTAATATCTACATGCATTCTGACTCAAAAATGTTCTAGCACTGATCCTTCTCAAAGGATTATTACCATGAGCTTAGGATTTAGGGTACAAATCATTAGGAAACTCCATAAATCACCAACAGAGGCAAAAAAAAATGTATATGTATATATATATATATATATATATATATATATATATATATATATATATATATATATTGTGAAGAACTCTCAAAATAGGACTTGAAAAATTGTTGGCTTGAAAAACATGTAATAGTCTTATTCTTAAGTTTTCTGGGTGATGGGCTTTCCCAATGTTCCACATATCACCTTGAAATTTCTAAAATCTCAGACTATCTATTGTAAAGATGAAAATTTTTTCTACAGTAAGTGTCAACCTATTTATCTTTTGATTTAACTATTTGGAAGTTATTAAATAATTTGGAAGTAAGAAACATTCACAATCATCTAACTATTGGAGCATCTGCTTCTTGTAATGATACATATATGTTAAAAATTCCAGCTATGGACAGAATTTTAAAATATATATCATGTGAGGATATTTTCACTCCAAGTTGCATACAAAATGTTTATCTATATTTCAAAGTGAATGTCTTAGTCAGCTGGAACTGTTAGAACAAATCACCATAAATTGGATGGCTTAAACAATAATTTTTTTTTTTTTCTCACAGTTCTGGAGGCTGTAAATCCAACAACAGGGTGCTACCATGGTCAGATTCTTAGTGAGTATCCTTTTCCTGGTATAAAGAGAGCTGTCTTTTTGTTGTGTCCTTACATGTCAGAAAAAAAGCAAGCTAGTTTTATGACTTCTTATACAGCCACCAGTCACCTACATGAGGAGTCCACCCTCATGACCTAATTACATCCTAAAGACTCCATCTCCAGATATCACCACACTGAGATTAGGATTTCAACATGCAATTTTTGAAGGGACACAAATATTCAATCCAGTGCAGTAAATATTCTAGTTTTAGCATGATATCCTAATGACCTGTTTTTATTACCAACGTGATTGCACTGATTACATATGAAGATAATCTGTATAATGTTATGATTATTCATAACTCACAGTACATGGATATCAGAAGTGATGTTGTAAAAGGAATTCAGTTACACAGACATCAGGTAACTAAGGCCAAAGCCAAAACCAAAAAGTAGACTTTAGACAAATATCAAGATCAAAGCAAAATTCAGAGCATTCCCAGCTGAGCCATCTGAAAGGATTAAAGAATTACTATACGACCTTTTCTGTTTAGCTTCATGCATTCCTTTCTCAATTACAATGAGTCAAGTTTCTTTCTGTGTTTATGTGTGTGTATCTACATATAAATATATAAGCCCTGTGGTTTATATGTGTTTTATGTATGTATGTATATGTACATGTGTGTAGATATGTCAGGGCAGATGTACATAGCTGATGGAACTTTAAGTGCTTTTAGAAAAAGATAGTGAGCTGAGTGGATGCAAGTGAAACTCTACAACTAGCTGGAACTTTGTAGTGATGAGTGTTGATTCTTGTCAATGGCTATTCCAGGTAGGAATTGGAAGGCTTATGCATGCTTAATTTACAGTACCTCTGATCAATTATTGTCTTCATTCAAGAACTTAGGAATATTGCTGGGGGACTTCAATTTATTTTATGTAACTGTTAAAACAATGAGAATTGTAAGTAAAATCACATGATTTCCCAGATTATAAATACTATATCAAATTTATTAACATCTATTATGTACCCTCTACTTATGATACTGGATCCCTATGTTCCCTGGTAAAACTTCATGAAATTATCTTTCATATGTATGGAGTTACTTAAACGTGGGGACTTTTTTAAATGGGCTCGTAAACATCCTCTGAACACACAGAACATTAGAATAGAATACAGAGCCAAGAAATAAACCTGTACCTATATACATACAATGGAGGAAGACAGGCTCTTTCAATAAATGGTGCTGGGAAAAGTGTACAGGCACATGCAAAAGAAGGAAATTGGATACATGTCTAACACCATACACAAAAATTAGCTTAAAATGGATTAAAGAATTGAATGTGAGACCTGAAACTGTAAAACTTCTAGAAGAAAAGATAGGAAGCCAATTCCTTGACATAGGCCTTAGCAATGACTTTTTGGATTTTACACCAAAAGCAAACGGGACAAAAGCAAAAATAAACAAGTGAGATTATATCAAACTAAAAACTGTTGCAAAACAGAGAAAACCATCAACAAAATGAAAAGGCAACTTATAGAATGGGAACAAATATTTGTAAGTCGCCTATCTGATAAGAGATTAATAGCCAAAATACATAAGTAAGACATACGATGCAATAGCAAAAACAAACAGAAAACAAAATAAAACAAAAACAAGAACTAAAAACTGGGAAAAGGATCTAAGTAGACATTTTTTCCAAAGAAGACATAAAAATGGATAAGATATATGAAAAGGTGCTCAACATTACTAATGCAAATCAAATGCCCAATGAGATATCACCTCACACCTCTTAGGATGTTTATATCAAAAAGACAAGTGATAGCAAGTGCTGGTGAGAATGTAGAATAAAGGAACACTTGTATAAGGTTGTTAGGAAATATAAATGGGTACAACCACAAGGGAAAACAGAAGCAAGGGTCCTCAAAAAAATCTAAAAAAAAACTACCAGGCTTGGGAGCCAAGATGGCGGCATGAGTAGAGCAGCAGAAATCTCCTCCCAAAACCACATATATCTATGAAAATATAACAAAGACAACTCTTCCTAAAATAGAGACCAGAGGACACAGGACAACATCCAGACCATATCCACACCTGCGAGAACCCAGCACCTCGCAAAGGGGGTAAGCTACAAGCCCTGGCACGGCGGGACCGAGTTCCCCTCCCCCCAACTCCCACTGGGAGGAGGGGAGTCAGCAGGGAAGGAGAAGGAGCCAAGGACTGCTGAACAAATAGCTCCAGGATTCTGGACCAGAGCGCACAGTCCATGCATGGGGTCCTGGATACTAGGGAAATAGGGCAGCAGGACTGGTGAGCAGGTGCCTGAGTCTGACACCAGAGAACAAAGAAACAGGAGTGGCCATTGTTTTTTTTTTCTTGCTGTTGTTGTTTTGGTTTGGAGAGTGCTTTTTGGAAGTCTTAAAGAGGCAGGGCATGATACTTAGTCCAGAGGCAGGGAATCTCAGGTTCTCTGGGAACTCTAACTCCCTGGACAGAAGGGAGCACAGAGGCACCTTATGGAGATAAATAGCCTCCAGCTGCTCCTGCTCCAACAGGGTCCACCATTTTGGAGCAGCAGCCCAATCCAGACCACACCCAGGGGAACAATGGAGATAAACTCCATGGCAGCCGGAAAGAAAGCAGAAGCCCTGTCTGGGCACAGCTGCCCAGCACAACCCACTAGAGATCACTATTCTCCCAGGAGAGGAGGGCCACAAACCAACAAGAAGAAAAGCTATTCCAGCTGTCACCTGTATCAGCTCTGCAAACTATATCTATCACCATGAAAGGCAAAACTACAGGCAGACAAAGATCAGAGTTAACACCTGAGAAGGAGACAGACCTAACCAGTCTTCCTGAAAAAGAATTCAAAATAAAAATCATAAACATGCTGACAGAGATGCAGAGAAATATGCAAGAGCTAAGGGATGAAGTCTGGAGGGAGATCACAGATGCCAGGAAGGAGATTACAGAAGTGAAACAAACCCTGGAAGGATTTATAAGCAGAATGGATATGATGCAAGAGGCCATTGAAAAAATAGAAACCAGAGAACAGAAACATATAGAAGCTGACATAGAGAGAGACAAAAGGATTTCCAGGAACGAAACAATACTAAGAGAACTATGTGACCAATCCAAAAGGAACAATATCCATATAATAGGGGTACCAGAAGAAGAGAGAGGAAAAGGGGTAGAAAGTATATTTGAAGAAATAATTGCTGAAAATATCCCCAAACTGGGGGAGGAAATAATCAAACAGATGATGGAAATACACAGAACCCCTAAAAGAAAGGATCCAAGGAGGACAACACCAAGACACATAATAATTAAAATGGCAAGGATCAAGAACAAGGAAAGAGTTTTAAAGGCAGCTAGAGAGAAAAAGGTCACCTACAATGGAAAACCCATCAGGCTAACATCAGACTTCTCAACAGAAACCCTACAGGCCAGAAGAGAATGGCATGATATATTTAATACAATGAAACAGAAGGGCCTTGAAACAAGGATACTGTATCCAGCACGACGATCATTTAAATATGATGGTGGGATTAAACAATTCCCAGAAAAGCAAAAGCTGAGGGAATTTGCTTCCCACAAACCACCTCTACAGGGCATCTAACAGGGACTGCTCAAGATAGGAGCACTCCTAAAGAGACCACAGAACAAAACACCCAACATATGAAGAATGGACACTACATAATGATAAAGGGATCAGTCCAACAAGAGGATATAACCATTCTAAATATATACGCACCCAAAACAGGAGCACCTGCATATGTGAAACAAATACTAACAGAACTAAAGAGGGAAATAGACAGCAATGCATTCATTTTAGGAGACTTCAACAGAACACGCACCCCAAAGAATAGATCCACCAGGCAGAAAATAAGTAAGGACACACAGGCACTGAACAACACACTAGAACAGATGGACCTAATAGACATCTATAGAGCTCTACATCCAAAAGCAACAGGATATACACTCTTCTCAACTGCACATGGAACATTCTCCAAAATAGAACACATACTAGCTCACAAAAAGAGCCTCAGTAAATTACAAAATACTGAAATTCTACCATCCAACTTTTCAGACCACAAAGGTATAAGACTAGAAATAAATTCTACAAAGAAAACAAAAAGGGTCACAAATACATGGAGGCTTAACAACATGCTTCTAAATAATCAATAGATCAATGAATAAATCAAAATGGAGATCAAGGAAAATATAGAAACAAAGGAAAACAACAACACAAAGCCCAACTTCTGTGGGATGCAGTGAAAGCAGTCTTAAGAGGTAAGTATATAGCTATCCAGGCACACTTGAAGAAGGAAGAACAATTCCAAATGAACAAACTAAGATCACAATTAACAAAACTGGAAAAAGAAGAACAAATGAGGCCTAAAGTCTGCAGAAGGAGGGACATAATAAAGATCAGAGAAGAAATAAACAAAATTGAGAAGAATAAAACAATAGCAAAAATCAACAAAACCAAGAGCTGGTTCTTTGAGAAAATAAACAAAATAGATAAGCCTATAGCCAAAATTATTAAGAGAAAAAGAGAATCAACCCAAATAAACAGAATCAGAAATGAGAATGGAAAAATCACGACAGACTACACATAAATACAAAGAATTATTAAAGACTACTATGAAAACCTATATGCCAACAAGCTGGAAAACCTAGAGGAAATGGACACCTTCTAGAAAAATACAACCTCCCAAGACTGACCAAGGAAGAAACACAAAAGTTAAACAAATCAATTACGAGCAAAGAAATTGAAACGGGAATCAAAAAACTACCCAAGAACAAAACCCCGGGGCCGGATGGATTTACCTTGGAATTTTATCACACAGAGAAGACATAATACCCATTCTCCTTAAACTGTTCCAAAAAATAGAAGAGGAGGGAATACTCCCAAACTCATTCTATGAAGCCAACATCACCTTAAAACCAAAACAAGGCAAAGACCCCACCAAAAAACATAATTACAGACCAATATCCCTGATGAATGTAGATGCAAAAATAGTCAATAAAATATTAGCAAACAGAATTCAACAGCATATCAAAAGGATCATACACCATGACAAAGTGGGATTCACCCCAGGGATGCAAGGATGGTACAACATTCGAAAATCCATCAACATCCACCACATCAACAAAAAGAAAGACAAAAACCACATGATCATCTCCATAGATGCTGAAAAAGCATTTCACAAAATTCAATGACCATTCATGATAAAAACTCTCAGCAAAATGGGAATAGAGGGCAAGTACCTCAACATAATAAAGGCCATATATGATAAACCCACAGCCAGCATTATACTGAACAGTGAGAAGCTGAAAGCTTTTCCTCTGAGATTGGGAACTAGACAGGGATGCCCACTCTCCCCACTGTTATTTAACATAGTACCAGAGGTCCTAGCCACGGCAATCAGACAAAACAAAGAAATACAAGGAATCCAGATTGGTAAAGAAGAAGTTAAACTGTCACTATTTGCAGATGATATGATATTGTACATAAAAAACCCTACAGACTCCACTCCAAAACTACTAGAACTGATATCGGAATACAGCAAAGTTGGAGGAGACAAAATTGACACACAGAAATCTGTGGCTTTCCTATACACTAACAATGAACCAATAGAAAGAGAAATCAGGAAAACAATTCCATTCACCATTGCATCAAAAAGAATAAAATACCTAGGAATAAACCTAACCAAAGAAGTGAAAGACTTATACTCTGAATGCTACAAGTCACTCTTAAGAGAAATTAAAGGGGACACTAATAAATGGAAACTCATCCCATGCTCATGGCTAGGAAGAATTAATATCATCAAAATGGCCATTCCTGCCCAAAGCAATATACAGATTTGATGCAATCCCTCTCAAATTACCAGCAACATTCTTCAATGAATTGGAACAAATAATTCAAAAATTCATATGGAAACACCAAAGACCCCGAATAGCCAAAGCAATCCTGAAAAAGAAGAATAAAGTAGGGGGGATCTCACTCCCCAACTTCAAGCTCCACTACAAAGCCAAAGTAATCAAGACAATTTGGTACTGGCACAAGAAGAGAGCCACAGACCAGTGGAACAGATTAGAGACTCCAGAAATTAACCCAAATATATATGGTCAATTAATATTTGATAAAGGAGCCATGGACATAGAATGGCAAAATGACAGTCTCTTCAACAGATGGTGCTGGAAAAACTGGACAGCTACATGTAGGAGAATGAAACTGGAGTTTTGTCTAACCCCATATACAAAGGTAAACTCAAAATGGATCAAAGACCTGAATGTAAGTCATGAAACCATTAAACTCTTGGAAAAAGACATAGGCAAATACCTCTTAGACATAAACATGAGTGACCTCTTCTTGAACATATCTCCCCGGGCAAGGAAAACAACAGCAAAAATGAGCAAGTGGGACTACATTAAGCTGAAAAGCTTCTGTACAGCGAAGGACACCATCAATAGTGAACCCTACAGTATGGGAGAATATGTTTGTAAATGACACATCTGATAAAGGCTTGACGTCCAGAATATATAAAGAGCTCACACGCCTCAACAAACAAAAAACAAATAACCCAATCAAAAAATGGGCAGAGGAACTGAACAGTTCTCTAAAAAAGAAATACAGATGGCCAAAAGACACATGAAAAGAGGCCCCACATCACTAATTATCAGAGAAATCCAAATTAAAACTACAATGAGGTATCACCTCACACCAGTAAGGATAGCTGCCATCCAAAAGACAAACAACAACAAATGTTGGCGAGGCTGTGGAGAAAGGGGAACACTCCTACACTGTTGGTGGGAATGTAAATTAGTTCAACCATTGTGGAAAGCAGTATGGAGGTTCATCAAAATGCTCAAAACAGACCTACCATTTGACCCAGGAATTCCACTCCTAGGAATTTACCCTGAGAACGCAGCACTCAAGTTTGAGAAAGACAGATGCACCCCTATGTTTATCGCAGCACTATTTACAATAGCCAAGAAATGGAAGCAACCTAAGTGTCCATCAGTAGATGAATGGATAAAGAAGATGTGGTACATATACACAATGGAATACTACTCAGCCATAAGAAGAGGGCAATCCTACCATTTGCAGCAACATGGATGGAGCTGGAGAGTATTATGCTCAGTGAAATAAGCCAAGCAGAGAAAAAGAAATACCAAATGATTTCACTCATCTGTGGAGTATAAGAACAAAGGAAAAACTGAAGGAACAAAACAGCAGTGGAATTACAGAACCCAAAAATGGACTAACAGGTACCAAAGGGAAAGTGACTGGGGAGGATGGGTGGGTAGGGAGGGATAAGGGCGGGGAAGAAGAAAGGGGGTATTAAGATTAGCATGCATGGGAGGGATGGAGAAGGGGGAGGGCTGTACAACATAGAGAAGAGAAGTAGTGATTCTACAACATTTTGCTATGCTGATGGACAGTGACTGTAAAGTGGTTTATAGGGGGGACCTGGTATACGGGAGAGCGTAGAAAACATAATATTCTTCATGTAAGTGTAGTATTAAAGACAAAAAATAAAAGAAAAAAAGGGGGATTACTCCCTGATAGGATAAAACTAACTGTAAATTAACGATTAATGCATGCTTTAAATATCCTTAATTTTGATCACTTAAAGGGTGTCAGATGATTAGCTATGGAGGTACACTTTTCTGATAATATTCCTTTCTCTTAAAAAAAAAAAAGCAGTTCCTGTGTGGTGACCTCCAATGAGTTCTACACAATGGTATAAAGTGCATATCAAAGTGAGGGCAAAGGGTCTGTTTGTGTTTATACAGAGGATCAAAGCCTAATTTGGCTACCCAGAAAATGAACTAAGATACGATATGAAGAAGAATTTCCAACATCAGCACTCGCTGGAAGAGTCATACCAGAAGATGATCATCAAAAAACCTCAACAAAGATCCAGACGATGCTGCAGTTATAGCTGCATCCATCCCACCGGTTCCTGGACTTGCCATTGGAATGAAGAAGGAGATATCTAAGCTGGCCTGTGCTTTCATTAAAGCAACAAATTTGACTGGATCTATACTGTTGGAACTCAACCAAGAATTAGGAGAAGTGCAAGTTGTAATGCTCCAAAATCTTACTACTACAGACTATCTACTGTTAAAAGAACATATGGGATGTGAACAGTTCCCAGGAATGGGTTGTTTTAATTTGTCTGATTTCTCTCAGACTGTTCAAGTACAGTTGGACAATATCCATCATATCATAGACAAATTTTCACAAATGCCTAGGGTGCCTAACTGGTTTTCTTGGCTTCACTGGAGATGGCTGGTAATTATAGATCTGCTTTGGTTATGTAACTGTATTCCTATTATGTTAATGTGTGTGCACAATTTAATTAGTAGTTAAAGCCTATACATGCTTAAGTTACTCTACAAGAAGATATGTCAAAGAAATAATCAATCCTCCCATGTTTTCTTCTGTCTGCTGCCTCTATAGCTTTTCTTCTTCCCTCCTAATTACAACCCTTAAATAGAATTCGTGCCTCATATCGAATTTACCAAGTATCATAATTCCTCCAAGTGGTAAAGATACCTCAAGACAAATGCTAGGCATAGAAGCCACAGGGCATAAATCTGCAAAGAAGTAAAAAGCTAACCTTTTCAAACAATATGGCTACTCTCTCATTTACCAACTTTACATTTCCCTGTATGGCCCCGGAAGATGACTGGTTAGCCAGAGACGGGTAGGATTCCTCAGGGGAGGAACAACCTAAGACAGGCACAGTTGCAGGGGGGCCATCAGGTGAGAAATTGGAGATCAACAGTGGTGAGGCTTAGAACCTCACCCCCCGCTGTTTTGAGAGAAATCTTCTGCATCTGTGGATGTTTTAATGCCCTTGTCTACCTTGGATTAACACATAGTCTACAGGCGCACACCTGATCATCTACAATTGCTCTCTTACAACACTAGACTATGTTTCTACCTTTATCTTGCATCTACCTACCACTTCAGCATTTTATTAAAAATAAAAATAATAATAATAATAAAGGGAGTAATGTAGGATCCACATATAAATCAAGTATAAAAATCAAATGAATATTCATATTTGACCTGATTGTTTATAGTTCATATGCATGATCAAAACCAAAAGTTTCTGTGATGAATGCCCTTGTACTGTTCACCATGTAAGAACTTATTCACTATGTAAGAATTTGTTCACCATGTAAGAACCTGTTCATTATGCTTCAGAAGATTGGAGACTGACAAGAATTAGGCTTGAGATGGATTAATGATTGTGCATTGACCATTGACTCCCCTATACAGAATTTTATTGTTGTTAACAACCATTTGATCAATAAATATGAGAGATGCCCTCTCAAAAAAAAAAGAAAAAGAACAGATACCAAATTATAATGCACATAGGATTATAGCACATGTGTGTCACTGTACCTGTGAAAAGGGCAATTCAATAAATATTTGTTGATTTTACATGAAAAAAAACTACCATACTATCCAGTATTTACATTTCTTAGTGTATACTGAAATGAAAACAACATATCGAGGAGAATATCTGCAATCTGTATTCTGTGTTCACTGCAAATTATGCACTATAGTGAAAGTATGCAAACAATTCAAGTGCCAGTCAGTGGATGAATGGATAAAGAAAATGTGGTATACACATATGGATTATGTAAGTATGTGTTTATATATATATATATATATATATATATATATATATATATATATATATATATATATATATTCCATTACATAGACACAATAGAATATTATTCAATCTTGAAAGAGAATAAAATCTTGCCATGGACAAATTATTTCTGCTAAGCAAAATAAGCCAAAAAATAAAAGAAAAACAAATAGTGCATGGTATCACTTACATGCAGCATCTAAAAAAAATTTAATTTAAAAAATCAAATAGGAGAGATGACACTATGAGAGGTGACACAGAGAATTCCTCCCAAAACCACATATAATACAAAAATATCGTTAATTTAACTAATCCTAAAAGAGCAACAGGAAAGAAGGCTGCGCCAGATTGCATATACCGGGAGAAGAGTGCAGACCTCATGAAAAAGGGTAACATACCAAAGCCATGATCTGGTGGGACCCAAGTCCTTACCCCACCCCAGCACACCAGCAGGAGGAAAAGAAATGGAGCAGAGAAGGGGTGGAAACCTAGGACTACTGAACATCCAGCCCTGGAGATCTGCTTTGGGAGCACAAACCTACATTGCATGGTGCTCTGGAAATTAGTGGGGTTGGAAAACCAAGACAGGTGGAATACTTGGGGAGACTGAGATTCCAGCTATTTGTGAAGGATAGGGATCCACATCCAGCTGCTCTGGCCCAAAAGAAAGGTGGGCAGTCTGAGAGGCTTCCTAGCATTGAGAAGGCTGATGAAGGGGCAGGGATTGCATGGAGCTTGCTGCTCAGAAGGGATAGGTGAACAAGGTTGGATGGGTGCACTCTTCCCAGCAGGGTGGGAACTTTCAGGAGCTTCAGGTGCTCCATCCCCCTGTGTGGCTACTCAGACCTGAGGACCCCCAATGTGACACACAGCCTGCTGTGACTTCTTCCTGGCCTGCTGGCTCTGGATTGCAAACCGGCAGTCCCTGCCCTGGCATCAGGCCAGCCAGAGGGAGGACCCACTTACTGCAGCTACAAACACAAAGTACACAAACTTACACCTCTGTGCTCAACCCACTGGCTTGGACAGTGGATACAGGCAATGCAGCCAGGAAGCAGAAAACAGCTTTTTCCTCCCACCAGTCACCAGTGCTGCTCTCCTGTGACCCCTGACATCACTCCAGTGACTGAGCAGCTCAAGAGAATAGAGATTCTGGGCACTAGAGTGAGCCATATAAAAATATGAAACGTCAAAAGAACCTGGTTCAAACCAAAATCTCACAAACACCAGAAAAAGGCCTAAGTGAAACTTAAATCACCAATCTTCCTGAAAGACAATTTGAAATGAAAATCATGATCATGCTTATGGAGGTACAGAAAAATATTCAGGAATTCAGGGATGAATTTGGAATGGAGATTCAATCACTAAGAAATTCCATATCTGAAAAGAAAAATAAAACACAGGGCTTTAAAAGTAAATTAGATATAGTAGAAGAAACACTAAATGGAAGAAAAATTAGAGAACAGTAATACAAAGAAACTGAGGCACAAGGAGAAAAAAGGATCTCTAAGAATAAAACAATACTGAGAAAACTGTGTGACTCATCCAAATGGAACAATATTCACATTATAGGGATACCAGAAGAATGAGAGAGAAAAGGGGATAAAAAGTGTCTTTGAGGAAGTAATTTCTGAAAACTTGGTAATCTGGGGAAGGAGATACTGTCTCAGGTCATGGGGGTGCACAGATTTCCCAACACAAGGGACGCAAGGAAGACAAAACCAAGACATATAATAATTAAAATGGCAAATGTCAAGGATGAAGACAAGCTTGTAATAGCACCTAGAGAGAGAAAAAAGATCACATATAAAGGAAAACCCATCAGGCTATCATCAGGCTTCTCAAAAGAACCATTACAGGTGAGAAAGGAGTAGCATGATATATTTAATCGAAAGAAACAGAAGGGACTAGAACCAAGAATACTCTACTCGGAAAGATTATCATTTAAATTTGAGAGAGAGAGAAAACAATTTTCAGGTAAGCAAAAGCTGAGAGAATTTACCTCCCACAAACCACCTATACAGTGTATTTTGAAGAGACTGCTATAGATGGGAGTGTTCCTAAGCCTAAACAGCTGTCACTATGGGAAATAAAGTAGAACACTTACTTACTAAGCAGATGTAAAATCTAAACAACTACCCCCAGAGTCAGTCAAGGGATAGACAAAGAGTACAGGATATGACATCTAATGCATAAAGAATGGAGGGGGAAGAAAAAGGAGGAAAAAAAAAAACCTTTAAGTTGTGTTTGTAATAGCACACTAAGTGAGTTAAATTAGACTGTTAGACAGTAAGGGAATTACACTTGAACCTTTGGTAATCACAAATCTAAAGCCTGCAATGGCAATAAGTACATACCTATAGATAATCACCCTAAATGTAAATGGTCTGAATGCACCAATCAAAGGACACAGAGTCACTGAATGGATAAAAAAACAAGACCCATCTATATGCTGCCTATAAGAGACTCACTTCAAACCCAAAGACACACACAGACTGAAAATGAAGGGATGGAAAAAGATATATTATGCAACAAATAGGGATAAAAAGGCAGGAATTACAGGCCTTGTATCAGACAAAGTAGACTTCAAAACAAAGAAAGTAACAAGAAGCAAAGAAGGATATTATGTAATGATAAAGGAGTCAGTCCACCAAGAGGATGTAGCCTTTATAAATATCTATGCACCCAACACAGGAGCACCTACATATGTGAAACAAACACTAAAAGAATTAAAGGGGGAAACAGAATGCAATAAATTCATTTTAGGAGAATTCAAAACACCACTAACTCCAAAGGACAGATCAACCACACAGAAAATAAGTAAGGAGACAGAGGCACTGAACAACATATTAGAAAGGATGGACCTAACAGACATCTACAGAACACTCCATGCAAAAGTAACAGGATGCACATTCTTCTCCAGTGCAAATGGAACATTTTCAAGAATAGATCATATACTATGCCACAAAAAGAGCCTCAGGATATTCAAAAAGATTCAAATATTACTGACCAGCTTCTCAGACCACAAAGGTATGAAACTAGAAATAAATTACACAAAGAAAACAGAAAGGCTCAAAAAACACATGGAGGCTTAATAACATGTTCCTAAATAAACAATGGATGAATGACCAAATAAAAACAGAGACGAAGCAATATATGGAGACAAATTACAACAATAATACAACACAGCAAAATCTGTAGGATGCAGCGAAGGCTGCGCTAAGAGAGCAGTATATTGCAATACAGGCCTACCTCAGGAAAGAAGAACAATCCCATATGAGCAGTCTATACTCACAATTAATGATACTAGAAAAAGAAGAACAAATGAGGTCCAAAGTCAGTAGAAGGAGGGACATAACACAGAATTGGGTAGAAATAAATAAAATTGAGAACAATATACCAGTAGAAAGAATGAGATGGGATTAAACATAGCAGCATGAGAGGAGAGACAGAGACTTCCTCCTAAAACTGGATACAATTAGAAAATTTAATTGGTGCAACTAATTCTGAGAGAGCAACAGGAAAGAGGATGACGCCAGACTGCATACACCTGGAGAAAAGAGCAGACATCACGGAACAAGGTTACGTACCAGAGCTGTGGCTCGGCGGGAACCGAGCCCTTCCCCAACCCCAGCTCACTGGCAGGAGGAAGAGAAACGGAGCAGGGAGGGAGTGGAAGGCTTGGGACTCCTGAATTCTTAGCTCTGGAGATCTGCGCTGGGACCACAAACCTACAATTCATAGTGCTTTCATGAGACTCACATGACTACCGGGTTGGAAAGTTAATACAGGCAGAGTTCCTGGGGAGACTGGGATTCCAGTGGCTTGTGGAAAGCAGGGATACATATCCGGCTACTCTGGGGACAAAAACATTCCTGTGTGACCAGCCCACTGGCTCAGGCAGTGGAGACAGGCACAGCAGCTGGGAAGCAGGGAACAACTCTTTCCTCCCTCAAGGCATCAGTACCGCTCCCCTGTGACCCCCAACATTGCTTCAGGGGCTGAGCAGCTCCAGAATAGAGTTTCTGGACACTAGAGGGCACCATATACAAACATAAAACGCCAAAGGAACCTTGTCCAGAGTAAAATTATTAATATAACACCCAAGAAAGATTTAAATGATATGGACCTCATGACTCTTCCTGAAAGGGAGTTCAAAATCAAAATCATCAACATTCTAATGGAGGTATGGAAAGACATCCAAGAACTCAGGAATGAATTCAGGTCGGAGATCCAATCACTGAAGAGCATGATGGAGGGTATTAAAAGCAAATTGGATACAGTGGAGGAGACAATAAATGAAATAGAAACTAGAGAAAAGGAATACAAAGAAGCTGAGGCACAGAGAGAAAAAGGATCTCTAAAAATGAAAGAATATTGAGAGAACTGTGTGACCAATCCAAGCGGAACAATATTTGCATTATAGGGATACCAGAAGTAGAAGAAGAGAGAGAGAGAAAGGAATAGAAAGTGCCTTAGAGGAGGTAGTTGCTGAAAATTTCCCCAATCTGGGGAAGGAGATAGCCTCACAGGCCATGGAGATCCACAGATCTCCCAACACAAGGGACCCAAGGAAGACAACACCAAGACACATAGTAATTAAAGTGGGAGAGATCAAGGATAAGGAAAGACTGTTAAAAGCAGCCAGAGGCAGAAATAAGATCACATACAAAGGAAAGCCCATCAGGCTAACATCAGACTCTCAGCAGAAACCTGACAAGCCAGAAGAGAGTGGCATGATGTATTAAATGCCATGAAGCAGAAGGGCCTGGAACCAAGATTACTTTATCCAGCAAGATTATCATTTAAATTTGAAGGAGGGATTAAACAATTTCCAGATAAGCAAAAGCTGAGAGAGTTTACCTCCCACAAACTATCTCTGCAGTCTATTTTGGAGGGACTGCTATAGATGGAAGTGTTCCTACGGTTGGATAGCTGTCACCAGAGGTAGTAAAACCACGGTAGGGAGGGTGGAGCAGCTGATTGAGGCAAATGCAAAATTAAATTGACTATCCCAGAAGTCAATCAAGGGATAGACAAAAAGTACAGAATTTGATACCTAATATATAAAGAATGAAGGAGGAAGAAAAAGGAGGAGAAATAGAAAAGAACCTTTAGATTGTGTTTGTAACAGCATAGTAAGTGAGTTAGTTAGACTCTTAGGTAGTAAGGAAAGTAACCTGGAACCTTCTGTAACCATGAATCTAAAGTGTGAAATAGCAGTAAGTACATACCTGTCGATAATCATCCTAAATATAAATGGACTGAATGCACCAATCAAAAGACATAGAGTCACTGAATGGATAAAAAAAAACAATACCAAAGATGGCGGCGTGAGTAGAGCAGTGGAAATCTCCTCCCAAAAACACATAGAGCTATGAAAATATAACAAAGAAAAATCTTCCTAAAATAGAGACCACAGGACACAGGACAACATCCAGACCACATCCACACCTGCAAGAACCCAGCGCCTTGTGAAGGGGGTAAGATACAAGCCCCAGCCCGGCGGGACCCGAGCGCCCCTCCCCCCGGCTCCCGGCGGGTGGAGAGAAACCGGAGCGGTTTTTTTTTTTTTTTTTTTTTTGGCGAGCGCTTTTTGGAAGCCTTAGAGGGACGGGCCCCCATTGCTGGGGAGGCAGGGTGGCGGGACCGGTGAGGAGGTGCCTGGGAACGGCGCCGGAGGACAAAGAATATCCCGCGTTTCTCCCTGCGAGACCTGGGGGCGGGTGCCTGAGACCGGTGCCTGAGGACGGAGGAGGTCGCGCGTTTTTCCCCTTTTTTTTTTTCTCTTTTTGGCGAGCGCTTTTTGGAAGCCTTGAAGGGACAGGGACCCCAGTGCTAGGGAGGCACGGTGGCGGGACTGGTGAGCGGGTGGCTGGGACCGGCGCCTGAGGACAAAGAATATCCCCCGTTTTTCCCTGCGGGACCGGTGGGCTGGTGCCTGAGACCGGCACTTGAGGACAGAGGAAATCGCGCGTTTTTCCCCTTTTTTTCCCCTCTTTTCTGCGAGTGCTTTTTGGAAGCCTAAAAGGGACAGGGACCCCGGTGCTAGGGAGGCAGGGCGGCGGGACTGGTGAGCGGGTGCCTGGGACCAGCACCTGAGGACAAAGAATATCCCGCATTTTTCCCTGTGGGACCGGTGGGTGGGTGCCTGAGACCAGCACCTGAGGACGGAAGAAATCGCGCGTTTTTCCCCTTTTTTTTCTCTCTTTTTGCCGAGTGCTTTTTGGAAGCCTTGAAGGGACAGGGACCCTGGTGCTAGGGAGGCAGGGCGGCGGGACTGGTGAGCGGGTGCGTGGGACCAGTGCCTGAGGACAAAGAATATTGAGCGTTCCTTCCCTGCGGGACCGGTGGGTGGGTGCTTTTTGGAAGCCTTGAAAGGACAGGGACCCTGGTGCTAGGGAGACAGGGCAGCAGGACCAGTGAGCGGGTGCCTGGGACCGGCACCTGAGGACAAAAAAAAAAAAAAAAAAAATCGCTTGTTTTTTCCTTTTTTTTCCTTTTTTTTTTCTCTTTCTTTCTGTTCCCTCTCTCATTGTTGCTGTTGTTGTTTTGGTTTGGAGAGTGCTTTTTGGAAATCTTAAAGGGGCAGGACAGGTCACTTAGACCAGAAGCAGGGAATCTGGGGATCTCTGGGCACTCTAACCCCCTGGGCAGCAGGGAGCACAGAGGCCCCTTACGGAGATAAATAGTCTCCTGGCTGCTCCCCCTCCAACGGGCTCCACCATTTTGGAGGAACAGCCCCAGCCAGGCCAAGCCCACAGCAACAGCGGAGATAAACCCCAAAGCAACTGGGCAGGAAGCAGAAGCCCTGTCTGCACACAGCTGCCCAGCACAAGCCACTAGAGATCGCTATTCTCCCAGGAAAAGGCTACAAACCAACAAGAAGGGAAGCTCTTCCAGCGGTCACTTGTACCAGCTCTGCAAACTATCTCTATCACCATGAAAAGGCAAAACTACAGGCAGACAAAGATCACAGAGACAACACCTGAGAAGGAGACAGACCTAACTAGTCCTCCTGAAAAAGAATTCAAAATAAAAATCATGAACATGCTGACAGAGATGCAGAAAAAAATGCAAGAGCAATGGGATGAGATGCAGAGAAAAATGCAAGAGCAGTGGGATGAAGTCCGGAAGGAGATCACAGATGTCAGGAAAGAGATCACAGAAGTGAAACAATCCCTGGAAGGATTTATAAGCAGAATGGATAAGATGCAAGAGGCCATTGAAGGAATAGAAGCCAGAGAACAGGAACGTATAGAAGCTGACATAGAGAGAGATAAAAGGATCTCCAGGAATGAAACAACACTAAGAGAAATATGTGACCAATACAAAAGGAAAAACATTCGTATTATAGGGATACCAGAAGAGGAAGAAAGAGGAAAAGGGATAGAAAGTCTGTTTGAAGAAATAATTGCTGAAAACTTCCCCAAACTGGGGGAGGAAATAATCGAACAGACCATGGAACTATACAGAACCCCCAACAGAAAGGATCCAAGGAGGACAACACCAAGACACATAATAATTAAAATGGCAAGGATCAAGGACAAGGAAAGAGTTTTAAAGGCAGCTAGAGAGAAAAAGGTCACCTATAAAGGAAAACCAATCAGGCTAACATCAGACTTCTCAACAGAAACCCTACAGGCCAGAAGAGAATGGTATGATATACTTAATGCAATGAAACAGAAGGGCCTTGAACCAAGGATACTGTATCCAGCACGACTATCATTTAAATATGATGGTGGGATCAAACAATTCCCAGAAAAGCAAAAGCTGAGGGAATTTGCTTCCCACAAACCACCTCTACAGGGCATCCTACAGGGACTGCTCTAGATGGGAGCACCCCTAAAAAGAGCACAGAACAAAACACACAACATATGAAGAATGGAGGAGGAGGAATAAGAAGGGAGAGAAGAAAAGACTCTCCAGACAGTGTATATAACAGCTCAATAAGCGAGCTAAGTTAGGCAGTAAGATACTAAAGAAGCTAACCTTGAACCTTTGGTAACCACGAATCTAAAGCCTGCAATGGCAATAAGTACATATCTTTCAATAGTCACCCTAAATGTAAATGGACTTAATGCACCAATCAAAAGACATGGAGTAATAGAATGGATAAAAAAGCAAGACCAATCTATATGCTGCTTACAAGAAACTCACCTTAAACCCAAAGATAAGCATAGACTAAAAGTCAAGGGATGGAAAAACATATTTCAGGCAAACAACAGTGAGAAGAAAGCAGGGGTTGCAGTACTAATATCAGACAAAATAGACTTCAAAACAAAGAAAGTAACAAGAGATAAAGAAGGCCACTACATAATGATAAAGGGCTTAGTCCAACAAGAGGATATAACCATTCTAAATATATATGCACCCAATACAGGAGCACCAGCATATGTGAAGCAAATACTAACAGAACTAAAGAGGGAAATAGACTGCAATGCATTCATTGTAGGAGACTTCAACACATCACTCACCCCAAAGGATAGATCCACCGGGCAGAAAATAAGTAAAGACACACAGGCACTGAACAACACACTAGAACAGATGGACCTAATAGACATCTATAGAACTTTACATCCAAAAGCAACAGGATATACATTCTTCTCAAGTGCACATGGAACATTCTCCAGAATAGACCACATACTAGCTCACAAAAAGAGCCTCAGTAAATTCCACAATATTGAAATTCTACCAACCAATTTTTCAGACCACAAAGGTATGAAAGTAGAAATAAATTCTACAAAGAAAACAAAAAAGCTCACAAACACATGGAGGCTTAACAACATGCTACTAAATAATCAATGGATCAATGAACAAATCAAAATAGAGATCAAGGAATATATAGAAACAAATGACAACAACAACACTAAGCCCCAACTTCTGTGGGATGCAGCGAAAGCAGTCTTAAGAGGAAAGTATATAGCAATCCAGGCACACTTGAAGAAGGAAGAACAATCCCAAATGAATAGTCTAACATCACAATTATTAAAACTGGAAAAAGAAGAACAAATGAGGCCTAAAGTCAGCAGAAGGAGGGACATAATAAAGACCAGAGAAGAAATAAACAAAATTGAGAAGAATAAAACAATAGCAAAAATCAACGAAACCAAGAGCTGGTTCTTTGAGAAAATAAACAAAATAGATAAGCCTCTAGCCCAACTTATTAAGAGAAAAAGAGAGTCAACACAAATCAACATAATCAGAAATGAGAATGGAAAAATCACCACAGACTCCACAGAAATACAAAGAATTATTAAAGACTACTATGAAAACCTATATGCCAACAAGCTGGAAAACCTAGAAGAAATGGACAACTTCCTAGAAAAATACAACCTCCCAAGACTGACCAAGGAAGAAACACAAAAGTTAAACAAACCAATTACAAGCAAAGAAATTGAAACAGTAATCAAAAAACTACCCAAGAACAAAACCCCGGGGCCGGACGGATTTACCTCGGAATTTTATCAGACACACAGAGAAGACATAATACCCATTCTCCTTAAAGTGTTCCACAAAATAGAAGAAGAGGGAATACTCCCAAACTCATTCTATGAAGCCAACATCACCCTAATACCAAAACCAGGAAAAGACCCCACCAAAAAAGAAAATTACAGACCAATATCCCTGATGAATGTAGATGCAAAAATACTCAATAAAATATTAGCAAACAGAATTCAACAGTATATCAAAAGGATCATACACCATGACCAAGTGGGGTTCATCCCAGGGATGCAAGGATGGTACAACATTCGAAAATCCATCAACATCATCCACCACATCAACAAAAAGAAAGACAAAAACCACATGATCATCTCCATAGATGCTGAAAAAGCATTTGACAAAATTCAACATCCATTCATGATAAAAACTCTCAGCAAAATGGGAATAGAGGGCAAGTATCTCAACATAATAAAGGCCATATATGATAAACCCACAGCCAGCATTATACTGAACAGCGAGAAGCTGAAAGCATTTCCACTGAGATCGGGAACCAGACAGGGATGCCCACTCTCCCCACTGTTATTTAACATAGTACTGGAGGTCCTAGCCACGGCAATCAGACAAAACAAAGAAATACAAGGAATCCAGATTGGTAAAGAAGAAGTTAAACTGTCACTATTTGCAGATGATATGATACTGTACATAAAAAACCCTAAAGACTCCACTCCAAAACTATTAGAACTGATATCGGAATACAGCAAAGTTGGAGGAGACAAAATCAACACACAGAAATCTGTAGCTTTCCTATACACTAACAACGAATCAATAGAAAGAGAAATCAGGAAAACAATTCCATTCACCATTGCATCAAAAAGAATAAAATACCTAGGAATAAACCTAACCAAGGAAGTGAAAGACTTATACTCTGAAAACTACAAGTCACTCTTAAGAGAAATTAAAGGGGACACTAATAAATGGAAACTCATCCCATGCTCATGGCTAGGAAGAATTAATATCGTCAAAATGGCCATCCTGCCGAAAGCAATATACAAATTTGATGCAATCCCTCTCAAATTACCAGCAACATTCTTCAATGAATTGGAACAAATAATTCAAAAATTCATATGGAAACACCAAAGACCCCGAATAGCCAAAGCAATCCTGAAAAAGAAGAATAAAGTAGGGGGGATCTCACTCCCCAACTTCAAGCTCTACTACAAAGCCATAGTAATCAAGACAATTTGGTACTGGCACAAGAACAGAGCCACAGACCAGTGGAACAGATTAGAGACCCCAGAAATTAACCCAAACATATATGGTCAATTAATATTTGATAAAGGAGCCATGGACATACAATGGCAAAATGACAGTCTCTTCAACAGATGGTGCTGGCAAAACTGGACAGCTACATGTAGGAGAATGAAACTGGACCATTGTCTAACCCCATATACAAAGGTAAACTCAAAATGGACCAAAGACCTGAATGTAAGTCACGAAACCATTAAACTCTTGGAAAAAAACATAGGCAAAAACCTCTTAGACATAAACATGAGTGATCTCTTCTTGAACATATCTCCCCGGGCAAGGAAAACAACAGCAAAAATGAGCAAGTGGGACTACATTAAGCTGAAAAGCTTCTGTACAGCGAAAGACACCATCAATAGAACAAAAAGGAACCCTACAGTATGGGAGAATATATTTGAAAATGACAGATCTGATAAAGGCTTGACGTCCAGAATATATAAAGAGCTCACACACCTCAACAAAGAAAAAACAAATAACCCAATTAAAAAATGGGCAGAGGAACTGAACAGACAGTTCTCCAAAAAAGAAATACAGATGGCCAAGAGACACATGAAAAGATGCTCCACATCGCTAATTATCAGAGAAATGCAAATTAAAACTACAATGAGGTATCACCTCACACCAGTAAGGATAGCTGCCATCCAAAAGACAAACAACAACAAATGTTGGCGAGGCTGTGGAGAAAGGGGAACCCTCCTACACTGCTGGTGGGAATGTAAATTAGTTCAACCATTGTGGAAAGCAGTATGGAGGTGCATCAAAATGCTCAAAACAGACCTACCATTTGACCCAGGAATTCCACTCCTAGGAATTTACCCTAAGAACGCAGCAATCAAGTTTGAGAAAGACAGATGCACTCCTATGTTTATCGCAGCACTATTTACAATAGCCAAGAATTGGAAGCAACCTAAATGTCCATCTGTAGATGAATGGATAAAGAAGATGTGGTACATATACACAATGGAATACTACTCAGCCATAAGAAGTGGAAAAATCCAACCATTTGCAGCAACATGGATGGAGCTGGAGAGTATTATGCTCAGTGAAATAAGCCAAGCAGAGAAAGAGAAATACCAAATGATTTCACTCATATGAGGAGTATAGGAACAAAGGAAAAACTGAAGGAACAAAACAGCAGCAGAATTACAGAACCCAAAAATGGACTAACAGGTACCAAAGGGAAAGGAACTGGGGAGGATGGGTGGGCAGGGAGGGATAACGGGGGGGAAGAAGAAGGGGGGTATTAAGATTAGCATGCATGGGGGGGAGGGAGAAAGGGGAGGGTGGGCTGCACAACACAGAGAGGACAAGTAGTGACTCTACCACATTTTGCTAAGCTGATGGACAGTAACCGTAATGCAGTTGTTAGGGGGGACCTGATATAGGGGAGAGCATAGTAAACATAGTATTCTTCAGGTAAGTGTAGATTAAAAATTTAAAAAAAAAAAGAAAGAAAGAAAGAAAAGGGGGATTACTCCTTAACAGGATAAAACTATTGGTAAATCAAAGATCAACGCATGCTTTAAATATCCTTAATGTTGATCACTTAAAGGGTATCAGATGATCAGCTATGGAGGTACTCTTTTCTGATAATATTCCTTTCTCTTAATTAAAAAAAAAAAAAAAGCAGTTACTGTGTGCTGACCTCCAATGAGTTCTGCACAGTGGTATAGAGGGCATGTCAAAGTGTGGGCAAAGGGTCTGTTTGTTTCTACGCAGAAGATCAAGGCCTAGCTTGGATACCCAGAAAATGAACTAAGATACGATATGAGGAGGAGCTTCCGGCATCAGCACTCTCTGGAGGACTCGTGCCGGGGGATGATCATCAAAAAGCCTCCACAGGGATCCGGACGATGCTGCGGTTGTGGCTGCATCCAGCCCACCGTCTCCTGGACTTGCCATAAGAAGGAGGAGGGAGATGTCTAGGCTGGCATGTGCATACAGTGAGACAACGAATTTGACTGGATCTGTACTGTTGGAACTCAACCAGGAGTTGGGAGGGGTGCAAGTTGTAGCACCCCAAAATCTCATGACTATAGACTATCTATGGTTAAAAGAACATATGGGATGTGAACAGATCCCAGAAATGGGCTGCTTTAATTTGTCTGATGGTTCAAGTACAGTTGGAAAATATCCATCATATCATAGATAAATTTTCACAAATGCCTAGGGTGCCTAAATGGTTTTCTTGGCTTCACTGGAGATGGCTGGTAATTATAGATTTGCTTTGTTTATGTCACCGTATTCCTATTATGTTAATATGTGTGTGCAAATTAGTTAGTAGTTTAAAACCTATACATACTTAAGGTACTATACAAGAAGATATGTCAAAGAAATAATCAATCCTCCCAAGTTTCCTTCATATGCTACATCTATAGCTTTTCTTCTTCCTTCCTAATTACAAACCTTAAATAGAATTCGTGCCTCATATCGAATTTACCGAGTATCATAATTCCTCCAGGTGGTAAACATACCTCGAGACAAGTGCTGGGCATAGAAGCCACAGGGCATAAATCTGCAAAGAAGTAAAAAGCTAACCTTTGCAAACAATATGGCTTCTCTCTCACTTACCAACTTTACATTTCCCTGTATGGCCCCGGAAGATGACTGGTTAGCCAGAGACGGGTAAGATTCCTCAAGGGAGGAACAACCTAAGACAGGCACAGTCGCAGGGGGGCCATCAGGTGAGAATTTGGGGATCAACAGAGGTGAGGCTCAGAACCTCACCCCCCCTGCTTTGAGAGAAATCTTCTGCATCCGTGGATGTCTTGCTGCCCTTGTCTAGCCTGGATTAATACTTAGTCCATAGGCACACACCTGATCATCTGATCATCTACATTTGCCTTCTTACAGCACTAAACTATGTTTTCTACCTTTATCTTGCATCTACCTACCACTTCAGCATTTTATTAAAAATAAAAATAATAATAATAATAGGAGAAATGTGGGATCAACATATAAATCAAGTACAAAAATCAAATGAATATTCATATTTGACCTGATGGTTTATAGGTCATATTGCATGATCAAAACCGAAAGTTTCTGTGATGAATGCCCTTGTACTGTTCACCATGTAAGAATTTATTCACTCTGTAAGAATTCGTTCACCATGTAAGAACTTGTTCGTTATGCTTCAGAAGATTGGAGACTGACGAGAATTAGGCTTGAGATGGATTAATGATTGTACATTGAGCATTGACCCCCCTATACTGAATTTTATTGTTGTTAACAACCATTTGATCAATAAATATGAGAGATGCCCTCTCAAAAAAAAAAAAAAAAAAAAAAAAAAACTAAACATGCAACTGCATATAACCAACCTATCAGTTACACTTCTGGGTCTTTATCCCAGTGAAATGAAAACTTATTTTCACATAAAAATCTGTGCACAAATGTTTACAGCAGTTTTATTCATAATAGCCAAACCCCCTAGAAACAACCCAGATGGCCTTCAACCAGTGCCTGGTTAAACTGTGGTACATCTATATTCTATTATTAATTTCCTACTGCTGCTATAGTAAGTTACTACAAACCTGATGGCTTAAAATGATTTATCTGACAGTTTTGGAGGTCAGAAGTCTGAAGTGGGTCTCACGTGGCTAAAATCAAGATCTGGGCAGAGTTGTATTTATTCTGCAGGCCCTGGGGAAGTGTCCATTGGCTTGCCTTTCCCAGCTTCTAGAGGCTGCTATATTTCTTGACTCATGGCCCTTTTTTCCATCTTTAAGAGTAGCGGTGCAGCAATCTCTGGTTGACTCTGATCCTCCTGCCTGCCTCTCTCCTCTAAGGATCTTTGTGATTATATTAGGCCAACCTGATAACCTAGGATAATCATCCTATTTTAAACTCCTAACTTAATCACAGGTACAAAATCCCTTTGGTCTTGCAAGGTCACAAATTCTAGGGATTAAGATATAGATATCTCTGGAGGGGTTCTTATTCTGCCTACCACACATATCATGGACCACTATTCAGCAACAAAGAGGAATGAACTATTCAGTACATGCAAAATCCTGGATGAATGTCCAGAGAAGTATGCAGAATGCAAAGCTAATCCTAGAAGGTTAAATGCTTTATAAATTATTCCATGCATATAACATTCCTCAAATGACAAGCTTACAGTCAGTGGTTACTAGAGGTTAGGGAAAGAGTGGGGACAGAAGGGAAGTGAGTGTGGCTATAAAACGGGCAACATAAGGGGTCTTGTAGTGATAGAAATGTTCTGTATCTTGACTGTGTCAATTTCGGTATACTGTCTGTGATATTGTACTACAGTTTTGTAAACTGTTACCATTGGGTGAAACTGGGTAAAGGGTAAACAAGACCTCTTATTTCTAAAAGTGCATGTGCATCTATAGTTATCTCAAAATAAAGTTTAATTTAAATAGAAAGCAGAGGGAATGCTTTTCAACAAATTTTATGAGGCCAGAATTAACTTGATACCAAAGCCAAAGACATTATGGGAAAGAGGTAAACATTCCTTGTAAACGCAGATGCAGAAATCCTTACCAAGATGTTAGTAAATCAAATCATGAAATGTAAGATAATACATCACAGTCACATAGGGCTCATCCCAGGAATGCAAAGTTAGTTTGAACATTCAAAAATAAATGAAGTTTACTATATTAATGTGTTAAATAAGAAAATCGTATGATTTGTGTAAATGTGAAAAAAATCGTGATAAATTTAACACTAATTCTTGATTTTAAAATATGAGAAAAATAAGAATAAAAGGGATTTTCCTGAACCTAATAAAGGGCATCTAAGAAAAATTTAACATCATATTTAATGGTGAAAGACAATGTTTTCCCTCTAAGTTTAGAAACTAGGCAAGGATTTCCACCCTTAGCACTTTTATTCATCATTGTTAATAAGATTCTAGATAATGCAGTAAGTCAAGAAAAAGATACATAGATGGGGCCTCGTAAAAGAAAAGGTGTGTGGATCAATTTTTTTCCTTTACAATAAATTGGATCTTTATATTTAATATTATTTTATTAAATAATCAGCTATTAAAAAAAAAAAAACAATACCCATCTATATGCTGCTTACAAGAAACCTTAAACCCAAAAGACATGCACAGACTAAAAGTCATGGGATGGAAAAAGATATTTCATGCAAACAATAGGGAGAAAAAAGCAGGAGTTGCAGTACTAGTATCAGACAAAATAGACTTCAAAACAAAGAAAGTAACAAGAGATAAAGAAGGACATTACATAATGATAAAGTGCTCAGTCCAACAAGAGGAAATAACCATTATAAATATATATGCACCCAACACAGGAGCACCAGCATTTGTGAAACAAATACTAACAGAACTAAAGGAGGAAACAGACTGCAATGCATTCATTTTAGGAGACTTCAACACACCATTCACTCCAAAGGACAGATCAACACATATCAACAGAAGCAGAAACGAGAAAGGAAACATCATGATGGATCCACAGAAATACAAAGAATTATTACAGACTACTATGAAAACCTATATGCTAAGAAGCTGGAAAACCTAGAACAAATGGACAACTTCCTAGAGAAATACAACCTTCAAAGACTGAACAAGGAAGAAACAGAAAATCTAAGCAAACCAATTACCAGCAAATAAATTGAAGCAGTAATCAAAAAAGTACCCAAGAACAAAACCCCCGGGCCACATGGATTTACCTCACAATTTTATCAGACATACAGAGAAGATATAATACCCATTCTCCTTAAAGTTTTCCAAGAAATAGAAGAGGAAGAAATACTCCCAAACTCATTCTATTAAGCCAACATCACACTAATACCAAAACCACGCAAAGACCAGACCAAAAAAAAAAATTACAGACCAATATCCCTGATGAATGCAGATGCAAAAATACTCAATAAAATATTAGCAAACCTAATTCAAAAATATATCAAAAGGATCATACACCATGACCAAGTGGGATTCATCCCAGGGATGCAAGGACGGTGCAACATTCAAAAATCCATCAACATCATCCACCACATAAACAAAAAGAGAGACAAAAACTACATGATCATCTCCATAGATGCTGAAAAAACATTCGACAAAATTCAAAATCCATTCATGATAAAAACTCTCAGCAAAATAGGTATAGAGGGCAAGTACCTCAACACAATAAAGGCCTTATATGATAAACCCACAGCCAACATCATGCTGAACAGTGAGAAGCTGAGAGTTTTTCCTCTGAGATTGAGAACTAGACAGGGATGCCCACTGTCTACACTGTTATTTAACATAGTACTGGAGGTCCTAGCCATGGCAATTAGACAAAACAAGGAAATACAAGGAATCCAGATTGATAAAGAAGAAGTTAAACTGTCACTATTTGAAATGACATGATATTGTACATAAGAAAACCCTAAAGACTCCACTCCAAAACTATTACAACTGATTTCGGAATACAGCAAAGTTGCAGGATACAAAGTTAACACAGAGAAATCTGTGGTTTTCCTATACACTTAACAATGAACCAATAGAAAGAGAAATTAGGAAAACAATTCCATTTACAATTGCATCAAAAAGAATAAAATACCTAGGAAAAAACCTAACCAAAGAAGTGAAAGACCTATACCCTGAAAACTACAAGTCACTCTTAAGAGAAATTAAAGGGAACACTAACAAATGGAAACTCATCCCATGCTCATGGCTAGGAAGAATCAATATCGTCAAAATGGCCATCCTGCCCAAAGCAATACAGATTTGATGCAATCCCTATCAAATTACCAACAACATTCTTCAACGAACTGGAACAAATAGTTCTAAAATTCATATGGAAACACCAAAGACCCCGAATAGCCAAAGCAATTCTGAGAAAGAGGAATAAAGTGGGGGGAATCTCCCTCCCCAACTTCAAGCTCTACTACAAAGCCACAGTAATCAAGACAATTTGGTACTGGCACAAGAACCGAGCCACAGACCAGTGGAACAGATTAGAGACTCCAGACATTAACCCAAACATATATGATCAATTAATATTTGATAAAGGAGCCATGGACATACAATGAGGAAATGACAGCCTCTTCAACAGATGGTGCTAGCAGAACTGGACAGCTACATGTAAGAGAATGAAACTGGATCACTGTCTAACCCCATACAGAAAAGTTAATTCAAAATGGATCAAAGACCTGAATGTAAGTCATGAAACCATAAAACTCTTACACAAAAACATACACAAAAATCTCTTGGACATAAGCATTAGCCACTTCTTCATGAACATATCCCCCCAGGCAAGGAAAACAAAAGCAAAAATGACGAAGTGGGACTATATCAAGCTGAAAAGCTTCTGTACAGCAAAGGACACCATCAATAGAACTAAAAGGTACCCTAGAGTACAGCAGAATATATTCGTAAACGACAGATCCAATAAAGGCTTGACATCCAAAATATATAAAGAGCTCACGCACCTCAACAAACAGAAAGTGAACAATCCAATTAAAAAATGGGCAGAGGAGCTGAGCAGACAGTACTCTAAGGAAGAAATTCAGATGGCCAACAGACACATGAAAAGATGCTCCACATCACTAGTTATCAGAGAAATGCAAATTAAAACCACAATGAGATATCACCTCACACCAGTAAGGATGGCTACCATCCAAAAGACAAACAATAACAAATGTTGGCAAGGTTGTGGAGAAAAGGGAACCCTCATACACTGCTGGTGGGAATGTAAATTAGTTCAACCAGTGTGGAAAGCAGTCTAGAGGTTCCTCAAAATGCTCAAAATAGAAATACCATTTGACCCAGGAATTCCACTTCTAGGAATTTACCCTAAGGATGCAGCACTCCAGTTTGAAAAAGACAGATGCTCCCCTATATTCATCGCAGCACTATTTACAATAGCCATGAAATGAAGCAAGCTAAGTGTCCATCAGTAGATGAATGGTTAAAGATGTGGTACATATACACAATGGAATATTATTCAGCCATAAGAAGAAAACAAATCCTACAATTTGCAACAACATGCTTGGAGATAGAGGGTATTACTCTCAGTGAAATTAGTGAAGCGGAGAAAGACAAATACCAAATGATTTCACTCATCTGTGGAGTATAAGAACAAAGGAAAAACTGAAGGAACAAAACAGCAGCAGAATCACAGAACCCAAGAATGGACTAACAGTTACCAAAGGGAAAGAGACTGGGGAGAATGGGAAGGTCGGAAGGGATAAGGGCGGGAAAGAAGAAAGGGGGTATTATGATTAGCATGTATAATGTGGGGGTGGGGGAAAGGGGAGGGCTGTGCAACACACAGAAGGCAAATAGTGATTCTACAACATCTTACTATGCTGATGGACAGTGACTGTAATGGGGTTTGTGGGTGGGGAGAGACTTGGGGTAGGGGAGAGCCTCGTAAACATAATGTTCTTCATGTAATTGTATATTAATGATAAATTTTTTTAAAAACATAAAAATAAATAAATAATATTAATAAAAAACAATCAATGAAAATAGGAGCTGGTTCTTCGAGAAAATAAACAAAATAAATAAATCCTTAGTCTGACTTATCAAAAAAAAAAGAGAGTCTACACACATAAACAGAATTGGAAATGAGAAAGGAAAAATTACTATGGACACCACAGAAATACAAAGAATTATGACAGAATACTGTGAAAAATTATATGCTAACAAACTGGATAACCAGAATAAATGAACAACATTCTAGAAAAATGCAACCTACCAAGGCTGACCCAGGAAGAAACAGAAACTATGAATACACCAATTACCAGCAAGGAAATTGATTTGATAATCAAAAAGCTACCTAAGAACAAAATGCCTGTACCAGATGGTTTCACTGCTCAGTTTTATCAAACATTTAGTGAGGACCTAATACCCATCCTCCTTAAAGTTTTCCAAAAAGTAGAAGAGGAAGGAATACTCGCCAACTCACTCTATGAGGCCAGCATCACTCTAATACCAAAACCAGGCAAAAACACCACAATAAAAGAAAATTACAGACCAATAACCCTGATGAACATAGATGCAAAAACACTCAACAAAATATTAGCAAACCAAATACAAAAATACATCAAAAAAATCATCCACCATTGTCTAGTGGAATTTATTCCAGGATGCAAGGATGATACAACATTCTAAAGTCCATCATCATCATTCACTACATAAACAAAAAAGAAGAACAAAAGCTACATAATCATCTCCACAGATGCGGAAAAAACACTTGACAAAATTGAACATCCATTCATGATAAAAGCTCTCGAGAAAATGGGTATAGAGGGCAAGTACCTCAACATAATAAAGGCCATATATGACAAACCCACAATGAACATGATACTTAACAGTGAGAAGGTAAAAGCCTTTCCTTTAAGATCAGGAACAGGTCAAGTATCTCCACTCTCCCAACTTTTATTCAGCATAGTACTGGAGGTCCTAGCCACAGCAATCAAACAACGCAAAGAAATAAAAGGCATCCAGACTGGCAAGGAAGAAGTCAAACTGTCCCTGTTTGCAGATGACATGATATTGTACATAAAATAACCTAAACTATCCACTCCAAAACTATTAGATCTAATATCTGAATTCAAAGAAGTTGCAGGATATAAAATTAATACACAGAAATCTGTTGCATTCTTATCCACTAATGATGAACTAGTAGAAGGAGAAATCAATACAACAATTCCATTCACAATTGCATGAAAAATAATAAAATATGTAGTAATAAACTGAACCAAGGAGGTGGAAGACTCATACTCTGAAAACAAGACATTCATGAGAGAAATTAAAAAAGAAAACAATAAATGGGAACACATCCCATGTTCATGGATAGGAAGAATAAATATTATCAAAATGGCCAGCCTGCCTAAAGCAACCTACAAATTCAATGCAATGCCCAACAAAATACCAATAGCAACCTTCAATGAAATACAGCAAATTGTTCTAAATTCATATGTAACCATAAAAGACCCCAAATAGCCAAAGCAATCCTGAGAAGAAGAATAAATCAGGGGGGATTATGCTCCCTGACTTGAAGCTCTACTACAAGGCCACAGTAATCAAGACAATTTGGTACTGGCACAAGAAGAGACCCATAGACCAATGGAACAGACTAGAGAGCCCAGCTATAAACCCAACCATATATGGCCAATTAATATATGATAAAGGAGCCATGGGCATACAATGGGGAAATTACAGCCTCTTCAACAGCTGGTGTTGGCAAAACTAGACAGCAACATAGAAGAGAATGAAACTGGACTATTGTCTAACCCCATACACAAAAGTAAACTCAAAATGGATCAAAGACCTGAATGTAAGTCATGAAACCATAAAACTCTTAGAAGAAAACATAGGCAAAAATCCCCTGAATATAAACATGAGCAACTTTTTCCTGAATGCATCTCCTTGGGCAAGGGAAACAAAATAAAAAATGAACAAATTGGACTACATCAAGCTAAAAAGCTCTGTACAGCAAAGGATACCATCAGAAGAACAAAAAGACATCATCCAGTATGGGAGAATATATTTATAAATGACATATCCAACAAGGGCTTAACAAACAAAATATACAAAAAAATCACATGCCTCAACACCCAAAAAGCAAATAACCCTATTAAAAAATGGGCATAGGATCTGAACAGACACTTCACCAAAGAAGAAATTCAGATGGCCAACAGGCACATGAAAAGATGTTCCACATCACTAATTATCAGGGAAATGAAAATAAAAACCACAATGAGATATCACCTCACACCAAGTGGGATGGCCAACATTGAAAGGACAAGAAACAACAAATGCTGGCAAGGATGCGGAGAAAGGGAATCCTCCTACACTGCTGGGGGGAATGTAAGCTAGTTCAACCATTGTGGAAAGCAATATGGAGGTTCCTCAAAAAACTTAAAATATAAATACCATTTGATCCAGGAATTCCACTCCTAGGAATTTATGCAAAGAATATAATTTCCCAGATTCAAAAAGACATATGCACCCCTATGTTTAGTGCAGCACTACTTACAATAGCCAAGATATGGAAGCAATCTAAGTGTCCATCAGTAGATGAATGAATAAAGAAGAGGTGATACATATACAAAATGGAATACTATTCAGCCATAAGAAAGAAACAAATCCTACCATTTGCAACAACAAGTATGGAGCTAGAGGGTATTATATTCAGTGAAATAAGTCTGGCAGAGAAAGACAAATACCAAATGATTTCCCTCATTTGTGGAGTATAACAGCGAAGCAAAACTGAAGGAACAAAATAGCAGCAGACTCACAGACTCCAAGAAGGGATTAGTGGTTACCAAAGGGGAGGGGTGGGGGAGAGCGGATGGAGAGGGAGGGAGAAGGGGATTGTGGGGTATCATGATTGGTGCACATGATGTGTGTGGGGTCACGGGGAAGACAGTGTAGCTCAGAGAAAACAAATAAGGACTCTGTGGCATCTTACTAAACTGATGGACAGTGACTGCAGGGGGGTGGGAGAGGGACTTGATAATAGGAGTGAATGTAATAACCACATTGTTTTTGTTCTGAAACCTTCAAAAGAATGTATATCAATGATACCTTTAAAAAAATCAAATACAAAGAGAATAGGAAAGCAGTTGCCAGGGGGAAGGGAGTGAGAGTAGTACAGAGAGGTTGGGAAAAGGATACAGACTTGCAGTTTTAAAATGAATAAGTTCTGAGGATCTAATGTATAACATGATGACTATAGTTGATAACAACATTGTACAATTAAAATTTCCTAAAAGATAAGAACGTAAATGTTCTCAACAAAAAAAAAGGTAAGTATTTGAGATGATGCATGTCTTAATTAACTGATTGAGGGGAATCCTTTCATATTGCATACATTTATCAAATCATCATGTTGTGCCCTTTCAATTTCTTACTATTTTGTCAATTGTATCTCTATAAGGCTGAAAAAAATGAAATTGGGTACAATACCATATATATTGATGGAGAGATGCAAATCAAAGAATAGCTATTTTTAAAGTTATCCCTTGGGGAATAACTGCTCATTACCAGTAATTTAAAGAAGGACTGAATTTAAGTATACATCTGCATTCAGCATGACTTTGGAGGCATATGTGGATAATTTTCCAGAAAGTCAAGGTTTTGGGGGGTAATATATTAATAACATAAGACTTTACTCGTAAACTATATTTTCATACTGAATAATTTAGAAGGATTTATATTAAATACTAACATTTTTTGGTATATTAAATATTACCAGTTTTATGGTAGCATCAGTTAATTTTCAATAATAATACAAATAGTCCTTCCCTGATTATTCCAGAAAAATAAAACTCCTAGACTATAGAAATCTATAATATCCAAGAATTTTTTTTTACTGTTTCTTATCAGAGCATATCCACATTCCTTTTGACAAAAGGTCACAGACATTTTGGTAATAATTTCATACCTGAAGAGTATGAAAGACAATTTTTCAGTAAGATATTTAATATCTGTCAAACACATGAGCACATCTTTATATTGCTTTTTTCCTAAACCCTTTTTGATTACCAAAGTCTTATTTTCCCTTTGCCACTCCTTGTCTCTTTTACTTCTCATTTCTTTTTATTTCTACACTAATATTACTATTTCTCTGTTCTCACCAACTTTAGGCATCCATCTATTTTAACCTTATGTCCTTTCTAAAGGACATGTTATCTTTCCTCTAGATATTATACTTGATCTATATCTTTTGTTGGAGCGCATCCCATCTTTACAACTTTTTGTAAAATATTCAGACTCAAGTAAAAATGATAAATGATGAGAAAGAGCTTTTAAGGTCATTAAATAATCCTTAAATGTCTGATGGTACATAATATATGCATTCTGTACATAAGAAAAAATCAAGGTTTTGCTTCAGTGATTTTGCATTTTGATTATAAACTTGGAAATGAATGAAAAAAGACTCAGAAAATCTGTAACTAGAAGTAAACAAGTCAACTGTCTAAACTAGAATTCTGTGAATCTAATATTTAAGATACCTTGAAGCCTTCCCTTAAATATTTTTTATTTTATTTATTTTTGCTAAAATATTATGAGAAGCCACAGTGATAAATAAAAGAATTCTCGTACTAAAATTTCACCAACTTCCTATAATATCTCTTGCCAGTTTCAGTTTTCTGCTCCTCTTTACTAGCTTTCAGTAAGCTTCAGTACCATGCAGTTAATCATTCATTTCTGAGCAGTAATTTTGCATTAAAATTTGATTAGATTATTTTGAAAATTTTATATGGTTATGATAAGAATCCAAGATGAATTTTAAGCAGAAAAGATGGGGTTTTGGTGCCCTTTAGCTCCCTAAATACACTACAATTTATAAATGCTCTATAATTAGGAAGTTTCAATTCAGTGCCTGACAGAGTAAAACCTATCATGTCTTCACACTTTCAAAAGCTTTAAGAATATTTATTTTGATACTCATTCAAAGGAAAAATATTCTAAGATGAAAAGTGCAGTACATTTTGATATAGTTTGAATAAAGATGAGTATCATGATAGATTCCTTTCAGTAGCAATAGGAAATTAACAAATGAATGCTTTTATTTGCTATAATTCATTTTAAAGAATAAGGCAGATAAAAAAAGAAAATTGATTCTATTCACACAGACAGTAACATCTTTGTTAACTACCCATAAATAGTTTGGATGCCTAAATCTACATTACTTGAACAGGAAGTATCTGGTTAGAAACTTACACATAAAATCCTCAGTGTGTAAATGTGCTATTGTAATTGAGGAATCCTATAAAATATATAAAAGTTGAAATTTGCAACCTAACCTTACTGCATCCATATTGTACTGCTATATATTTTATCCCATAGTATTTAATATATTGTGCTATCTTGAGATACCAGATATTTGCCAGAGTAGTAGGGGTTTCAAAGGAGCCACATCAACTTCTACTCATGGCCCCCAAATTTGAAATTTAATGTAATCCATACATTTAATAAACTTACATATTTGTTTTATCATTTATTGAAATGAAAAATAAAAACTAGAAAGTTCAAAATGCATGCTCTAGGAAGGACACAGAGCCTTGCTTTCTTCAATAAATCCTTATGTTTAACAGACATTTTTGATGCAGTATTTTAAAAAACATAATTAACAAAATTAACTATACAGTTTTTGTATCAATTTTCAGTATTTTTTTCTTCAGTTGATACTACTAGGATAATGATTGAATTCTAGAAGAAATATGTCTCCAACACATACTCATACACCTTATGTTTAATTCATTTGAGGTTTTAGATAAGGAAATCTTCTGATAGGAACTCAAAATGGTTTGGTCATATGCTATTACTATGTTTAAGTGAAATGTATTGGCAATCGGAAAAATAAACAGGCCACATTCACTCAGTGAAATAAATTGGTTCATCTATTAGTACCTAAATTGTCAGTGTATCATGACAGCTCTAGAGCAATGTGGTCAGTCTTTTAAAATCCAAGAAAAAAATACAATTAATACAATTAACTTAGTGCTCCAGGAAAAATATTCATAAAGAATTCCTCCTATCTACTAGAATTCTTATCTATCTACTCAGCTGCCCACATTCACCCAGGTAAGATTCTTGGGCTATGAGAATACTCTGAATGAATCTGTGAAAACACCTCACACCAAAAACCAATGACCCAATTTGAGACCTTGAAGAATGACCTGTGTCTTAATACAAGTTTATATGTATTTATTTGTACAATTAAAAAATAAAAAGCAAAAGCAAAAACAAAAAATGGTGAGGAAGTTCTAGAAATAACGCTATGAAGATTTTGAATGATTCCCCCTACAGAGAATAATCATGAAACTCAACAAAGTAATAAAACAACTATTTGGAGGCAATGGAAAACACTAAAGATGGGCAAACACTGGAGCAGAGTGTACTCTTTAAAAATTCCTACTGCATTGGGTTAAAAACTAAAAATGTTGGTTTTCTTGCTTGAGGAACAATTCTACTCCCCCTAGTTCTGCATGTGAAGAACTGCAATCTTACTGGCTTTAGGGGGCAGATATCAGAATTTAGAGCAACAGAGCACCTAGAAGTACAAGAAGGGAATGCTGGAAATGAGACAGCCATAAAGGCTGTAACGCAAATTCTGAGTGTATTTTTTTCCCAACCAGCAGCTGATGGCTCAACACTTTAGATTTCAGGAATCCTACAAAAAATCAGTTAGAGATGAGGGGGACTACAGTTAGGAGAGTACTCTGAAAAGACAGACCTGCTCCTGGTAATATTTATGAGTTTGCTATGCATTTGACTTCAGTATTCCCAAAGGTGCTCAGAGCTCAGTCAGCAGAGAACAGAAACCTGATCAGCTAGAAGTGTCAGTCAGGGACCAAAACTGGGGGATATAAGAGTATCTGGAACAGGACCCTAGAAGTGAAAGAATCACAGAGAGTGAACCACTAAAATCTGAACAACTAATGTTTTTTTCTACTATTTTTCTACCTGTCTGGCTGTCTTTTATATGTATATTTTAGTATGAGCATATAGCCAGATGTTGCTGTATTTTTAACAATTAGAATACTCTTTTAATTGGTGAATTTAATCCTATAAAATGTTGTGATTACTAATCTATTTGACTTAATTCTTATCCTCTTACTGTGGGCTTGCTCAGTATGATGCATTTTCTTTGGTTCTTTTCTTTTTCTTGCCTTCTATTGGTTCCATGAAGTTATGCTTCATTTTTCTCTTTTCCTTATTCATAATTTTAAGGGCTATAAATAATATTTCTATTTTTTTAGGTATTGCCCTTAAAAAGTTTTCCTGAAATGTTTTACATAACAATCTTAAAAACACAAGTTTGTTTGTGTATCTTCCTCCCCAACAAAACCTGATCATCCTCACCAACATTATTGGTGTCTACAGCATTAGTTCTACCTTTATTTCTACTTCAAATAAACTGTTACAATTATTAATATTTAATGTTTACATCATTATTTTATTTCATAAGTACTTTATTTGTCCAAAAACTTACTATTTCATTTTGGGTACCAATCCTTCCAAATTTAATTTGCTTCTTCCTAAAATACAACCTTTTCATTTCTTTTTCTCTGAAGAACTTTCAGTAAGTGTTGCCTGAAAAAAAAATTAATTTGTCTTCCCTTGAAGCAGATTGTTTTTAGGTGGTGTATAGTTTTAATTTAATAATATTTTCCTCAGCACTATGAAGATAAATACAAATGACTGTCATCTGATGCCTATTTTCACTTATGATAAGGGCATTTTCAGGTTAATTATTCTCCCAATCTAGGTAATATTTTTATTCTCCCATTCTAGGTAATATCTTTGTTTTCACGGGAACAAAACTGAACTGCAACATTTTTTTCTACTATTTTCCACCTATCTGGTTTTCTTTTAAATATACATATATTCAGTAAGAACATATAGCCAGATACTGTTCCTGTGTTTTTAACAATTAGAATAGTTTTCCAGTAGCCTTTAAGAATTTGTCTTTGGAGGTATGTCATTTCATTGCCATGTGTCTAAATGTGGAATCATTTTGCTTTTCCTTCTCTGAACTAGTCCTACTTCCAGAATTTTGGAGCTTTTCACAAGCTCTGATCAAATTTTGTTCATTATCTCCAAAATATTTCATCTTCTCTTTTTCTTGTCTCTTCTATTAGATGCACATTGGACTTCCTTGGTATTTTTTTTTCCTCAAGCCCTCTATTTTATAATTTTCATGTCCTTTTCTCTGTGCTGCATGATGAGGAATTTCCCCACATCAACATTTCTATTTATTCATTCTCTCTTCATCTGAGTCTAAACTTCCATATGTCACTTTTCTTACATTATTAATTTCAATTATCATATTTTCCAAGTCTAACATGATAAATAAATTACCCCAGTCTGTCAGTACTCCTCCTTCTCACTACAGGGTTATTCTTTGCTTTGGAGTTCAGTTTCTGCAATTGTTTAAAGATATTTGTTTTACAACTTTTTCTTTTAACATTGTCTTACTGTCTGGAGTTCTCTAGATTGTCTTTTTCCTTTTATTCCCTGGCAAATATTGCTTTGGGAAGACTGTATTTTGAGTATTTTCAAATTTGGATAATGTAAATATCAGTCCTTTAGGGCATTATTTATGGAAGTATTTTCCTAAAGGACTCTCACTGACAGAAACTAAATGAATCCAGAAAGCAAGTTGTGTATAATATTTTTCAGTTTGATATTGTCTGAACTTTAAAAGGAATATAAAATTTGGGCCCTACTCCAATATAAATAATAGAATTGGTAATTACAAATTTTCAGGAAACACAGGTATTTTTTTTCACCTCAAGTCAGGGAAAGTCAAGTTTCACTGTCCTCTCTTTGCCAGTAGGTGGAATTTTTCTTGTGAATTCTTTATTTGAGAGTATGGCTTTTTAAAGGCCTTGACTTTATGCTGCTGTTCCACTTGTAAGTCATGGTATCTCAGACACATATGCTCCTTCTCTGCCCAAGTGCAGAAATTAAACAGATCTCTTAAGGAATCAGGAGAAAGAAACTATCTTCCTGTCCTGCTCAAGACATCTGTAGTATCAGTTCACACACTTATGTCACTAATGTTTAGGCCCTGTTTCTTCACCTGAATTATCTCTCTTTCTTGCAAAAAGAACATTGCTACACATTAGAAAGAGTTTTTGTTAGTTTTTACTCAGAACTTTTCGGTACTTGTAGTGAATAAGATTTGACATAATTGATTCCACTACTTTACCAAAAGAAGATGTCAAGAGGATGTTTTCTACAACACAAATGGGTGTCTCAATTTCTTGCCTAAAATCTTCAGTGACATTACATTGTTATTACCATATAATTCAACCTCCATAATATGACATACTAGGAACCTCTAGCTTTCAAGTCTAATTTTTTTGTTAAGGCTTCCTTCACACTCCATGTTTACAAATGGAGCTTCTTTCAGATCCTGAGACGTTTCAATGCTTCCTCAGGTTTCTGTGCAGGCTTCCCCCACCTAGAACCTCCTTACCCCTTTCACCCAAACCTACCCCTATCACACATACACATGTATATTTAACTTCAATTATTATTTGTCCCATTTTGAAAACCTGTAATAGGTTCCTAACAAATTAGATACCCTAACCCATTATTTTTCAACACTCTATATATCCAAAATTATCCCACATATTGCCATGTTTATTAAATTACCTAATTTTCAACTATGTATTAACTCCATTACTTATCCAATGAGTACTTATTAAGCACCTATCATGTACCAGGTTTTCTTTAGTGGGGGACAGTGATGAACAAATAAGACACAAATTTCTACTGTGAAAAGAGGAGTCCTATATACTTTCTTCACCCATAATAAACCCTAATTTTCTGATACAGTAACCAGAATACATCAGGAATTCAACAAGTATTTGTTTAATAAATAACTCATGCAAATGTTTAGTAAGCATGTGAAAATTTAAGTTTGACCTCTTTATCATTATGTTCTGTTGCCTTACTGAGTTAAATCATAAAAATAAAATACAGGAAATCACAATACATTCTGTGATGGTGTCAAATTTATGGACATCCTTCTATGTTTATTCTCTTCATTAGGGACAGAGAATGTATATAATACATAGGGCAGTGTGCCTTGGTGATGTGAGCCTAACAGAACTAAGAGACAGAAAATATATACCAAAAATTGTTTGACAAGATTTATTATGTGTTTCTAAAATTCCAAAACTCCAGACATGTTCACTTTCATATGTTTTCTTCATTTTCATTCCATTTTGTAGATTATTCATGACATACTTTTCACAGCATTCACAATATTTTCTTCCCTACATTATTTCCAATACCTTTTGCTATTGCTTTTTATTTAGTTTCAGTGGATGTTGTTAATTTATCTAACATATTCTTTATGTAAGCTATTATTTACAGATCGCATTTTTTCTTACTGAAGTATAGTTAATACACAATCTTATGTAAGCTTCAGGTATACAACACAGTAGTTCACCAGTTATCCACATTATTAAATCCTCACCCCAACTAGTACAGTTACTATCTATCAACATAGAGAGATGTTACAGAACCACTGGTTATATTCTCCATGCTATACTACCAGTCCCATGACCAAATGATGTTATGATTGAGAACTTTTGTGCCCCTTTACCCCCACTCTCTCCCCACCCATCTATTTCAACCCATCCCTCATGGTAACCACTAGTCACTTCTCAGTGCCCATGAGTCTACTCCCATTTTATTCATTTTGCTTTGTTGTCAGATTCCACAAATAAGTGAAATCATATGTTATTTGTCTTTCTCCACCTGACTTATTTAACTTAACATAATACCATTTAGGTCTATCCATATTGTTGTAAATGGCAGGATTTCTTCTTTATGGCTAAATCACATTCCATTGTGTATATGTGCAACATCTTATTTATCCATCCATCTATTGATGGACACTTAGGTTGCTTCAATAACTCAGCTATTGTAAATAATGTGGCAATAAATGTAAGGGTGAATAGCAGTTTTTGAATCAGTGATCTTATTATTTTCCTAGAACTAGAATTTCTTGAGAAACCTCCATACTGCTTCCCATAGTGGCTGCACCAATTGACATTCCTTCCAACAGCATATGAGGGTCCCCTTTTCTCCATATTCTCACCAACTCTTGTTATTTCTTTTCTTTTGGATAGTGACCATTCTAACTGGATTGAGGTGATATATCATTGTGGCTTTGATTTCCATTTCCCTGATGATTAGCGATGCAGAGCATCTTTTCATGTGCCTGTTAGCCATTGGTATTTCCTTGACATTTCCTCTGCCCATTTTTAATTGGATTATTTTATGTTTTTGGTATTGAATCTTATGAATTCCTTATATATTCTGGATGTTAACCTCTTAACAGATAAATCATTTACAAATATATTCTCTCATACTGTAGGCTGCCTTTTTATTTGGTTAATGGTGTCCTTTCTATACAGAGGCATTTTAATTTGATGTAGCTCCACTTGTTCATTTTTTATTTTGTTTCCCTTACCCAGAAGAGATATGTCTGGGAAAAAACTGCTCGTACTTTTGTTCAAGGGATTTTTGCCTATTTTTTCTAAGAGTTTTATGCTTTCATGTCTTTCATTTAGGTTTTTAATCCATTTTGACTTTACATTTTTGTATGGAGTTAGACAGTAATCCAGTTTTATTCTCTTGCATGTAGCTGTTCAGTTTTCCCAACACCAGTTATTGAAGACTGTCTTTCCCCATTGTATTTTCATGGCTCCTTTATTGTATATTAATTGACCATCTATGTGTGGACTTATCTCTGGGTTATCTATTCAGTTTCATTGATCTATGGGTCTGTTCTTGTGACAGTACCATACTATTTTTATTACTGTAGTTTTGTAGTATAGCCTAAAGTCAAGGAGTGTAAATCCCTCAGCATTGTTCTCAGTATTGCTTTGGCTATTTGGGATCTTTTGTGGTTCTGTAAGTATTTTACAACTTTTGTTCTGGTTCCTTCCATGTTTGTTCTCTTCAATAAGGCCAGAGAATGTATAATCCATAGGGCAGTGTGCCCTAGTGATGTGAATCTGACAGAACTAAGAGACAAAATATATACCAAAAATTATTTGAAAAAATTTATAATGTGTTTCTAAATGGCCTGTATTGAAGAATGCTGTTGGTATTTTGAAAGGGATTGCATTAAATCTCTAAATGCTTTGGGCAGGATGGCCATTTTGACAATATTAATTCTTCCTGTCCATGAGCATGGGATAGATTTTCATGTATTGGTATCTCCTTTAATTTCTCTCACAAGCACCTTATAGATTCCACAATAAAGTTCTTTCACTTCCTTGGTTAGGTTTATTCCTAGGTATTTTATTCTTTTTGATGTAATTGTAAATGGAGTTGTTTTCCTGATTTGTCTTTCTGCTAGTTTGTTGTTAGTATATATATATATATAGGGATGTGACAGATTTCTGTGTATTAATTTTGTATCCAGCAAATTTTCTGGATTCAGTTATTCTAATAGTTTTTTGGTGGAAAATTTAGGGTTTTCTATGCATAATATATCATCTGCAAATGTGAAAATTTAACTTCTTCCTTACCGAATTGGATAAATTTCATCTCTTTGCATTGTCTGACTATTGTGGCTAGGACCTCCAGTACTATGTTGAATTAAAGTGGTGAGAGTAGGCATCCTTGTCTTTTTCCCACTATTAGAGGAAAACATTTCAGCTTTTTGCTATTAAGTACAATGTTGACTATGGGTTTGCCATATATGGCCTTTTGTATGTTGAGGTATGTATCCTCTATTTCCATTTTGTTGAGAGTTCTTATCACACCTGAATGATTTTGTCAAATGCTTCTTGAGCATCTATTGAGGTGATCATATAATTCTTATCCTTTTTGTTAATGTAGTGTATCACATGGATCGATTTACAAATACCATATCATCATTGCATCAATGGAATAAATTGCACTGGGTCATGATGGATGATCCTTTTCACAAATTTCTGTATTTTATTTGCTAATATTTTGTTGAGGATTTTTGCATCTATGTTTATCATGAATATAGGTCTCTAAATTTTTATATTTCTAGTGTCTTTGTCTGTTTTGATATTCGAGTGATACTGGCTTAATAGAATGAATTTTGAAGTATTCCTTCCTCTTCTATTTTTTGGAATATTTTAAGAAGGATGAATATTAGCTCTTCCTTATATGTTTGGTATAATTCAGCTGTTAAGCCATCTTGGACTGTCCTTTGTTGGGAATATTTGATTACCAATTTGATTTCATTGCTGGTAATTTGTCTGTTCAGATTTTCTGTTTCTTCCTGGGTCAATCTTGGAAGGCTTTATTTTTCTAGCAATTTTTCCATTTCTTCAAGGTTGTCCAATTTATTGGCATATAATTTTTCATAGAATTGTCAGTAATTCTTTACATTTCCATGGTGTCAGTTGTAACTTCTTCTTTTCAGCTCTGATTTTCTTTGTGTCCTCTCCTTTTCTTGGTAAGCCTGGCTAGGGGTTTGTCCATTTTGTTTATCTTCTCAAAGAACCAGGTCTTGTTTTTGTTGATTTTTCTATTGTTTCATTCTTTATAATAATTTCTCCTCTGATCTTTATTATATCTCTCATTCTACTAACTTTGTGTTTCATTTGTTCTTTTTCTAGTTCTTTGAGAGTTTAGACTATTTGGGATTGTTCTTGTTTCCTGAAGTACGCCTGTATTGGTATGTATTTCCTTCTTAGAACTGCTTTTGTGGTATCCCATATATTTTGAACTGCTGTATTTTTCTTTTCATATATATTCATGTATTGCTTGATTTCTTCTTTGATTTGCTCATTGATCCCTTCATTATTTAGAAGCATGTTGTTTAGCCTTCATGTGTTTGCGGGGTTTTTTTTTTTTTTTTTGCTTTCCTCATGTAATTTGTTTTTGGTTTCATACCATTAGGATATGAAGACATGTTTGACACTATTTCAATCTTTTTCAAATTGGTTCTTTTTCTTTCCTAGTTTGTGATCTACTCTAGAGAATGTTCCAATTGCACTTGTGAAAAATGTTTTGTAAATGTCTGTTAAGTCCATCTGATATAGTCTGTGGTTCAGTGCCTATGTTTCCTCATTTATTTTCTGTTTGGTTGATCTGTCCACTGATGTAAGTGGTGGGTTTAAGTCCTGCATGTAGCTGTCCAGTTTTGCCAACACCAGTTGAAGAGGCTGTCTTTTCTCCATTGTAATTCATGGCTCCCTTATCATATATTAACTGACCACACATGTGTGGATATATATCTGGGCTCACTATTCTGTTCCATTGATCGATGGGTCTGTTCTTGTGCCAGTACCAAACTGTTTTGATTACTGTGGCTTTGTAGTAGAGCTGGAAGTTAGGGAGCATAACCCGCCCAGCTTTGTTCTTCTTTCTCAAAATTGTTTTGTCTATTTTGGGTCTTTTGGAATTCCATATGAATTTTATGATTATTTGCTCTAGTTGATTCAAAAAGGTTGTTAGTATTTTTTTCTTTTTAGTGTGCTTATTTGAATTTTTTTTTAATTTTACTTTGGTAGCATTAAGGCACAGTTATTTGAACAACATTATGGTTACTAGACTCACCCTATTATCACGTAATCACCACATACACCATTACAGTCACTGTCCAACAGGGTAGTAAGATGCTATAGAATCATTCCTTTTCTTCTCTGTGTTATACTGCCTTTCCCAGGTCGAGCCACACTACATTATGTGTGCTAATCGTAATGCCCCTTTTTCCCCCCTTATCCCTCCTTTCCCACCCATCCTCCCCAGTCCCTTTCCCTTTAGTAACTGTTAGTCCACTCTTGGGTTCTGTGAGTCTGCTGCTGTTTTGTTCATTCAGTTTTTTCTTTGTTCTTATACTCCACAGACAAGTGAAATCATTTCATACTTGTCTTTCTCTGCCTGGCTTATTTCACTGAACATAATACCCTTTAGCTCCATCCATGTTGTTGCAAATGGTAGGATTTGTTTTCTTCTTATGGCTCTATAATACTCCATTGTGTATATGTACCACATCTTCTTTATCCATTCATCTACTGATGAACACTTAGGTTGCTTCCACTTCCTGGCTATTGTAAACAGTGTGCGATAAACATAGGGGTGCATATGTCTTTTTGAAACTGGCCTCCTGAATTCTTAGGGTAAATTCCTAGGAGTGGAATTCCTGGGTCAAATGGTATTTCTATTTTGAGTTTTTTGAGGAACCTCCATACTGCTTTCCACAATGGTTGAACTAGTTTACATTCCCACCAGCAGTGTAGGAGGGTTCCCCTTTCTCCACATCCTTGTTAACATTTGCTGTTGTTTGTCTTTTGGATGTTGGCCATCCCAACTGGTGTGAGATGACATCTCATTGTGGTTTTAATTTGCATTTATCTGATGATTAGAGATGTGCAGCATCTTTTCATGTGCCTGTTGGCCATCTGAATTTCTTCTTTGGAGAATTGTCTGTTCAGTTCCCCTGCACATTTTTTAATTGGATTATTTGCATTTTGTTTGTTGAGATGTGTGAGCTCTTTATATAATTTGGATGTCAACCCCTTATCGGATATGTCATTTATGAATATATCCTCCCATACTGTAGGATGTCTTTCTGTTCTGATGGTGCCCTTTGCTGTAAAGAAGTTTTTCAGCTTGACACTTGTCATTTTTCCTTTTGTTTCCCTTGCCTGGGGAGATATGTTCATTAAGAAGTTGCTTGTGTTTATGTCCAAGAGATTTTTGCCTATGTTTTTTTCTAAGAGTTTTATGGTTTCATGACTTACATTCAGGTCTATGATCCATTTTGAGTTTACTGTTGTATATGGGGTTAGACAATAATCCAGTGTCATTCTCTTACATGTAGCTGTACAGTTTTGCCAACACCAGCTGTTGAAGAGGCTGTCATTTCCCCCACTGTATATTAATGGCTCCTTTATCATATATTAATTGACCATATATGGTTGGGTTTTTATCAGGACTATTTAGTCTGTTCCATTGGTCTATGGGTCTGTTCTTGTGCCAATACCAAATTGTCTTGATTACTGTAGCTTTGTAGTAGAGCTGGAAGTCAGGAAACGTAATATCCCCCACTTTCCTATTTCTTCTCAGGATTGCTTTGGCTATTCAGGATCTTTTGTGGTTCCATATAAATTTTAGAACTATTTGCTCTACTTCATTGAAGAATGCTGTTGGTGTTTTGATAGGGATTGCACTGAATCTGTAGATTGCTTTATGTAGGATGGCAATTTTGATAATATTAATTCTTCCTATGCATGAACATAGGATGTGTTTCCATTTATTGGTTTCTTCTTTAATTTCTCTCATGAGAGTCTTGTAGTTTTTAGAGTATAACTCTTTTACTACTTCGGTTAGGTTTATTACTAGGTATTTTATATTTTTTGATGCAATTGTGAATGCAACTGTTTTCCTGATTTCTCTTTCTGCTAGTTCATCATTAGTGTATAGGAACGCAACAGATTTCTGGGTATTAATTTTGTAACCAACAAATTTGCTGAATTTCCATATTAGATTAGTAGTTTTGGATTGGATTCTTTAGGGTTTTTTATGTACAATACCATGTCATCTGTAAACAGGGACAGTTTGACTTCTTCCTTGCCAATCTGGATGTCTTTTATTTCTTTGTGTTGTCTGATTACCGTGGCTAGGACCTCCAGAAATATGTTGAATAAAAGTGGGGAGAGTGGGCATCCCTGTCTTGTTCCCAATCTTAAAAGAAAAGCTTTCAGCTTCTCCTGTTAAGTGTAATGTTGACTGTGGATTTGTCATATATGGCCTTTATTATGTTGAGGTACTTGCCCTGTATACCTATTTTGTTGAGAGATTTTATCATGAATGGATGTCCAGCATCTATGGACATAATCATGTAGTTTTTGTCTTTCTGTTTGTTTATGTGGTGGATGATGTTGATGGATTTTCAAATGTACCATCCTTGCATCCCTGGGATGAATCCCACTTGACCATGACTGATGATCTTTCTGATGTACTTTTTAATTCAGTTTGCTAATATTCTGTTGACTATTTTTGCATCTATGTTCATCAGAGATATTGGTCTGTAATTTTCTTTTTTGTGGTGTCTTTGCCTGGTTTTGGTATTAGAGTGATGTTGGCCTCATAGACTGGTTTTGGGAGTATTTCCTCCTCTTCCATGTTTGGTAAACTTTAAGGAGGATGGGTATTAACTCTTCACTAAATGTTTGAGAAAATTCAGCTGTGAAACCATCTGGTCCAGGCATTTTGCTCTTAGGTAGTTTTTTGATTACCAATTCAGTTTCTTTGCTGGTAATTGGTCTATTTAGATTTTCTGTTTCTTTCTGGATCAGCCTTGGTAGGTTGCATTTTTCTAGAAAGTTGTCCATTTCTTCTAGTTATCCAGTTTGTTAGCATGTAATTTTTCATGGTATTCTCTCATAATTCTTTGTGTTTCTGTGGTGTCCGTAGTGATGTTTCCTCTCTGATTTCTGATTCTATTTATGTGTGTAGACTCTTTTTTTCTTGATAAGTCTGGCTAGGGGTTTATCTATTTTGTTTATTTTTTCAAGGAATCAGCTCCTGCTTTCATTCTTTCTATTGTTTATTCTTCTTAATTTTATTTATTTATGCTTTAATCTTTATTATGTCCCTTCTTCTACTGACTTTGGGCCTCATTTGTTCTTCTTTTTCTAGTTTTGTTAATTGTGAGTTTAGACTGCTCATATGGGATTGTTCTTCTTTCCTGAGGTAGGCCTGTATTGCAATATACTTCCTTTTAGGCACAGCCTTCACTGCATCCCACAGATTTTGTGGTGTTGTATTATTGTTGTCATTTGTCTCCATATATTGCTTGATCTCTGTTTTTATTTGGTCATTGATCCATTAATTATGTAGGAGCATGTTATTAGGCCTCCATGTATTTGTGGACTTTTTCATTTTCTTTGAGTAATTTATTTCTTGTGTCATACCTTTCTGATCTGAGAAGCTGGTTAGTACAATTTCAATCTTTTTGAATTTCCTGAGGATTTTTTGTGAACATTCTTGAAAATGTTCCATGTGCACTTGAGTATGTGTATCCTGTTGCTTTTGGATGGAGTGTTCTGTAGATGTCCATTTGTCCATCTGTTCTAATATGTTGTTCAGTGCCTCTGTCTATTTACTTATTTTCTGTCTTGTTGATCTCTCCTTTGGAGTGAGTGGTGTGTTGAAGTCTCCTAAAATGAATGCACTCCATTCTATTTCCCCCTTTAATCCTGTTAGTATTTGTCTCACATATGTAGGTGATCCTGTGTTGGGTGCACAGATATTTATAATGGTTATATCCTCTTGTTGCACTGACCCCTTTATCATTATATAATGTCCTTCTTTGTCTCTTGATACTTTCTTTGTTTTGAAGTCTATTTTTTCTGATACAAGTACTACAACTCCTGCTTTTTTCTCCCTATTAGTTGCATGAAATATCTTTTTCCATCCCTTTAGTTTCAGTCTGTGTATGTCTTTGGGTTTGAAGTGAGTCTCTTGTAGGCAGCATACAGATGGGTCTTGTTTTTTTAACCATTCAGTGATTCTATGTCTTTTGATTGGTGCATTCAGACCATTTACATGTAAGGAGATTATCAATAGGTATGTACTTATTGCCACTGCAGGCTTTAGATTCATGGTTACCAAAGTTTCAAGGATAATTCCCTTACTATCTAACAGTCTAATTTAACTCACTTCATGTGCTTTACAAACACAACCTAACAGTTCTTTTTTTTCCCCTCCTTTTTCTTCCTCCTCCATTCTTTGTATGTTATGAATCATATCCTGTACTCTTTGACTACCCCTTGGGTGACATCTATTTAGCCTTAGGAATACTTCCATCTGTAGGAGTCCATCCAAAATGCACCATATAGGTGGTTTGTGGAAGGCATATTCTCTCAGCTTTTGCTTCTCTGAAAATTGTTTAATCCCTCCTTCAAATTTAAATGTTAACCTTGCCAGGCAGAGTATTCTTGGTTCAAGGCCCTTCTGCTTCATTGCATTAAATATATCATACCACTCCCATCTGGCCTGTAAGGTTTATTTCGAGAAGTCTGATGATAGACTGATGGGTTTTCCTTTGTATGTGATCTTTTTTCTCTCTCTAGCTGCTTTTAAAAGTCTGTCTTTATCCTTGATATTTGCCATTTTAATTATTATACATCTTGATGTTGTCTTCCTTGAGTCCTTTGTTTTGGGAGATCTGTGTATCTCCATCGCTTCAAAGACTATCTGCTTTCCCAGATTGGGGAAGTTTTCAGCAATTACCTCCTCAATGACACTTTCTATCCCTTTTTCTCTGCCTTCTTCTGGTACCCCTATAATGCAAATATTATTCTGTTTGGATTGGTCACACAGTTCTCTCAATATTCTTTCATTCTTAGAGATTCTTTTTTCTCTCTGTGCCTCAGCTTCTTTGTATCCTCTTCTCTAATTTCTATTCCATTTACCATCTCTTCTACTATATCTAATCTGCTTTTAAATCCCTCTACTGTATGTTTCATTTCAGATACTGAATTTCTTAATGATTGAATATCCATCTTAAATTCATTTCTGAGTCCCCAAATATTTTTCTGTACCTCCATAAGCATGTTTATGATTTTTATTTTGAACTCTCTTTCAGGATGATTGCTAAGTACTATTTCATTTGGCTCTTTTCTGGGGTTTGTGATATTCTGGTCTGAACCGGGTTCTCTTGACATTTCATATTTCTATTTGGTGCCTTCTAGTGCTCAGAAGCTCCAGTCTCTGGAGTTGCTCAGCCCCTAGAGTGAGGTTAGAGGTCAAAGGGGAGCAGCACTAGTGCCTCGGGGTGGGGGGGAAGTACTGTTTCCTTCTTTTTTGCTGCAGTGCCTGTCTCTAGTTCCAGAGCCACTGGGCTGAGCACACAGGTGTAAGCCTCTGTGTTTGGCATCTCCTACTGTTGTAGGTGGGACCTCCCTCTGGCTGGCCTGATGCCAGCACAGTGATGGCTGGTTTGCAAGCTGGTGCTGGCATGCCAGGAGGGAGGAACAACAGGTTGTGTGTCACAGTGGGGGGCCTTGGAGCTGAGTAGCCAGCCAGGGGAATGGAGCACCTGAAGTTCCTGAAAGTTTCCAATCTGCTGGACAGGGCTTGCCCAGACAACCTTGTCCAGCTTTCCCTTCTCCCATGCAGCAAGCTCTGTGAAAACCCTGCCCTTTCAGCAGCCCTCTCGCTGCTAGGAAGCCTCTCAGACTGCCTGCTTTTCCTTTATCCCAGAGCAGTTGGATGTGAATCCCATTCTCCACAAATGGCTGGAATCTCAGTCTCTCAAGCCCTACACATGTCCCAGCTCCACAACCTCCAGAGCACCACACAATGTAGGTTTCTGCTCACAAAGAAGACCTCCAGGGCTGGGTGTTCAGCAGTCTTAGGCTTCCACCCGCTGCCCACTCCATTTCTCTTCCTCCTACCAGTGAGCTGGGGTGGGGGAAGGGCTTGGGTCCCACCAATCAAGGCTTTCATATATTACCCTGTTTTGTGAGGTCTGCTCTGTTCATGAGGTCTGTATGTAGTCTGGTGCAGCCATCTTTCCTGTTGCTATTTTAGGGCTAGTTGTGTTAACTATATTTTCATACTCTGTCATTTTGGGAGGAGTTCTCTGTCTCACCTCTCACGTCATCATCTTGAATCTATTTCTGCTGTTAGTATTTTGATAGGGATTGCACTGAATCTGTAAATTGCTTTGTGCAGGGTGGCCACTTTTACAATATTAATTCTTCCTATCCATAAGCATGGAATAGATTTCCATGTATTGGTGTTTTCTTTAATTTCTCTCATGAGCATCTCATAGTTTTCAGAATAAAGTTCTTTCACTTCCTTGGTTAAGTTTATTCCCAGGTATTTTATTCTTTTGATGCAATTATACATGGAGTTGTTTTCCTGATTTATCTTTCTGCTCGTTTGTTGTTAGTAAATAGGAATATGACATATTTCTGTGTATTAATTTTGTATCTGGCAACTTTGCTGAAGCCAGTTCTTAGTTCTAATAGATTTTTGGTGGAGTCATCAGGACTTTCTATATACAGTGTCAGAAAATAGTGAATTTAACTTTTCCTTACTAATTTGGATGCCTTTTATCTCTTTAACTTTTCTGATTGCCATAGCTAGGACTTTCAGTACTGTGTTGAATAGAAGTGATGAGAGTGGACATGCTTGTCTTGTTCCTGATTAGAGGAAAAGCTTTCAGCCATTGCTTATGTTGTTAGCTTTAGGTTTCTCCTATATGGTTTTTATTATGTTGAGAGACATACCCTCTGTATCCATTTTGTGGAGTTTTTATCATGCATGGATGTTGAATTTTGTAAAATGTTTTTTAGCATCTACTGGGAAAATCATATATGGTTTTTATCCTTCTTTTAATGTGGTATATGCTTTGATTGATTTGACATTATTGTACCATCATTGCATCCCTGGAATAAAGCCCACTTGATCATGCTGGTTGATCCTTTTGATCTATTTCTGAATTTGGCATGTTAATATTTTGTTGAGGATATTTGTATCTCTGTTAATTGGGGATATCAGTCTATGGATTTTGTTTTGTAGTTTCTTTGGTTTTGGTAGTAGAGTGATGCTGGCCTCAAAGAATGAGTTTCAAAGTATTCCTTCCTCTTCTACTTTTTGGAATACTTTAAGAAGTATGAGTATTAGCTCTTATTTAAATGCTTGGTAGGATTCAGCTGTGAAGACATCTGGTTTTGAGAGTTTGTAGCTTTTTGATTACCAATTCATTTTGTTAATGGTAAATGGTCTGTTCATATTTTGTTTCTTCCCTGGGTCACTATTGGAAGGTTGTATCATTCTAGGAATTTGTTCATTTCTGCAAGGTTGTACCATCATTATTGGCATATAATTACTGGCATATAATTTTTCATAAAATTATCTAATAACTGAATTTCCATGACATCAGTTGTAACTATTCCTTTTTCATTTCTGGTTTTGTTATTTGTTCCCTCTTTTTTCCTTAACAACTCTAACTGTGAGTTTGTCTATTTTATCTTCTCAAAGAACCAGCTTTTTTCTTTTCTTTCATTCTTCTCAATTTTATTTATTTCTGCTCTCATCTTTATTGTGCCTCTCCCTTTACTAACTTTGAGTTTCATTTATTCCTCTTTTTCTAGTTTATTTAGTTGAACTGTAAGTTGTTTATTTTGGATGAATTCCCCTCTTAAAACTGCTTTTGCAGTGTCCCACAAATTTTGACTGCTGTATTTTTTTCATTTGCTCCATGTACTGCTTGATTTCTGTTTTAATTTGTTCACTGATCCACTGATTATTTAGAAGCATATTTTTAGCCTCCATGTGTTTGTGCACTTGTTCTGTGTAATTTATTTGTAGTTTCATATCATTGTGGTCTGAGACACTGTTTGATACAACTTCAATCTTTCTAAATTTATTAAGGCTCTTTCCATGGTCTAGTATATGATCTATTCTAGAGAATATTCCATGCACATGTGAGAAAATATGTATACTGCTGCCTTTGGGTGGAGTGTTCTATAGATATCTGTTAAGTCCATCTGATATAATGTGTTGTTCAGTGCCTCTGTTTCCTTATTTATTTTCCATCTGGTTGATCTATTGATGTGAGTGGTGTGTTAAAAGTCTAAAATGTGTAAGTCAAATCTATTTCCCCTTCTAATTGCTATTATTTGAGCTTCATATTTAGGTGCTTCTATGTTCAGTGCATATATTTATAAATGGTTACATCCTCTTGTTGGACTAACCATTTCATCATTATGTAATGTCCCTCTTTGTCTCTTGTTACTTTCTTTGTTTTGAAGTCTATTTTTGTTTGATGTATTTCAACTCCTGCTTTTTTCTCCCTACTGTTTGCATTAAATATCTTTTCCATCCCTTCACTGTTAGTCTGTGTATGTCTTTGGGTTTGAAGTGAGTCTCTTGAAGGCAACATATAGAAGGGCCTTGTTTCTTTATCTATTCTGCCGCCCTATGTCTTTTGATTGGTAAATTTAATAGATTTACATTTAAGGTGATTGTTGATATGACTTATTGCCATTTTATTAATTGTTTTCTGGTTGTTTTTATAGTTCTTCTCTGATCTTTTCTTCCTCTTATACCCTTCTCCTTATTTTATGGTTTTAGTGTGGTGATTGGATTTCTTTTTTTAAATTTTTATGTGTATCTATAATAGATTTTAGGCTATAGTTACCAAAACGTTCATAGATAGTTTTCTAAATATATAAAAATCTATGTTTGGTTGCTCTATTTTGAACACAATCTAAAACTATTTCCTTTTTATTCTTTTCCCTTCTACAAAGTTTATGTATTAGATGTCATTATCTACATTTTTTTTGTATCCCTTGACTGATTTTATTACTTTATTTTTTTACTTCATACATGCTTAGTAACTAGTCACCTACATTTACTATGGGATTTTTTCCACTGATGAAAATACTTAAGCTTAAGAACAATTCCATGTACAGAAGTCCTTTTAAAATATCATATAAGGCTGGTTTAGTCATGGTGAATTCTTTTAACTTTGTTTATTTGGGAAACTTTTCACCTCCTTCAATTCTGAACGATAACCTTGCTAGATGGAAGATTCTTGGTTGAAGGTCTTTCTGTTTCAATACATTAAATATTTCATAACAATCCCTTCTGGCCTGTAAAGTTTCTGCTGAAAAATTTGCTGAGAGCCGTATGGGGTTGTCCTTATAAGTAATTTTTATGTCTCTTTACCTGCTCTCCATATCCTCTCTTTATCCTTAATATTTGTCATTCTAATTATTATATGTCTTACTGGTGTCTCCCTGGGGTTCCTTTTGTGAGGAGGGGCTCTCTGTGCTTCCAGGAGATAGTTGTCTATTTCCTTTCCCAGACTGGGGAAGTTTTCAGCAACTATTTCTTCAAAGAGACTTTCTAATCCTTTGCCCCTTCTTCTTCTGCTACCCCTGTTATGCAATATTGTTTTGTTTGGAATTGTCACACAGCTCTCTTAGAATCCTCTCGATTCCTTTTTCTCTGTTACTTAACTTCTTTGTTTTCCTGATCTCTAATTACTACCTCATTGATTGTCTCCTCTACTTACAGCAGTCTATTATACACTCTCTCCAATGTACTTTTCATTTCACTTACATCTCTGAGTGGCACTTTTTCAAATCTTACTAGAAAATCATTCAAGGGAGTAGGGTCAAATTATGGGTTACCATTTTTTGTCTGTTTGATCTCTACTTTAGATAAATTTATTAACTATTTTCTCTTAAAAGGGTCTGAAGTCCATTAATACAGTAAAAGGCCATATGCTGAGCCCTGCTTATGCCCTTTGAAGTTTAATTTGATTGCCACACTTTGGGTAAAAACAAGGAGACAGTTTATTTCATTCTCACATATTTCTAGACCTTTACTGGAAACCAACCACTTGAAAAAGAAGATCAGGATCTGCCTGAATAAAAGCTTTTTATTTATTTAAACATAGAATGTTTCCTTTCCTCCATCAACTTGGTGTATGACTCTATATTTGTCAAAATTAAGGCAGATACTACTATCTATCTGTTTGTAGTCTTGTACTCATCTTGGCTTTTATGTCCTTTATTATTTTTCACCATCACATACAGCAAAATTCCTTTAAAAATCTTGCAACTTGGACTTGGGATATCAGCGCTCTATAGTTTCTAATATACCTTCTACTCACCTTTAAACCATGTCATTGTTAACATTCTCTGTTTCACGGCGGTGATTATTTGACCCCTGTCTCCTACACTTTTAAAAACAACATTCAGAGTATGCCAGGTCAGACTTTAAAAGTCTTGGAAAATGCAAGAAAGCTGTTAGTTCCAAAATAATGCCCTTCAGCAGTGACCAGATGGATCGTAGATCATTTAAATTTATTATGTATATATATATTCATGCTTTACAGATAAGTCTGCAAATAATTTATCTATAGTTTCTCTTTCTCAACCATTTTAAAACTCTTGTTTATCTTTTAGGTCTGTATCCATTACTTATTATTCCTCTAAAAACTGAATTCAGTTAGCAAGGCCTGGTTTCATCCCTGACATTCTCTCCCCCCACACCACCTCTAATATCATCCTTATACTTTCTAAATGAAATTATTAAGTTTTGTTTTACTATTATTCCTTTTTTATCTTATTTTGCTGTTACTTTATCAAACACTCTGTTAATATTTTTGCAACTGGAAATGTTTACTTTGGTTTTTAAATCCTTCAAATTTATTTCTCAAGAGCTTTTTAACATCAATTTTAATGATCTCTCACCCTTCTCTGACATCTTGGAAAGGTGCAGCTCACAGATCCTTGATCATTCCCACTATAGATTCCATTTATTTCTATTCTAACATGATTGACTCATACTTCATACACAGACAAATTACTCATTTTGGGGGTGATTCTCTTCATCGAACATCATAGCATTACCAGAGGAAAATTTTAAAGTGATCTTTATTTGTATCTTTTGTTTGTTTGTTTTGGTAAGGTGCTTTGATTCCTTTTGGTTAACTACTCCAAACTGTTAGCTTATGCACTTAAATAAGTGATTCTGCATCTCTATTTCTTTTTTTTATTAAGGTATCATTGATATACAATCTTAAGAAGGTTTCAATATTGAGGTTATTACATTCCTCCCTACTATCAAGTCCCCACCACATACCACAGTCACTGTTCACCAGCATAGTAAGATGCTATAGAGTCACTACTTGTTTTCCCAGTGCTATACTGCCTTCCCCAAGCCCTCCCTATATTGTGTGTGCTAATCATAATACCCCTTAATCCTCTTTTCCCTCCCTTCCCACCCACCCTCCCCAACCCCTTTCCTTTTGGTAACTGTTAGTCAATTCTTGGGTTCTGTGAGTCTGCTTCTGATTTGTTCCTTCAGTTTTTGCTCTGTTGTTATACTCCACAAATGAGTGAAATCATTTGGTACTTGTCTTTCTCCTCCTGGCTTATTTCACTGAACATAATACCCTCTAGCTCCATTCATGTTGTTGCAAATGGTAGGATTTGTTTTCTTCTTATGGCTGAATAACAGTCCATTGTGTATATGTACTACATCTTCTTTATCCATTCATCTACTGATGGACACTTAGGTTCCTCCATTTCTTAGCTATTGTAAATAGTGCTGTGATAAACATAGGGGTGCATCTGTCTTTTTCAAACTGGGCTGCTGTATTCTTAGGGTAAATTCCTAGAAGTGGAATTCCTGGGTCAAATGGCATTTCTATTTTGAGTTTTTTGAGGAACCTCCATATTGCTTTCCACAATGGTTGAATTAATTTACATTCCCACCAACAGTGTAGTAGGATTTCTCTTTCTCCCCATCCTTGCCAGCATTTGTTGTTGCTTGTCTTTTGGATGTTGGCCATCCAAACTGGTGTAAGGTGATATCTCATTGTGGTTTTATGCATCTCTATTTCTCTATGCCAATTAAATACTTGGTTTCAGAGGTAAGTTTTAGTTACAATTTTCATTTACTTGCATGTTTCTTTGAATGATGAAATCTCTTTCCAATATTATCTTTCATGTTACATGCAAAGTATCACCATAAGTTTAAACGGTTTTATTTCTTACATTCTTTTGGGAATATTTTGAGATTGTTATACATTTCATTTTTAAACCTTTCCAAAGTCTTATGTATGACCTCATGTATTCCAACATACTCTGAATATTTTACAAATCCATCTTATATATATATATATATTAACATAAATATCATCTTTACATTGTTATTAACATCCTTACATTGTTAACTGATGCAATTTCCCTCAGTCTCAGTCCTACAACTTGCAGTATATGTTTATATAATATCCAAAACCAATCAAATTTTTAATGCTAAAATATACCTAACTTCATGTTTCAGAATATAAGCAAAAACATTTTTCCTATATAATCTTAAATTTTTTTCTTTTTAACTTGTTATCTCAATATTTGTGTGATTTCAATTATTTAATGATTTCATAAATTATTTAGAGCCCTTTTCTTCTCTTATCAAGGACTATGTTGATTTCATTTTTCCACCTCTCCCCCTTCTGGTGTTCGAAACAACGGTTATCTTTTCTCCAGGTATCTTGTGTCAATGGTTCTCTCTTCTCCAGGTATCTTGTGTCTTCTTAAGCAAAGTCTTGTTTTTTGGTTGGTGTGTTCTCTGTCTTTCTCCTGTAATAGCTGTCTGCTCTATCCTGTTTCTTGTTTATTTCCTTGTTCTTTTTCCAACTGTCCTCTCAAGTGTCGTACCAAACACAGTGCCTTCTCTATGTAAAATTACTTCTTGCTGTATTTTGTTTTTACAGTAACAGGACATTTCATACAATTTCTTTGAACTAAGATCAGGTGTTACCTTGTTTCTTTAATTTAGCAGCTCTTTTAATACCAAACACTGATGAGCAATTTGCAAATAGTGCCCATTTTCACCTCAAAATTTGTAGAAAAATTCAATTTATATTATTTCTAAAGGATCATTTTTAACATGAAAACAAATTTCTCTTCATCCCACCAGCCTAGCTCTACACATTTCACTTCTGTGCATCTCTTTACCAACTTTGATCCACTATTTCATATAATATTATACATAGTGATTACTTAATTAGTAGTATGCTTTTATTTCTTCATGTTATTTTGGAAATTGAGCAGTGTGCAGCATGCTACTTACCATGATAATCTATCACTTGTTTCACACTAATTTACTTAATATGTCTCTTCATAATAACTGCTAATGTTCATTAAGTAATAATAATGCATAGACGTTTTTCTATGCACTTTGGACTTATTAACGCATTTAGTGCTCATGACAAACCTCTAAGTATTGTCATTATTCCTCTTTCAAAAGTATTGACTTTACATTCAACTTGCCTTTCCTCACATATTCTCTATGCCTGTTTCCAATATTTCTAATGCACCAATTGCTCCAACCTTATAATCAGAATGTCTCAGACTCCTTCATTTCCCACTGCCCCCATATTCAGTCTTGAAACATTATCATTCCCACTTTTTACATATCTGATGTCTGCCAATACACTTCAATTGCCACTAATACTATTCCAGTGTAGGCCATCATACATGAGCAGATAAGGGACAGGCAATTCATTCCAGCCAGAAGACACAGCCTTCTCATCTATTCAACTCTCACTTCTTGGCTCAAGAGTTACATTTTTAATGAAGCTTTCTTTGACTCCTCTGGACATGTTTAATGGAGCACTTCTCTATGCTGAAATATTTCAGAGTAAGAACAAGTTTTTCCATTAATACTGCATTGCATTTTTTCAGTAAACCCATAGATTTCCCAAGGCCTATGTCAGAAGACCCATTCAACTATTGCATATGTCTATGAATACTCTTCCACACTAGACATTGACTTTCATTCATTCTGGAGCCAATTTGCACAAGGAAACAGGATATCTCAAAAACTGCAGCATTGTAGTGACAAGAATAGTAATCAGTAGCTAAGTTATTTCTAAGTGTGTATTTAAGGCAGTCAAATAGGAGTGTATCCTCCTAGGCCAGTGACTCTCCACACAACAGTTTGGCTGTGCCTATGGTTAAATTGTCTGTCTCAGAAAAATATGAAATGTATTCATGCCTTGGGCAACTGAATTGAACAGGGCACATGAAAACAATTTTAAATTGTGAATAAATGAATAAATACAAATGAATAAATACAAAAATAAGCAAATATTTGTTGAATGTCTACAAGTGTATAAGTTGTTCAACAAGTAAGTGAATTTTTATGTAGAACAGATTCCTAAAAAACAGATGTCTTTAATTTACATATAATAGTAATCTACATTAGTATCAGGTGTATAATGACTCAATATTTGTGTTTGTTATGAAATGATTACCACAATAAATTTAGTTAACAGTCATCACCATACATTGAGATATTTTGTATGAAATATATTATTTTTAATCTTATTTCTTCAAATCCAGAACACTGCTTCCAATGACACATTATATACACAGTGTTTCTCAAATCTTCTAATGGAATGTCTTTTACAGGCCAGATCCCAATCATAATCTTCTCTGAGCATAAACGGTAAAATTCTGGGAGTAATGTAAGCTTATTCTTCCCGCCCCAGGTGTCTCTCAGGCTTATCACTATCTTTGAAACTCTGATATGTATGATCCTGGTATTGTAAACTCACAACACCATCTTTCAGAACCAGACCATGCCTGGATAAAATTCACAGAACACTTAGCCTGTAAAGTGGGATTATTTCCAAGTTCTTCAAGTTGTTTGTTTTCTTGTCTCTCATGCAATCACCAAATAAAGCCAGCATTTCTGCTGACCTGAATTGAAACTCAGCTTGGGATCTCTAGCTCACGATACCTAAATAAACTCAAATATATCCCTTTGACTTATCTTCCCACCTGCATCAGGTATCCCACAACAAAATATCTTGATGGGAAACTGCTTACTCCTATGGAAGAAAAATGAATTTTCTGTGTACAAAGTCTGCTGTCCTTAAGTTTTTTTCAATGGTGGTTGTGAGATAGTCGCTTATAAAGCAAACATTGTTTGTCTTAATCATTCTCCCACTTGCTTTCTCACTCCCTCCTTTTACCCAATCCCATGATGATGGCTCTCCTTTCCTTCTCTCCCCCTCCTCCTCTTGCTCTTCCAGTCCCTTAGTTTTTTCTTTGTCCTTCTACTCCCTCTGCTTCTCTTCCTTATTCTTGTTCCCATTTGCTGCACATGGCATGAGCTTCACATGGCTTCTCTGACTGTATCCAGGCTCAGCACATCAGAATTACCATACTTACAGATTTTCTTTCTCTGACATGGCCTGTGTCACTCCCTTCTCCCTCTCCAGCTCTACCTTTAGCTGTGAACTGAAAGTAACAACACTTACCCTGCCGCGGCTGACTCTGCTCCTCATAGCGCTCCATAGCCCAGCACCCATGCTGACACAGGCCAGCATCTATCACTGCTTGGGGATATTTATCAACGAGCAGTTAAGTTATAAAACCTCTTGTGGCTGATCTCAGGCTCAAACCCAGGTTTTGCTTTCAGTAGCAGTGTAAGCTGCTATCAGGTGTCTATCAAGCACTGATCACATCTGCAGTAATAATTCATTTGTTGGTTTGTTCGTTTACTACAGTTTAATGGCCTCAAAAGATTTTAAAGCCAATGAAGACAGAAATGAGGTTTACTACATTGTTTGCCAGCAATACACTTAATGGTATAAGATATACATATGATACTAAAAAAATTATACATACATAAAATTTCTGTATATAGCATACATATAATATACATATATGTATATTCAACTATTTATTAAATATGTGAATGAATATGCCAAGGTTGTGGCAAGAATCAAATGAGATTTTGCATATAATGATGATTGTTCATGTTTACTGAGTCTTCTGTAATTGATGTTCCAGACACCATTATAAGCACTTTGTATATTATCTCAATTAGCCCTCCCAGTAACTCTGTGAGGTAGAAATTAGGAATTTCCTCTGTTGCAAAGATAAATAAGTCACCGTATATACTAGTTAAGTGAACTGTCCAATGTCATAAAGACTGTGGGTGACAGAATCAGGAAGGCTAACTGGGGAGTTTCTGCTCTTACTGTCTATGCTACGCTATTTCCCAATCTTTGCATTTAGTGCTCTAATGCACACAATACTAGATAAATACTTTTAGAATTACCCTTATCACAAATAAATTAGATTAAGTCAGAGTTTGAACATAGGTATGTATATGTATCATAAATCATACACACAGCATAAGGATATAGGTATGTGTACAAATATAGAAGAATAATCTTTTCAAAAATATTATAGGAGATAGTGAATGGTTATCTTGTTATAGTACAGTTCTAGTATATTTCTCATATAAGCAAACAAAGACCAAAGAGAGAAAATATGCCAAAGGTCAGGTAACTTGTTAATGGCAGATTTCCAACTTAGAAGTATTGTTATTTTCTCAACTTCAATGAGTCATCACTACTAATGAAGACATGTGTGTGTGTATGTATTCTTATGTGCATGTAGTAACATATATATTCATTGAATTTGAACTAATTACAAGTTATTTCTACTATAATGCAATGAATAATCTAAAGAAGTATCACCAAACAGGATTTTAAAAGATAATTTATTGGCTGTTGGTCATAGAACACACTTACTATACTTTAAATGATTTATTACCATACTTAAATGTATATCCAAGTACTTTATCTATTATTGCAGAATCAGTAGGGAAATAGTATTGATTTAACACTATATAAATATGAAAAGAATTTTAAGGTGAGATTTTTTTCTTTGTTGAGTATATGCAATTCTATCTGCATAATTGTAACTACATATGAATTCATTTTACTATACACACACATATATATATATGTGTATATATACATATATGTGTATGTGCATATATATGTATTGAAGAATCTGCATATGAGCATTGAAGAATCACTGCCTATTAACAACCCAGCGGTAAGTAAGCCAGCACAAATACTTATAACCAAACAGGACAAGCTAACTCCCAAATGACATTATGACATTTCAATTATTGATATTAAAACCATCTAAAATGTATTTTGCTTTAAATACTATAGATAAATTGCCTGTGATGTTACCTTGCCCCGAGAGACAACATTGCTTTTTTCACAGCTACACTATTTTGTCTTTAAACTGTCTCTTCTCTTTCTTATTGTGAGTGGGGAATTTTAAAACAGTTTCTAATATTTTATGATTGTGAGTTAGAACTGTATTTTCCAAAGCAATAATGTTTAACTTTGAGGCAGAATAACTTTGAGAGCCCTGAATAATTCACTTTGACACTCCTGGCTCTCTAAAAAGTGCCTAAGGCAGGAAGAGGTACCATATTGTCTTCTAGAGTATATTGCATTGTTTTCTTTGTCATCATTGGAGATGAATCCCAGATGTTAAGAAAGAAGCACACATCAAAATGTTTGCAAATTAGGATTTTTCCTCCAGATCTCAATAAGATGTGACATAGAAATATCTGGGCACTGTACAAGAGAAAATATGATTGCCTCTGTACTGTTACAAATCACCCTGATTTTTATTTTATTTTATTGCCCAGAACCCACTTCTAAGACTTCATGATGTGTATTTATACCAAGCAAGTGGTTAGAAAGTGCCACCTACCGATTGCTTTACTGTCTAAGTTGCAGTCACCATAATGCCCTTTCACACATCAAACTATAATTAAAACATATCACATGGGAAACAAAGCCAAGTATTATTGTTATGGCTTACACATTTATGGTTAATACCATCGACATTTTTCTTTTTGTTTTCAGAAGCCCAAGTACCATAAATAGAATCCTTCAGCAAGCCTTGGGTTTCAACTGTATAACAGAGGCCTAGACTCAGGGGTTTGAACAATTTCACTTCAAAGGAAAACAGACTAGCTGGTGGCTCAATTTCTGTTCTTTTGAAGCAATCAATAATAGACTTGTCAGTTTACAAAATGTGCACATATGAGTAGTGTATCAACATTGTTAAATAAAAGGTTACTGCATAAATAAGATGACCTTGCTACCTTGTAGTTGCAGTCTTAGAGAGCAAACTGGTTTTAATTAGCAGTCAGCAAGCAGACTGTAACTTCACTGAAGGAGCATTGAAGAATCACTGCCTATTAACAACCCAGCGGTAAGTAAGCCAGCACAAATACTTATAACCAAATAGTGTGCATTTCAGGAGTGGAGAGGATTAGCTATTGGGCACACAACACAGTGGAGGAAATTGCTTTATTCCCAGTACTGCTGGGTACCAGGAGGCAATCACTGTGCCTCCAGCCCATTAACAGCATTCAGAGTGTTGCTTCCCATAGAAGGGGTTATTGGCTAACCACTGGGTGACCAATTAAATGCTATGAATAAGTCCCAAACCCAGCAGCATGGGGCCTGTTTGTGGCACAGTGGTATCATTACTAAAGTGAAAAACTTGATGAGAAAGGAACATATTTAATTATAGAACTATACAAATGGCTAATTAGGACCATAAAGTGAAATGAATGACTTTCCAGTGGATTTTTGAATGTTACTGATAACTGCTCAGCTTCTTTGGAGACCATGAAAGTGATCTACAGCTAGAGCTTGCACGTCATGGTAATGGATGGATCTTCATTAGAGGAAGCTTTTTTGACCTGGTTGCTCAGGTAGCATGGGTTCTAAAGACAATCCTTGATTCCTTTCACTGCAAGGGTTCCTTCACTCTAACCCCCTGGTCTCTCATGAGTTCCACTTGCTTTCACAATAATTCTTATGGGTTTAAATGAAGAAACATCATCTGCAATAGTCACTCCCTATCAGCTGGAAAACTGAATCTCAAAAGGGTGTCTCTAGTTTGTGGGAACACTGATCCATGCATAGTTTAGCTTTTAAACTTTGGGATTAATCTGAAATCTGCTGTTATAATTTGCTAATCCAGGCAGCTCAGATGCTAAAACATGTAAGGTCTTTAAATTGAGGAACTACAATTAAAGGCTGTGTCTAACTAGTGCCAAAGTTCACATAAAAAAAAAGAACATTAGAAATTGATTCTGATTTCAGCCATGAAAACAGAAATAAATATGACTGGTTTCCAGCTGTCTACTATCAGAGCAAGCTTTGTTTAGGATGAACTTGTGTGTTTTATGCTAATTTGGTAGGTACATGTCTAATGAAACCACTTCTGTTTTCATTTCTCAAACATTCAGTAAGCACCTCTTCTGTGTAAATAGCTATACTAACAGTGGGTAGAAACATGGCCTTCATTTACAGAGTAAGAAATATTGGATGCCAGCAAAGAATTTACACTTCTAACCAGATAAGTATAGAAAACACTGGCTGTCACTTAATACTATTAAATGCCTGCCATTGTGTTAACTTATATTACAAAATGATTATTCTTAAAAAAAGTAAATGATTGGGGCAGTGTATGCACTAAAAAGTAGAATTTTATCACCCAGTCTCTTTCTCCAGAATGTTAATCACTATTACATTGTTAAGAGTTTAGTAACTATTTTCCTGGTAACCACGATTTGATGGAAAATACTGGAACTAGATAAGTTTATAACCAATCTGTCTAGGGTTTGAAATAAGGCTGCTATATAATCTCTGTATTTGGGAATACATTTTATATTCCTAGATTATATCATTCAACAGTAAAGGAAGAGTCAAGATACATATGTACAAGGTTTGTTTCTGAGAATGTTGTAAAAGAGGAAATACTAAAAATATTGATTGGCTCCATCTACACTGATCACAAAAATACTTATCCTAAACCTACTAGCTGATTGCTTAATCAAAATTCATATAAATATTATTTCATTTATAACTTAATCACTGAAATGAGTTGGATGGTTTTAATGCTAGCAGGGACCTCAGAACATCATCTGACGTGGATCTGTCTATGCAGGCAGGTTACACTTTACCCATTGTAAAAGCTATATGGCTCCTTACATTTAAAATATATCCAAGCTTGCAGACCAGACCCATGATCACTCTTTTAGGTTGATTTCCATCTTAATCACACATATAGCCAAAAGAGATTCTGCCTCTTAACCCCAATTTCTTTTGCTAATATTTAAGCAAATTTGTCTATATCTGCCCTTATATTGATTGGAGACCTCTGAAAACATTCTTCCCCAGTTAAATGAAAACATAACTGTAAAACACTGGAAATTCTTTAAACATTTCTGGCTCTCTGGAAGTTATATTTCAAATGATCAGTAATTTTTTTTTCTTTTTATCTTTTTACCTCATTATTCCTTCCCTTTGAGCTGCAGGTTTCAAAACATATAAACTGTAAAAATGTTACACATAAATAAGCTATGCCCTGATATTTATTCATTTTAAAAATTGTATTTCCTTTTAATTGCATGTCAGACATTTTGATGGTATGGTTGTCTGAACAGTATCAATCTACTTTATTTAGTGATTCTTTTAGCTGTCCCTATTTCTGAATATACTGCATTTATCCCATTTTGATTTATTCCTATCCTGTTAATGATGAGGTCATTTTTAATTTCTCTGTTCCATGTAATATAACAACTCTGCAAAACTTTATCATATTAAATTTAAAGATGGTGTTTTCAACTTCATTACCTAAGGCAAAAATAAGAGTCTTAAAACCATATCAATTACTTTTGTTAAAGCTTTACTTAAAGTTGCAAAATAATGGAAAAAACTAAATGTAAATCAAATATAGCTGTGTTTCCAGGAGGTGTTTTTATACCCTAAAGAAACTCAGTTTGGATTACAAAAGCTTTGCAGAATTATACATATTGTTCTGAATGTATTCTTGAGCGGGGATGAGGAAGCAATTATTCTACACAATAAATAACATCCTAAATATCCATTTTTCTTCACAAATTCCATATCACAGGCAGCTACTTCCAGTATTTCCTGTCTCTTGATAAAATTCTGGCCTTGAACAATTCTCCCTTCTAGTTTCTTTCTCTTTCTCTGTAACTATCCTTCTCTCTCTCTTTCCTGTTACCTCTCCACCATATACATGATCAGATAACCATAGAAAGATTCAAAAGTCATCAGGCAAAAGGCCCTGAGGAAAGCAGAAAAGGAGAAAACTTCGACACACTTACATTTAATAGTTTTTACTCTATCAAATTAATCCAAATAGTAAAAGTAAATTGTATTGTATCTATTTGAAGGAATGCAATCCATCCATAAAGGTAATAACTATGAAGACTATAGAACCATACAGATAAGTATTTATGGCATAATGTCAACAGAAAAAAATGACAGGTTTTATGCAGAAAATTTAATAAGAAAGATTGTAAAATAAATGAATATAGGTAAAAAAATGTCCATTAACAGGTGAACAGATAAACAAATTGTGCTACAGTCATGTTCTGCAGTACTATTCAGCAATACCTAAAACACACACACATACATATGGGAAATACAGGAAAAGCAAAGTAAACTGAAGAATAAAAAATGAATCCATAAGTGAGATTAATACAAAGTTACAGGTAAATCTCAAATTTGATTCATAATCTTACAGCAGTCAGTAAAAAACTGGAATGTGATCAGTTCCATAACATCAGATGTAACAAATCAGTTTCTTAAGGAAAAAAAGAATCCCAAAATTGGGAGAAGAGAAAAAATTTTCCTTTGGGTCACCTCTGATACTATGTTATCAATCTAAGAACATCCTCAATAGCATACATTCCTTAGATAAAAGGGCACATCTTTTTATGAAGTTTTTGAAAAGGTTCTTAATGTATGCCAAAGCATAATACAAAAACAGGGTCTTTGAAAGTGGTAGAATGGGATGTTGTGGTATTTGAAGGAGAGAAACAAACAACGAGGTCCACATATGCAACATATGGCTAATGTGGTTTAGCATAAGCCATACTTTAATGCTTCCAGAGGAATGATCAGATTTTATATCCAGTGGTCAATCAACTAGGGTGATGTGTATTAACATCAGTTCTATTTCTTGACAAGTGTTTGATCTACAGCTATTATATATCACCTACATTATTTTGTTTTGAGTTAGTGTATTTTGACTTACGTTAGATAAACATTCTGTTTTTACAAATAACAGGATTTAACAATATCTTACATATATTCACAAAATAATCCATGGTCTTATTTTTTCAAGACAACAATACGGGTATTTGCTAGTTTGAATCCACTGACAGGAGATGTGAAGACAAGATCAGATGTGCATGAGGTATAATGGAAGAAATACTTTTTAGGGATAAATTCGTACAAGCCAGGGAAGACAAGAGGCCTTCAGAATAACACAAATCTAACATGGGTGCGGGAGAGACAAGCATGAGGATTAGGTAGGAAGAGTTTTATAATACAGCAAGTCTGAGACAGTTTTAGCCAGGCCAGTAGAGAATCTTAGAGATGAAGCACCAAGGAACTCCAGAAACAGGCATGCATTAGTATTCTTACTGTGTTTAGACACTGCCTGGGATCAGCCTGTGGGAAGCGAGTGCTCAGTGCAAACAGCCACGGATTCAAAAGATTAGCAAGAAGGGCCATGATTCAATTAGGCTCCCTGCAGAAGAACATAAGGGTGGGACATTTTTATGAACACCACAGGAGGCTTGTCATATATGTGGAAAATATATATTTCTTGTGATATGGTGACTACAAATAATACATGTTCAGTCTGAATTAACCATGTGAGTACCATAAAATAGACTTCAAAGGAGAAACTTCAAGTGTTCCCTGATTGGCAGTCTCTTGAGAATCTAGAAGGTAAAAAAATCTAAATCTTCTCTGGAATGATACAACTTTATTCCAGACCTCATTAAACTTTAGGGGAAGAAAAATGAGTACCACAGTAAAAATCATAAAACACACAAGTGAGCAAGGAACTATGTAAGTCAGAAGACACAACAAACAGTAGAAAAAAATACTGGAAAAGTAGAAAGAACAAGAAAATTCAGATATTGGAGTTATCAGAAAACAGGACACAAAATAATTACATTTAAAACATTTAAAATATACAAAAGAATGATTGAAAATATGTGCCAGATACAAAAGACTATTATAAATAAAAAAAGGTTTGAAAAAGAAGCAAATGATACTTCTAAATCTGGAAAATAATTTAAAAATTCAATTGATAGATTAAAGTTGGGAGTCGGTAAACTATAGCCCATAGGTCAGCTGCCTGTTTTTGTAAATAAACTTTATTGAAACACAATTAAACCAATTTGTTTATAGATCACCTTTAGCTTCTTCATGTTACAATAGGTAGAATGGTTGACAGAGACCGTATGTTCCAGAACCTGGAAGATTTACAACCTGACCCTTTAAGAGGAAGTTTGCTAACTCCTGAATTAAACAGACAATTAAACTCAGCTGAAGAAAGAATTTATTAATTGGAAGAGAGTCAAGGAAATTAGCTAGCATGCAACGTAAAAAAGATATGAAAGGCAAGTTAAGAGATGGAGATAATGAAATGACAACAACATGTTAGACAGGAAATTTCAGTGACAGGAAAAAAAAGGAGAAAAAATAGGGAAAAGGCACTGGGAAAGAGGCTTTAAAAAATTTTTTTTGGAGTTGTTAAAACAAACCTTAGATCTAAGATATCCAAGAAATCACAAGAAAGACAAAAACATTATAGATCACCAAAGAAAAAATTTCTTCAAGCCATTCAAAAAGAAATGAAAGATCAACTACAAAGAAATGGCAATCTGACAGATGACAGATTTCTCAGCAACAATAATTGAAATCAGAAGATAGTGGTATAATAGCTTCCATGTGCTGAGAGAAAAATATTTGTATATATAGAATTCTATACACAGAAAATAAAGACTTAAGAATTTATTTCAGGCCAGGAGTATGATATCTGATAGAAAAGAATACTGAACGAAAGCTTTGGTTAATATGGTGTAAGCCTAAACAAACACTGACTGTAATAAAAAATAAGAACCACATGTAATATATATTACAGGTTAAAAATCTGGATAAACCTTTACTTAAAATAATCTTATATAATGATATTTAATATGAGAGGGTCTAATAGGTATCAAAGTTTCCTAAGATCATTGGTTTTCAAGAAGAGGGTAAAGACATTGTTTAATTTTAGATTTTATTTATTTGAGTATACATATGAAAAACACAGACAAGACATAAAGTGGCATGTAGTCTTTTATTCTAAACAACTTAGGAAAAAAATGGAAGGGAAAAAAAGAAAAAAAGAGATCTGTGAAGAGACAGACAGAAAAACAAAAACAAAACTTGATTGGTGAAAGCATGTAATACAATAGGCACAATCAATCCAATTACCAAAAACATTAAATATAATTGGGCTAAATTCACAACTTAAAAAACAGATTTTCAGAGTAGAATAAAAAAAAAAATCCCTATCCTATGCTATGTATGCTATTGATACTGAAAATACAAGAAGAGGAGTTTGAGAATCAAAGGATTGAAAAAAGATACACAAAATAGTATTTATCCAAAAGAAAGCTCCTCCAGATCAATTAATGTCACCAGAAAAATAGAATACTATTTAAGGTAAAAACCATCATTGAGGAATAAAAGGCAATGCAGGAAGAGAAAAGTTGCCATTCGCCAGGATAATGTAACAATTATGACTTTGTAATTATTTAATAACATAGCTTTTAAATACACAATGCAAATCTTAACATAACTACAAAGATAAATGGATGAAGCTATAGTCCTTGTGAAAATTTTAAATACATATCTCTAAGTAAAGCACAGATTAAGTAACCCAAAAATCCATAACCATATGATTTGAAGCACAAAATTTAAAAGCTTGATGGCATACACAGATAATAAGCACTGAATTTATCAAATGGAGAATAAACATACTCTTTAAGTACATACAGGAACATTTACAAAAATTAACCATGTGTTAAGACTTTAAACTATCCCCATCAAATTTCAGGGGCTTCAGATTAGTCAAACCAGGACCTGACCAAAGGACAATTAAGTGCTCTCAGCCAAAAACAAAAATATAGTTTGGGAAATGCAATCTATTTATAAATTTATAAAATGTGCTTCAACAAATCAAAGGTCAAAGGAAAAATTATAACAACAATTTGCAAATATTTAAAACTGAAAAAGGTGAAAATACCTTATATCAGTGTTTACATGATGTCATTTATGGGATACTGTATAGGGAATTATATGCTTTTTAATATATACTCAAATGCTTACAGTAGAAGAGGCCAATTTGCAGTTAACATAAGAATTAGCACAGGCAAGTTTTACTTTGAGCCTTCTCACACATAAGTGCATACAGATTCTTGGTCAGCTAAACCAAAGGATAAAAAAGTAGGAAAAAGTTCATTTTTACCTACCCAGGATATTCCCATTCTAAAGACAATAGTATGAAGAAAGGAGCAATTGTAACAAACTCGATCATGTATGTCAGACCATATAAATACACAAAGGATCTGTTCAGCTTTAAACCATCACCAAGCTTTGTTAATAAATGGCTTTGATAAATAACTACTAGGTCTACAAGTATGCTGGGCAGTATATAGCCTTTAACCACATGTGGCTATTTAAATTTAACTTAAAACTTTTTAATTTAATCTTATTTTAATTAATCTAAAATTAATAGCTATATAATATATATAATAGCTATATGTGGCCAGTGGCTATTGCATTGGACAACACAGATACAGAATATTTCCTCCATCATAGAAAGTTCTACTGGACAGTGGTGGTCTAGAACAGAAGTCAGGAAACTTCTGTAAAGAATCAGAGAGCAAATATTTTTGGCTTGCAGGCCTTTGGTCTTTGTAACAACTGTCCAACTCTGCTTTTGTAACAAAAAAAACCAATTATAGACAGTACAAAAATGAATGGGTGTGACTCTGTTACAATAAAATTTTATTTCCAAAAAAGGCAGCCAGGCCACAGGCTGTAGTTTGCCAATCCATGGATTTAGATCACAGAGGAAAACCAATCTTCCTCAGTTCTTAGAATCCCCGCTAAGGATCTAATACTGCTCATCTAATGCAGTGACAAAAAAAAACTGAATCCCCAGCTTTTGTTACTCAGATGATGTGTACCACTGGACATAGAGAAAAACACTAAACTTCTCTACCCAAAAAACAAAAACAAAAACAAAAAAACCCAGACTCCTTAGAAATGGATTCTTCTAAATAGAGTCTCAAGAACAAGAATTGAAATAATCTAAACCAGCTCATTCATTTCCTTAATGTTTGCATATTCTCTGTTCTCTAAATCCAAATTAAACCCTCTGCCTCATCCCTGAAACCTTAATTGCAGCTTGACATCAGCTTCTTGTATCCTGTACACTTTTAAAACAAACCTTTTTTAGTGTCTTCTCTAAATTTAGTGATAATACAGTGATACGTTTGGCCAACGTTAGCCTGAAAATGTTTCGATTTACCTTGCTACACAGTGGTGGAAGAAGAAAGGTGGAAAAGATAAGACAAAAATTAATAATGTTATCCTCTAAAACAAGTCTATTACATGCAGACATTTCTGTGAGGTAGGTCACTGCACTGGGTTGAGGGGTTACTCCTCAGTAGTATGGAACTGTTATAAAATAACAAAAATTTGCATAGTGGATTACCCCTTTGAGAGTCCAGTGGCGGAGGAGACATGCAAAATTTAACTCTGTCTTTAGTTTCTCCAGCCTTTACCTTTGGGACTTCAATGTCCGTTGGTGTTTCGACACTGATGAGGTAGCTATTTCTAATCTCCTATGTTCTTGACCTTCTTCCCCAATAACTAAATCTATCCCCACTCCAAAACTCTATAATCTGACTCCAATTCTTACATGTTCCCTCCTTTTACAGTTCTGTTTTATTTTCCTTAATTTTTATTTTGACTCCCATTACCCCTTGCGAGATGTATCAGTAAGAGCTTGACTCTGTTTCCCTGAAAATAAATAATGCAGTGATTACCTATGCATTGAGTACTGTTACTTATTTAAAATACACATCTCTCTGGTCTTCTCTATTTACTTCTACCTACTGCTAATGTTTTTCTCCTTGAATTCCATTGGCCAGTGTAATTTCACAAACAAACATAGCAACATTCATAATATTTTCATGAAAGGAATTTCTCATCAAAGCCCGGATTCTAAGCTCAGCCAATAATGGTTCTTCATGGTAAAACAACAAATAGGACACTAGGTATTAATTAATTTGTGAATAGTTGTTTCCTATTTATAGACCCAGCTCCTTTTATTTCTTTATACTAAAAACAGCAACAGATGCACAAAATGTTTTGAATGTATTTTCACTAAAAATATTATTTTCACAAGTGAAAAAACATTTCAAAATTCTTAATCTTTGAAAAATGAAACTGAATGAGTGTTCTTCTTTCAGGTACTTTTTACATTTCTCTACATAGACCATATATTACTTTTACCACTGGGTAAAATTGTCAAAAGTCAAAGGCTAGTTTGTTTTCAAACAATATTTGTAAATTGATATGACTAGTTGTTTTAATTCTACGTCTACAAAATCTGTGTTTCACCAGAAATGACCTATTTTGAAAGTTAGTCTGTAGATCTGAGCCTTTCAAAACCGATTTTAGTTTTAGTTTTTAAAACCATGGTACAACTGTGGGAAACTGATCCCATTCTCTTCAGGAACATACCATATATATGTTGTATATATGATCACATACTTAAAACAGATATGCAATACATATATAAAGTACATTCCTAAATGTGTACATGTGTATTTCTAGAGAAAAAATAAGTTTCCTACATTTTGTTTTGAAAAGGCACAAATTTGCTAGAACGGGTTTTTATAGCAGTTCGCTCTGCATTGGTATTTCTTAATTCAGTACTTTGTAGTCTGTAATTTATTACCTTGAACATCTCTCCATCTTATCAGCAGCCCTTTCAACAAAAGTGGTTTCCTAAACACACTTCCATGTGCTCAATTAAATGTACCTACACGTGGTATACCAGCAAAATATTGTAGAGAGCAGAGGACTTCTCCCTAACAGGGTGTTATTTTATGCATAGCAGCAGCTAATCCAAAGTTTCAACTTTCCCTTACAGTGCTACAGATATAAAAATAACAGAAAATACTGATAATGTCCAGTTCCTAACAATATGGTCCATACCTTTTACTTTCAATATACTACCATATTTTCTCACAGCAAACTATATATTTTTCAACGCTAATAAAGGCAAACCCTATTGATTGTCAATGGAGACAATAGTATTAGATAAAGCCTATAGAAAAATTTTCACAGAGATAGATGTACTAATTGAAGGAGGAAGAAAAGTTAGATTTTATACATTTTTCAGTATGGTACTATGCACTATGCATTCTTTGATAAAGTGAATTACATTTTCACTGCCTCAAAAGTGACAATGTTGAATCTCTACTGCCCTTATTGACATGGAGATGAAAATTAAGTGCCCTCTGAAACCTTAGAAGAGACCTAGAACTGTCTCAGACATGTGCAGAATATTTGCAGTACCCTTTGATAAATGTACATTTCTTGGTATTTAGAAGGCTGCAAAAGGAGGAACAAGATATGAGTAGGAGAAAACATCAGCCACAGCTCAGGGGACCCATGTCCAGGGTACTAGATTTTAACAGAGGGATTAATCTTCAAGAGACAGGCAGGAGATGGGTACAAGTGGCAATGCTCCTGTCACTCTATGCTAACCAAACACCACAGTTCTCTCCTTGCCCTTGTGTATCCAAGCCATTCTGCCTCCTCTCACTGCTTAGGCTTTAGCCTGTGGCTCTTTCCCTTGCATCATTATCCTGAAGTGATTTTGTAAATGTTTTGATGTTATCAGATGTTATGTGCTGAATTGTGTCCCCACAAAATTCATAAATTTAAGTCCTGACCCATAGCACCTTAGAATGACTGCATTTGAAGATAAGGCCTTTAAAGAGATAATTAAGTTAAAATGAGGTCCTTATGGTGAGCCCTTATCAATATGACCAGTGTTCTCATAAGAGGATATTTAGACACAGACAATTTAGAAGGAAGAGAAGTGAAAAGTCAGGGAGAAGAAGTCCATCTGTAAACAAATGAGCAGATTCTTCCCTCATAGCTCTTGGAAGAAACCAACCTTGCAAAACATCTTGATGTGGGACTTCTAACCTCTAAAACGGCAAAAACATTAATTTTTGTTGTGTAAGCCACCCAGTCTGTGATATTTTATTAAGTCAGCCCTAGCAAACTAATGTATCAAGTTTATTGAATTTTAATTAAATTTGCATGCCATAAATTGCAAGTCCAAGAGGATCCACTTGTCGGATGCCTTGAGTTTTTGGAAGCGTCAAGGTTAAGTTGGGAATCTGGATGCAGAGTGGTTTGGGGGCAGAAGGCAAGATTCTGCCCCCAGATGGACAAATGCAATATGACATCTGCTATGTGAACATGAGAGTGAAAAGCTGTCCAGGGGATAACAAAAATGTATCAGAAGGCTCACCATATGTTCCTATTACATACAGATCAAGGGAAAGTATCTTCTGTGAGACCCAAAAGGAGCAAATCTTAGTGAGAGGTGTCACTTGTTTCCATTATTGGATAATGCTGAAACACACTTGTTCTCAATTTAAATGCATGTTAGGTCTTGGAAAATGGATAGTAATTCAGCATAAACTTAAACTTAATGCATTTCCTTTTCATATTCTCAAACCTCCAAGTGATCAGAGGTCTTTAATATTTCATAAAAATAGTCACTTGTGTTCAAATTAGCCATTTTTAAAATTCTGCCCAAACATGGATCTCCTCATTACATGGGGAGAGTTTATTCTAATCTAGAATAGATGTATTATACATTTCTGTCCTCACTATGGACTGTGTGCTTCTGTGTGCCTTGATTTACCTCTTTTTATTTTTTGTATTTTCCAAATTTCCTACAGTAAGCAGAAAAAAACAGCTATTTTTAAATTAATCTCCTAAATTATTTTAAACCCACTTTCTCTGGATATCAAGTCATAACCTATTTTTATGTAACACCTCATTTTTGGTTTATTTCACACCCTTAGAAACTAACAGGCAAATAAAATTCTTTTTGTGATTATCTTCTTCAAATAATTGAAAACAATGTTTGTAATTTTTTTCTTTGTCTTTTTCAAGATAAACAGTCTCAGGTTCTTCATTATTCTTTCTGTCAGGATTTCCGCACCTCAACCATTCTGCACCAGGTTTCCTTAAAACATGATGCCTAGAACTAAGTGTAGTACTTCCATTCACTGTGGTCTAAGTATAGAAATATATCAGTGAACTCTCCCTTCCTTTATCAGTAACATGGATTAGCACGGTTTACTTTTTAACTCCACACTGTTTTTGAAGAATGAGAGGTTAACTGAGAAATCTTAACTCAAGTGGATATAAGATAAAATTATTTTTCTTTCAGTCTTTGTCATCAACTCTGCTATGTGAAGACTTCTTTACTATTCCTTAACACCATGTTGGGAAAAGTCCATAACTTTCTGTCAGCTTCAATTATTAAAACAAGTAATCAATCCAGATTAAAACCTTTTATTCTCATATCAGATACAAAGTTCTGTATAGCTCTTCCAGTATGCTAGGGCAGAGAAGGGGGTCAGAATTGAAGTTGTTTTCTTGTTTAATCTGTTTCCCTGGCTGGCCAACTACACCCTCTGTGTGGTTCTTGTCAAGCCCCTATGTTGTCTCTGGTAGTATCCTGAACAGTTCCTTGATTTGGGATATCCAGCTCTGGTTTATACTCTTCCAGAGCCTACAATCTTCTACTTTCCTCCACCAGCAGAAAGCGCTAAGGCCTCTTACTGTTGGAAGTGTAATCTTGTGGAAAGCTTTCTTGGAAGGAATCTAGCAAAACATTTCAAGCCAGCTTTCTTTCTTTATAATTCATTCAGACCACTGGAATTCAACTGTCTTCTTCACACCAAACCTGAAAAGTACAAACTACTGCTATGCCAGTTTTGACCTACCACCTTTCTGTTATTTTTTCTGCTGCTTAGGTATGCACAGAGGAAGATCATGAAATCTACTGCCAGTTAAGAGTATTTGTGGGTAAAACTGCAGTATTTCCAGAATCTCTCACCTGGCCTTAGTGCCTCTCCATATTAATAGGTGTTTCCAAGTGGTGGAGAAAGAAGTAGTCCATCTCCACTGCTATAGGTAATTACAAGGGTGAGGGAGGGCTTATTTGGACCACAGAGGTTGGGTGGGGGCCTCTTCTTCTGCAGCCTGGTTGTGAGAGACATGGGGGAGCAGAAGTAGACTGCTTGTAAGAAATAAACAGGTTTCTCCCACTTTATTTCTCCTTTTGACTGATTTCGTTTCAAAGGTATTTTGCCCCGGGATTTTCCCCCAACTTACAGCATACTACTTTTTTATTTTATTTTATTGAAATATAGTTGATATACAATCTTGTACTGGTTTCAAGTATACAACAGAGTGGTTCAACAGTTACCCATATTATCCTTACCCCCAACGAGTGCAGTTACTATCTGTCAACACAGGAAGATGTTACAGAATCATTGACAATATTATCCATGGTGTACTACCATCCCTGTGACCTACCTACATTATAATTGAGAATTTTTGTGCCCCTTTATCCCCCTCACCTATCCCAACCCCTCCTCCATGGTAGCCACCAGTCACTTCTCAGTGTCTATGAGTCTACTGTTATTTTAAGAGTATACTAGTTTTTGCAAATGAGTCTTTTGGACCACCTCCTACAAATTTTGCATGTCTCATTCATGGAAACCTTGGTCCTTCTTGTTCTCACCTACTCATGTTACTACCTTTGATTCTAAGATGACAAAAAAAAAAAGAAATGCTCTCCACAGCCTATTATGTAATTCAAGCACTACTTTAAACACTTGAGAAAGGGTTCTTTTTGAATCAGTTCTTTCATAGCCTATAGGTACATAAGTCAAAAATAATTTTCCCATAAAATACAATGGGAAAATAGCTCATTATTTCATTTTTAGGGCACACTCCCTCCTGGCTAGTTATTTGCCTTTTCATTGGTTAGCTTATGGAGTTCTCAAGGCACATTTATCTATCACCTTCTCAAACAGAAACAAATTACCATCATATGGTAATTTTCATGTTTAAGAGTTAAACTTTCAGATTTGTATAATTCATTCTTGTGTGTATGGTTTTTTTTTAACCAACCCTCATGACTTGGAGAAAATAGAGTTGAAAGGTTAAGATTATTCTAAAATGTAAAACATCCCCAGAAATGCATCCCAAAAAGGGGTCCCATCCCCCATCTCTTTTGGATAGTACAAATAACTGCTAAGTGTTCCAGCAAACACTATGTAAGGCTCTTTATATACACAATTCTTCATAACAGATTTATGAGGTAAATATTACTAGAGTTTTAAGACTATATAAAAATAAGACTAAGATTAAGAAAGTTAGAAACTAGGGAAACCAATCTTTGAAAGCGTATTTGTCAGTCTTTGTCCAGAGCTTGTCTTCCTTATTCTAGAGCTTGGACTTTTTTAACTACTTTAACTCAGACCCTGCTGGAGCTCCTGCCCCAAACTATCACCAGTGTTTGATAGCTCAGAGAGTGTTCACTCCCATTTTCCAGGCACACAGAGGCAAGCAATGGGGTAGAAGAGGGAGGATGTCCCAATCTCATCAAAATGTATGGACAACATTTCTGAAGCTCTTACAGTAACATAGGAACACAAGATGGGTAAGAGCTACAATACCATTAACACAGTATTAAGGGAGTACCATATTTTATAAATAACACAAAATTTTGCTATCTGGCTGGGAACCCACCCCAAGTGCTGAGGGGAAAAGATCAGGTTCAAATAACTGACATATAAACTCTCAGAATACAATCCATTCATAAGTTGGAGTCTGTCTTTCATTTGTTCATGCTCATTTGTGCAAACTATACAAGGTCTGTGTATATGTCCACATGTACATATACAGAAAAAGATACAGGAAAAAGATAGATTGTAAGTAAACTTGAATTAAATGTTTGGAGATATGATCAAGATCATGGAACTTGTAGCTAGACTGGAATCAAGTTTTGGCTCAACCACTTATTAGCTCTGTGACCTTGGACAAGTTCCTGCAACTCTCTCTGCCTTAGCTAATAGTTTTTCCTTTCAAGATTGTTGTGAATAGTAAATGCCGTAAGACAAAAATAATAAATTTACAGCACCTGCTATACTGAAAACGCTCAGTAAATGTCAGAAAATATTATTGTTGTGGCTGTTGCTGTTCTTGTTGTGTAGCTTTACTTCCTAAGAGACCTAATGAACCAAAGAGACAGGACCCAGGTAATTGCACCTATTCCCTGTAATGCTGTTTTTTAGAGTTAAACATGTTATAGAGCCAAGAAAACATATATTTTACTTGTTTGCATATATATAACAAAACAGCAGACTAGGTTCAAAATGTCTAAGAGTAAACTTTTGTCCTCAAAATTTACTTGAAAATAAAAATTAAGAAAATGCAGAGCACCCCCAGTATCTTGAAAAAACACAATGTATTTTATCCTTATTCTTTATTACTCAAATCTGAGAAACTGAAGAACATTACATGTGCATGTTCTCTCTCACTTTATGACTCTTATTTAAATAAACTTCCTTACGGGTATATCTGCTAAAACACATTATCATTTTAGTAAGAAAACTAGGAAGCTTACAACAAAGTGGAAAGTCACTTTTTAATTTAGAAAGACTTATAAATTCTTGAATTTGGTAAATGATGGAATTGAGACTTCCATCACTCTTCAAATATACAAAAGAGAATACTACAAAAAATGTTATAATATAGACAGTATGATTACTTTTTCACATTATTGAAAAACAAAATCAAGTTGAAATTTTGAATTAAATCTCAACAGAAATGCACTTTTTTGCTATTTCTTTTTAATATTTCATTTTCTAGTTATGTGATACCACACCTAAGGAAACAACACTATATCATTGAATATAGAGCTATTTATTTGACTGAGTGGAACACTGAGCAACAACATATTTTTCCTTGTTTATTATTGCTTAAATATTGTGCTCTACACATTGTTCTTCTGTCTTTGACCTTCCAATACCTCATGGTGATTTAACTGAATATTTAAGAAGCCTATAAATAGTTACCAGAATGCTTTGTTGTCATATTTTATAAATAAATACTAGGCACTGTCATACAAAAACAGAATGCCCAAGTCTGGTTTCAATCCCAACATTCCATCTGTTGTTTAAATAGAAAGAAGTGGCCATTGGGTATATCAATCTGGGGCATATTGCAATAAATGTAAGACAACATCTTCAGATGGTTTGTTGAATTATAAATAAGGAGTAGCATTATGAAATGATGTCCTTTTAAATTCCATTCCTAAAAATAGCATAATTCACTTGATTACATATACCAACCAGACTCCCAAAATTACCTTTTCAGAAAAGCTTGCATTTATATGCAGACTTGTTTATGGTGTATTTAAAAGAATTCAAACATTGTTCTCCTTTGGAATGACAGTTTTTATCATTTATTTATATGCTTTATATGAGATACATTTAAAGTATGAACTTTAGTGCTTACACAATACTCCTACATATAAATTTACATACAAATATAACAAATTAGCCAAACTAGAAAAAATGGATAAATTCCTAGAAACATATACCTCATAAGTTGAATTATGATGAAATAGAATTTAAAAAGATCAATTACTAGTAAGGAGAATGAATTAATAATCCAAACCTCACAACAAGCAAAAGTCCAGGAATAGAGGGTTTCACTGGTGAATTCTACCAAACATTCAAAAAAGAATTAATACCAATACTTCTCAAACTCTTATAAAAAATAGAAGAGGGGAGAACTTTTCCAAACTCATTTTATGAGGTTAGCATTACCATAATACCAAAACCAGACACAGATGCAACAAAAAAAGAAAATTACAGGCCAACACCCTTGACAAACATAGATGTAAAAATTCTCAACAAAATATCAGCAAACCAAACTAAACAATAGATGAAAAGAATCATATACCATGATAAAGTGAGGTTTATTCCAGGTATGCAAGGATGGTTCAACATTCACAAATCAGTCAATGTGATACACCAAATTAACAGAAGTATAAAAATTGTATGATCATTCTAATAGAAGCAGAAAAAGTATTTGACAAAATTTAAAATCCATTTATGATAAAAATTCTTAACAAAGCAGGTGTAGAGGGAATGTACCTCAGCATCATACAGGCTATATATATAGGACAAGCCCACAATTAACATCATTATTCACAACATTGAAAACTAAAAGCTTTTCCCCTGAGAACAGAAACAAGACAAGGATGCCCATTCTTGCCACTTACATTCAGCATAGTATTGGAAGTCCTATTCTGAGCAATTAGGCAAGAAAAAGAAAAAAAGTTATCCACATTAGAAAATAAGAAGGAAAGCTGTCACTACTTGCAGGGGACATATTATTATAGAAATCCCTGAAGAGTCCAACAAAAAACTGTTAGAATAATAAAATTCAGTAGTTACAAGGTACAAAATCAATACACAAAAATGTATTGTTTTTATACACTACAAAAACATTAAAAAGAGAAATTAAAAATACAATCCCATTTGCAATTGTATCAAAAAGAATACCTAAGAATAAATTTAACCAGAGAGGTGAAAGACCTGTGTATTAAAAACTAGAAGACTTTAATCAGGAATTGAAGAAGACATAGCTAAATTAAAAGATATTCCATACTCATATATTGGAATAATTAATATTCCTAAGAAGTCCATACTACCCTAAGGAAGATTCAGTGCAATTCCCATCAAAATTCCAATGACACTGAAATAGAATAACCTATTTCTATTTTTCACAGAATTAGACAATCCTAAAATGCAAATGGAACAGCAAAAGATCCTGAATAGCCAAAGCAATCTTGGGAAATAAGAACAAAGTTGAATGTATAAAGCACCTTGATTTAAAATTATATTACAAAGCTATAGTAATTAAAACAATAAGACACTGGCATAAAGACAGACACAGATCAATGAAACAGAATAAAGAGCCCAGAAATAAACCCACACGTATATAGTCAATTAATATAAAACAAAAGAGGCAAGAATATACAATGGAGAAAAGACAATCTCCTCAATAAATGATTCTGGGAAAATTGGACAGCCCCATGTAAAGGAATGAAATTGGATTAATATATTACTCTATACAAAAATTAACTCAAAATGAATTAAAGACTTGAATGTAAGACTTTAAACCATAAAACTCCTAGAAGAAAATTTAGGTGGGGAGCAACGTGACATAGGTTTTGGTGTTTTTTTTAATCTGACACCAAAAGCAAAGCAACAAAGGCAAAACTAAACAAGCATGACTACATTAAATTCAAAATCTTTTGCACAACAAAGGAAACCATCAACAAAATGAAAAGTCAACCTGCTGAATGGGAGAAAATATTTATAAACCATCTATATGATAAGGGGCCAATATCCAAAATATATAAAGAACTCATACAACTCAAATGCAAAAAAAAAAAAAATCTGATTAAAAAATAGATCTGAATAGAAATTCTTCCAAACAAGACTTATGAATGACCAAAGATACATGAAAAGATGCTCAACATTATCACGGAAATAAATATCAAAGCCACAATGAGATAACCTTACAACTTACACATGTCAGAATCACCATTTTCAAAAAGGCAGCAAATAACAAGTGTTGAGGAAGTGGAGAAAAGAGAACCCTCCTACACTGTTGGTGAGAATGTAAATTGGTACAGCCTTTATAGACACAAAATGGAGGTTACTGAAAAATTTTAAATACAATTACCTTATGATCCAGTGATTCCACTTCTGGGTATTTATCCAAAGAAAATGAAAACACTATTTCAAAAAGACATATGCAGCTGCATGTTCATTTTAACATTACTTACAATAGTCAAGATATGGCAACAACTTAAGAGTTCATGGACGGATGAATAAATATATATATATATACATATACACATATACACATTGTATTACACATATATAAAATAGAATATTATCTGACCGTAAAAAAGAATGAACTCTTGCCATCTGTGACAACATGGATGGGCCTCAAGGACATTATGATAAGTGAAATAAATTGGAACAAAAAAGAGAAACACCAAATGACTTCTCTTATATGTGAAATTTAAAACAAAATGAAACAAAAAAATAAGCTCACAGATACAGAGAACAGATTGAGGTTGGTTGCCAGAGGTGGGATTGGAGGTAGGAGAAATAGGTGAACCTTTGTTTTTTAATTTTAAAAAATCATAATAAAAGAATATAAAGGAATTCCGAAATTCTTCTGCTTTTATATGATGGTTTCCACTATCTATTTATAGGCATTTTATGCCTTAAGGAATTTAAAACATCAACTCTAGTGCTTACCATTCTATACAATACTACATATAAGTCTACAGCTTCATTTAAGTCAGGCAAAATGGAAATACCAGTCCTTAAGTAAACGAATAAACTACCTCCTTCATTTATGTGCCCTCATTTAACTAGATATATATATACATATGTAGCTTATTTCTTGAGCTTTCAATTTTGCCCTTGTATGTGGTTTACCCAGTTGAATATTCTGACTTACTTACTGGCACATAAATAAATGACAAATAGAGTGAAGGTTCATGGAGTTTTTGTGTGTTTGTTTTATTTTAATGTAGAATAGCCATTTAATTAAATTATTCTCAAAGTGAATATACTGAACACCTAGACAAGTACATATAATCCATTAGCAGAAAGATGACTTGCAGAGAAGTAAATAAAAGTTTTTTTTTTTCATTTTGAGCAGCAGGAGTAAGACATTATAATAAGCTAGCCACAGTGCTCAAAATACTGTGATCACTAAGTGAATGTCATCTATTCTTTTATTTGCATTATTATGGTTTTTGGATTCATTCCTATGTCACAAGTGAGGATGCCAAAAGAATATTTATAATCAGAAGAAAAACTTTCACGTAGAAAATAATAACATGTGAGCATTGCCCTTATAGTGAAAAGGTTAGGTTTTAGGTTTTAAATATATCCTATGAAAAACAGGTTAGATTTTAAATATATCCTATGACAAACACAATTCCATTAATTTTAAGGGGACACACTCTTATATTTTGCATAAAAGATTGCTTCTTGTGGGAAAATAAACACACTAGAAGGTTATTTCTATTGTCAGCCTGTACTGTTCTTTCAGTGTTCAAATGAGAAGAGTTGACAGGCTTCAAGAGACGTTCTTCTCAGTAAAGTAACTCTTGACTAATAGTCCTTGTATTGTCCTATAATGTTTTGTCATAGATAATGAATATTTTTCATGTAACTGTCATCATTCTTGGTGACCCTCTAGTGTGGCTCAATAATTTGATAGCATAAATGAAGCTTGATGCACACATTTGGAATTATTGTATTACTGCTACACAAAATAGTTAACATCTTTTTTTAAGAAAAAAAATAAATGAATATTTGAACACTGAAAAATATTTTTACTCTGTCTCCTCTTCTAAAACAAAGTTTGCAGTATTTAGAATAAAATCACAGATTCTGTGCATTTTTTGTTATTCACAGATCTCAGTTAAATGATCACATTCTGGGGATAGAACCATGAGTAAGTTAAAACCTACACTGGCAGGGCTTCGTATGGATTTTGTAATGCTTAAAAATCTAAATCTTATTTCTTCTTCCTTCCAGTGATTGGAGCTTTCTGCTATTATTGCTAAGCAGATGAACTGGAATTCTTTCCTACCAAACAGGTTAACAGTGTTAGATGCATAAAACAACTGAGTAGTAAACGGAAGTTTTCTCAATTTCTAACAACAAGCTCCCTTCATTCTCCCTAAAAATCAACATTAGTGACCACATCCGTGTACTTCTGCTTGTAATACTGCCAGGAATGATAGCCTCTTGAAGAGACTTGGGAGAAATGCACAGAACTGACTGGAAGATCATCATCTTCCACATATCACCACTTATTGTGCTCTTGTCAAGAAACAAATGTTGTATTTGGTGTACTGTCTGTTGAGTTTGAAAAATAAACAATTTGTATTGAATAAAGCACTGGGGAAGTAGAAAAGCATAATAAAACTTGGGGAAGTTCAGTAAAAAAGTACCAGTTACTGGAGTTCCTGGTGCATTAAAACAAAACAAAAAAAATATATAGGAATATAGAGATTCTACCCATGGGTGTGATGACGAGAGTCAAAGGATGAGGTGTATCACTCTCCTCTGCCTATATTAAAATGTGCACCACCATATCTATTGATACAATAGAAGCAGCTTCAACAGGCAAAGAGAAGTTGTCACTTCCTGCCTTAGCTTCATGACAAAAGCATGGCTTTGGGGCCTCATCACTGGAGCTTAAATATGGCACTGTGGCAAGACACTGAAATAAAAAGAATGAAAAGCAAGAAAAGTTTCTGTCCCATAGTGGACATCAACATTTTCTCATTCACGCGGAGATAGTAAAGCAGGAAATACCCAAGCCAGGAACGACATCTCCATTAAGCTTGACTTCAAGTCCTATCCAATGGTTTCTACCAGGTTACTAAGGAAAGGGGATGGCAACTACCACCCACAGAAGACAACCTGAGTGCTTCCTCAAAGACAGCTTTAATGATGGGATGTGACTTTTGACTGATAATTCATGTATGAAAAATTATCTACACTGCAGTATAACCAAATCCAAATAATAATGAGGAAGTTATGAATAACGATCAGAATTTTATTAACCTTTTCAATATGCCAGGTACCTAAAGAAAGGCACTACATATATTATTTCATTCAATTATTAAATGGACTCTGTATGTTAGACATGTGACACATGAGTATTAAAAACAGTGAGTTAGTATCATTCCTGCATGCAACTTAGCATTCAGGGCACTCAACTCTATGCCAAAGATATATGGTCTTTATTTTTTCTTTTCCTTCTTTCTTTTATACAATTTAACACAAGATTATACTTTGCATGTATGTCCTCTAATATGCTACAGTTTTTCTATACATTTAAAAAATACCTACTCCTGTATAGAGCTGTAAAGCATACACACAATAGTTCATAAATAACTAAAGCATTTTAAAAGATAATTTCACAGTGCTCTGTTCTTATTTTATCCATCTTAGCACCTTAGCATGTCACTGTGAGATTATGATAATGATAGCAACAGTTTTTCTAGATATCATATCAGGGTGTTAGACACTATCCTAAAACAGCCTATATCCAACTCACAGATACCTCTTATGGTTTTCATTTCTGTTATCCCCATTTTACAAATGAAGGAACTGAGGCAGAAGGTTATTGAATAACCTGCCCAAGGTGACATGGTAGTAAATGTTGAAACTGGAATGCAAACCCAGGCAATATTACTTCCACCCTGATGCTCTTGACCATCATTTTGCTCTGCCTCCCTTGCAATGCTACTGTATGACGAAGACATCCAGGCTTGGAGAAGTAAAGGGAATTGCCTGAGGTCATACAGTTATTAGTGACAGGGCTGAGATTAGACCCAAAGGACACACTCTTAAACATTTCACCCTAACAAATTCACATACCCCCTTCCTCACCATGGGGCTAGAGTTTCATTCATTCATAGCTACTGAGTTGTATAATACATTACTTTTGTGTCAATGGGCAATTTATTTTGCCTCTTATTCCCTCAGTTTCTCAATATGTAAAATTGGGAGCCCTGTCCTCTGTTCTTGCAAAAAGACTAATACTGATTCAGGTGTTGCTAGACAAAAATAGGTCCAGCCTCACATTCACCAGACTGAAAATATACCTATTTCTGACCATGTCCAGGTTATATGCGGTTGGGAGGAGGGGGGGGGCGGTAATTGCACTGGTTTTAAGTATGCACTGAATAATTTAAAATATTACAAGGTGGACTCAAGAATTTGTTTCAGTATTGGCTGCTTTCTACTTTTCTATCTCAGGGCAGAATTTAAATCTGAGAGCATGCCAGAGCTCATTCAGCACCCCTGGAATCTCTGTGGTTATCTGTGGGCCCCGACAGCCCAGTTCCCTTTGATTCTTTCAGCATCAGACTCTGAACATGTTAAGGGGGATGAAAGACCTTGGGCCCTACAGTGAGGACAACACCAGCGATTCGTTCTCTCTAGATGATGGAACAGGGAAGGAGAGGACAGACTTTGCATTTCATAAGGAATTCACTGTCGAACCATCTTTAATTTCCTTGCTCTCCTAAAGAATGTGAATTAAACAGCAACTAAGAGTGCTCTGAGATCCGTACAGCAAGACACCTGGTACCACAGCCCAGTGCTGCCATTACTCCTAAATTACAAAGCTTTTTGCTGAATGATGCCAGTGATGAATCTGGAACGACCCATATGTTTTCCTTTGCTACAGCTTCCTCTTGCTTGCCATGGCGGGAAGCAAAATGTTTTGTAGAGAATGATCTGAAGGGCAGGAGCAGCCAAGTGCAAGGTTACAGAAAGACTGAGTCAACCCTTTATGTCAAAGTGATTGCACAACATGTTTCTGTATTGACCCAATGGTTTTGATTACACAACTGTACAGCTCCGCACAGATAGACCATTTTTTTTTACCATTAATAGAATTGTGAAAATCTCTGTGCTAAATTGTAAAGGGACTTCCACTTCTTCATGAGAGAAAACAGTGCAGCCGTATACACAGTCATGAGAAATAAATCTGGGGAAATAAACTTCAGTTATGGCTAAATGCCTTGGTGATTTTAGCTCACTTTCATTAGCAACTATTTAACTACAGGTAAAATCTTCTAAGAACAATGCCTCTCAATGGGAGGAGCCCAAATGTTAAGTGCAATAGCTTTGCCCATATCCATAAATGTAATGGCACTTTCATGCTTATGTATATGCCTTACAATGCTTTGCGTTATCATGCTATGGGACTGCAAAACTGATTTCACAGCAAGTGGCTTATTAAAACTCCGGCCGTCACACAGCATTCCTGTGCACTGGATTTTCAATTTTGTTGTCGCTCTTGATTCCCTTTTGCATATGTATTTGCCAGAAAAACCAATTACCAGATGGCACATGGTTATTTTTACATTTTGTATGGAGGGCTTCCAGCTGATAATTATGACATTACAAGAAGACTCCTATGCTTTGCATTAAGAATCTTTGGCAGAGGCCATCATAAACTTTTCCATTTGACTCTACACCTCCTGACTGATACATATTTCTAAATTATTTGTAGATAACTATCTTAGATATCAGGGAAGAATTTCCTTTCTCTTAAATGGGGTTCCACAAACATATTTATTAAACAATGAACTGTTTTCTCTATCCCTTCAGTCCATCAGCAATCTAATATATATTTAAAATTTTCTAGTTCAAGGTAACTCAGGACAAATTGTCAAAGCCATTGCACATCAGAAAAGCCACAGAGTCCAGTGGTCTATGTGTGACCGAGGCTTTCAGACCTGTCAGGTGGCATCTGTGTTATAGCATCCAGTCATTTTTTTTTTACTAGCTTCCTTGCTTTAATGCCTCTAAGGGAGGTTTTAAAAGAGAGGCAGAGAGAAAAGGGGAGATTGAAAGCAAAGGTAATAGTACAAAATGACTATAATTACAATTATGTAGTAGTAATAAATCCAGGATTGCAGTGTAACACACCAGAGTAGAGTCAGGCCTTCAAACACATTAGAATTAGAATTAATAAGCTATACTTTTGTTAGTATATCAACCCCCAACTGAAAATGCACCTCAGTTCCTAGAAAAACATTGTGTTGTGTTCCTCCTATGCTCCCAACTTGGGCACCTCTTGCCAATTACTTTAATTATGTTATTTAAAATGTATAGTATATGAAATTCTGTTTTCTTAAATGTCACCACCATTTTCCTTTGGGCTCACCTCTTTGGTAGAAGTGCTATTGCTGGGTTTTTTTTAATACAAAGGAAGAATGGTTATTACAGTGCCATCAAGCTACTGTATTAAATAAACTATACATTTCAGGCAAATATTGCTCTAATATTAATATACTTTAAGTGGGCTGTGAGGAAATGTTTCTAAACAGCTTAATTAAAATTCAGAAAATTTTGCCAGCTTGTTTCCCAGTTTCAATGATAAAAATAAAATGCTATGTGGTTGATATGAGAATTAGTCCCTGGAGAATAAAGGAAGGACTCAGTGGAAATCTGTGTGCTTCCAGACTGTATTTTCCTGCTCAAGCCAGTGAACACGAAGCGTGCATAATTTGGCACTGCTCTCTCAGTATTTGCATTTAGCACACATACATTAAGCTAATTAATCATGTTGTATCCCACTCCCTCCAACAAATAAATTAACTATTCTGTTAACTGATGACAAAAGTGCTAGTTTTTAAAGAATATACACCCTGAAATTGCACTTGATTCTGCTTCTATTTTAGGTAAGGAGTATTTATTGACAGTTGCTCCTTTTCGAGAATGATCCTCCTTCTCTCAACATAATTTGTTTGATTAATATGAGAAAAAGAAAAGGGATGTGCTGAATAATCTAAATCTATGCAAACTGATTGTTCATACAGTTAATATAATTATTCTCTATAAAGAAAAGCACAGTGGTCAATGGAGAAAAGTATCACAATGGAATACCTCTTCATAATTCCTCACATTACAGTAACTTCTAAAGTAATTGCTTCCTGTGACTGTGTCAATGAAAAGTAAGCAGTCTCAGTGCTGATTCTCCTTATTAGGAGATGTCTTTCACCCTCTTGCTGTTCTTGACCCTGATTCTGAAGATTAGCATTCTGCACCAAATGAGTCATTGGGTTATTCCGGCAAATTTTACAATCACTGACTTAGAGCAGAATTCTGATCAGTTGTAGCACAAGGCTAAGATAATCCTTGCTCTTACTGACATTTTTCTTCCTTCACATTCTGCTAAGGAGACAATATAATGGCTATGGAAGACTTTACAAGGGTCCATGTTTTAGAGTTTCTTATTTTTTTTTAAACCATGTTAATGGAACAAAATAATGGGGAACCAACCGATACTGAGACCTAATTTAAAGTACTTTGCCAAATTAAGGCATGGCCTTTCACCCACAGCATACATACATCGTACCCACATTTGTCTTTTCAGTTAACTTCTGTGGTTTCATTGAACATTAAATATCAAAACGCCTAAAAGTAAGCACTTTAAGTAACACCTGGAAGAACTGCAAGATTAACACAGATATTGCCAACTTGGATAATACATTTTTTCCCAAGTGACAGTGCTTGGAAGTTAGGAAAATCCTAGTTGTTTTAAGAGAATGTGTTCTGCATACTAAAGATGGCAAAGCTGAGGCAGGCAGGCAATTATCACTTAGTAAAATGGTTAGAAAATGTGAACTGACCTGATGAGCTAGAATTCAGACAAGGAAATTAATTCACTGTAAAACTGGACAAAGACTTTTTTAAAAAACTGGGGAAAAAAAGATTATTATACTTTGATTTTGAAGCTGTTCTCCCTTAAGTTAAATTGAAATCTTTAAATTCAAGACTTACAAAATTGTGTTTTCTTCTGTCCTCTCTCCACCATCTCAAAGATAGGATAGGCAAATTGAGTCACTTTATTTCCAATTCAAGATAAATTTAGAAGGTCATCAAAATATATAAGGAGAGAGAGGATGGAAGGAAGGAAGGAAGGAGGGAAAGAAGGAAAGAAGGGAGGGAGGGAGGGAGGGAGGAAAGGAGAGAAGAGGAGAGGAAGACCCTTACACAGGTATCTTGGAAGGGAAATAGTAAAATTCCACAAAACTAAAAAGAGTGTATACCATTGCACACAAATGCATGGGAAATAAAGTTAAAAGTGGGTGCAGAGTTGTGTGTCTTCTATAAGATTTTTACTTTCTCAAGCTTATGTCTAACCCTTTTATTAATAAGAAAAAGTTACTTTCCTCTTGTGTTTTCTCCTTACTTAATTATTTCTTGAAAACTTATGGTGAAAAATATAGTTGTAAATTTGAAGCCGGCTACATACCTATTCTCTAATCTCTGTCCTATTTTTTCCTGCGTCACTGAAGGAGCTGAAAGCTCTGTCCGCCACACTATACATTTATAACATGTGGAAGGATAAAGAGTCCATAAGTCACAAAATCCTTTAAGGGCCTCGGGGAAAATGAAAGGCACTGAAAAGTGTCGATGTTCATACATTATCTTCTTGGCATTTAAAAATGACAGTGAGAAGAATACATTTTTTTCACATGTATGTGAATAAACAAATACAGAATGTGTCACCTTACAGAATGTTCACAGAAAGACTATCCCTTCAGGTTATAGTTCTTTCTCTTGGTCCACAAGTCATCTTGATCCTCTGATCAAAACGCATCAGGCCATTCTGGATGCTGCAAGCTTGGCTGGCCGGCTGCTGTTTCTTAGCATCAACTGAGCTGTGCTGCTTGTCCCAGGACAAGGGTGCCCAGGAGATGCAGCTACTCTGCCCATCGGCACGAGCAGCACACATCAGCTGGCTGGGTCCACGTGAAAGAGAGAGGACGGGTCAGTCAACTGCTGGAAGGCAGGCAAGAGTGGAATGGGGTGTGAAAAACAGATTCTATAACACACAATCAAATGGCCTTGTCTTATCAGTAGGTATTAAGACAGCACCCCGTCCACACTGCTGTAACTCTCAACAGGGTAGGATGAGAGGAATCGGTCCAATCCTTTGAGATCAAGTAATTGGGAAACATTTCTCCTGACTTCCCGTTCTCTGAAATTACTTTCAAGTCCTTTCATCTAATGTAAAGTATAACAGAGTATGTAAGATGAGAATAAAATATGATCTCAGAATTTTCTTAGCCTTGTAAAATAACTGCAACAGAAAGAGACCCCTTATGAAATAAAGCTGTGTGGGTCTACATGTGAGTTGAAGGAAGGGGCCCTCCCTTGAAGAGTTAAACTTCTTGTTTTCCAGGAGTTGGAGATTCAGTGTGCAAAGGCCAGGAAAGAAAATAAAGAGGAAGGAACACAGTTCAGAGAAAAACTGGTTTTTATTTTAGATGTTTCCTGTGAACAAGCACATTAGCTTGAAAGCAATAGTGAAGAAAGTTTGGTTTATTTACATACTTATTTTCTGACAGCATTATTTCCTCATGTCAAGTATTTTTCATCAAATGTCACTGATTTATTTAAACCAAAGCTGAAATTTTTAGATAAGTAGATCATAAAAGGCAAAAACTCAGAGGGAGAGGGAATATTTCCACTCATCTTATGCCAGAGCAACACTAAATTTTTCTAATTATAAAGGATGATGTTTGCTTTGATGAAGAAAGTTTTCAAAATATCCTATTTTCTCCTATGCCTTTGGAAATATTGAGAAGATACAAAACTAAAGTTGAGATTAAACAAAACCTAGACTTAAGATCTCCCATGTTGACCCTAAATTTGCCTCTCATCTTCTATTTAATATTTCAATGTTATATATCAAACACTCACAGCAAATACACAGTTCATTTTATCCTCAACTTAAAAAAAAATGTTCAATGCACACTTAAACATTAAATAGAAAAATGAGTGAATGTACTGATTGGTACCAGTAATTAGAATATTTTAGTAGAGTAAAATGAAGCTAAGTAAATAGAAGAAGGTAAAGAATGCTTAAGAAAAAAGCCTGCCTCAGAACAGAAGCCCCAATTAAAAAGTGAAAATTTCAGCCAAATCATCAGTTTGGGAATATGTCCTTTTTTTACTCTCTCAGAACATATTTTGACATATTGCCAAATAGCTAGGGGTTTATTTTCTTCTTAGTGCATTGACCGATCGCTTTTGCATTTACAATATTTCAAACCCAAGGATGTAGAAAGTTTCAACTTTGCAGGTGGATTGTTTCCACTGCCTGCGAAACAAATGTGTTGAACATCTTGCAGCTTGTCCGTCATGTGCAGCCTGGATGTTCCTTTTATTTCTGTCTTTAATTGCTTCTTGAGCTAAAGCAGCTAAACGGAGCTAAAACTAAATCAGCCTTACTAGTGCTGTTCAGTGTTAACAGACCACCTTGATAAATTAGTTTTGGGGTGGAAATCCTGGCAGAGAGCAATGCCTGCTCCTGGTTTTGTTGTAATTGTCATATAAGCACACTGCCCTCAGTTTGTCCGTGTTTCCAGTTTGTCTTTTACCTGCCACTGTCACTCAAACAGCTGGTTCTTCCATGTGGGCTCCTCTGCCTGGGCATACCTGAATATGTCAGCTAAAAAGACAGGTACAAACTGGCTACATCCCATTGCTAACTGCAAGTTTCAAGCTTTTACACTTTAAAATGGTAAATCATGGAGTAAAATCATGACATTGGGAATAAAACAATATTTATTTATAGGAAACAGAAAAACACATGTGAAATTTATGCAGAAACATTACCCACAGGTCTGAATTAATATTTTTTATAAAAAATAGGATGGAATAACAGGAATGATCGTCCTTTAGGCCCCTAACAATTAGTCAACTGGCTAATACATATTTTTGGAGTTCAAGCAAGTGGAAGGCACTGTGGTGGGCTTGAGGAGGAAGAGATTGGATGTTCCTTGTTTGTCCACAAGATCTCAAGGAGAAAGTATAGGGAGTAAGATCTGAGGAGGCTGAAGATAAATTTTCATGTTCTAACACCTTCACTTTCCTAATCATATGGCCTTCGTAAAGTCACTTACCCAAACCTCAATTTCCTCAACTAGAATTAGAAGTATTTCTACCTTAATCTACCTAACAGTGATTTTGTGGGGATCAATAAGATAATGTGTGTGAAAGTTTTTTGAAAAGATGCAACCCTATTCTAATGAAAAGTATTATTTGTAATTGACATTCTGGGGCCTGATAATCCTTTGTAGTGGGGCTGCCCTGTGCATTATAGGATATTTAGCAGCATCACCAGCCCCTACCCATTAGACGCCAGCAGCAGCCCCATTCCTCAGGCTGTGATAACCAAAATGTCAAATTGCCAAATACAAATATACACACATATATTCATACATAAATTTTTTTAAAAAAGAACTTTTAAAACTCAGGCCATAAAGCATCTAATATGTACAGATACCAATTAAATGCCCCACATGAGAAGCAAAGACCCACCAAAAAACAGTATCTATTCATTTGGAAATTAATACTATTTGAAGGGGCCCTTTCAGATAAGTTTTGCACGGTGGAACAGACAGGACCACTTAATTCCTTACACCAATACTGCCTCTGTCCATTGTGGGAGAAAAATTGGTCCTAAGTTCTTTTGGCATTTTGTCCTACTATAGTGGTCTCACTAGTTAAAAGGAGTATTTATTTTCTAAGTGAAACACAAGAAACACTAAACTTCTCATTTTTATCAGCTTTATTAAAACATCTTTGAAATGGATATTCTGATAAAATGGATCAAAATACCTAAAGAGAGTTTACATTAGGAGAACCATCTGAGAAAGGATAATACAGAAGGAGGAGACAAGAACTAAAACCAACCTTGAACTTGCATTCTGACATTCACTGACTGACCTTGGGGCAGGCACTTACTGTTCTAAGCCTCAGTTTTCACAACTGTAAAAATAAGAAAATAATGTAATCTTCACAAAGTATAGTGCAGCTACTCAAAACTCTCAGAAAAAGCTCCTGGAATGTTATATAAAACCAATAAATTTATCCTTTTTCTTTAATATTAGTGAATGTTTTATAGATTTCTGTGGTTTATAAAATAATTCTACACAACTTATTTCATATGACCTCCAAACAACAACCTAATGAGCTCTGTATTAATATGCCCATTACACACTGAAGCTGGAAGAAGCTAATTTTCCCAAAGACACACAACTAATATGAAAAAAACAAAAGATTTAAGTTTATATCTTCTGGCTACAGTATCCACTGTCTGTACTTGTTTCCTTCCTAATTTAAGACCACCCTAACCATTTGTCTTCTCTAGGACTCATTTTCTTCTATATGACAATATAGAAGTCAGATGTCATCAAATATATTTTTTCCAACTCTAAGGTATCTTTCCATTTTCTCTATTTGATATAATTTGGAAGTACACCAAGGTCAATGGTAGGATTACTATGAATAATAACCACTGAAATTTATTTGGGGGCCAATTACCATATAAGCACAATGCCAGGTGACTTCACATTCATCTAATGATTTTTATCTAAAAATCTCTTAATTAACAAAAAGGAGCACAATTAAGCACTGTTTTTTTTTAATTTCAAAAGTGCTGGTATATTTCTGAAAAAATAAAACTAACTTTGATCCCAATTGAGAATTATAGCCTTAAATTGTACATTAGATAATTCCTTCCCATAAAAATATAAGTTACTCAGGAGTTTAAAAATCTTCTCATTTTTGCAGTTCTGACCATTTGTGTATTTCTGGTTTAATATGTTGACTATCTCAAGGGATCTAAGGTGCCATTAGTGAATGCAGAGCTTTGCTGAGGAAATGCTAAATAAAATTAATGTCTTTGGAGTTACTAACCTCAAACACAGCCACATTCCCTGGGCATGTAAGACCGTGCATTATGAGCTTAAAACGCTGGAGACCACCACATTGTACTATGAAGATCATGATTTAGTAACATCTGGTCTTTTTGTTAAGCTGAAAAAAGGCAGAGAAGATGAGGAGAAACACAGTTATTACAGCCATGCTAAAATAAATCTGAGAAAGATGACCCAGCAGTCATGATTGTTTCTTTGAAGATTTCTATCCCCACCAGGCTTCCCATTCCTGAATTTGGGCTATAAATGATGGCAGATTATTTTTTTCCTGCAAGACTGATGCAGGGCAGAGAAAAGATACAAAGAACAAACTACTATGAAAATCTCCAGTTCTTACTCCAAAGCACTGAAGAAAAAAATGGTAAACTCTATTTCACAACAGACAAACTGGGGAGAGTCTCCCACCCACTACTTAACAAATTGCAACCCACCTTTCCTGTGAACTTGGGGATAAAAGGGGAACACGAGCATCATAGTGGAGCAGGGGGTTCCTTTTCTACTGCTTTCCTTATAGGAAGACTTCTCAGAAATTGAAAGGTTTAAGACATGGTCATGTCTCAGGGTCACCATCCACTGCCCGGCCTTGTATCTTCCGTCTCTATCTTCCTTTCAGTTGGAGATTCAATGCCTTACCCCATGCAGGTAAAACTCCTGCTCAGTTCCTAAGCAACCTTGAAGAGCCAGCATCCTCAAGCTTCATTATTTGCTATTAAGGAAGAGGGAGGGATTTTTAAAAAAAAGCATGCTTTCTAGATTCAGGGTCTTGTGTCTCAGCACACAAGGGAGTATCAGTCACATTTTAGAGGCAATCTCTCTGCTAATCACTAAGATACTATATACTAGGTACAGACCATCATCTGGGCAAAGACTCCAACTCAAAATTCTTCATACTTCCTCCATTAGGGTCATCAAGGTTTTTGCGGGTGTGTCAATTACAGTGTTGAGCTCTCCATCCCTATTCTACCACTGCTATATTCTGAACACCCACCATGGCTCCTGCCCTTGGATGGAGTCTTCCTTCTCTCTCCTATTTATTGTTGGGGACACCACTTACCCCTGTATCTCAAGAGAGGTTCCAAAATCTAGCAATAACAGCCAGCATTTATCATGTATATGCTACATGTCATGTATACTGCTTGACGCATTATATATTTTTTCACCTTATAACTCATATAGATATGTATTATTCTTCACATTTTACAGATGAGCTGAGAAGCATTAAGTATATCAACATTATCTTAAGACCTTTATCCCCATCTTTAATAGATACATCTTTCCTGAAGTCCCAGAATACTGAACTCTAGACAATAATCAAAACAGTTTATAGGATCATTTTGAGTGATACTCACCAGCCGCTTAGGAGCAGGCACTATGGCATCAAAACCCATCAGAGACGAAAACTTTTTACAAATGTGTTACTGATACATTTTTCACATCTCCTTTTAATTGAGCTCATCTTCCTATCATCATAACAATCCTCATCCCTTATTAAGCAAAACTTCTAATAAGACCTTATTATGAGGTGCCTTAGTGTGAGGCTCTGCCATGTTATAATTCAATTAGCACTGAAAGAGATCCAGATACATCTTATTTTCCAACATTCGACACTAGGCATAACAACTGATCCAAACCTTTGTTCTCTCCAGTTTCAGAAGCCACACACAAAAAAAGTGAGCATCTGAGGTACAGAATTACTATATAGAAATAAAAGGGAGGAAGACCCCTCCAATTCCTAACTCCTCCACGACATCACAATTTTACCCATAATTTTTCTTGTCTCCTCCCACCACCTAGTTCAAGTCTGCATCAACTGTCTTCTAGACCATTGCACTATCTCCCACACTGGAATTCTTACACCCTCTGTTTTCCTCACACAGCATCCAAAGAGATCTCTGGAAGAAATAAATTAAATCACATCATTCCTCTACTAAAAATCTCTTTTTAAATTGCCCAACATATTTTGAGTGCAACAAAGACTCCTTATTCTGGCTTGCAAAGTGGGACATGACCCAGCTCTTAACACCATATTGCCAACTTGCCCACTCTGTGTCACCCACATTGGTTTTCTCCTCCTCCTGGCAAGATCACACCTGATTAGGACCTCTGTACCACTTATTCTGCCAGTCTTGATGTTTTTCATCCCAATCCTCCTAGAGCTGCCCCCTCTAGTCATTAAGATCTCAAGTCACTCATCTTATTTAGAACAACCTTCCCTGACTATCCAGTTGACAAGAGATGCCCAGTCATTATTTTGTAACCCTGTTTTAATCCTCTGTCTAACCACTGTCACTATATAAAATGTGTTTGGTCTCTCTTCACTCATTGGATTTTAGCTCCTTATCAGTGTGGTTTTTGTCTTGCTCAATGCATACCTGAAATATAGTAAGAGCTTAGGAAATTATTTTGAATAAACAGAAAAATAAGTGAAATAATGAGTCCAGTCAAAAAGATGTTGAAGATTTGCTGGACTGAAAGAGAGAACATCTAGTCTCTGGATCAGGAGAAGTACAATGAGGAAAGATATTTTGGGAAAACAAACAAAAGCCTCTAAAAATTTTAGGGTTAAGAAAATATGTTTAAGGACTGCTTTCTGATGCCCTGACTGCCAAGTAAGAGAGCTGGAAAGCTTTTAGAATAGTTCTCCAAGTATTGGACTGGCCCTCTCCTTCATCTCCCCCAGGTATTACAACAATCCTGCCTGAATTTGCAATGCACTTGAACATCAAACCACCCAGTTTCCCTTACCAAGTTCAGTTTTTGCTTCTATGTTTTTTGTTCTTGTTGTTGTAACTCAACTTTAGAGAGGAGAACACTGAATCACTCCTCTCCACCAGTCCAAATTTGCTAAAATCACAGCATATTTTTCAATACAGAACCCACAGAATGTCAACACCTCAAGTAATAGCATATAAAAATTTTAATTCATCTTCCTGCCTTTCTGGCAGCCCTTCTGTACCCAGAATTAAGTGCTTCAAATGTCCTGAAGAATTCAGAGTGCCCTACGATATAAACATCCTTAAGAAACAAATGTGTCAAGAAAATATTAATGGCCACATATTCCATGTTCTTTTCATTAAAATTTTTATTGTAAAGAAATATGCCTGGTCTACAGCCACATTCAAACAATTTCTCACAAACTTAAACATTACTCTTTCCATGTGACTCAGTAATTCCATTCCTGGGCACTTACCCTAGAAAAAAGGCATCTTAGAACCAAACAAAAACCCATATGCAAATGTTAATAGAATCCAAATTTATAATTTCCCAAAATTGGAACCACCCAAATGTCCTTAAATGATGATTAGATAGACTCTGGTAGGTCCAAACAGTAGAATACTACTCAGCAATAAAAAGGAACAACTTATTGATACATGTATCATCTTGGGTAGCTGAAGGAAATTAAGCTGAGTGAAAAAAAGCCAATCTCAAAGGGTTATATACTATATGGTATTACTTATATAACATGCTAAAAAATTCAAAATAACAAAGACAGGACAAATCAGTGGTTGCCAAGGGTTATGGGTCGGGGAAGTGTATGATTATAAAGGGATCACATGAGGAAGGTTTTTAGGATGGTATAATTATTCTAAATTCTGATTATGGTGGAGGTTACATAACTCTAGATGTGTTAAAATTCATAGAACTGTATATAGAAAATAAAAACAAAATATTATATAATAGTTTTTAAATAAAGATGATATATACAAACACGTGTGTGCATGTGTTATAAGCAGGAGAAAGAGATGCATATAAAGAGAAATACTAAAAGCATCTTCTTCACTTCCTCTAAATTCTACTTTCATTTGGTAAAGCTGTGGGATCATACAGTTTCAGAAAAAATCTGAGGGGTTTATATTGTGCAATGTCTATTTCTGCTGATAGATAGATCATAGATAGAAAGATATGCATAGCTATAATCTATAGATCTGTGCATATGTATATTAGATCAAGATAGATACAGATCAATAGATATATGTCTATCTATAGGTCTATATCTGAGTGTCTGCCCATACAAATTTGGACAGACAGAATCACACTGTATTGTTATGTAATCTGCCTTTTTCTTTTAACACTACTTTATAGTCATCTTTCCATATCAGCATAGTCAGAAACAACATTATTTTATTTTTATAACTTCATTATATTCTAATGAGTAGATGACATAATTTATTTAGGTGTGCCTTACTGGTAAGTATTTAGATTTTTCCTAAATGTTTATTTTGTGTTTTTTTTAATATATTAACTAAGCCTGGAGTGAATGTTCTTGATACATATTTTTGGCATATTTGGATAAGGTGTCTTTTTTGTTTTTTTGTTTTTTTGTAAAAATAATCCAAGAAAGGAATTACTGAGTGAAAGAGCATACCATTCTACATTTTTATAGATGATGTTTAAAATTCCCTCTATCAAATAAAAACAAATCCTAACATAGGTAAAAAGAAATTCTAATTAAAAAAGACTATTACAATAAAGTGCAGGGGCCTATTGCAAAGATCTGCAAGCATCTCAAAGGTCTGGCAGAAATTTTTTATTTTACAGGAAAGAATAAACAAGGCTCTTAAGAACTGGGAGTTGGGACTAGTGGTTGCCAAAGGGGATGGGTGAGGGAGGGTGGGTGGGGAGGGAGGGAAAAGGGGATTGTGGGGTATCATGATTGGTGCACATTGTGGGTGTAGGGTCACGGGGAAGACAGTCCAGCTCAGAGAAGACAAATAGGGTCTCTGTGACATCTTACTACACTGATAGACAGTGACTGCAATGGGGAATGGGGGAGGGACTCAATAATAAGGGTGAATGTAATAACCACATTGTTTTTCTTGTTAAACCTTCATAACAGTGTATATCAATGATACCTTAATAAAAAAATTAAAAAAATAAAAAGAACTTGGAGAGGGGAATGGGTTGAACAGGTGCTGTAATGGGACAGTCGATCAGGAAATATTTTTCCCTGAGGTCGGATCTTTCAGAGGTCCTTAAGGAGCAGTTGCTCTCCATGGTCCAACATTCAAGGTGGGCCAGAGTTCAGAGCCTGACTAAAGTTTGGTCAAGTTAACAGGTATTTTGCCCAGTTGTGTCAAAAGGGACAAACAGTCCAACTAATCATTGATGAGACCAAACAAATAGGAATTTGGAGGGTCTGTGTCTCGTCTTGTCATGAGTAAACAAGGGAGACATCTCTGAGTCTTTTCTAAGTTATATGGGCAAGATGGGTCTCAGCAATAAGCTGTTTCTGGGTACACAAAAGGGCAGTGGGAGGCTTTCTCAACCACTGTCATTTTCCAGGACCACAGTACTCAAGTAAAATTAACATTGCCCCCTCTAAAAATGATTGTATTCATTTATTCTCCTCAATCATTTGCCTACTCAATATACCCTTGCCAACTCTCTTTATTAAAGGATTTTAATCTCCAACAATGTGAAAGGGAAAGAAATGGTATCTCGCTCTTGCTTTAATACAACAGTCTCTCCCTCTCTCTCTTACTCTCTCCTAGGTTGAGCTTCTTTTATGTGTTGTGGACATGGCCAGGGCAGTTCTGCTGCAGGTCCTGTGACTCAGAAATAGAAACAATGAACTACATGATCTTATGGGAATAGATGAATCCCGGAGTTTTCAGAGATCTCTCCCAACCATATGGTATAAAAACCACAAGCCTGCAGCTATGAGATCTTCTGACCTTGTGGATTTCTTTCTCTACATAGGCTGCATGGACAGCTGAACAAGTCCACCTTTCTGCAGGATAAGGGAGGCCCTGGGGATTTGTCTACTCAATTCTATTCTCATTTCATGCATATCTTTTTTTATCTCTTGATTACTGGATCCGTAAGACAGAAATCAAAATAACAAGCATGGAGTTATCCTTACTGCTTTTCAAAAATGAACCCGTCATAGAAGTCTGGCCTATCTCCTATGCATGTCAGTCATTTATAGTACTGTTTCCCTGAGTTAACTGTTTGGGGTTTTTTTGTTGCTTTTCATCTTTATTACTTTTAAAACATTTTTAATGAAATAAATTAGCCTTTTCTCATCACAAGTATTGCAAATATATTTTCCCAGCCTTGCCTTTTAAATATATTTTTCCCTTATAAATATATACATAATATATATATTTGCCCTTTAATACAGTATAATGCTTTTCTAAACTTTTGATAAACATTTTATCATTTTTTTCTTCATGTTATCTCTGAGTTCATACTTATAAGTCTTCCTGCTCCAGTATCTTAAAAAGTTCAAGTAATTTCATCTAAATATTTTATTGATGTAAGTATACAATTTTTATATCTGCTTTGGAGTCCATGTCATCTTAACTCCACTCCTATAATTTCTAGATTTAACACCAATATAGTTTCATGGATAATTTAGTTCTTATTTTTCTGTAGGCAAGACTTGGTGTTTAAGCAAAATTTGTTACAGGATTCTTATTTCCCTTTTTTGATGAAATTATTCCTAAAACTGTGGAGTTAAAAGACATTTCTGCCTCACTTTTTTTTTTTCACTTGGTGTACATGCTCACATTTCCCACTATTCAATCTTCCTCACAAGTTCTTTGTGCTTCCCTTCTAGGCACATCATCCTCTCCTCGCCTCGTCCATAGCTCCTGGAAGCCACTAACCTCTTCTCCACCTCCATAATTTTCTTTCAAAATGTTATATAAATGCCGTGATACAGCATGTAACCTTTTGGGGTTGGCTTTTTCACATAACATAATTTCTTAGAGAGCCATCCGAGTTGTGGCATGTACCTACAGTCTGTTTCTTTTTATTGCTGAGTAGTACTTCCCAGTAAGTACCTATGGCATTTTCCTTAATCATTCATCTGGTAAAAGCTCCCAGTTTTTGGCTATTTCAAATAAAGCTGCTATAAACATTTGTAAACAGGTTTTGGTGTGAACATAGGTTTTCCTTTCTCTGGGGTAAATTCCTAAGAGTACAACTGTGGAGTTACATGATAGTTACATATTTAATTTTATAGAAAACTGCCAAACTATTTTCCAGTGTGGCTATACCATTTTACATTCCAGCAATTTATGAATAATTGAGTTTCTCACCATCCCCACAGGCATTTTATGTTGTTACTATTTTTTTATGTTTGCCCTCATTTCTAATATAACTATCACTAGGTATGATTATCACTACACCTAAACTTTCTTTTTGCTTTTAATTATAATTTCCCAAATGGCTAATTATGTTGAGCACCTTTTCATGTGCTTATTTGTCATCTATATGCCTTCTTCAGTTTAAACCTGTTTATTCAGTCTAAACTTGCCCATTTCCAAGCTGGAATTTTTTCTTGTCTTTTTAGTTTTGAGAGTCTATTACATTCTAGATGGAATTCCTTTGTCAGATACGTGGCTTGATATTACATTTATCCAACTCTCAGCTATCTTTTTATTCTCTTATAAAAGTAGAAGCTCTTAATTTTTGTGAGTGCAAATTTATTGTTTTTTTCCTTTATGTATTGTACTTTGGGTGTCACGTTTGAGAACTATTTACCTAGTCCTACATCCCTTGTCCCAAAGACTTTCTCCTCTGTTTCCTTCTAAAAGTTCTGTAGTCTCACATTTTACATTAAAGCTTATGATTCATTTTGAATTTTTATAAGGTGTGAGGTTTAGATCGAGGGGTTTTTTTTCTTGTTTTCTTTTTCCCCTACATATGGATGTCCAATTGCTCCAGAACCAATTGTTAAAAGGCTATTTGCTCTCATTGAAAACCAGTGGGTCTATTTACGGTCCTCTATACTGTTCTACTGATCAGAGTCTCTGTCCCTCTGCCAACACCACAATCTTGATACTATGACTAAATAATAAGCCTGAATATCCAGTAGAGACATTCTTTCCACTTTATTCTTCCTTTTAAAAATTGTTTAAACTATCCTAGGACCTTTTATTCATATAAATTTTAGAATGTTTGTCTATGTCTACAGAAATCTTTGCTGGGATTTTGATAGGCATTACGTTAAAATCACAGATTGATTTGGGCAGCACTGACATCTTTACTATGTTTTCAAGTTGTTGAGCACTTTAGGTCTGTTTCAGTCTTTAACATCTTTTCCAGTATGTACAAAAAGAGAAAAACTGTCTTTGACATACAAAAATCTGTACATAATGTACTCAAATTGGTGTGTTGGAACATATGTTTACATGCACATTCACCACAATCAAGATAATAAATATGTCTACCACCTCCAAAAGTTTCCATGTGCCCCTTTGTTTTTGTATTTTGTACAAAACCCCGTCTTTCAAATTTTCCACATAGACAGTAATGGTATCTGTAAATAGGCATAATTTTATTGTTTCCTTTCCTATCTGCCTTTTACTTCTTTTTTCTTGCCTTGTTGTAATTTGCTGTCTTATCATGATTTGTAGTATGATGTCACATAAGTGTCATAAATGCAGACATCCTTATCTTCTGCATGTGAGGGGAAATATTCAATATTTCAACATTAAGTATGATATTAACTTCAGGTTTTTTAATAGGGTTGTTTAATCAAATTCGGTTCTTCTTTTCCACTTCCGTCAGTTTTTATCATGAATGATACTGAATTTTCCCAAATATCTTTCTGTATCAATTGCTATAATCATATTTTTCTCCTTTAGCCCACTGAACTCATGGACTACATTGATTAACTTTTTAACACTGTCACATCCTTGTATACTTGGAATAAATCTCTCTTGGTCTTGATGTGAAAGACTTTTTTTTATTCTTTGCTGGATTCAATTTCCTAATATTTTGATTTTTTTAAATTAAGCTCATGAAAGTCTTTTTCTGATTTTGGTATCAGGGTAATACTGGCCTCAGACAATGAGTTTGATTGACAATTTTAAAGCCATCTTATTACAGAATTTTGCTGACTTAGAGAAGGTTGTGTCAACATTGTTACATGAAAAAATGTATAGTTTGTCAGTGCTTCAAGACATGGAACATTTTGTTTTACTAGTGCTGCTTTAATTTTAATTGGTGTTTGCTGAATTTTTCTAGAGCTTCTATTAGTGAGTTTACTTTTCTCACATCCTGTCAACAATCATGTTATGATATTCTATGTGTTGTTGATCTGTTGCTCTATTTAACACCAGAAAGTTATATTTCAGCAATAAATGAAGTGTTATCTTAGAAATCTGCTATATGAATGCAAGACAAATCATTTAACAGCTATTGTATTTTTGTTAAGCACATCAGGAACCACCATTTTTCATGATGTCAATTTCATTAAAATATTTTAGACTTTTTACCTCCCATAAAATAACCAGGAGCAGTAGAGAATTAGGCAAAGTGCATGTGGGCATGTGTGTTTGATGTTACATATTTAAGTATGATATGTATTAAAGAGAGATCATTGAACACAGAAACACAACATCTGAGTTCACTTCTTGGCTCTGTTGCTCACTAGCTGCAACTTGGACAAATCACCTAGGTTCTCATATTGATATAGTAGAGACATTAACATTAATCTTATATGTAGAAGATTTAAATAAGATCATTTTGAGAATCAATACTATGCAAATTTTTACTATAAATAATTGCATTTCACTGTACCCCTATATGGCTTCAAGTATAAGATTTGGTGCAGAGATAAACAGCATTGATGTGGACATATACCAAATAATTTTAAAATATGTGCAATTTGTAGTGGAATCCTCAAGTATTACAAGTTGGGAAGCTCAGAATTCTATGAATAAACAAACTTTAAAAAGAAGAACCATGTTTTCTGTGGAAGAGTAATAATACTGAAAACTATTTCTGGAAAAAAGAAGTATTAATACTTAATAGTATTTACTTGGGTAGAGTGGAGGATGCTCTGAGTTCCAAACATATTTACACATTTCAAAATGCTACAGCTCACATTTTATAACAGTGCACATTACCTCCCAAAATCTCAGGGAAATCCTGAAATAAAGAAGCCAATACAGCTTATTTTAACCCAATATTTAACACTTATTTATACATGAAGTCCCTTTTAGAAATCATAAACAACCTGTGTTCTCTATAAAACTCTGTGGGACAGTCATTAAGACGGTCCTTTACTCAGAGGAAAGCAAAGCAAAGAAATCCGTGCAAGCAAATGATTCCTGTAAAAAAGACAATATTTTCTTGCTCAAATTTAAAAAGAAACTAGACAAATGAAATCTGAAAATCTTAAGATTTCTAGGGAAGCTTGAAGAGCCATATGGCTTTATTTAACTCATATATAGTTTCTGAAACACTTTATTGCATTTATTGGCACTTTGATGATTATGTTACATATAATAAATAATAAATATCTATTATACATTTATATTTCAAAATTTATGACACATAAAATATATCATAGTTATACCTTAAATATATTTTAAATTAAATGCATATATTTAATAGTTTTATTTGTCACATTATAATTGATACATATTAATATATTCCATTTCAATATAACTCACTGCTATGAAAAAAGAAGTACAGAAAATAAGAGCCCATGCCAAACAAATAGCCTTTTCCTCCTTGCACTTGAAAGCAAGACTTTAATAGTTGTAAGTATATTAATAGGAAATTTTACCTCAAGTGTGGGTGTTTGAAGCCAGCCCTCTCTGGGATATGACAGGAATGAACTGTACATTCAGAGCCTTAAATTGAGGTGTATTGTCCTATGCTAGCTGATCCTACACCCAAACTGGACTACATACCAAATGGAGACGACATAAAAGCTTTAGAAAAAACAAGTAACATGGCATTTGCCATATTCAGAGACATTCTCTGTATCCCTCCCCAACCAACATCTTCTTTTTCTCCCCAGCCAATACCTTCTGCCTAAAATCTATGTCACATGAGGGAACAGTTATTTCCCAAGGACCAAACATAAAAGTCAGGCTAACTTCCTATAGCGCCAGTAGTTCCTAGCAGTACCAGTAGTTTCTTTCTCCTGAAGAAACCTATTCAACAGGTAATGTTCACAGGCTTGCCATGTTTCCATGGACTTAGTAATACATTAAGAAAACATGAAAACATTTTTTCTTTGAATTTAAAAACTGTAATAATTTGCAATCAGCACTACAGCTAATGATACAAAGCATGTATATCTTATGTTCAAGGAACACATGCTGACACAACTATCCACTCAGCAAAATGAAAGAGAAAGAAATATACAAACAAAACAATAAAGTAAGTACCACAATAGAAATCTATAGTGAATCTGCCATTCAGCCCATACAGGCCTTGGAGTGAACAGTAAGAGTGAGCTCTCCCTATCCATTTATGACCCCATTACCACCAACCCCTGCCCTGCACACTGTCATCTCCACCTATCAGTGTGAGCCTCTCCTCAGGCCCAGGGCAATTCCTGTGATCAGCAGTACACACATATGTACATATTACAGTCAGAAATCTATTTCTTATAATCACAGAAAAACTAATTCTGCTGGACTTAATGAAGAATTGTGCAAAATCCTAATGTTCTTTACTGGCTTCTTAGGGAGTTTTCAGGGATAATTTCTTATTATTCTTGAACTAAGCTTTATGTATTGAACTGATCATATATTAATATTGACTACTTAATATGGACTATAGTATAAATAACAGAGTCTTCAAGTTACATGTGATTTTCATTGTTTAAACTACTCTACTTCCAATTTAAATTTTAGCTACCTATGTATCTAAACTACCTAATCTATCTAGATCAGAATGCTAGTAAATGTAGTATTACAGAAATAACCTTAAATCCACCATAATTTACACTAGAATGTCTGATAATAATTCTCTTAATAGTAGTAATTCTCTTTGGTACATTGAAGAAGATACTCTATAGTTGAGAACTACTTGAAAATAATTTTTTAAATTTAAAATAATGAGCAAAATTTAAGAAGAGAGAATAAAATATGAAAAAGTGAGGGAATATCTCTCTCTAAATATATGAAGTTTGAATTCAATACTTTAAGTATATAAAATAGCATTAATTATAAAATGTCTTATATTCAGGAGTTAATGACATTACATTATATATTGCATCCAAAATTATTTATCATAATTTCAGAATACAGATGAAACAGTCTTGTTAAAAATTCATTACCTCCCTTTCATTCTCAGATTGTTTACCCCAGAGTGGATACAGTGTGGTTTTGAAACAGCAGAAATGCTTACAGGCTTGAATTAATGTTGACCATCTCATGGAAACACATTTCTGAGATTTGGGTTCTATTTCCACATGACTAGACAAAATAGTTAAGGATCTGGGAGGTTCTCCTCATCTGGAAATTGGAGATTATACTCATCTACCCACCACACAATCCTATTATAAAGATTAAATGAGGTGTTGGAGATAAAGATTTTGAAAAATTCATAGCATACCAAATAAGAGTTATTGCTATACTATAATATCAAAAATAGGTCTAAAAGTGATACCACACAATTGCACCAATCTATTAATTGTTTTCTTTTTTGAGGTACTCTATATGCAATATAGTCTTGGATATAAATTACGTTAACAAATCACTGTAAGAATAAAATAGTTTCCTAAAATTCATATGGAACCACAAAAGACCCTGAATAGCCAAAGCAAGCCTGAGAAGGAAGAATAAGGCATGGGGGATTACACTCCCAGACTTCAAGTTCTACTACAAAGCCACAGTAATCAAGACAATTTGGTACTGGCACAAGAACAGACCCATAGACCAGTGGAACATAATAGAGAGTCCAGATATTAACCCAAACATATATGGTTAATTAATATATGATATAGGAGCCATGAGAATACAGTGGTGAAATGACAGCCTCTTTAACAGCTGGTGTTGGTAAAACTGGACAGCTGCATGTCAGAGAATGAAACTGGATTATTGTCTAACACGACACACAAAAGAAAAGTTGAAATGGATCAAAGACCTGAATGTAAGTCATGAAACCATAAAACATTTAGAAAAAAACATAGGCAAAAATTTCTCGAACATAAGCATGAGCAAATTTTTACTGAACACATCTCCTTAGGCAAGGGAAACAAATGCAAAAATGAACACATGGGACGACATCAAACTAAAAAGCTTCTGTACAGCAAAGGACACCATCAATAGAACAAAAAAGCATCCTACAATATGGGAGAATATATTTATAAATGACATATCCAATTAAGGATTGACATTCAAAATATATAAAGAGCTCATGCACCTCAACAAGCAAAAAGCAAATAATCCAATTAAAAAATGGGTAGAGGAGCTGAACAGACACTTCTCCAAAGAAGAAATTCACATGGCCAACAGGCACATGAAAAGATGCTCCACATCGCTAATCATCAGAGAAATGCAAATTAAAACCACAATGAGATATCACAATGAGATATCACCAGTTAGGATGGCCACCATCCAAAAGACAAACAACAACAGATGTTGGCAAGGATGTGGAGAAAGGGAAACCCTCCTACACTGCTGGTGGGAATGTAAATTAGTTCAACCATTGTGGAAAGCAGTATGGAGGTTCACCAAAATGCTCAAAACAGACTTACCATTTGACCCAGGAATTCCACTCCTAGGAATTTACCCTAAGAATGCAGCAATCAAGTTTGAGAAAGACAGATGCACCCCTATGTTTATCGCAGAACTATTTACAATAGCCAAGAATTGGAAGCAACCTAAGTGTCCATCGGTAGATGAATGGATAAAGAAGAAGGTACACATACACAATGGAATATTATTCTGCCATAAGAAGAACACAAATCCTACCATTTGCAACAACATGGATGGAGCTAGAGGGTATTATGCTCAGTGAAATAAGCCAGGTGGAGAAAGACAAGTACCAAATGATTTCACTCATCTATGGAGTACAAGAACAAAAATAAACTGACGGAACAAAACAGCAGCAGACTCAGAGAAGGCAAGAATGAACTTACAGTTCCCAAAGGGAAAGGGACTGGGGAGGATGGGTGGGAAGGGAGGGAGAAGGAGAAAAAGGGGCATTATGATTGGCACAAATAATGTGTGTGTGGGGGGGTGCATGGGCAAAGCAGTATAGCACAGAGAAGACAAGTAGTGATTCTATAGCATCTTACTACACTGATGGACAGTGACTGTAATGGGGTATGTGGTGGAGACTTGATAATGGGGAGAGTCTATAATGTTGCCCATGTAATTGTAAATTAATGATACCAAAATAAAAAAGAATAAAAGTTTTGGCAATAAATTAATTTTTTTATTGTAAGTGAGGTAGCCAGCCTCCAAGATGAACCCCAATAATCCATGCCTTCTGGTGTTCATATTCTGTGTAATCTCTTCCTGCTGAGTTTTGATTCACTTATAACAGAGTAAGACAGAAGTGACCTAGAAACTAGATCATAAAAGGCAGGGTGGTATAACTCCCAGTTGTTCCTTGATCATGCTCTGAAGGAAGGCAGCTGCCATGTCTGTATATTTTTATGGAGAGATCCATGTGGCACAATGCTGAGACCTCTTGCCAATAACCATTTGAGTAAATTTAGAATCAGATCCTCTAGCCTCAAGAAAAGTCTCAGGTAACTGCAGCCCTGGCCAACATCTTGGGTACAACTTCATGAGTGACCTGAAAGCAGAATGAGAAAAGCTACCCCTACATTTCCAATCCTCACAAACTACATTAAATAATAAATTTCAGTGGTTTTAAACTGCTAAATGTTAGGTAAGTTTGTTAAATGATGATAGATAATTAATGCATATTTTGGTACCTAATGCTTCCAAGAATAAAGCAAGTATGTGGGAGTGCCTTTGGAATCAATGATGAGTAGCTGGGAAGATTATGAAGAGAGAGTTAATGAAAGCTTAAAGTGCCTTGGATACAAGTGTAGAATTTTGAACACTAAACTGGGGGTAGGTGATGTTGCAGAGACTTCCACCCAGACAGTGTTTAAATTGCCATATGGTTTATTCTTGCTGCTAATAATGAAATGTGAGAGGCAATACATAAGCTAAGAGATTATTAACAAAAAAGAAGCCAGCAGTGGCTGGTTTTGAAAATTCTCAGATCCTCCAGATGGCAAAGAATACTAAAATTAAGAAATGGCTTCTGAATAAAGGTCAAACTCAGGGCTCACTCTCTAGAAATCTGGTCTAAAGATGAGTCTGAGATTATGACTACAAAATCCCTTGTTAAGACTTGAGAAAGACCAAAGAATGTACCTGAGACTCCATTCATTTAGATAAAAAGTCCTGTAAATATTTTAACAGTGTAACTAACAGATCATCTCAATCAAGCTTCTGAGAAGTTTAAAGGCATTGGCCTTAAGCAGAAGTCCAAAGCAGAGAAGGGCTTATCTCTAAGAGATTTGTGGATATGGTTTCCATCTAAAGTGGCAGGTCCAAATAAGATCCACAGAAGACCCATAACTTTTTTAGAATAATTTTATCAACAGAAACCCTGCCAGTTTGGATGAAAAGAACAGAGATAGTATGAATCTGGAAGAGGCTGTTGGACTCCCAAAATTCTACTGGCAGAAAGCAGGCTAAAAAACTGTTCAGCTGTAGACATACGCCCTTTCATGGAAAAAGAAGGATGACTCAGGTGGATGGGGAATAAGCCAATAGCCCTGAATAAAGAACAGTGGAGAACAACTCCAGAAAAGGAGTAACTCAGCATGAGAGGACTGCTGTGATCCAAAGACTCTAATGTGTAGCATTTTTCTCTTCCTCTCTTTTGTGAATAGGAGTCCCTATGGTAATTATTCTATACCTGCCTTACTGTGTTCAGTATGTAGAGGGCAGAAAACATGCTTCTTTATTTCACAGAAAGAGCCTTATCCTCTGTTGGACCTGATTTAGATCCTGGTGTTGAACTGCTACTTTATTGGGATGACTGGGGGCTTTGGGAAGGTGTGACTCTATTTTGCCTATAGGGGAATGTGAATCACTGGGTCCTGAGGGAGGACCATGACAGGCAGCCTCTAAGATGGCACCGAGTTATCCCTGCCTCTTCTAGTCCAGTGTATACTGACTTCATGGCTTACTTGGAATGAATATAAGGTGACAGTGTATGATTCAGAGTATGTCATAAATGATAGTATGGTGTCATTATCTCTCAAACCTTTCCCTCTGAGGGAAGCCAGATGCCATATTATGGTCAGTGCTATGGAGAGGCCCATATGGTAAGGAACTAAGGCCAATTGCCAAAAACCACGAGTGAGCTAGGAAGCAGATCTTCCAGCACTGCACAAAACTTCAAATCTACAGTCTAAGCCAACAGGTTGAATAGAACCTCATGAGGACCATGAGCCCAAACCACATCTTAGCTATTCCTGAATTCTTGACCCTTAGAGAAACTCTGTGAAATAATAAGCAATTGTTGCTTTAAGGTGCTAAGTTTGGGGAAAATTTGTTATGTAGTAATATATAACTAATATAACAATATAAAATTGAATGGAGCAAATACAAGTAAAGAGATTTAGTAGATTTAAATTTCAAGAAGAGCGAAACATCCCACTTACCTTGAAAACTATTTTAAGTGATTAGCCAATGGGAGCCAGCATTTGGAAACAGTGTCAAACACTCTCAGTCATGGGTATTAGCTCACAATACAGAAAAAATCTTCAGCCAATGGATTTTCTATACACTATTGAGTTAAACAAGCTGTCTAGTCCTTTGTGGTCCCTGCTTCTGCCAATAAACATATTTTCAACATAAGGACTAGCAGAATGTATAGAATAGTGTTGAAGCTATCTTCTATGAAGTGGTTAAGAAAACATGATATAAAGAAGCAGGAAATCAAGGAGAGTGGAGATCTTTTGATAATCTCATTCTGTAGCCCAAAGGAGCAACCAATACAATAAAAGGCATACCCTTGTACAAAAGAAAGCAAACCATATAGATAACTTATTATATAATAAATCCAAGTGGGAAACTCAAGTCCCAATTTCCAGTTAGCTCAAGCTCAGGGGTCCAAAAAATTGTGTCGGAATCTCATTTGGATAGTATCTCAGAAAAGTCCATGTACTTCCTGCTTTCAATCAGGCCAGCAACACAGAAGAAGCATTCTTTTTCACAGCATTTCAACAGTGCTGATTCTGGTCCTGGCCATATTCCAGGAATGGAAAGATGAAAGACAAAATGTTAACCACAGTTTTTGAACCTTGCTACCTGAGTTTTGATCCCAGAACATAACAGAGTGTCAGAAGAATTTCAGTCTGGCATCCTGTTTTTTGTTCTCTTTAAATGATGTGTCATGAAAGTGAGCAACAGGTCCAAAGATCCTTAAAGAGCAAAGGCAATTATAAATATAAATCCAGAAGAAGCGTTTTATTATTAGTACATAAATTTTAATATAAATGTTTTAGCTAGTTTAAAAAGGAGATGGAATAGAACAAGGAAAACAGAACTCAACACTGGGCTTTGCTTATTCATGTAATTTCATGTAATCTGTTCTTGCATATCATCATCATCATAAAGCCATGCAACTAGTTACTCAATGATTATCTTTTTGAAAAGTCTTTTATACTTATTTTTTTAATTTTTTATTTAAGTATAATTGATATACAATATTGGTTTCAAGTATGCAACACAGTGATTTGACAGTTATATACATTATTAAAACCTCACCTAACTAGTATAGTTACTATCCATCAACACAGAAAGATGCTACAGAAGTATTTGCTATATTCTCTATGCTCTATTTTCATCCCCATAACCAGGTTATATTATGACTGAAATTTTGTACGTCTATATTCCCTTCACCTATTTCATCCACCCACCTCAACACCTCCCCCATGGTAACCAGTAGTTACTTAGTGTCTATGAATCTATCAGTGTTTTGTTCATTTTGTTTTGTTTTGTTTTTAGATTCCACATATAAGTGAAAGTCTTTAATACTTTGGTATTTTCTCTCAAGCAACTTACATCTGAAAAAAACTCATTAGAAGTAATTTTTCTACCATATGCTTTCATGTCATTAATGTTACAACCCAACTTTGTTCCAGTTAAGCTCTTAAATGAAGACAAATCCTTATGTTCTATAATATCATATAAAACCACAGATTGGCACAGAAGTTTTGGTCACCTCTAAGGATTTTCCTTGCAAAAAATTTTTTTCAATTTTAGCAAACCCAGCATAAAAGTATTCATTGATACTTTAATACAATACCAATGCAGATATTGTATCAATTAGTCAGGGAAAGCAGCTTATTGGTTGAAGATAATAGATAAACTTGAATTTGGTGACGCAAGGAACCAGCATGATTGACTGGAGTGACAATAGATCACCAGGCTGTACAATGTCACCTTGACAGTCTTTCTATTTTTACACAATGCTATTCTTTAAAGATACTAAGATATGTCTTAAGGTTGATTAAGTGCCCTTTGCATATATATCTGAGCTTTCAGAGGTCTAATATTTTATTATATCTAGGTTTTTTTTCTAATGTAAAATACTTTATATCTAATATTTTATTTTATATATATACTTCATATAACTATATCATTATATATTATTTATGATATTTTATATATAATTAATATATTATAATATTGATGGAAACAAGTATGCAGATAGTTCAGATAGTGAAAAGCTTGAGTTCGGGCAACAAATCAGAAATTCTGAAATGGTCCCTATGTGTCAGTCTCTTCTAGTTATATGGCATCACTCTCAGCCCAACAATCTTACTGCCTAAGCTAGTCTCAATGCACCTGACAATGCAGATGTTGATTCCTTTTGAAAGGACCACACCTGAAGCTAACATATTGATCCCATTATTTTTGAACTTTTTATTACCTGCTTCCAGGATCTCCTCTGCAAGGCAAGGCTGGCCACAGTTATTAGGAAAGAAAAAAGGAAGCCACTTAGAAGGGTAGCCCCTTTCCTACACACCGTTGGCTTGCATTACATTGCTTTTTCTACTGTGCACACAAATTGCTCACATATAACAATTCTTAAGAAACTGAAGAAGTATTAATACTTTTATAATGACACCCATATGACATCTGTGTTCTGAGGAGTTCCAAAAGTCTATGGAAACATGAATAGTCACTTCAGAATAAAAAGAAATGAAATCCAGCTCCTAGAATAGTGGCATTTAATTTTTTATTGGTTTCTCCTATTCAGTCTGGAAAGGATAAAAGAAGAGAGACCAAAATTTATAGACCTGAGTTAAACTCACTGAAAAGGACATCTGAATATCTGGGCTCTCAAACTACATCAGATTCTGTCTGTATACCACCTTGGGCAAGAAACTGTTTTGAGGACCTCTATTCCCTTGTATCTAAAATGAATGATTATCTAAAATAGTAGTTCTCAAACTTGAGTGAAAATTACCCCCATGTATGACAATTCTTAAAGATTCATATCCTTAGGGCCAACTACAGAAATTCAGATTGAATGGGCCTGAGGAAGAGTCCAAGAATCTTGATTTTTCCAAGTTCTTGAGATTAGAGATGACGTTTTAATAAATTCTGGGCTGTATCTTTTTGAGGTTCCTTTCAAGATGAAGAACCTTCAGTTGAGCAGCAGAAAAACTGATTTCAGAGACAGCACTCAGCTCTACTTTCAACCACCACACGCTCTTAGGCCAGGTATTTCCTTGACACTGATTGCAGTTTGCAGGTATAGCTGATTTTGAGTCCTACACAGGATCTTTCCAGTAATAATGCACAGTGGGAATAACTCTTAGCTCTTCATTGTCAAATCACCCAATCTGACATCACATCACTTTTCTTTTGGATAGTTCATTGCTCAGGTGTGAACCTGATTATTTTTGAAATGGTTAAAATAAAGGAAGAGTGCATTACCACTGTCTTTTTGGCAGCATGGATTTTCTTTCAAGTCTTTACACTTTAGAGGCAAGGTCAGGTTCAACTTTAGTGAGCGAAATTTGGCCTATGAAAGTACTTGGTATCTTTTACGGGAAGTAATGAGGAAGAAACAAGTTAGGGAATCACTGCAGCTATCAATAGCATTTTCTTTCAACATGTTTTGTATATTTCTTCATTAGGTCTTGCACAAATTTTTGCTATTTAAATGGCAATTGGATGCATACATAAACATGTTCACTGGGATTGAATAAAGAAATTGTTATCAAGTGGTGTCCTTATAATAATGTTATAGATATAGCACTCATATGAAACATATGCAACTTTCCAGAACAAAGTTATCCAGTAATACAAAGAGAAAGAAAGAGAGAGAGTCTGAAGTCTCCAAAGGATGAGTAGAGAAAAGAAAAATAATAGCAATTTACTCAGATACTAAGACTTGGTGTCTCAAAGACAGTTTTATCATATATTCATAAAGCTGAAGTTAAAATATTTCATTGTGACTAAAACTTTGGTTTTATGTCAGAGGATCTGAGTTTTAGTCTCTAGCACTTACTAGAGGAACGGCTTTGGGAAAGTCTTTTAACTCTCCAAACCTTTACTTTTTCCACTGTAAAATGGGAGTAATGAAACATTCTATGCAAGGTCATTATGAGGGTTAAAGAGATAATGGAAGTGAATGCACACTGCCCACAATAAGGTACTATATAAACACAATATTATCCCAGTGACTATCATTACACTTGCTCTTTGGGTGATGTATACATAAAGGGACAAATTTTTTTCTAAATGCTGGCAAAAGGCAAGAAAGTGCCAGCAAAAGACATACATTTTTTAATTTAAGTGGACCTTATTTTTCTAACCAAAATTATTAATAACCAAGAAAATCATAATGATAAATAATAATTTCCATGGTCTAAAGTACAAGTATTTTTTATTCAATCCAAAGCCATGGTAGAGACCTGATATTGAGCCCATAGTAGGATTCCTTTCAAACAAAAACAAATTAAAGTGAAATAAATATCATTCCTCAAAGATAATCTAACTCATTAGGTCAAAAAGATCCTATCCATCTGAAGCTAAGTGCTTAAGAGTGGACAGAGTGTGGCAAGAACACCTATTGTCCCCTTCCTTCCCCACTCCCAAACATGGCAGAAGATTTTCTTTGCACTGGAGTCAAGATAGGATTTGAAATTATATAGATTTTCCTGATATAAAACCTAAACTGTTGGTTGTCATAAGCAGGAGACAAGGAAAGGGTTGGACTAATGTCATCTTGGGAAGTTTCTTCCAACTATCAAGTGAACTGCACATTCTTCTCCAATTCTCTGTCCCAAATATGGAGTCTGTATTCTGACATGCATAGAAAGGCATTTATCTCCAGAAGAAGCTAACCCATCATCATCAGGGAGGAGAAAGCTGAGATATCTGAAAATCCTTTCAAGTCATTCCCCCACACACCCTCTTCCATCCTCACTCACTCAGATTAGTACCACAGGTTAGAAAATAAATGCCCAGCTTAGGCTGCTGTGTGCTCAGTGGTCTTTTTGCAATGAATCTTTTTAAAAACAGAAATAGTGTTCTTCATACTAAATATGGTAGTGTCAAAGCAGTATTGTTTTCTTTAAAAATAAACAACTATATTACTTTAGGTCTAGAAACAGTCATCCAAATTGTGTGTAAACTGAGAAATGGGTCTTAATAACTAGATAGATGATAGCTAACCATAGAGATGGACAGATAGACATTATATAATATATATATTTTATGAGTATAGATATGTTACAACTTACCAATTGTGCCTGTACTAAATATATACAGTTTCAGGCATATATGGTCCATCTTTACTGACACTGGCATCAGGATTTGGCAGAGGGAAGGATAGGTGGCTGTTGTACAGAAATGAGGACAGTGAGGGAGAAAGAGACATTCAGCAGAGAAATAGCATTTTAGTCCAGAAAACATTAAGTCCAGAAAAAAAAATGAAATTGTGCCTCTGGTAATCAATATTAGTGCAGGTGTTGGTAAAATAAGATCTGAGCAGGTTATTTACACAGACCATATTAACAATTTGCACTGGACTCATAGGAGGCTGGTGAGGATGGAGAGGACAACTGTTTGTGAGTAACTTTAAGCAAGGATTAAGCCAGGCCTCCATCAGGTACATACTACAATCTGAACAACATTTGCTATTAACCAGGAAAGGGCAGCTTACTGATTGGCACTGGCTGGGGAGGTGAGACTCACAGAAGGCTAGATCGCTGGCCTAGTAGAAGAAAAATAATCTACACTTTTAAAAAAAAAAACAAGTACCTTCCATGAATGGCTCAGTTTTGTGAAGGAAGAGTGGAAATGAATTAGAATTCTCTAAATATTGAGACTCAATTGCCATAATATGCTTAGGGGTATTATCGTGGAATTGAGTGCCTGGAGGCAGATGAAGGATTTGACCCAATGCCCTTATCCAGCAGTCTTCCAACTCCAAACTAATGAACACATACTCATAATTATTTCTCAAATAGTTTTTATCTAATTTTAAAGTGGATAATTTATACCACTTGTATAAAACCACATTAAGTTTCATTAAAATACTCAGCATTAGTAGAACTTTGAACAGAATATATTTCTTATGGTTTCACAAAGTCATACATATTTATAATAGTAAAACTCTTCAGTTGCTTTAATAATAGAATCTCTACCCCATAGATCTGAATACTAATTTTAATACACTCCTGTAAAAGAAAGCTACGTGCACAAGAAAATGCATTTGCATTTATACTTTCTTGTTTTTGCACTTATTTCTTTTTTATTACACTTTCTCTTAATTAAACTTTGTTTCCCAGCAAAAGACTTTCCTTCCCTTTTTTTATTCTTTTAATTTTCTTTTGCTATTTGTAAGTTAAAAATATCAGAGCTTGGAATGTACCACATTTTGTTAAAGAAATCAGGAAAGGACTCATCCTTTCATTCTGTTCTGTGTTATTTTAATGGTCTTGTTTCAGATTAAGGCCTTGCCTAATGTATCATTTAGTTGTAAGAATATAAGCATTTGGGGCAAAGAATTATGTATGCTGGTGCATTGCTAGTCACTTGTGGCAAAACATCAAACCGGGAGAAACTGTTTTCAGTGCATGCTGCCTTCCACAGTTCAGCCATCTCAGAGAGCTTTATGAAGTGATGAATTAAATACTCATAATGCAATGATTCTATAATAATATAGAGTTGTGATCCATCTATCATCTACCCATCTATCTTCAGAATCCATATCTAAAGTGGCTGATGCACAGGACTCTCGAAAGTGGGCAAGTATACACTCATAATAGCTCCCATCAGCCTGGGAAATAACAACCTACTTTATTGAGAGAGGAAATATGTGCCAGGACACAGGAGCTATAGCTCTTTCCTTCCTCAAAGTGCTGTGACATCTTTAACTTTTCCAACTCATATCCTTACAGTCCCAATGAGAACATAGTGTGAGATTAAAAATATGCTGGTAAAACAATCTACAAACTAATACTGAGAACCCATTTTTCTGATCTCCAAGGAATCAGACACACAGAAACTTTAAGAATCTTCAATGGCCTTGTGAAGTCAGTGTGGTAGTTTCTTGTCTCAGGTAGGAGTCTGAAAAAGAAGACACCAACCTGAGAATTTTGAGTTCATGAGCTCTATATAGTTACTCTCAAGCCAATTTAACATTAAGCCATTGTTAAGTCAGTCAGTGGCCTAGATATTAAAACTAAGCTGGCTTGGAGATTTCACTCCAAGTTTGGATTTGGATTTCCTCATGCATTAAATTTTCAGTGTTGGCTATTATGTTGATACTGATACAGTGAGATCTGGTGAAGCTGACACTGGCCTGGGAATCCAGTGGTCGGGAGGTCTGCCCTTCCATAGCTGCACATCAACTACTTAGCCTAATGGCTTAAATTCTCTGAGCCTTTGTTTTATTTTATATAAAATACAGATAGTAGCTGTCATCATATGTTAAAAAAAGATTTTATATTTTTGGTTTGGTTAACACTGAGGCCCCAAGAGCATAGAGGTCAAACAACCACTCCTACCTTTCACAGTGAGATGCTGAAACATCTAGATGGGACCTGCAAAGAGGGAGGAACAACTCAATTTTGCAATATGTCTGCCCTTGTGCAATCTTTACCAATGACTTAAGGATATAAAAAGATTAAAGTTGGCTAACACAGGGGGAGTTGGAGATTAGAGGGAGGATTTTCTTGACAGTTGTTAATAGGAGTGGATTTCCTCCACTCCCATGGATAGTAGGATGGAATATTTCAGTTTACCTCAAGGTTAGTGAGCAGGGTTTCAAGGAGACTACATAGCGGGTATGATATGTGTGCCTGGCATCTGGCTCCTGCCTGATAAACTAAAAGTGCAAAGGACTGTAGCTGGAGTTATTCAGGCAGCTAAAGGCAAACAGGGCTGATGGCAGGCCAAAGGTAGGTAGCCTCTTCAGAGGTGTGAGAAACCTCAGCAAAAATGTTGGGATGTATATACTGAAAACCTGCGTACAAGGAAGGAATGATAGGCAGCCAACTGGAATGGAAGCCACCACCTACTTTAAATGAATTTTGAATGATAATTTCCCAAGTTAGAGGAACTCTGAAGCATGCATGAAGGTGCCCTATCAGAGAACGCATAAGCTCTAAGCATCTGCACTGACCGAGGAAACCAATACCAAACGGGTACCTGACCAGGTGTGCAAACCTTTTCCTGTTTCCTTGATTCCCTCCCTTTTTCAGTAACGGAGATGGCCTAAACCAGCTGACTGAGTAAACACTAGACTGGAAATGAAAAAAGATATGTCATTTTCACCTTTCCCAGGACTGGCATCTGCTTTAATGTGGGGAATCTGAAATTTGTGATTATGAACTGAACTTGACATACATATGACCATACATTATGACTAAAAGTAACTGGACTTTTATAAAATCTACAAGTAACAGAAATCTGTGGGGCCTGATCTAGGTTTCACACAGAGGCCAGAAAAGAACCAGCCCTACAGAATGTGTTTGAATGGTAAATGTGGGGAAAGAATAAACTTCTCTGATTATCCCCATATGTCCTGCATGGTCAGTATACTGGTTTCATAGGCTTTCTTCTTCTGAGTTGGTCTGAGGACAAAATGAGATAATGCATGTGAAAGCAAAGTGGCACTACAAAGTGCCAGGTGCATGTAAGGGACAATACAGTTGATGCTGGACAGCTGCTTATTATAGTTAGCATCCCATTTATCATGGGCTGTTTTGGGAACAGGCACTTTTGCATGGGTGCTTTGATAGGCAGAGTCCAAAGGAAACAACAGCTAACATACACAATGGACACTCACTAAAATATAGACCAGGCTTCCTCACCCCAGGCCTATGAAAGGGCTTTGGTTTGAATGGTGTATGCAACTGTGCTCAAGAAAATGAAGGTCTGCTCCTCCAGTGCCTTAACAAGGGAGGGTAGAAGTGGTGTGCTCTGGCGGGGAGACATTTTATCAGTCCTGCTGTTTAGAATTGTTGGTGCTGGTGAACAAGAATTGGACTAACTTTTTAAGTCAGAATTATTACTGGTTTTAAATTTTCAACAGACAATGCACTTTCTTATTGCCTGCACTTGGGATACACTGCTCTCTGCCTTGGTTTGGCACATATCAGACCACTGATTTCCTCACTGTTCTAGCCCAAGACATAAAATATTTTTAGTGACATCAACTTGGATGTGGAGATGATGTATGCCAAACCTTTGTTAACCTACCATTCGCTAGGACTGATTCTAGCACCCATGCTGGCTAAGCAAGTCTCTTCTTGCTCCCCACTGCTCGGTGCACTTCTCCACACTGCCCACATAACCTGCATTGGTGAGGATGGTCTTCCAGATACAGGGTGTTCTTGGCTCTTCTCCATAGAAACATGCAAGCAGCTATAAACAAGGGCTCCAGTTGCATTTGTGGGAGTCAGAAATCTTCCCTGGAAAATATTTAAGCTCAATAGCACTGTGATAAAAGAAAGTTCAGAGAGTAAGAAGACTTAATTTTTATAAACTTTTCATATCCAGATGGAAAATTATTGCACTGTCTGGCAGCACACAATAGGGCCATATCTACTTGTGTTCAGGAAAGGCCACAGACTTTAAATGTTCTGAGAAGGAGAAGTCTGAATGGCAGAAAGAATATGGTCTGTAGTGGGCACAGACATCAAAGTGTGAGTTCAGGTGTTGCCACTTACCAGCACAACAAAATCATGTGAGTTAATTCACTTCTCTGGTCAGTTTCCTTGCCTTTATAATGAATGGTTTAAGAATAATGCCTGTCTTGGAGCTGTTTGAAAACTCAATGATATAACATGAGATAAACAGTAAAATGCCCAACATAGTGCCTGGTCCCATGATAGATGACCAATGTGTAGCTGCTTAATTAATCATGTATTAAAGGACTCAGGCTTGTGCTTTGCACAGAGAAGGTACTCAGAACTGCTCTTTGTCCCTCCTTTTTTTGTGGAGTGCATAACACATTGTATAGAATATAAAAGCCTGACATATACAGGCAATGCTCCATGAGGATAAAGTCTTATATATGTAAACAGTTTTTTGTGGCCAAGTGGGAAACACATACACTTTAAAATTTTCACTTGGTATTTCTATCACCTTGAGTAAATGAATGTATCATGGTATTTTTTTTCCATCTGTAAAACAAGAAGTAACAATACATTTTTTTCACAAAATTGAGTGAACCAGAAAATGTTTAACACAGTGGTTGGCTGGCAAAAGTTCTCAGTACAAGCTGTCTTGTCTTTGTTCCTTTCTTATGCTGGATAAGGCAGCTGGAAACAGGATGATTATTGAACTGCAACACTATGTAAAAAATATATTTGGCAATGAGATTATCAATTGGCCCACTGACCTACCTTAATTGTTTCTGGTATACTATTAACCAAAATTTAAGACTTAAAGGGAAAAAAATCAAAAGCAGGTTGTCTATAGAGAAAATGGTAGACCAGAGATATAAAGTCCTGTACTGAAACATATAGTATCAAAACTATTTTTAATTAGTTCTCCATAAAAATAAAAGACAATGCACTGACTATATCAGAATTTTAAATCACTGATGCAATGAAATCATTACCCATTATCTATGTTGATGACTTAAATGTCTCTTTTCTAAAATGTGAGACATTATCAAACTATTCCAGGCTAGGATAGAGGTGGTTTGTGTATGGTCTCACAATTGGGCATCTTCCAACTGTGGAACAGTCTACACTTCCCAAGAACAGAGAAGTATTATTATCATGGAAATTATATATAAATTATAGAGATGATGAAAAAAATATGATATATCTTTGCTTTAATTGGTCAATGGGGAAGCCAAATTCAAAAAGAAAGCCCATAGATCTACTTCAAATATGCTTTAGAACTGAACTAAAATCACTGTAATTTCTTCTAAGCCAACCACACCTCAGTCCAATTTGGTTAGCTTCAATGGGCACTTATAAAATACTCTCCCTTAGAATAGAAAAATAGTGAAAAGCTTTCAAAAAACATACAAAAGGATCCTTTATGACTGTATATAATACATTAATCTAGTTCTATTAAACACAGTCTGAGTTACTTCTCAAATATGTGTATTCAAACACTGACAAGATTTTTTGTTTCTCATAACTATTCTCCAGTTGAGACATTTCTCTCTCTTTTGAAGAAAAATGTTGAAAATATGCAAAAACTAAGGTTCCTGTCTCTTCTCTCTTTCATCAAGTTAGCTTACCCATAACCTTCTTAGGATATATTGATAGTATATATTCTAATATTTATAGTACATACTCTTCAGACTGCAGCAGTATCAGAGTCTGTGATGGAGAAAACCAAATATTTGGTTCTTTTATCACATTAAACTAGCATACTTTAAATTATTTAAGTCTCTGTACTATGTGTGAAAGGAAAAAAAACTATTAGAGAAAACAAATTACATATCCTCATTATCCTTTACAAGTAGATCCTGACATCTAGAGAGGAATTTTTGGCTAAGAACAATACAAGTATATTGTGCACTGTGGATAATAATATTAAATTGATTGCTTATGAACATAAAATTGAAGAAACAGGCAGTTAACTTGTCCTGAATAAGAATGGTAAGGTCTAGGACTTAGAATGGTACAGCTGACATGAACTGGAGGCTAAATGGAGAAGTTGGGGGTGAGACTCAAGAGATACTAAAATTTGACAAGGATAATGCAGGCTATGTAAGAATTGCCAGGCAGAGAAAAAGGCGGAGATGTTCATGCCGGAGGAGACATTGGGTACAAAGTTTCTGAGTGCTGATGACAAGAGACTGATTGGGGGTGTGGCTGAAGTCTATGGGAAGCAGTGGGAGATGAGACTAAAACTTTAGACCGGGATAGATGCTTAACGGCCTTATTTGACAAAGTAAAGAAAGAGTGTTTCATCGTGTGTATCAGAAGGAGCCAATAAAAGTCTTTAAATGGGGAAATGACATGATCAGATTACTTACTGGAAAGAATATTAGCAAAGGATGGACAAACATGGGTATCCAGACAAGTGACCTAACAGAGAAGCTTCTGAAATAGTCCAAATGGTCTGTAGCAAGAGAAGAGCTGCTGCGAGAGGAAACAAATAAAAGGGATACTGAAGATTAAGAATTGCTAATAACTGAATGATTGGATGTGGAGGTTGAGAGAGAAGTTGCGGAGAACAGCTTGAGCTTTGTAGCTCGGGTAACAGGACAAGCACTGAGGGCAGTAGTGGAATAGAGCTTACATGGTAGATGATGAGGTGAAGGTCCCACAACAAATACAGTCTATACACACTGCTTCTGATGTAGTTCTAATATAAATGCCCTACCCTTCAAAGTTCTAAGTAGAATTTATCTTAAATATATATAATTTCTAAAATCAAACACTGGTTACAACTAGAAAGAGTAGCTTTCCTAGTTGGCTAAGTTCATTTCCTAAGAAAAGAAAAGAAAATCACTAAAAATTGTAAGTAATGGAGGAGAATATTACAATCAACAACAACAAAAAGCAAACTAACTAAATTTGCTCAAAAAAAATAGATTTGCATACAAGGCTATCAAAGTTTTAATAATATGGCTATAATGTTTTTATACCATGCCCCAAATATTTATAATTTATTGACTTTAAATGTAGATAGATTCTTAAATATTACTTTAAAATAAAATGTAAACAGTAGTTTCTATTCTAAGTACAGAGTTTGAATAATATGTTGAACACTAATGGTCTATGGGATACTAATACTTAAGATGTAAAAAAAAATACTACTGGTGTTTTTCAAGGAAATTTTGTATCATCTAAGCAGGTTTTGCTTCTAAAATCAATGACGGTATCTCATTTCCTATCACTTAAAAACGTGAGCAGCACACCGCTCACATTTTTAAACAAGTCATTTAAAAACAAATATGTGTAACGATATTATTCCAGAATAGGTCAATTAATACTCCAGGCCTATTTAAAAACAGTTCATTCTCCAATCATGAGACCTAAGAACTGTTTGGAGGCAATTACTTAGTGCCAGTTGTTTGGAAAATGGCTATAGGACTTTGCAATCAGACACTTGGCAGCTAGATTGGGGTTAAGGGGGTTGCACTGAAGCCATTGTTTGCTTTTGGGCTTTGATGGGGGTGGGGGTATGGGGATGGGGGTATGGGTGTGGGTGCGTGTGTGTGGTTCATATGGCAACTGCACATAGTGAATAACAAATAATTTAACATCTTTCAAAAAATTTAATCCTTCCAATTTTTGTCATCTTAGCCTTGTGAGTCCCACAGAAGTATTGCTCTAATTGTCAGACTGATAGCCAGGAATCAATCAGCTTAGTATCAGCATACACTTTCAAGGGAAAAGTGTCCCCAAAAGACAGGATTTTTCTCTGATTTTGTCTTCTATCTTTTTTTCACTTCCTTGCTAGCTCTCAAATGCCTTCAAACAATTTTTTAAAAATACATTTTGCCCATTTCTAGGAGGATTTGCCTGAAGTACCAGAAGCAGAAGTCCTGGAGTTTATTTTAGAATCAAGATATTTTTCTGCCTTTACTACTGGTTTCCTTCATAACTGTTCTTCCTGAAAAACCCTAAAGGCTTAGGTTTACTAAACCAAATGTCCTTTCTAATACTGTCTTTACATTTGCAGCATGCTTTCTGTCTCTCTGTTTATCATCTTTAGTATGTCTCTCACATTTTAGCATAATCAAAGACAGAAATAAAGGTTCCCACTTCATTGCTAACATGTTCATGCTCAGAGGATATTGAAAATCCCTAATTTTAAGAACACCAGTTAATTCAAAGACACATAGCTGGAGGTACATGCTTAGAGGGATGTTCTGAGATGGTCATCAGGAAACCCGTCTGCAAGTTGTTCTGATTCTTAGCCCATTGGGCACAACAGGCTTCTCAGATCACAACTGTCCTCATCCTAGTGAGATTCCTTAGGTGGACACACAAGAACAGACTGACAGCCATTAGCTGAGTCACATAATCTGATCACTTCTTCACTTACCTATGCGTCTCTCCAGTTATGATATGAATACATTTTTGAAAGATGATCAGCCAGATTTTAATATTTTACAGAAAATTCCTAAGTACTTAAACACCATAGAACTTTTAACACTGCAAAATGGCACAGTTGGTTTAGCTAATATAAGCCTTTTTCTAATTAAAAATTTCATTGGAAAATCTTCCAAAATGTATTTTACTACCAGTGACTATTCAATAAACTAGGCTACCACTATCCAGAGGGATTATACACCAGTTCCAATACCACTGAATATATGCTGTTTTGTAAAAGAATATTGAGAACCTATGAGAATGATATAGTCAAGAAGACTGATATGAGATCTATGAAAGGAAGAAGTAAGGTTGATGAGCCTGGGACCAAAAAGCCAAGTATCCCATATGGAATAGGACCTAGCAAGCCAGAGTGTGGTGAGGCGGAGTGGATAGAGCAGAGTAACTAAAAGTATAAAGTTGGCAAGGCTGGAGAATATATTACTAATAAGACACATTTCCCAGCAAATTTTGTAGTCTGGGTAGACTATAAATAATGTGTGATCACAGAAATTCTAGAGAGTGAACCTATTGCTTCTAAGTAGAAGTATGTGTTTTGGGGGTGTGGGGGGACAGCTAAATTTCAAGTCAAATGATTCATTTCTGCCACCAAGAATTGGTATGACCTTGGAAGGACACCCAGACTGAGTTTCAACATCCTCTGCTACACACTGAGGATTTAAAGGATCTCCGAGATATTTCCTAGTATGAGTATTTCATGATGTCATCCTTGTGAGTCCTTTTGTGATGAGAAACACTCAAGGTGAAAGTCAAATGACTCCCAAAGAGGCTAAAAGCAGAGCTACCCTAAGAAAAAGGCAGCACTCTCTGTGATGGGATTGGAGAGGAGCAGCAAGACTGTGCCTGCGATTTGGGGCCTGCTGTGGTATTATGCCTTCCTCCCACCCACTATAAATCCTGCAGCACTGCAGCCCTTCCTCGGTGCTGACCGCAGATGCAGTCACTTACCTTTGCCTCTCTCCAGGTGTTTTAGAGCATAGCTGCCACAGATGTAAATCCTCCTTTTTGATCATTGATACTTAGATGGTATCAACGTTTTATTTTTTTATTTTTTACACTTCTACAAAAAGGGTTTAATAATAGTACCTACATTTAAAAGGAAATTATAAGTCTTAACTAATGCATGTAAAACTCTTAGAACAGGGCCAAGTACAATGATTCAGCACATCTTAGCTAATGTGATTGCTGCCGCCACTGACGCCTCTGGTGGTCTTCACATAATAACCACTTTGGTAAAGAATTGAAGAACATGTACTATAACTGAAATATTTGGTATTTGATATTTACAATTTGATTATGGTCTTCATAGAAAAGAGATGACATACTCAAAACAGGTTAACCGAGAAGAGTTTAACAAAAGCAATTTTTATAAAGTTAGGGAAAGCATTGAAAAGGAAACTAACAAAGATGGTGTGCTAGCCCAGGGCTAAAAACATTAGAGAGACTTTATCACATCTTGCCAAAGAAGCAAAAAGGGAAAATCATTACTGAAACCCAGAATGAGAAGCTATAAAGGAGGAAGAAGGGATTGCTTGACAGGAGCTATGACCTTCAGGAGATCGACAGGGCCAGACCAAAGCAACCTGGAAGTTTGAATTCAGAGGAGTAAATACCACAATCGTGCATTTTTCCCAACCTCCAAATACATAAAGGTGCTTTGACTGGCCATATCCAGCTGGACATCAATGGGGACTCTCAAATGCTGTCTGTAAAGATCATCTTCCTGAGCACAAAGAAAGGTGGGGAATGATAAAGACAAAGGGAAACATCCAACACAACTGACCAGCCGAAAGGAAATTAAATATGCATGTGGAGGCAATTTTAAAGCCCTTTTGCTACCTCAGAACAGGGATTAAGTCTAAGCAGGAAGCAGGGCTGACATATACAGAACAATCGTTGGGGAAAACAGATTCTGAGTGCTCCCTTCCCTCTTAAGTAAAAACAAAAAATCTTTCTAATAAATAGTGTAAATTATAATTTTATCCTTCGAGAAACTTAATCCATGTTTGGAGTACGTACCCTGGGCAAATCTTTGTATTTACATTTCAAACTTCATCTTTCTAGCATAGTGTTTTATTTCTGTTGAAATTTTAATACTGTGGGATGGACAATCTACTTAACCAAGTTCTAACATTTTAAATTCCCACATGAAAAGAAGTGTGAAGTGATGAGGAGAATTAAACAGAAAAGAGGGAAAAGGTATCTGGGCCCCAAGGAGGGGCACCAGAAGGGGTGTATAGAAGTCACCTCAACTACTCCACAGCTCCCCTAATGTCACTTTATTTCTACCCTAATGAAAAACAAAATAAAACACTTTATTTTGCATTCACTATAAATTAGGCAATAGATGAGATGAAACAGACATCAGTATGCCAGTGAGTTGCTCAAAGTCTAACCAGATAAACAAATGGAGATAGAATGAAACACTAGGAAAGAGCTCTGAAGAGTGAGAACTTATACACATCAACACCAAAAAAACAATCTGATTAAAAAATGTATGGAGGACCTAAGCAGACATTTCTCCAAAGAAGAAATACAGATGATGAATAGGCACATGAAAAGATGCTTCACATCACTAATCAGGAAAATGCAAATCAAAACCACAATGAGATATCAACTCACAGCAGTTATAATAGTGACTATCCAAAAGACAAGAAATAACAAGTGTTGACAAAGATGTGGAGAAAAGGAAATCCTCCTCCACTGTTGGTAGGAACGTAAATTGGTGCAGCCACTGTGTGGAAAACTGTGGAGGTTCCTCAAAAAAACTAAAAATGGAAATACCATACTACCCAGGAACTCCACTCCTAAGAACTTACCTGAAGAAAACAAAATCTGAAGAATTAATAAGATACCTGTACCCCTATGTTTACTGTCACATTATTTATAATAGCCCAGATATGAAAGCAACCAGTGTCTATCAACAGATGAATGGATAAAGATGTGGTACATATACACAATGAATATTATTCAGCATAAAAAAGGAAGAAATGCTGCCATTTGCAACAACATGAATGGACCTAGAGGGTATTATGCCAAATGAAATAAGCTAGGCATAGAAAGACAAATACCATATGATTTCACTTATATATGGAATATAAAAACAAAACAAAACAAAATGAACAGAATAATAGCAGGCTCAGATCCAGTGATAAGTAATCAGTGGTTGCCATGGGGGAAGGGTTGGTGTCAGTGGGTGTGGTGGGTGAGTGGGATAAAGAGGCACCAAAATCTAAATCATAATATAAATTGGTCACAGGAATGGAAGTACAGCATGTAGAATGTAGTCAGTGTTTCTGTAATATCTTTATATGCTGACAGATAGTAGCTGCACTAATTGGGGTAAGGATTTAAAAATGTGTATAACTGCTGAATCACTGTGTTGTATACTTGAAAAAAATATAATATTGTATATCAGCTATATTTCAATAAATAAATAACTGGTGAGCAGCCTTTATTTCCATCTGTATCATCCATGGCTTCCTTCCTATTTCCTGAAAAGGTTTGCTAGCATTTGTCTATCACATTAGTTTCTAAGACAAACAAGTTTTCATGTACCTGAAAGTTTCTTCTGATTTATAAATTATCCATTTCTACTTTTCAAAAAAATACTCTGTTTTTCTCAGGTCTTTTCCCATTCATCTCCCTTTTTATTTTGTTCTTTATTTCATTTATGTGCATTAATGATGACAGCACTTAAGGCCCCAAATGCTCTATGAATCCTCTCATTGGATGTATCTCAAGAGTATTTATACATACAGGGCATTCATTATTGCAATTTCTAATGTTGGTTGAGCCCTGAATTTTTTTGCCAACTTTCAGAGTAGGTGGATACAGGCATTTTTAACTTCAGAGTACTTGGATTTCTTTTTTTTTTAATGTATATTTTTAGCTAATTGGTAATTTTATTACACTGTGGTCACAGAATGAGGTCCATATAATTTCTGTATTCCTGTTAACAAATACCTGACCTCAGGATCTCTTTTTACTCTTAAAAGTCATAGAAAACCTTAAGCAATTTTATTTATATGGGTTAAACTTACCAATACCTATTGAATTAGAAAGTAAAATTAAGAAAAATTGTAATAAGCCTACTGTATATTAATCTAATAACTTTTAAAAATTATATTTTCCAAAAATAGTAAGAGTAGCATTATAATACATTTTTGAAAATCTTCTTAATGTCCAATCTAATAAAAGACAGGTGGAATTTCATATCTGCTTCTGTTCTTAATCTTTGTGAGAGGTTTTAGTTGAAGTATATGAAGAAAATTTGGCCTCGAGCAGCCTCTTTTAGGAAAAGGAAGGAGTATCTTAATAAATGATTGTGGATATTTTGATTTGCTAACACACCAAAACTTGACAAGCTGTCTTTAGGACACATTTCTAATAGGTTAGTTACAATGTGTGCAATGTGGAATCTGAAACTATACGAACTAATCTTTTCATGCTCTGTTTTGTTATATAATCTATGAATCTGTCTTTCACTTTGCCTGGTGTGTAACATTACTTAAAAAATACTATTCATTGAATTATGCATTTTTAAAAATACTAAAATATCACATTCATTAATACTATCACCAATCTCATCAGAAAAGTCTGGAAAACCAGCAAGTGTACAGTGGTGAAGTACCAGTTTTCTGAAATTGTAGTTTTTACTCATAAATTTCAAATTGACCTTGGCAAAAATACTGTCAGGTTTGTTTTACTTATTTTCTGTAATATATCTGCCAGATACCCAAGTCTGAAAATGTATTGTTTGCTGTTAGTTTTTCTTTCAAGAATAAACTGTTTGTGTTCCACCAAAAAAAAAAAAAAAAAAAAAAAGGCTAGTTCAGCTTGCAATTCAAACTGCACAGAACCATTCTTGAGACAACTATCATTCTTTGGTATACAACAGAAGTTCTTTATAAATAGTTCCAATTTGTTCACCCAGAATATTACAAAGACATCTTCTTAAGGGTTAAGACAAAATTAGTAATTTTTACTGCTTCATGAAATACACTCTTCAATAAAATAAGCATTTGTTTTCCTTTGTGTGCATAGTGGTAAAGAATACAGTGACTGAACAGTTTGGTGCCACTTACTAACCATTGCTGAACCATCAATATAAATGGACACATAGTGAAAAAGATAAATAAAAGCTTTCTATTATTATGAAAACAATTTGAATGTCCTGGATGCTCTAAAAGTTCTTGGTAATGCCAGGGACCCAAAGACCACACTTTAACACTGCTGTTTAAAAAATGAGGTATATTCTTAATTTGTAGGAGAGAGTTCACATATCCATCAATAAATTCAACTTCACTATCTTATTTTAAAAATCCCAATCTTTATTTATTTTGTAATATGCAATGTGTCATGGACATATGTGTGTTTATAGTTTCCACCGATGTTGTTTCTGACAAATTTCCCTTTATTTAGATTGGTCCCACTGGTATTTTGCCTCTGCTTTTATATCTGAGAGCAGATTCCTCATACTGAGCATTAATGGATCAATATTCTTTCTCCTGAAAACTGTATTATAGAATGTCCCTTTACTAATAAAATCTGACTCTTCTCATCAAGTTTAATTAACATTTATTGAAATTCTGCTCTATATGATATTCTTTACACTCTCTCTCCCTCACTCTGTCCACCTCTTCAATTTTGAATTTAATATAAATATATAAATGCACATGCATATATATGTATGTACACATATACAATAGTTTAATCATTTACTTGTAACTTATGCCTAAAGACTACACAAAAATGAATTTTGAATTTCTGTAACAATAAAAAATTAAGAAATGCATTACCTAATAACACATACATGTACATATCCAATAGGTTCTTCTGGTGTAAAAAGAATAAATTAATATAATTTTCCTTTTTCAAAACATATCTCCTAGTTCGTATGGTTATGGTCTGAGATTTTTATTGAGTTTATTTTTTCAAGTTATCATTTTTAATATTCTATTTAAATATTTTATTCAAAGGATTATGTATCATACTACTATGTATATACAATTCTATGTTGAAATTGAGTCAGTTCTTACTACATTGACTTCTGTGCCATGGCTTTCTTATTTGGAAGTTCTTTATACTGTTTCATTAATCATTTTTCTAAAATATGTCCTTGTGCATTTTCTTAATCGAGGAGAACAGTCTCTGTATTTATATTACTGTTTGCCTGGTTTTTTTCTATTTTCTTATATATTAGTATCAACCTTAATGAGAAAAGATAATCTTTTGCCTTACTCATTATTCTTTCAAAGATGTGCAGGTATTAGTCTACTTCTTCTGACATTTAATGTTGAAGGAAAGTTTGAGGCCATAACTGATATTTATTCTCTTGTATATAACCTGATTTTCTCCATGAACTGTTGTATGAGTCTTTTTTTAAAACATTTCAAAATGCTAACAGGGTATGTTATGAGTCTCCTTATATTAATTTTGCCTTTACATAGTAATCCTTGAGAGCATTTTTGACTTACGACTTAATATACTTTGTCAGTGTTTGCTTGTATCATTTCTCTGTCATTTCTCTGATTATTGCTTATGTTCTGTTCACTCCGACCACTTCTTTAGAAATTTTGATGATCTGTGCATTGAATTTTCCTTATTTACTCTCTGTATCTAGTAATTTTCTCACTCATTCTTATTTGTTTATTCCTCAACTCTGTACTTCTAGAGAGTATATTAAGTTCGTTTGTTGTTTTTTCTTAGATTGTTCATTGGAATTTCTCTGGTGTATATTCTTGTCTTTACTACTTACAATGCTGCATCAATTTCTGCAAGGTATTGCATCTTGGACTTTATAGTCTCATCTGATATAGCTTAGCCATCTTTTACTTGTGATCTTTAATCCTACCACTGCATCACTGTATGCATCTTGATAGCAGTTTTTTAATTAATTTTACTTATAATAATTTTGTAAAATGCATCTATTTTTCCTAAAAGCTTACACAATTTTTAATGGCATATTCTTCATTGAACCAACCAAATAACTAGAACCATCAGAATAGATTAGTACATGCATGTACAGATTCATAAAAACCAATAACTGTCTTCACATAATTATTGTTATTAAATATTAATTTAAAACAAAGCATATGAAAATTTGAAACTTAGATCTGGAGCTACTGGGAAATGTAACAACTGTATAGATATATTTACATACGTTAGTAACAAAAATATAGAGATATTACGATTCTGGGTGGGAAAATAAAATTGTTTAAATATGTCAGTCTTCTAATTATTGAACTATAAATGTATTAAATCATAAATAAAAATCCCAATGGGACTCTACATATAAGAATAATCATGGAATGTTGTAATACACAAATACTAATGGGAAAATTTGCCCTTACAGATGTTCAAATTAATTTTAAAGTTACACAAATGAAGTCATAACAGAACTGACAGATCAATAAAGTCTAGCAGGAGAGTTATAAAAATGGAATCTCAAATCAGTCAGAAAGAATTAATTTCATTATCAATTGCAATTATAGGGTAGATTTTGGGAAACAGGAATTTAGAACCAACTTTATATGTTAAGTTAAAATAAAACCTCAACTGGATTAAATTGTTAATGTAAAATAGGGAAAAAATAAGTATATCAGAACAAAATAAATATGAATGTATTTAAAATCTTAAATAAGAAAGAACTATACCAAAGTATAACTAACTAAGAAGGACTAATGTTCTCCTTAAATTGACTAAACTTTAAAAGGCTTCTTCCTGATAATTAGGTCTCTGACCTCCCTTTTTTCAGAGCATTTACATTAGACCTTCTAATTATAAATTTACTTCTCTGCCCCTGTGAGGTATATATACATCATTTACATACCAGGAACATCTTTCTCAAGGATCTTGGAGCCATTCCTTTGAAAGGTAATCATCAAGATAGGCCCTCTCAGTCTTTAGGAAAGGCATGAGCCTAACTTTGGTAAGTGACGGTTCACAAACACAGATGGCAGAATCACACTGACCACCTCCCCACTGACGTCCTCGAAAACTTTTCCTTAGTTCATTCCAGCATTTAAAAATCCTCCTGGCTTGTGTTGCAGCAGAGTCGAGTTCAATCCTCTCCCCCATTGCAACAGTCTTAAATAAAATATTCCTTGCCTATTTAACTGATCCAGGGTAATTTTTCTTTTACACATCTCTCTCTCACACTCACACACACGCACACATGACTTACGAAGATTTTTTTAAACACTGATATATGTGACTACACAAAAATGAATTTTGAATTTTCCTAACAATTAAAAATAATGATGAAGCTGCTATTGTCTTTGGAAAAGACATTATCACAAAATATTATTATAAAGTAAAAAGAAAAAACTGGTTACAAAATGAGTATGTAGTGTAAACCCACTTTTGTTTGATTTACTTTGGATATATTTTTTTAATAAAGGTAGTCATACACATACATACATATACATACAAACACACATACACATCAGTATGTTGACATTATTGTGTTTTTCTAACTTAGTTGGATGGAAGGAAATGTTTATTTTCTCCCTTGTGCTTTTCCTAATTGTCTTAATTTTGTCAACATGTTAATTTCCTTAAGAAAGTAATAGATATATCCATTATATAAACATATAAAAGGGTTATCTTGAATGCTATGCTTTACTGTCTTTCATGCAGAACTTCCCATGGAATCTATGTTAACTCCTGGTTTTTATTACTTGTTTGATTTTTTTGTTTATCCAGCCTAAAATAATCTGGATATTTTGTACTTCCTCAGTGATTTTTTTTCTATATATTTCATATTTCTATACTGATTCCTGTTCCCAACCCATTTCTGTGCCCTCCCTTCACATGACAAATATTTTAGACTCCTCCTCTAACATGAACTGAACAATGTAACTTTTGATTACCAGTTCAGTTATCCAGAAATCTGAACATTTAAACTTAAGTGCAGTCCCAGAAAAGAAAGAATGATGCTGTGTTTCTGTCTTTGGGTTTGGGGAAGCTATAGACTTGAGCAGCAACTTACTAAAATGTTTTGTATTTAGTTTTAACTACTTCTGATGTTAGATATTCACCCTCTTTCCGGTGCTATGATGTAAAACAGCTCCAGGTAAGTGTCCAAGAGACTGATAGAAACCATAGCCTCTCCCTAACTTCCCCTTTACTATGGCTATGTTTGACCTGGACAATCACTCTAAAGCATTTAAATGCAAAAATCATAAAATAACTTGTTAAAAATGTCTATCCTTAAACCTCAGACCACAGCTTCTGAATCAGAATAACTGGGTGGAAATAGGGGATATCCATGATCCTGAACTTTTTTTGCAGGTGACTCTGGGACTAAGTACTGAAACACAGCACCCTGGGATCTCATAACATACACTACCCCAAAATCTACATTTACCTCTATTCCTTTGTCTCATAGAATTAAGATATTTACAGGAGTCCCCCAAATTATCCTCATGACATCCCTCAACACTGTACCATTATCTCATGAAAGAGAAATTATGAATGGACCCTTAGCATCATCCTTGAATTCTGCCTCATCCAAACTCTAGAGCTGAGAAATGACTAGAAGATTTACTTGAGAATTTACAGAAGCAAAACATATTTTTCTGTTTCTCTATTCCCTTCATCATTGTTAGCCAAGGCATGCATCAGTGAGTAATTAGTAAGCTGCTTAATTCTTATTCTAAAAACCTCCCTAATAAAATCTGAAATTTTAAAAAGTTAATGCTAGTTGACTACTCCTAAGTGAAGTGTATCTTCCAGTGGAAAATGTTGTTTATAATAATATCAAACTCTTCCTGCATGAATCAAAATGTCTGGTCTTCTTGTATTTATATATCCAAAAAATCTAAAATAACCCGTTTCATCTCTTATAACACCAAATATCCCCACTGCTACATCTTACCTTAGTCAAACATCATCCTTCACACATTTCATACCTACTACCATCTTTTACACACTACACACATGGCATATCAATTCTATTTAAGCACAAAAAGAAGAATAAAAAAAAAAAAAAAGACAACCTCCAGGGACACTATCTTGGATGGTCTCTGGATTCGGCAAAAGGCAGACAGTGGATAAAGAAAGAAGCATTCCATTAAAGGCAGGGGCTCCAGTAACCCAAGTCTAATAGTGGTAATTTATAATCACACAAATGTTCAATATACAATAGAAGCTTTAAACTTAGGTGTAGTGCTGATTGAAAGCATTTTAGCTAAAGTGTCTCCTTCAAACAGTTTTATTCAAAACAGAGTAAATGAGAACATTTCTGACCCATAATATGAAAGACCTTTTGAGTATTCAAATACAGGACAAATTATTCTGATGCATAATATTATGAAGGCATTTTGATAATCCATTCTTACATAACCAATCACCCCAAAATACAAAGGCTTCAAACAATAACCCCTTTTGCTGATTTGTTCACACTTGCAACTTGGGTAGATTTTGTGGGAAAAACTTGTATTCGCCCCAAGTGGCTTTGCTGTGATGGTTCTAATGGCTGAGGGCTCCCTGGGTCTGCTCACCTTCAGTTGTCACTACTGGCTAGGTTCCTCAGTTCCCTTCCGTGTGCTTAGCATGGACATCCTCACAGCATGGTAGTCTCAAGTCAGTCTGACTTCTTACATAGCAGCTAGCTACCCTCAAAGCACAAAAATGAACATTACCAGGTCTTAAGGTTTAAGCATGGAACCTGCAAATAGTTGCTTTCACCACATTTTATGGGTTGAAGCGCATCACAACACCAGCCCAGAATCAAGGGGAGAGGGTCACATACAGATATGAATACCCAGAGGTATAGTTTATTTGGGGATTGCCCACATAACGATCAACCATGGAAAGAAAAATTTTCCTTTATATCCAGACAGAAATGTGTGAGTATCTGTCTAAAGATATGTATCCACATTTTAAACATTTCTATATAAAGTTCTGTTTTCTAGTAGTTAAAGTCATGGAGCTAAATTCATGATTAGATAACAGCCCACATTTTCTGTAGAAAGAGTAACAATAAAGGTTTCCAACTGCATTCTGCAAGTCAACAACACACAGGGAAGGGGACAGAGGGCAAGCAAAAGACATCAGGGGGAAAAAATCCTGGAATAAGGAAGAGCTTCTCAAGTGGGAAGGAGCAATCTGCATGAACAGAGCGAAGACATTAGCTAAAAAATTAAAGCAATGGAAATTTAAACAAGACTCATCTTAAATTTCATTCACAAGCCTCTCCAAGAACTATACAGAGAAATAAGTTGATGTAGATAACTCTCTATACTGTAGTGACCTAAAATTGAATGAAATAGAATCTCTATAGGTAATCCTTTAAAAAAGTACAATGCGTATCCCTTCTGCTCTTTCTTTTTACATGTGTATCTGAGTTACATGACTATTAGATTTAGTTCCCAGAAATATATTCCCAGATAGCATTAAGAAAGCATATAGATAATTTTAAGCCAAAAATGAAATAGCCTGAGCACATAGACTCTATCTGGATTTTATGGGAAAGAATCTAGCAATTTTTAAATATCTAAGAATAGTCATTAAATTAAATATGTAGTTAAGTAACACAGGGAGCAGGCTTATACCCTGTTGTACTTAAAACAGTTCAAAGAAAATTTGTTAAGAAACAGAAATTTTATTTCTAAGGGAAGCAAAAGTATTAAGGGTAATAACCTTACCCAAAATTGTTGGGAATTTTCTATTACACTAAATACTACAAGTTAATACAACTTGGATGAGCCAAGAGTTTGAAAAGTCCTTGAAAATAATTAGAAGCATTCATACAAATTCAATGACATTATAAATGTATATATTTTTTAATTTGCAAAACAATTTCACTTATATAACCTATGTAATCCTTAACAACTACTCAATGGAGTAGACATTTCCATTTCAGTTTCAGTAATCAAATGATGTGTTCTCTTAATTGGCCAAAATCATATTTCTCCAATTTAGTGTTCATTTTTTGTTATGAAAGCTCATTAGATTATAGCTTGGTACAGTAGATTTAAAAGATACAAAATTTATACTAAACCAATAGCATATAATGTAAAGTTGCTGGGAAAGCTTTGGAGTAAAGGCATACTTTACATGATGTGCTAACAGGACGCTAGTATGCCAGCCACATCGTATCCAAAGTCCCAAAGAGTAGCAATGGACTAAAGGACAGTGGTGACTGTTCCTCCTTCCAGAGGGAGTACGCACTCCTCAACACTCTTCAAGGGACAACTTATGGTCTCTTATTTGCTGTGATTATACCACTGCATTTCTAAGTATCTTGCCTCCTTTCTTTATGTATATTACCTGCCTGGTACCTATCAGCATATAAATTTTACAGCCCTGACCTACTGTGAAAAATAGCAACTGGAAATTCATTTACTCTGGTTAAGGTATACAAAAGAGTTCATTAAGCCCTACAATTAGTTACTGAGATAAAAAGTTTTGACAGAGGAGTAGATGGATGTAGATTCTAAACAAAGACCAGCTCCTAAGGGCCATACATAAGCCTAGTTATGGGTAGGCTTTGAGGGAAGGGGGCTGAGGGCAAGCAAGACAGACAACATAAGGGGAAAAAATCTTGGAAAAAGGAAGAGCTTCTCAAGTGGGAAAGAGGAACCTGCCCAAGCAGAATGAAGTCATTGGCAAACGTCAAAAGTCTTGCTAAGACTGTTGATATTTGAGAGAGTCTGAGACAGGGATAAGATTTATACTACTTTCTCAAAATTCATCATGAAATAATTGTTAGGGGTATTTGACAGAAAGTTACACACTGACTCACATCATTTTCTATATTTTTATTATATTGTTTTTTTCCATGGGAACTGATATATAAGGGTCACTTTTAAGAAGGCTTTCCAGAGGGATATGAGAAATCATTACATAAAGAATTTATCTGAATTATTTTTTCTTTCCCAATCAAGGATATCATACATTTGACTATACAACAATCATTCTTCTACAAAGACTCTGACAAATTTCTTTTCTTTCATATCTCAAGACAAACAAAATATGTGTTTCTATAGATAAGGTAACATGCTTCACTCCGCTAACGTCCCACACTTTTTGTTTTTCTCTTTCGCATGGTTGTTGGAAAGCTTAGAGCTGATTTGCTTTATTTACAAAATTACAGATTTTAAGAAACATGGATTATTGAAATCTTTATCCTTCCTTAACTCTTCACTGACTGATTTGTCAACTAAAAAATGAAAAACAAATCTCTTAGTAGTTTGTTTATCGTAGAACTTTTGTGTTTTATTGTATTTCCATTCTTAAAGTATAAAACCTGTTTTTATATACCTATTTGTACATTTTCCCTAGGGACAGCCCTGATCCCAAAGTAACTTGTTTGATTAATTCTTGATAATCACTTACATTTTTCAAATTACATTTTTCTCAGTATTTGAGGTTTCGCGTTTACAAGAACAAATTATGAGTCCTCATTTAAAAATAATTATCTGTACGTTATTAGGCCAGTCACTTAATTTCTCTTGTTTCTCCATTTGTAACACGTAGTCAAAGATATCTATTGCTGAAGATTGTTGAGAATAGCCAATGGGATAATTTGAAACCCTGTGATAAACAGTGAAGTGTTAACCTAAATTATCATTATCCCTCATGTAATACAGTACAGGAAAGGTAATTTTTTAGCAATTTATATTCCAGATTAATTGGAATTTAATATTCATTGGCATACATTGAAACTTAAATGTCTTCTTGAAATTCGTCTATACATAATGGTTTAAGTAGATTCTGTAAGTTGCTTAATGTCTAGCAAGTAAATAACAGGCTTTGTGAGGTTGGTACTATCTGGTCAGCCACACAGAGCAAGAAATACATACTTTTCATTTTAATTTACTTACTTTTGTTTTACTCTATTATCACCCAACTACACTTGTGTTGGATGGTATTTTTGATAATGTACTTTGCTTTTTGTTTTTATAGTTACTATTCTAATTTTCAAATGTTCATCACCTTTGTCTGAACCAAAGTTGCCTAACTTCAATCATCCGTACAGGCAGATAATCCACCTACACAATTGCTAAAAACATCATTTCATAATGATCCAAGCACAAATTGACACAGTATCAACTCTATTTGTTAGCAATCATATAAGGCATGAACATTTCCAAAATAAAATGAGATCCCTCCTCCTTACTTCTCTCCATAGTAGTAAAAAGCCAGAGAATCGAAACCTGATATACTGATCTAACTAAAATACATACAAGTGGAAACACAGAGCAATTTTAATGTATGTTTTGCTCCATTATTTTGAACTAAAAGTAATCTTTTAAAAATGCACTTTAGTATCCCAGATGGGAAAGTAGAAATGGAAAATAAGAAAGATATTTCACTTGGTTTTGGAAGGAAAGCACATCAATTAACAGATTTTAAATTATTGGCCTGCTTTCACAAATTAATGTATTTTGAGGCAGTGTGTATATGTAGAAAGGAAGTTTCATTCTATCTGTTACTACTCCTTTAAAAACTGTAACTTCAGTAAGAAAGTAATGAGTTGAAAGAATTAGAAAGACATCAGGAGGCCTCTAACAATTAGAAGAACCTGTTAATTAGTGCCGAATATGAATCTTAAGCTGCCTTGCTCATCAAATCATTTATTTTAATGAAGCAATGTGAATCAGAAAGCTTACTAACACAAAAAATAATTATAAAAAAATATTTAAATAAGCAAAAGCCTTCTATAGGAATATTGGTCCAGGACTACAAGATGAGGAGGCACTTAAATTAGAAATATCATGTCATGTATCTTCCTTTTGAGATTCTGTCAGGATTAATTAACTGGAATTTGCCTTATGAGTATTAAAGAAGAGTACGTAGTATGTCCACTATGTCAAAATGGTGCAAATGGACCGTTAGGCTCATCGTTTTAAGAGGTTAGAGAAAAAAGGAGTGTCTTCCCAGTGTAAATAGGGACATGGAAGTTCACTATTCATGATTATTGTGAAGAAATGAGAAATCATGCAGCAGCAACTCACAGTTCATTGGTTGGTATTTCTCTGGATTTTAAAATCAAGTAGAAATCAAGAGGAAAATGATTATGGAAATATCAGTGAATTCAGTGGAGGCTCAGTAGAATATATGATAGCGAATAGTATGTGTGTGGGTATATTCACACAAATTTTTCAAACCACGGCTTATTTACTTTAATCATTTTTTTATTTTATTTTATGTGCCCAGTCGGTGTAATTTCTCCTCATGTCTCTGAAACTCAAGTAGTCTGCCCTTCCATTAGCTGCTACCCCTCTGCGATCCCGTAGTGTATATTAAGTTTTCCAAGAATTTTTTTCTGTCTAATGTGTACTATAAAATGCTGGCTCCCTGCTTTACTTAAAAGCAGAACGGCTATTTGTGAAGTCTTACCACTTTCTAACCTGAGAAGAATGCCCTGATAGAATATGAGGTGTGAAAGAGACAGAGAGGAAAAGAAGGAAGAGCAGAATCAACTTATTAGGCACTGCAGACACAGTGCCTAGAGTTCATGATACATTTAGAAACCCAAGAAAATGTTTCCATTTCTTTTAAAATCAGGGAAAAGAACGAACTTTTGGTTTGAAGAAAACATTTTCCTATATAATATAAATACATTTATGTTTGTACTGACACTATCATATTCTCTTTATTAAGAGATTTTTTTTAATTGAGGAAGAGACCCACGAAGTGCCTCAAGTCCGCAAAAGCCATAATGTAACCCTGGAAGAGACAAAGAAGGACAAGGAGAAAGAACCTACTTCTCTCAGTGAAGAGAATCACCTCCTTGTTAAGGTATGAGATGAAATGCATTTGATACTTCACAGCTAACAACATTAAATGTCACCCATACCCAGGGGTTCAGGGAATGATTCTGTTTTTCAATTTTCTACCATCATGTAACTTAAACTGGTTATTCTGGACTAGCGGAGAATAGGTATTAAAACAAGAAACAGATACTTAAGTTCAAGTGTTATTGATAAATAGTAACCTATTTATTGAGCATTTACTTGTGTCAAGCTTCTAATGCATTGACTCATTTATTTGTCTCAATAACCCTAATAATGATTATTACTAATAATCTCTGAACTAAGGAAAGTGAAGTTTCAGGACATTAAATAAATAAAGGGATTTATAGATTCCCAGCTATATTAGGTCTCAAATTACTTTCAAGATTAGAAGAAAGGAACATAAAAGTTATTATTTTATTTACTAATTTTTCACCTGCCTGAGATTCTCAAGTGTGTGTTATTTCATACACTTTTCTTAAATTTTAACTTTTTTTAGACCTATAAACTATTTTCTGCCTAAGTTATTGTAAAGATAGCCGATGAATCTTAAAGGAGACTTAATTACACTATAATTTCAAACTGCTAATATTATATATTGTGTTGGTAAAAAGGCAACTACTGAAGGAACTATAAATTGGTATAATACCCTGGAAAATCAGTTGGTAGTATCTGATAAAGCTGAACATATGCACACACCAGTAATATGTGTACATGTGCACCAAAATATTCACGAATACCCAAGACTGGAAACATATCCATCAAAGTACAGAGTGTAAGTAATTCATACAGTGGAATACTTTACAGCAATTAAAATGAACTAACTACATCTACACACAAAATCATGGATAAGTGTTAAAAACCTTTTGTTTAGTGAAAGAAATCTAGTACAAAAGTATGCATACTGGTGCATGATTCCATTTGCAAAAAGTTCAGAAACAGACAAAATTAAACGACAGTTCTATAAGTTGAGACAGTGGTCACCTTGGGCAAGGACAGAAGAGATTGTGATTGAAATGGATCGCCAGAATGGCTTCTAGGTTCCAATAATAATCTCATTTTTGGGTTTGGCCACCTGGGAGCAATTTTATTGCTCTATTCATTTTGTGATAATTTACTGAGTTTATGATTTATATACTTTTGTTATGTATATTTCAGCAAACATTTTAAAAAGTCAAGATAAAAATTCATGCAACTGAATTTCTACATCATATTTAATGCATTGTGTTAATACTCCATGCAAATAAAATATAATATTGGCATTCTTCCTATGAGACTTGCTAACTTGGGGAGGAAATTATTCTGACATGCTTTTGTAGGAATAACTCATATGGTATAATATAGGGGCAAACCTGACATGATAAATGGTGACACAGAAAATTAATTTAATTGAGATGAGGATAAAATTGATACAGTAGATTAACACATTGCCTAAATTTAAAAATCAATGTATTTCCCCCTCTAAAGATTTAGTTATCTATTCTGAAATAGTGTTCTGATTTAATTATAGACTATTCCAAGGTAGAAACTTACTAAATTGATGGTTCCCAACTTTTTTTTTAAACATTGTGTATTAGAGTTACAATATATGAAGAAAAAAAGAGAAAAGATTACAAAAGCAACTTTAAAAGTTAAAAGGAAAGGGTAGCTTAAAGCTATAAAAATCATATTTGACAACTATTTATAACTTGGTCACTAAACAGTTTAAAGTCTTCTGTATTCTCTCTGGCACATTTTGGTCTAAAACAGATCAGATAAATGATAAAATCCATGCTGGGCTCCACTTAGGTCTGTATGCGACTGAGAAATCATCAAAGTTATCCAGTAATTTAAGGGATAAATTTATTATTATCCCCTAACGATTAGGTCAAATCAGTCAGGTTGGAATCCTCATTAGTGATGACAAGGGTCTCCGTGCCACTGCCCTTTAATAACTTAGAACACAGCAATGCTCTGATATTTAACCAACTTATGAGCTACACATTTGTGGTAAGCCTCCTTACTCTCCTGAATGAGCAACCTGCTATGCTTGTTACAGCCCCTTTAAAAAGTCCCTTGTTTGACAGCCATATCTATGTTTTAGAGGACAGACTTCTTTTCTGATAGCATCTCATCATCACCTGACCTAGAAATTCACATAGAACTATGAGAAAAATACAGAAGTATAATTTATAGTATAAAGCTTACAATTTAGGTAATTTAGTATTACCTTTCGCTTCCCAGATGACCTGTCACTTCTAAGAAAATCCGTGCATACAGGATTTACAGATAAGTTTGCCAAATGCTTTATGAAATGTTTCAAAAATGTTTATGAAAAAGTAGACAAGGGAAGCCAAACTTTCACTTCAGAGTCAACCCACCTACCTACCACCTGTTAACTGAGGTCCTCATTCTCATTGTGGATTCTATTTCCATATCCCACAGAAACCCATTATTTCATCATTATTTATCATATCAAACATCTCCTTTTAATTTTAACATCAATAGATTTTTTTTTCAGATTTTTTTTTCTTAGAGAAATGGTGGAGGTGGGGGAACTCTCCCCTTTCCACTTTCCTTCCATCCACTTTTATAAAGATATTTACAACCTTTGGGAGAAAGGGAAACAATTTACACATATAATTGCAGCTAAAAATCAGATTACTAATTCAGTGTAAACTGTTTGATCCAGAACGTTGTTAGAAATTTAATTACTCATCAAAAAAATTAAAGTACTTCTTCAGTTTTGAGTCCATTAAGCAAGTAAGTTCTGCTAGTGAGACATGGAAAAAAAAATGAAGCTTTGATGGCTACAGAATTGTGATTGATAAGATTCTCAAAGAAAGGAAACACGTAATGACCAAAATAAATTTCACAATGGTTTGTATCTTTTTTTAGAAATTTATAATGGAAAATCAGTAGTTAATATGCATAAAGAGAGGACACTGTCTTTTATTTTCTTTAAGATTAAAGCCAAATTCTTTATCTCAGAATGTTAACAAGGAATTCAGGACTTTAAGAAAATACATCCTTCCCTACATGAAAAGAAAAATTGGATACACTCAAAATACATCACAAAACTAAATGTAAGAGGTAAAACTGTAACACTCTTATAAGAAAACACAGAAGTAATTCTTTCTTCTCTTGAGTTTGGTAAAACCTTTTGAAGATGATACCAGAAACAAGCAGCAAAAGAAAAAAAAAACATAAAGTAGACTTCATGAAAATTAAAAACATTTGTGCCTGAAAGTGACACTTTTAGGGAAGTGGAAACCCATAAGAATCCAGAAAATACGTGCAAATTATACATCTCAAAAGGATTTGTTTTCAGAATATGTAAAAAACTCAAACTTAATAATGAAAAGATAAATCAATTTGTTAAATGAACAAAAGATATAAATAGCCATTTTTTAAAAGATATATAAATAAGCATATGAAACTATGTTCAACATTAACCACTAAAGAAATATGATGGGATGGTACTTTCTACCCACTGGGCTGGCTATAACCAGAAAAATAATAATAACAAGTGGTGGTGAAGATATGGAGAACTGGAATCCACATACACTGCAGGTGGAAATGTAATGTTGCAGCTGCTTTAAAAGATTGTTTGACAGTTGCTCAAAATGTTAAACACAGAGTTAGCATATTACCCCATAGTTACACTCCAAGCTAAATACCTAAGAGATGGAAATACATGTTCATACAAAAATTAACACAAATTTTAACAGCGGCATTTTGCATAACAGAAAAAGGTGGAAATATCCCAATTGTCATCAACTGGTGAATGATAAAGTGTGATCTATCCAAGTAATAGAATCTTATTCAACATTTAAAAAAAAATGAAGTACTGAAACATGCTAAGACGTGGATGAATCTTGAATATATTATGCTAAGAAGCCTGTCAAAGAAGACTGTCACACAAGACCACACATTGCATGATTCCACTTACATGAAATGTTCAGTATAGACAAATCTATAGAGACAAAAAGTAAATTAATGATTGATTAGGACTAGGGTGGGGAGGGCAGTGAGTGGGAATGTGGAACAACTAACTGCTAATGGGTATAGGGTTTCTTTTTAGGGTGATGCTAATATTCCTAAATCTACTGTGATGAAGGTTTCTCAACTCTGTGAATGCACTAAAAACCATTAAAGTATACACTTTAAATGGGAGAATTACATAGCATGTAAATTATATCTCAATAAAACTGTTAAAAAATAGAAGAAATTCCAGTTGGGCAGGCAGGTATGGAAACAAATTAGTGTAATATATATAGTACAAAGGATTACAACAGACATACACACAAGGTGTTCTAGGAGCACAGCAGAGGGAAAAGCCAGCTTATTTTCTGTGTCATTATATGTGTGCCTGTCAGTGTATATGGATGTGTGAGTCATACGTGTGTGTAAAAGAATAAGCTGGCCAGACCTAGATATATCTGGCCCATAGAGTAGTGCAATAACTTAATCACCTAGGTATCTGTTGATATTCACGGTTCGACAAGCTATTAGCAGTGGTGTACTGGAGCTAGCTCATATCAGTTCAAGAGAACAGAATGCCGGTGTCACTTCCCAGTCCCACATGTACACTGGTACCCTGAAATCGGCCACTCTTGGAGTATTTACACCATGGGAATTAACAAATGCTATCAGTCAGGGCTACCTTCACCTGCAGATTGCAGGCTGTTAAACATTTGCCAGCATACCACTGGTCTAAAAGTTCTTTTGGAAAAGTATGCACATAATATCATACTTGGAATTCAGATATATTCATGAATGCCTGGACAATTGAGGGAGTCATTCAGAAGCAAATTACCTGGGGGCACTATCAACTCTCTGAGAAAGACTTCATCATAAAGGAATCTGAATTTGGTATGATGAGCCCTCCTTGCAACAGATGCGGAGAATCAAGAAGAATCAAGTGCTCTGGGTAAACGTCAAACACCAGTACCTCAGAAAGAAAAAGCTTTGAAGAAAACTAAAAAGTATTGGACACAATCTTGATGTGGTTCCTTTGTAAGCTACAAAGGGGAGTCACTTCAGAAAGACTCACCAGCACTCCAAGAGCAGCAGCAGGACCTGGGATGAATTGCAGGGATACGGGCATGGTGGTGCAGGCTGCCCCTCAGCTTAAATGCACAGGCACTGAGCTGAGCAGCAGAGGGACAGAAATGGCAGGTGGAGATTGATGAGAAGTAAGTGGCAAATAGCAGGACAGTGCTTGGAGGAGAATGGTGGTACCTACATTACATAGAACCCAGAGCAGCACTATAGCATTGGAGAAACAGCAGAGAGGTGAAACCTTAACTAACTGTGACCTCATGAGTACTCCTCTTTGGAAACGAACATACCTGAGAATTAGGGAATCTCCAAAAGGAATATAAACAACTGGGGTGTATGTGTGTCTTCTGGGGAAGGTAGCTGTGACCATGATTAACTGATTATATACATCTAGCATAAAACTCATACCATTATATCAGAATTATTTGCTTTCCAATCTCTACCCCATATATAATTTCAGCTCCTTAGGGCAGAATTTATTTTATCCCATCTTAGCTTCCATAGAAATAATAGGGCACACTGTCAGCATTAGATGTTTGTTAGTACCAGTAAGAGCTAATAACTGCTTTGTATAGCATTGACTATGTGCCAGGCATTATTAAAATAATTTTACACATACTCATTTGCAGTTTATGAGAGGGTATTAATATTTCCCTTCCTAAAAATAAACTAAGGCACAGGAAAAATGAGTAACTCACTCTAGGTCCTGTATCTGCAAGAAAGGTAGATGACAGATAATAGATAATGATAGATAGATAGATAGATAGATAGATAGATAGATAGATAGATAGATAGATAGTCATTCAGAGAACTTGGTTTATTATATAGATTATGTCATGTTTTGATAATATGCTCTCGGTCCTTTCAAATATGAACAGAATGCATTCAGTATGTCATGAAATCAGTTCAGTGGATTGCAACTGGACTCCTTTTGAAAGAATAGATCAGAGTACCTCATGTACAGTGAAAGTGAGTTGCTTTGTTTCAGTTGTGTCTAAGTATGGAGGAGTGTTTATGTGTGTTCAATCATAATGTAAACTATATTTCCTACTGTGGCTCACTGTCAAAATTTGAGCAACTCTGATCCAGGGCGTATTATCTTAATAGCCTTGGATCCTTAGTTTCTTCAAAGGTTACATATAATCTCTATCATGGGTATGCAGTTTTCAACAAAGTAGAACTTAAACTCCAGTTTATAAGCTTGAAGCTTTCCTAATATAATTAAGATGTTGAAAAAATTAACTACAATATTATGCAAGTAATACCATAGTCTGTTTTTTCTTTTCAGAAGAGATATTATAGACACTATGATGAATGTGTAAGATTTTTTAAATTACTGCAAAAAGCTGTCTAAAACATTGCAGCCCTGGTAATAATGGAAGAGAAGAAACTACCCATTGAGCCTACCTCAGATGCATTATGGCTGGAAAAAGTTATGACTGGATCATGACCCTGTTTGCATTTCTATGCTGAGAATGAGCTAATAATAATATCTAAAATAATGAATGATTAAAATAGCTGTTGTCCCTGAAGCAGTCTCCTGCTTATGGGAAAAAGCCTCTTTTCTACTTCTAACCAAGGAAATAGAAAATCCACAATTGCTAAGATATTTAGGAATAAAGAAAATAAATCACCCAAGGAGAAACGTGAAACCTGTGCAAGCAGCATAAGTCTGTTGCTTAATATTGTTTCAGATAAAAAGTTGCAAGGAATTACGTGATTGCTACTGTCCTGTTTTCCTGAAATTTCTCACCCGTTGCTTATTGTAAAAGAATGGGAATTAGGTGCAGCTCAAAGCAGGAAATCAGTTCTTCTGCACCTTTCTTAAAAACCATATACATTTAAGTATTTTGTAAATTATCACCTTTATGCAAATACTTATTTTATTATGTAACTAGAATACTACTTCCACAGGTCAAAAAGGAGTATTACTTTTTTTTTTAATTTCCTGTAGCAGCTAGCAATTCTCAAAAATTTTAAACAGATTCCTGAAATAACAAATGCCTTGTAGTGAGATGTATAGAGTCTTAAAAAGTCAAAATCCACATATTAATTTCCTGTCTTGGCTAGGAATTTTGTATATCTTATTCCATTTTAGTTTTACAAACAGTCTATAAAATAAGAATTATTACCCTGATTTTTAGGAAAGAGAATGAAAAGTCATTTGGTTGGTAAATTGCTACATTAAGATTCATACTGAGGTTTCTGTTTCCAATGCCCATTCTCCCTCCATTATACTTACAAGCAGTTAAGCAGCAAACTAAAAGGAAAAGATAAGCATTCCATACCACCAATTCACAAAGCATAACCTAGGCATATTTTGCTCTGTTTTCAGAGGTGACATGTTATTGAAATCAGAGGGACTGATCCATAAATAGGAGACATTTAGGCACTAGAGTGACATTTTCTTTCATTATTTCATTTCATGTCATTTGCCACATGTTTGTCTCTAATCCCGTGCATGTTCCTGTACCTATGTAATATTCAGTGTGAAATTCTATGTCAGTATATTTAAACTTCCAAAAGTCAGTAGGTTCAGAGTTGTGATTCCCATAGCAACCATAATTCCACCCCTTTGTTTTTATATAGCATTTGTATAACTGGGGAAGTTGTTAAGTTTTATATCTTAATATAAATATGCAGTCATGTTGAGTGTCTTTTTATAGTTGCTGTGGGAACCACAATTTAGAATTTTCTTTGCATTTAAATTCCCAATCAGATTACTTGTAATCACCAGCATTGCTCTAATTTTATTGAAGAAATGGAAATGGAGAAAAGGAATAGTAATTTTATTATAAATTCCCATAGTTTTTATTTTAAGATATTATTTAACTGCCAAAGGGAATTTTTTTAAAAAAATAAAGGAAGGAAAAAAACATGGCATATTTTAAAACAGAATGATAAAAGAATACTATGGTGAAGAAATGTAACTTTTTTGAAATGTTATGTTGTCTTTCGATCACAGAGTAGTGTTAAACATACAGAAACCTATAAACTCAGATCTTTTCTCAGCAGGTATTGTGCACTTTCTAAGAGAGGAGTGACATGAGTGAGTGCGGTTGAATTGTGTGTGTGTGTGTGTGTGTGTGTGTGTGTGTGTGTGTGTGTGTGTAATGCATTTCTCTCCACTCAAAGGAAGAACCTAGTAGAATTAACCCTAATTAACACACAGTATTTGCATTTGACTCAGCATCTTTGTAAGTCCTCTAGAACTACAATATGAATGTATGTTTAAAGCCCAGGTAACTTTTATTTAATGAGTTTACAAAAGTCTTGCATAAAAGTGTAGGCATTATGATCAAAGAAAGAAGTTTGATCAGTAGGCAGACACATGTAGTAACCAAACATAAACATTCCCCTCCCCTAAGGCAGCCCCAGTTTTTTCTTTTTGCAACATTTCTAAAACTCCCAAGCCACAATTTAAAAACCATTAGTATAGAAAAATCCCTCCAGTAGAAAATAAACCAAATCACATGACACTATGGTGTATTTCTTTACTGCTGTCCAGATACCTTCTCTGAAACCACAGAGGTGGCAGTGTTTATGATGACGGGTCCATTTTAGTTTTTCGAAAAAAAAAAATGGGAGTTTGATATGCATATTGTTGCCTCACAGTTGATAATATTTTGTAAATTATAAAACCATGGTCTTTAAGTGTGAAATTGCTTTTTGTTACATTTTCCTGCCAAATTAAAATGTCAAAAATGTTGTGGCTTTGGTGAAGTTAAGAGAACATGTAGTAGTGTTTTGTGGCTTTCCAGGCAGGAAGAAGGTAGGCCCCTCGCTTCATTATGTAAGATCAATGCAGGAAAAAGTTGTTCCTCAGGTTCATAGGTCCCCAAATGATTTTTTTCTGTACAGCTCAGAGCTGAAAAGACTCAAGGTGGCTGATTTATTCAGTCAGATTCACAGGAGGTTAGGATGTATATCCAAATGCCAATTTATTAATTTTTTATAAACTATGATTGCCAGGTTCTCCATATTACTTGTGTTTCTTAATTAGCCTGTTCTCTCTATGTACATGAATCTATGAACTGCTAATTTTAATCAGGCAGTGGTTTGAAAAGCCTAGAATCATGGTGTAAAGAGTTAACTGAAGGACCTGAATGACAAGTCTCTTCTCCACTGACATTATTTACTGCCAAGGTAACTCAAAATTCAAATTGGTGGAGGTGACTACTGTGAGGGACCAGAGCAGATGTTTCTGGACCACAGGACGCAACTCCCAAAACTAGTCAGCATGGATCTTATCAGTTTCCCCAACACTGCACACAGATCCATACACACTGTCCTTAGAAGACACATTAATGAACCCTTAACACTCTAGGATCTACATGAAGAGACCTGAGATCTTTACATGTCATCATGGCCCATATCCTATAACATTCATAGATGTATGTGATATGCTTTTCTATTATTCAGCTAAGCACAAATTTTTCAAATGACCATTTAGACCCATGAGTACAAAAATACCTAATAAACAAGAAAAAATTAAGTCTGTTTTATGAAAGTTGACACTGACCATGACATGAATATAATCATTAATCAGAAGAAATGTAGTCTACTTTTAAATGTTTTATTTTTACATATGCACAAATACATGTTTTACACAAAAATGTATGGTGCGTGCTTTCTTTAATACAACCTTTCTTTCCTCTTTTTGTTTGGCTTCCCTCCTTCCTCTTTTTGCTTGGTATTAATAATGTACCACCTTATTGCCTGTATTATATTCTCCCCTTTATTATGTTCCTTGGCTCCATATCAGAACAAGGACTCTCCTGTCATGTCTGCTCCCGTTGACAATCCTGAAATTGGATCTATCAACTTAGATAAATCAAGAAGTTTTGCTACCTTTGAGAATTTGTAATAAAATGTAATAAAATGACTTAATGCTAGATGGTTTTGAGGAGTTTCCTTATCTCTTCTCTGACAATCTATAATCAAAGTTACAATAGCACCATAATCTCTGGGCATTACTGGACCTTGGAGCAAGATATCTGGTAGATTTAGATAAAACCTGACTGTCCTTCTGGTCCCTTTCATAAAGGTTAATGGACTCCACAAGCATGGTGTCAGCATTTCAAAGGAAAATAGTAGACACTATATTTAATTTTCTCACATTACAATATCTAGGGAAGCAGTGGAGAAATGCCCAAGGTTGGAGAACCTTCATTAAACTGATGCTTGGTTTTTGACATGGTTACAATTGCTATATCCAAAAGATGGAAATACCATTGCTGTCAAACAGAGCAGGCTGCCACAGGGAGTGGTGGCCACTCTGAAGACTCTGCCATGGAAGGATAATTTTATACCACTTTATGAGAATTGTGCTCTGAGGCAGAAGAAGTTATTGCCACCAAAACATAGGCTGTCAGAAATGGGGGTATTAGCCCAGGAGTTTGGTCTACCTGAGAGGGAGCTTGGTTCAGAGTGCAAACCCCTCTATCTTCATATTATTTCATATTCTATCTTGGGGCACAATTGACAGACACAGGAAAAATATTTTAATTCCAAGAAAGTTTAATAATACAATTAAGATAAAATTCCCCATCCATAAAATATCTATTGAAATAATAAGATGGATTTTGTCAAACAGAAACTCTATAGCTGATTTTTACCTGATCTATACTTCTCTGTCATCCTTATAATTGTACTTTTTATCCCTTCTTCACATTTAAATCCCAGAGGAATAAAATTGAAGTAAAAATATTTGCATATTTAAATGGATGCTGTCAGAGTGGGACTGGGATCAACTACAGGTTATCAGTAAACTATTCAGGGTGATAGGAAACATTTCAAAATTAAAAAGTTTACTGACATTGCCATCTGCAACATTCTCCAGTCCAGTTTCCTAATTTTCTCCACTTTGTTTTCTCTATGAACTTTTTCCTTCTTCCGCTGAGCTGCCTGGTGTCTGCACATCAGGAACAGGTTATCTCAATTTCCAACAATTACACTGTTACAGCCCACTCTTGCCCAAAGATGCAAAAAAAGAAGAAGAAAAGATAAGATAAAAGTCATCAAAAGCAGAAGAAACAATTCAGACTCACTAACTTCACCTTGGATTTACTAGATGTTTTCTAGTGCTCTGACCCTTAAACCCTGAAATTTTTGACTCAAACTCAGCTTTAACTCTAGCAGGAAAGACCATCCCAGGCAGATTACCTGGCATTTTTTATTTTCTGTGATTATTCTCCCCTCTGCCACTTTTGGTAATTGGCAGTTGACCGTGTGGTGCTAGCCTTCATTGCCTGGCCTTCTCTTTTACAAGTCCTTTTGCATGTAATATATCAGTAAGAAGTCTCTAACTTTATCCACCCTCTCAGGTTTCAGTATGACTAAAAATATGATCAAATAAACACTAAATGGACAGTTTCATTCATTCTCTTATTCATTCAAAATATATTTAAAGAGCTCATCTTACCAACACTCTGTTTGAGTTATACAAGACATTAAAAGAAGGGGAGAGGCATGACCTTTGCCTTTGACATATTGCAGTCTATAGTACCTGAAATGAGTAAGATCAGCAAAACTATGTGCCTGATATATGCAGGAAATGAGGATGTAAGAAAATCCCTTCCTGTATGCCTACATTCCCCCATTTGTCAGTCATTCCAATAGGAAGAAATAATCACTGAAGTGGTAAAATTTAGAACATTCATTGGACAACTCAGGCATGACCTTCTTGTCTGCCTCTCCTTGTTGTTGACATAAAAATTGTGCTTTCATTAGATATTTATCATTATGTAACACATTTCCTCAAACTGTGGCAGCCTTAAGTAAATATTTATTGTCTCATACAGTTTCTGAGAGCCAGGACCTGGTTGCTGCTTAAATGGATATAGTTCAGAGTCCTTTCATAAAGTTGCAGTCAAGATGTAGGACAAAGCTTCAGTCATCTGAAAGCTTGACTGGGCTGGGGAGGGATCCACTTCCAAGCTCTCTGATGTGACTATATCAAGAGACCTCAGTTCCTCATCCTATAGGCCTAATCAACAAAACAACTGGCTTCCCCAGATTACCTAAGACAGAGTGTGTAACTGAGATGGGAGCTGGTGTCTTTTGTAACAATATTGGAAATGTCTTACCATCGCTTCAGCTATACTTAATGGTCACACAAGTGAACTGTGCATGGTACAGTGTGGGAGGGAAGTAGACAAAGTCATAAATCCCAGGAGGCAGGGATCATCAGGGGCCATCTTGAAGACTACGACAGTTCTGTTCTCTCTCTCTAGTATGTGCTTGTTCCTGCTTCAGGTTCCTATACCACAGAGCTCAACCACAAGAGGTGAAACATGAGGGTTTGGATGTGGGTTTAGAGGAAGAAGGTTGAGGCTTGAGATGAATCCACATGCTTTAAACCAGTATCAATGATACTAGGTACTCTCATTCTCATGTTTGTGAGATGGGAGTTACCTTGATGGGAGTTTAGAGGACAGAACTGGGCAATTCTAGATCCTTTAGTTAAAATTCATCATAAACCATCAAAACTCTTGCTCTGTATCACAACATATATAAATACGTGGCCAATATTAATATATATATATATAATTAAATATATACAAATATATTTATATATATATATTAAATATATACAAATAATTAAATAACATATTATATCAGAAAACAAGAAGTCTTATGAAAAAATTGAGCAGTGGAAAGGAGATAGGGGGTTGTGATTTTTATACAAAGCAGTTAAGGATAGGCCAGGTTCAACATATCACATTTGGGCAAAGACCTGAAGAAAGTGAGAAAGGAAGCCATGTGCAAATCTGGACCGAGAGCTTTCCAGTAGGGGGGTAAACCAAACCAAAGAGCCTGTACTAGAGCATCTTATGTGCTTGACTGGGTTGGTGTAAGAAGCAATAAAGAATAGGAGGGGATGAGATCTGAGAGGTTATGAGGGAACAAGTTTTAAAAGGTTTGTAATCTGGGTGGCTTTTAGTCTAGGTGAAATGGGGAAACATTAGTTTTTCTTGAGCAGAGCCAAGTAGACAAAAACTAACCCAACCCAGAAAAGAAGATTATGAACTATATATAATTAAGTGTAGGGATATGTTTTAGTCATGTTTATGTCCAGCAGTGTTTCCATGCCTGACTGAATGATATCTAACAATAATCCACACTACTTCTCCTTCGATTCTATGATCCTCCACATTTCACCCATTCAGCTCAGGCATTATCAACTGGCTCTCTGGAGAAAGAAAGCCCTGAGTGGTAGCATGTGCAATTTTTGTGATATAAATATTCCCCTCATGGCTGATTTCAAAGATAGCTGTGTTTAACAATCTACCTCTGAAATTTTAACAGTTAGCCCAGACAGCCTGTGTAAAATAGCTCCAGCATGCTACTGTTTGTATTCCACACAGCAAACACATGACTTTTACAGAAGACATTAAACAACTGTTCAACACATTAATAACAATAATTGTCAGTAGGTTCTTAGTACCTACTATGTGCCAAGCACATAACTCATTCTTTATCAGTTATTTACTCAACAATCTTACAATTACAGAGAGAAGTCATCATTTTTTCCCTTCTCTAGATCAATTACTAGATGAATAAACTGATGGTCATGGAGGTAAAATAACTTTTCCAAGTCAACTAGCTAATAAATGACAGTCATAATTTGAACCACAAATCATTATGCTAAATGAATGATTTTAACATAGAATTAAAATATCCAAAGTGTCCACTGTTTGTTTTCCCATTATATAAATTACTTGTCTCCATGCAATTATTTATTGAAGAAATGTTAACAACATTATTAGTTCAACTTATTTCCACTAAACAGCATAGGTTTGTTTTGCACCATCCTGTGGATACAAGTTAAAATCCTTTCTCTCTAACAATTTTACCTTCCCCCAGGATAGCCAATACTACCGGTTCCACATTTCCTAAAAAATGATGTCTAAATCAAATTAACACACCACTCCCACAATCCATCCTTTGCATTGCATCTTTATAATTAAGCTCAAGAATCACCTATCTTGAGAAATTTTTTCAGACACCTTTCCCACCCTAGCTTCCTTCACAATGTCATAGGTGCCCAAAAGTTGTGTTTCCAAATATTCTGTGAATATACATAGTATCACACTAAAACATAGAGTTATGTGTCAAGTATTCATTTTATTTATTTCTCCATTAGAATTTTTTTCATGTTTTAAGAGAAGGGATTGTGTTTTACTCATCTTTATATCCCCAGCGCCTGGTATAAGATGCAAATGATTTTTGGGGGGTTGAATAAATGAATAATTAAACAAATGAATGCAAGATTCAGGGCAAATATAATCTTTCTACAGTTTGGCATTTCTATTTATTTTAGGCAATTCCAGCATGTTACAAATTTATGATACTACTTCAACTATCATATATTTTCAAAGCCAGAATAAAGCACAGGCTAGATGCTTGAGCTCTACAGTCATATTGCTTGGGTTCAGCTTTCATTTTCACCCTTTACTAGCTGGGAAAATTACTTCATCTTTCAAAGTCTCATTCTCTTTATCTGTAAAATGGAGAGCAGTTTGATAAGAGTTCAGTAAGTTAATACATATAAAGCACATAGAAAAAGCTTGGCAAATAGGAAGCTCCCCCAAAAATTTTAATTACCACTTCATTGTTAAGCCTATTGGTAAACATAAAATACATTTAGTTGATTAAAGCATCATTTGTACTCATGGCCAGGGCAATAGTTAATTATTTTGCTTAATAAGAGATTATCCTTTACAATAATAAAAATTATTATTATTTCCACTACTAATACCTCCACAAAGGCATATAACACCAAAACCTAACTTCACACTCTTTTAACTATTTTCTCTGAAGAAGCTAACAAGACCAATTTGATGCTGATCACATCCTGAGTTTGTTCTCTTAACTGTCTAACTCTTTTCCAGCAGAGGAGTATGTCAGAATTGGCATTGCCATTTCAGCCCTAGATTATGCCACACTACCAGTATCTGAAATCCAAAGTCTGCCTAATACAGTCTGGGAAGGAAGCGGAGGAGTTCGGTGCAGAAAAATCAGCCAGTTATGCCTCACCATAACCCTCTTTTTGCCTAAATCATCACACTAATAGTCATTGTTAACAAAAATGATCTTTTCTAAATTATCTCATTTCTATTCTTTCCTTTATCCCATTCCATATAAACCTGAGCTTAAAAATATATATTTGTAGAGACCTTTTTAATAAATCCTATTCCCTAGAACTATAATGGATTTCCTATTTTATCCAATTTGGTTTATTTTCCACATGTTGTTTCAGCTAGAATATAGCTTTGGTATAGTATATTCTTTTACTTACCTTGATGAAACTTCATGTATTCTAGTGAATCTTTGCTCTAAATTATAGTTATTGTAATATATGCCCACAATTCTTAAGGTTGTATGACATGCACAAAAATTTTTGTGAGCAAATTTTATCTTCAGCAAAACAAATATTCAGCAAATAGGCTATACCATGAAGCTTTATAATTAGCTGAAAACCCCTCAAAAATAATTCTGACAATTGCCACCACAAATTTTATATTGTATTTGCCTTTGTGAGGATATACTGTTACATGAACAACCCAGATAATTAACCTGACTCTGTGTACACTCATGAAACTTTGGCTGGTATAATGAAGTTTTTACATAAAAAAATAGAGCTAAAACATATTTGTGGAGGCTTACCTATTTCTCCAGATACACAGTTCTCAAGATTAGCTTTTATGGTGACTTACTAGAAAATACATTGAAAATCAGAAATAGAAATGAGAGATTAAAAAGCTCTGGGTTTCACTTGATATGGCCTTCTTTTCCCTTATTTTACCACTTCAAACCCTGTAATGCATTACACTCTCCCAGTTCTTCTTACACTCCTTTTATAAAAACATGTAAATAAAACATCAGATTGCTTCTTGCTTGGCCTGTAGGCCCCAAGCCGATTAATCCCACTCGAATACTATTCCTTTTACAACACAGTGTCGGCTCCTTTGTTAATGGTCAACTGAAAGGGAGTGCTGAGCAGCAGAAAAGGGGAATATGTGCTTCTATTCACTTCTGGAAAAGGAGAATTATTTATGCAAAAGAAAATGGTGAGCTCCACAATTCTCCAATTTCACTGGAATTCAGTAGTTAGACCTGTTTATAACAAACATCATTTAATAGAGTTTAGCTTTATTGACACCCGTTTTTGAGTGGCAAAATTGTCTAAAGGGACATTTTAAGGACATGGCCCTACAGAACTCCCCCTGCCCTTTCTACTATCCGCGACACTGTGGCTCTGCACAGGATGTGTGCTGTCACATTAATAGAGGACATCAAGTCTAATAGAGACGTGCTGGGGTTCTGCAGTGTGTGAATTATTAACTCAGCTATATGGGAGAGTATTAAACAATCCTGCGAGGCAGAAAGCATTGTTTAATGCTCTGTTTGTATTTGATTATTTTTTTGTTTTCATACACCAATGGAAACCAGGTAGGAATGCTAACAAGAAATTTCAAATAGATAAGACAGAATTTTAAACTGTTGGCAGCAGTCTCAGGTTCTGTCAGAACATGAAATAAACAACTTCAAATGAATGAGGCAACAATGAGAGACAATGGATAGGGCAGAGAGGGAAGTCCACATCAACACTAATTCCTCCCTGACCACTATCAAAGTTACATTAACTCAGCCTTAAACTCAAGTGAGGCAGAGGTCCAAGAGTTTCCGTTTATTTCTTTACCACTTAGTAGGAAATCTGAGAGCCTATTAGAGAAACTAGCATAAAAAATACTAATGAACTATTTTACCACATCATTTTTCTCCTGAAATACAGACTTCTTTATAAAGTATCTCATTCTTAGTGTAAGAATACAGAGTAAAATAGAATAGCACACAGAGAAAAGCCCTCTTACTACGAAAATTAGGGCCAGTGTGGGTATTTTAATTGAAAAGTTGTTTAAGTCAAGGATTCATAAAAGTAATTCACATACATTCAAACAAATATTTCATCTTAAAATATAAAAAATGTACATGCAAGTGCCACACTTCTGGTGTGGAACCAAGACTTTTTTCTTCTTTTTTTATAGTAACAGCTCACCCACAATGTATCTTCCATGATTTTTCAAGAATGGTTTTTTTGAAGCGGAATGAGGATTCAAAGGCTGTGAACTGTCCTTATAATAAGTAGAGCAACTATTCTAATTAACTACCACTCACACCCTGCTAGTCATTAAATATTTTGAACATCATATTTGCTTGTAAAGCAATGTGAGTAAACAATTCCTCTAGACTTGTAAAATTTTCGTCTCAAATATTTTACAATTTTTCACCCACATTTAACTGCATTTTTAGCAACTTAACCTTTATTGCATCTTCTGAAATAGTTACTTGTTTTCATAGCAGCAACTCTTTTTCTCTCTGTATTTTCAATCGATCTATTTATAACATTGTAAACTAAATAATATGAGTACAATAATAAGTACCAGAAAAAGTCTGAGGATAAACCACTGGCTCTTGGTAAGCATGCAATTAAACTTCAGAAGTTACATAAATGTCCTGGAAACTGCTTATAAGATGCAAACACTCAGTGAGTCATAGGACATAATTCATATGTCACAGATGGATGAAAACACCAATTAATCCAGAAGATCAGTTACCTGGAAGTTAATTAAGACAGTATATGCTATATTGTTATATTCATAATTACACAAATTATATACACACTGTCATACCCCAACACATTGCAGAAGCATGTGTAATATAAACCAGTTATAAGAGAAAAACTGGAAAACGTGCTCAATTTGCCCCAAAGTATGTGCTTGACTCAGAAGTACTTCATACAAAAATACTTGTCTCAGCAAAGTATTTGCTTCATTCACATGAGGAAACTATTACAATGTGATCACTACTTAAGAACAGATGATAAATCCCTGTAGAAAAGTGAAGACCATGTATTTCATGCTCATTGGAACATAGCTACAGTGGTTCTTTTGCATTAAATGGGTTAGTTATATTCACACTAGAGACAATTTTGGCTGTGGATATAGAGAATCAAAATAAGATGGCTATTTGAGTAATCCCCAGTGACTTCTTTCAGTATGTATGAAAAGTCCTGATAAATCAGAATACACCTATAGTAGAAAGAAACATTGTAAAATATACTTCCCCTCCAGATTCTCAGCCCCAGAGGTAAGCACACTGTCTCTCAGCTCAGGTATTTATTCAAATGCTAATCTAAGTACTTCTCTGAAGATATTTTGTTGCAATAATTAAGGTCCAAAATCAGTTGACCTTAAAATAGAGAGATTATCCTAGTTTAGTGGGCCTAACCTAACCACAGGAACCCTTTAAATGCAGAGAGTTTTCTCTGCCTGGGAGCAGAAAAGGAAATCAAAGATAGGCAAAAAGAATAGCAAATGGATGGCTGGTCACACGTGGCATATAGTTGTGCAGAGACATCAATCAAATCAGCCTATGAATTCAAAGTTAAACAAAAGAGTCAATGATTTTTAATTACTAATTTTCTACACTCTACTGAAATAGTTAGCAGAAAATGAAATTGAACATAATTGCTGGAAATACATTCAGACAGACCCTATAAAGGGGTAAGTCTCAAAGTGTGGTCCCTAGACTAGCAGCATGAGCTCAACAGGAAACTAGGTGGGAATACAAACTCTAAGACCCTGCACCAGACATATTAATCAGAATTACTGAGGATACCCAGAAATGAGTGTTTTCATAAACCTTCCTGGTGACTCTGATGCAGGATCAAGTATGGCAACCACTGCTGCTTTAGGACCCTATCACTGCTATACCCTAATGCCTGCTGCTGGTCATACCCCAGTAGGGCGATTGTGAACACTGTCTAACTCAATCAGAATCTTTATTACACCCATTTTATGTTATACACATTTCATTCTTTACAGTATTATACTTCTGGGGGGTTTTGTCTCCTCTAGAATGTAGATGGGATATTGTTATAAAATGAACCTATTTAGAATACTGTTTAAAGTGATATTTTTCCAAAGTCAATTATGTAATAAAACAATTCGATAATCTGAAGAGCCAGAATATCTGAATACCATTGTGATCACATGAGTGTCTCATTCTGTTTTCTTTATATGTATGTGCAAGCAAGTGACTTTCAAGAGAACAACAGCTATTATTCCCTTAAATAAATTCATGCACAAATGAAATGGGATTTCTAAAACCCTTTCACTTGTGCACTGGCACAGATTTGTTGCTAAACTTTTGCAAAGATGGAGAACATTGCAATAACATACATCCTACCAGAGCTTAAAGCAGTTCCTATTACCCCAACTGTCTTATGGACCCATTAATTATGTGAGGGAAAAAGGGTAAAAGATAAAATGTGTAAAGGACATAAATGTTTAACCACCACATAGAGTTTGAATAATTAATGGAGTGATAGCCTTTAGTGCAGAGCCCCGTATCTTTAAAATATAGAAGAATCTAAGAACACTATTTCAATATTTAAACCAAAGTAAGTGATGCAGTTTCTGCATGTGAACTATACATCTGGGCAATGGATTGAACAAATGCTTCATAATAATAAAATGGCTTTTAAATGTGAATTGGTCTCATAAGGTATAAGAATTTCCCCAACCAACACAATTTATTCAGAGTTAGATTAGCAAAGACAATTTTTGAAGCAATAATATTCATTACCTCCACATTTTATAATATTGCTAGTTTAGTGTATCTGAAGTGGTCCAGTGTGTTTAGACTGAACTTTCATCACATCTAAACAGCTTAACTGATACTTACTTGATAACTCTTTTATGAAGCAGTTTTTTAATAATGTTTTCATATTTCTGGTTTATGATGCCATTAAAGTCATCATTTGTCACATTAGTAATAGAGAGATTCTTAAAATCCCCCTAGCAGCAATTCAGGATGGCTTTTAATGTCAGCATAAATTCCTGTATTACTAAACTAGCTATTTGAAATATTAACAGTGTTGTTTACAATTTCAAAATATATATGACAACTTAAGTATATAATATGGATCCCTGGTTTAAAGAAAACCAGTTAGAAAACCTACAGAAATAAAGCTAAAGTAGGTTGACATGACCTTGTGATGCGAATTATTAGTAAAGAAAAAAAAAAGTCCCTTTGATTATGTAATAGATCAGTGAAGTTTTTGCTATAGATTTTTTTTTTCATTTTCCATAGACCAAGCAATTTAAAAGGAGGAGAAAACAAGGGGAAAAATATAACTTGTCCAGAATGCTATTTTATAGTGCCTCTATCTTGGCTCCAACACTCATGGATATACTTCCCATTTTTTCTTTTAGAAGTTAATACACTGCATGGCATGCTTTACCCCTGCCCACCACTCACACTGCATCCTAATATTTGGAGAGTTTTTCTAGAAGGCCATGGATGAGGCTCCAGAGCTCTAAAATTAGAACAGACCAGCTGTGCAAAGCTGGTTTCCTGCAGACTTACGTGCATATGTAACACTGTCCCATCACACGGTCAGCTGCTCCATTCTTGGAAACAAGAGGAGTACTGATGTCCATGAATCCCGTAGTTGGGTTACAGTTGAACTCTACTCCCCTTTCTTAGACTATACAGCACCTGTGTACTGCTCTTGGTATTTCTATATAATCACATAGAGCAACATAGTAATATAATATAGTAAGAGCATTGAAATAGAAATCAGGAAGTCCTTGTCTAAACCCAGCCATACCCCTTAGCAGTGATGTGCACTTGCCCAACCTTGTAATCTTGCTGACCTCAATCTCTTCATTTCTGTAATTACTAATAATATCTGTTTTATCTACTGCAAATTGTTGTAAAAATATCAAAGGTTTACCATTTGCAAAAGCAGGGTTATTAAACCATACTTGGTATTTCAAAATGTTAATATACTAACAGATTTTGCCTTGAAATTATCTGTCAATTTGGAAATTGATCCATATGTTATCATTATTAATTTTTTTCTTTTTAAGTGTCCTCCTTTTGGCTATGACATGAAGACAGAAGAGTGTAGTCAAAATTTTCATACCTGACTACACCAAGTTACTCCTCTTTCTGAAAGTACTACATTGAAATGAACTGTTGACAGTTGTCACTGTGAATGGACTGTGGAATAATTTTTCCACTGAAGAAGTCATTTATCTACTGGAAATAAATCATAATTCTCACCTGCATAAGCCTTGCCCTAGCTCTAAATGTTGACTGGAGCCATAAGGACTAGGGCTTTCATGACCAAGAGACCAAGTCACTATGAAATGAAAACAGAAATTGCTATCATGATGTCCTACTATCTGTATCAGTCAGCGTTCTCCAGAGAAACAACCACTAAGATGTATGTGCGGGTGTATGTGTGTACTGAGTGAGAGAGAAAGAAAGTGAATGAGTGAGAGAGAAAGAGAGAGAGAGAGAGAGAGAGAGAGAGAGAGAGAGAGAGAGTGTATGTGTGTGTGTGTGTGTGTATAGGGAAAGAGAGAGAAAGATAGAACAAAACTTACTTTAAGGAATTGTCTCACTGATTATGGAGACTCACAAATCCCAAGATCTACAACAGGTAAGCTGAAGAACTGGAAGAGCCAGTGGCATAAGTTACACTCTGAAAAGCGAGCTGACTGAAAACCCAAAGAAAACTACTATTTCAGTTTGAGTCTGAAAGCCAGAAAATACTGATGTCCCAGCTTAAAACAAGTCAGTTTCCTCCTATTCATGGGAGGGTCAGGCTTTTTGTTCTTCTGAAGTCTTTAAAGGATTGGATGAAGTCCACCAATCTTCTTTACTCAGTCTACTGATTCAAATGTTAATCTTAACCAGACACCATCACAGACATTCCCATAATAATATGTAACCAAGTATCTGGGCACCCAGTGGCCCTATCAAGTTGTCACATAAAGTTTTAACCATCACACTGCCAGAGCTCACAGAGGATGGGAAATCCCTTATTACATCCAACTACTCCTTGGTAGACTTGTAACTAATACTCAAGGCCAACTGAGTGCTTTCCCAACTAATCAAGGTGATTTAAAACGCAGTTAAGTACTTCCCAGAGTAGTAAGATTAGGTGGCCAAATGGATGACTAGAACAAAAGGCCTCTGTTGGAATGACAGATGAGTTGAAGGTTTATCTGTTTTCCTGAACCTTGCAGGGTGTGGCTTCCTTAACTTTGCATCCTATACCAATTCCTTCTTACCCCCTACCATAAGTTTTTAAGATGACTTAAGTATTTGAAGGGCTATTGGGCCATACACCCAGAATTCACTTTATCACACAAATTTGGCAAAATATAGATTCCGTTTTCCAAGGATTGCAGGAATTCTAACTAGTTTATTAGCAAGAATTTTCTTTCTAACTCATGATTATTTGCCCAGGTAAAATATTTATTGGAAGACTTGTTTTATACATTTACTGATTCTTGTTAGATATTACAATGAAAACTTCATTAAATACCATTTAAAAAGCAATGATTTAACTAAAGCTTTCTTATTAACTCCTATACTAAAAACTTAATTCTGAGATTCTAGTAACTCTAGACTATTTCATGAAATACATAAAGAAAATTGCCATATATGGTAAACACTTTAACTTATCTTTAACTTCCAAATAATTTTTAGAAAATTAAGCCAATATAGATATGTGTATTCTGCTGGGGAAAAATGACAAGAACACCATTTGCTACCTTTATAAATAAAAATGATGACATTCCTACTGTGTATATTTCAACACAAAATAGTAAAATTAAAAACAAATTTGTGATGTATATATTAGGTTTCTACTGCTGACATACTCAATTACAAAAAAATTAGTAACTTAAAGCAATAACTAATTTACTAACCTACAGTTGTCTAGAAGTCTGACATGGTTATCACTGGGTTAAAAATCAAGATGTTGGCTCAGCTGCATTCACTTCACTTCTGGAGGCTTTAAAACAGAATCTGTTTCCTTGCCATTTCTAGCTCCAAGAGCTGCCTGCTTTCCTAATGTGGGCAAAATTGCAATATTTCCAGAATCTCTCACTGGCCTTAGTGCATCTGGCTTAGTGCATCTCCATATCAATAGGTGTTTCCAAGGGGTAGAGAGAACTAGTACATCTCCATATCAATAGGTGACCACATCGGGGAGTGAGGTCGTATCTGGACTGGAGAGGTTAGGTGGGGTCCCTTTTTGCAGCTGGGTCACGAGAGACATGGGTGAGCAGAAGTGAATGACTGCTTGTGAGCAACAAATGGGTTTCTCCCACTTTATTTGTCCCTTTGACTGATTTCAGTTTCAAAGGTATTTTGCCCCGGGCTGGGAGAATATTCCCCCCAACCAAAGATACACTTAGGTATCTTCAACACCAGCAATGTAGCATCCTCCTGTCCCTTGTTCCACCCTCACATTCTCTGTAATCATATTGGGAAAGGTTCTACATTTTTAAAGAGTTGTATCACATGATTAGATTGAGCCAACCCAGAAAATCCAAAATAATCTCCTACCTCAAGATCTTTAACCTTGTTCATTCACAACTGCAAAATCCTTTTTGCCATGTAAAGTAACATATCCACAGGCTCCATGGATCAAGATGTGGCCATTTTTGAGGGCCATATTCTGCCTCCCATATGTTGTAAGATTATTTTAGAAATATATGTTAATAGACAAAGTCTTCTTTTTTTCCTTTTCAGCAGAGCAGTTTGTCCAATATTAGCTCCCTCAATTGGGAAAAATCAAAAACAATTTTCTATGATATCTGGAACCAAGAAACATATTTAAAGAAAAAAACACTAAAGTTACAGCATTAATTCTATATCCTAAATAATACCCCTTTTTAATTACTAATAAAGCAGTCTATATTACAATTAAATCAATTTTTCTTCATTTTAAAAAATATTTCCCACAAAGTATGAATAGCTGATTAAAACACAGTATCTAGGAGCCATCTCCTTTTACGTCAGTCATTATTTTCTACTGAAGTTATTATCTTGTATTAATTAGGTAAGAGTGGTGTAGTAATTTGTGGATGACTTCCAGCTTTTAGAGGAGAGCAGTGAGAACTATTTTTGTTATCTTTACAGCACTACATAAATTTAAGCCCCATAAAGTCAGGGGCTGTATCTCCTTTGGTTCACTTGTAAGGCAGTGCCTATCCCTTACGTGGATAAAACTGCAATACTTCCAGAATCTCCTGCCTGGCCTTAGCCATTTCCATATCAATAGATGTTCACAAGGGGTGGAGATAAGAAGGCCATCTCCATATCCACAGGTGCTTACAAGGGGTGGGGGAAGAGGCAAGCACACATCAGGATGAGAGGTGTTTTTGGCTTTCTCCCAGCCAGGACAGGGAGAGACACAGCCCAGTGGGAGTAGACGACTTCTTGTAAGCAATGAACGGGTTTCTCCCACTTAATTTTTCCCTTTGACTGATTTTGGCTTCAAAGGTTTATTTGCCCTGGGCTGGGAACACATTTCCCACCGATGCCCCCTCACCTCCCCCACACTGCCCCCGCCCCCTGCCAACCACACCACTGGAGTTCCACCATAGTAAATGTTGAGTTAACGTTTCTTAAGGAACGATAAAAAATTATGTGAGTCAGTATACTGACCAAGAGATGTTAAAGTGTGAGAGAACCTAGAAAAACTTAAGAAGAAAGGTAAGGTATGATTTGAACATTTCACATTAGTTCAATTTGCAGAGACTAATCGTGACTTTTTTCTTAATTAGCCCTTGCCTGAAAGTATGGTGAACAGTTTGGAACATTTAATTCACAACAGACTTGGATCTCTTGTACACATAGAACTTCTAGTTATTTTAGATCACTGTTGCTATCTTCATGTCTACTAACTGCTGTTCAGATGTATACTAAGTGGAAGATTAGGATACCCTATAAGGCTTCAGAAATAAGCAAATAAATGTAATCAGATCAAAATTTTTTCTGATGCGCTTGTGTTACATGTTGCAAGAAACATAGTTTCCCTTTGTTGAAGAGAGAACAGTGCCATGTAAGGGAAAGAAAATTCTCTGAAGTTCAGTGAAGCTAAATGCTTGCTGACTTTAAAAAGCACTGACTACTAAAGTGGACCAATCACCTCCTCAAAAATAGGTTTTGCAATACAAATCTGCCTTTCATTCAAGTCCAACACCTATCCCTTCCTCCCAAGAAAGACTTGTGAAGAGCAAATTCTTGGAAAAGAAATAAATTCTAACACTGCCTTTAAGAGAACTTGAGGTTGAAATGCCCTGCAAAGTACTTTGCTGGTACTAACTGATTTTATTACAGCAGTTATAGCAATGTGACATTTTTTTAAACTCGGTAACAACTTTAAAAATTTTTTCTTAATTACATTCTTACTGAATGAATAACATGCTCCTTTAGTATTGAAATATCTACAGAAAGAATATGAATAATTGTTTAACAATATATCCCAAAATGATTAATTTTGTACCCTCACTTAATGCAAAATTCCATCAATATATAAAGTACTTGATGAAACATGGAAGTTCCTATTTTTCTGGTTTTGCCATGAGTCCCACAGTTAAATAATTAATTTGTCAAAATACAGACATAGCTAGGAAGGTATCAAGTAACTTGGTAAAGAGGATGCATAAACTAGGAATGTACTCAAGTTTGGTCTTCTTTAGTGCCCCCAAAATAGACTGCAAAAGGAATGTTACAGAGAGGAAGGATAATTATCTGAGATGAGCATTAAGCATGATTTGTCTCATGTGCTTCATGGATTTAGAATTACTAAACTCATCATCATATTTAATATCAAGAGTGCCTATCCAAAAAAGAAATGAAATTCATTCTTCATTGCATGTAGATATTCAGACAAGGTGGACATTTTTTTTAATTTGCCTTGAAACTTTTGTGTCTCCATGTTGATTGTATCGTAAGAAGCCCAGAGTGCAAACATACAAATAAGTCTTAAATATGCTTTTTGTGTGTTTCTCCAAAAGGAAAAACTGCAGTTGTCAGCAAAATACATATCTAGTTATATTCTAACCCTTAAAGGTTATGTAAAACCTTTAAGGGACAGAATGATAATAAGGAAGAAAACATGGCAGAAATATTAAAAGAGATATAAAAAAACATGCCCACATTAAAAATACTGACCATATATGACTTCTGTGACATCTTCTCCTGTGTCATTTGAACCATCTCTCTGTGATTTTTCTCTCTGATACAGAATTCACAGACTTTAAATTTTAAGGAATTAATTACTTCCAATACATCTTCATTTATTCTAAATGTTCCAACAAATTAATTCCTTCTGAAGCATCTTCATTTATTCTAAATGTTCCAACATGGCAGTGTTTAGAAAATTCAAAGTTCAGATTCCAAGAGAAATTTTAGTTAATAATGTACATTTTACTTCTTTTAAACCAAGCTCAGATCTTCCTCAAATTACAATGAGATTATGTTCCAAACACCCATTATAAGCTAAAAATACTGTAACTTGAAATGCATTTAATACACCTAATCAGCTGCACATCAAAGCTTAGCCTACCCTACTTTAAACATGCTCAGAACACTTTCATTAGCCTACAGTTATGCGAAATCATCCAACACAAAGCCTATTTTGTAATAAAGTGTTAAATATCTTATGCAGTTTATTAATTATTATACTGAAAGTGAAAAACAGAATGGATGTCTATGTACAGAATGGTTGTTAAGTGTATTGATTGTTTACCCTAGTGATCATACAACTGACTGGGAACTATGGCTCACAGCTACTGCCCAGCATCAAGAGAGAGTATCATACCACACATGGATAGCCCAGGAAAAGATCAAAATTCAAAACTGGAAGTACAATTTCTACTGAATGAAAATTACTTTGGCACCACACCATAAAGCCAAAAGCCACAAGCTGAACCATCATTAAGCTGGGAACCTTCGGTAATACTTCACACATGCATGTTAAATAAAAAAGGTAATAAATTTTAAGAGAACTCTATAAAAAATTATATGCCAATAAATTGGTAAACTTTAAGAAATAAATTCCTAAAAATATACCATCTTTCAAGACTGACTCAGGAACAAACATTATCTGAACATACCAATTACTAGTAACAAAATTGTATTAGTAATCAAAAAACTCCCAACAAACAGAATTCCAGGACCAGATAGCTTCACAGGTGAATTCTACCAAATATTTAAAGAAGAGCTAATGCTTATCCTTCTTAAAGTATTCCAAAAAATAGAAGATGAATGAATACTTCCAAATTCATTCCACAAAGCCAGCATCACTCCAATGCTAAAACCCAGGACACTAAAAAAAGAAAAAGAAAATTATAAACTAGTATCCCTGACAAACATAGACTCTAAAATCTTCAACAAAATATTAGCAAGCCAAATACAAAAATGTGTCAAAAGGATCATTGATCACAATCAAGTGGGCTTATCCAGAAATGCAAGAATGGTTCAGTATCTGCAAATCTATCAGTGTGGTGTACCACATTAACAAAAGGAAGGGTAAAACCTTAAGATCATCTCAATAGATGCTGAAAAAGTATTTGAAAAAATTCAACATATATTCTTGGTAAAAACTCTCAATAAAGTGGGTATAGAGGAAACATACCTCAAAATAATAAAGGACATACACAACAAACCCAGAGCTAATGTCATACTCAAAGGGTAAAAGCTGAAAGCTTTTCCTTTAAGATCAGGAATAAGACAAGGATGTGCCCATTGTCACCACTTTTATTCAATATAGTATAGGAGGTCCTAGCCATGGCAATCATATAAGATAAGGAGATAAAAGGCATCCAAATTGGTAAGGAAGAAGTAAAATTGACACAATACGCAGTGACATGATACTATATAGAAAACTCTAAAGACTCCATCAAAAATACTATTAGAACTAATAAATGAATTCAGTGCAGTTGGCTGCAAAAATCAATATACAGAAATCTGTTGCATTTTTATATACTAATAGCAAACTAGCAGAAAGAGAAATCAAGGAAATAATTCCATTTACAAATGCATCAAAAATAAAATATCTAGTAATAAATCTAACCAATGAGGTGAAAGACCACTTCTCTGAATATCGTAAGACATGATGAAAGAAATTGAAGGCAACACAAATAAGTGGAAAGATATTCCATGCTCATGGATAGGAAGAATTGATATAGTCATAACATACTGCCCAATTAGTTCAACCACTATGGAGAGCAGTATGGAGGCTCCTCAAAATGCTCAAAATAGAAATACCATTTGACCCAGGAATTCCACTTTTAGGAATTTACCCTAAGAATGCAGAAGCCCAGTTTGAAAAAGACAGATGCACCCCTATGTTTATCGCAGCACTATTTACAATAGCCAAGAAATGGAAGCAACCTAACTGTCCATCAGTAGATGAATGGATAAAGAAGATGTGGTACATATACACGATGGAATATTATTCAGCCATAAGAAGAAAACAAATCATCCTACCATTTGCAACAACATGGATAGAGCTAGAGGGTATTATGCTTAGTGAAATAAGCCAGGCAGAGAAAGACAAGTACCACATGATTTCACTCATATGTGGAGTATAAGAACAAAGAAAAACTGAAGGAACAAAACAGCAGCAGAATCACAGAACCCAAGAATGGACTAACAGTTACCAAAGGGAAAGGGACTGGGGAGAATGGGAGAGAAGGGAGGGATAAGGGCAGGGAAAAAGAAAGGGGGCATTACGATTAGCATGCATAATGTGGGGTGGGGGCATGGGAAGAGCTGTGCAACACAGAGAAGACAAGTAGTGATTCTACAACATTTTACTAGGCTGATGGACAGTGACTGTAATGGGGTTTGTGGGGGGGAATTGGTGAAGGGGGACCCTAGTAAACATAATGTTCTTCATGTAATTGTAGATTAATGATAACAAAAAAAAAGAACATACTGCCCAAATCAATATACAGATTCAAAGCAATTGCTATCAAAATACCAATGACATTTTCCATAGAACTAAAGCAAATAATCCCAAAATTTATATGGAACCACAAAAGACCCTGAGTAGCCAAAGCAATCCTGAGAAAGAAGAACAGACCTGGAAGTATCACACTTCCTGGTTTCGAACTATACTAAAAAGTTACAGTGGTTAAAACAGTATGTTACTGGCACAAGAATAAATACATGAATCAATGGAACAAAACAGAGAGCCCAGAAATAAAACCACACGTATATAGTCAATTAATATATGGTAAAGGAGACAAGCATATACAATGGGGAAAACACAGCCTCTTCAATATATGGTGCTGGGAAAACTGGACAGCTACATACAAGAGATTGAAACTGGATCACTATCTTACACCATACACAAAAATAAACTTAAAATGGGTTAAATACTTAAATGTAAGCCATGAAACCACAAAATCTTAGAAGAAAACATAGGCAGGAGTCTCTTGAACATTAGCATTAATAATTTTTTTCTGTACATCTGCCCAGGCAAAGAAAACAAAAGCAAAAATAGACAATTGAGGCATGAAAGTAAAAGGTTTCTGCACAGCAAAGGAAACCATCAACAAAAAAAAAAAGACAACCTACTATATAGGAAAAAATATTTGCAAATGATACATTCAATAGGGTCTAATCCAAAATATATAAAAAGCCCATACAACTAAACACCAAAATAAATCAATATAGATAGATAGATAGATAATACAATTAAAAAATAGGCAGAGGACCTGAATATTTTTCCAAAGAAGACATACAGATGGCCAACAGGCACATGAAAAGATGGTCAACATCACTGATCATCAGGGAAATGCAACTCAAAACCACAATGAGATACCACCTCCCATTAATCAGAATGGTCACTATCCAAAAGACAAGAAATCACAAGTGTTGGCAAGGATATGGAGAAAGGGGAATCTTCCTATTCTGCTGGTGGGACTGTAAATTGGTCCAGCCACTGTAGAAAGCCATGTGGAGGTTTCTCAAGAAACTAAATGTAGAAATAACTTATGACCCAGCGATTTCACTTCCAGGAATTTACCCAAATAAAACAAAGTCACTGATTCAAAACATATGCACTCCTAAGTTTATTGCCATGTTATTTACAATAGTCAAGATATGGAAGCAACCAAAGTATCCATCAGTAGATGAATGGATAAAAAAGAGGTGGTACATATATACAATGGAATATTATTCAGCCATTAAAAAGAATGAAATCTTGTCATTTGCAACAACATGGATGGACCTAAAGGGTATTATGCAGAGTGAAAGAAGCCAGGCAAAGAAAGACAAATACTCTATGATTCCACTTATATATAGAATCTAAAAAAATCCAAAGCAAATGAAAAAACAAAAATAGACTCAGACACAGAAGAGACTGGTATTGCCATGGAGTAGGGAGTGTAGGAGATGAAAAATATGAAGGGGATAAAGAGGTACAAAATGACAATTATGTAAATTAGTCAAGCGACTAAAAGTGTACTATAGGGAACACACAGTCAATAATATTTTTAAGAAAAGAATTAAATAATAGGTACCCATTGAGGTTTTGATTGAGAACAATGATTTGGGTGTATTATTCACACCAATGTGTAAAAAAACATAACATCATTCAATTGAACAGAAAATAAAATGTATTATTTTAAAAGTGTGATCCTGTCTCCTGGTACCCACATTGCAGGTCAGATCTCACCTAAATATTTTTTATGATCAAATAATCCTTCCAGTATCTAGAATAATGTCTAACACATAGAAGTTGATAAATATGTTATTGTTAAGTGACTATAATAATATTTCTTCCCAAACAAAATTGTCTCTTGCTTTTCCAATGGGTTTAATAATTTTAAAACATATTTTGATGTTTTTCATCACATTATCTGCCTTGTTTTCCCTTCCTTTAGAACCTCTCTGCTACTAATAACAAGCCAGATATATTACTGACCTAGTGATAGAGAGGTTTAAAAGAGACTGAAATAAAGAATTCCAGTAATTCTATGTCAAGATGCTAGTCCTACAAATAACACAATTTTAAAAATGGGCAAAGGATTCAAATAGACATTTCCACAAAGAAGATACGCAAATGACCAATAAACACATGAAAAAATGCTCAGCATTATTAGTCATTAAGGAAGTGTAAATCAAAACTACAATGGGATACTTCACACCCTTTAGTAGGAGAACTGTTATTTTTAAAAAAATAAAAAGTGTTGGGGAGAATGTGGAGAAACTGAAACTCTTATGCATAGCTGATGTGAAAGTAAAATGGTATAGCCACTGAGAAAATAGTATGGTAGTTCCTCAAAAAATTAAAAACAGAAGTACCTATAACCTATCAATTTTACCTCTAGAATTGAATTCTACCCAAAGAATTGAAAGCAGGGACTTGAACAGATATTTGTACACTAATGACCAATGATCATAGCAGCATTATCCACAATAGCTGAAAGGTGAAAAAAATCTAAATGCCCATCAACAAATGAGTGGATTAAAAAAAAGTAATATATACAAAGAATGGAATATTATAATTATATTATAATAAATAAAGGAGTGGTGCACTTTGAAGATGGAGGAGGGGGTTAGAGACCAAGGAATACAGGCAACCATAAGAAGCTACAAAAGTCAAGAAAACAGATTCTCCTCTCAGAGCTTCCAGCCTTGCCAACTACTGGATTTCAGGATTCTGACCTGCAGAACTGTAAGACAGTAAGTTCATGTTGTTTTAAGCCTTTCTATCTGTGGTAATTTGTTACAGCAGTGATAGAAAACTAATACAAAAGTCAGAGAAAGACTTAGGAACTGTTCCCAAGTGAAGGAGACAATAGAACAATGCCTCATGATTTCAAGGTTGTACAGTGGGACTAGGTGAGATTAACGGCCATGGACTGAAGTCTTGACAGCACAATTGTGTCTTTTTCCATAGCAAAATCTCACTGTGCAGACATGGACCAGAATAGTCATGGAGTTATATTAAATGGGATTCAGTGTTTTGTCAGCACTGTACCCCAAACCATGAAAGGGCAAATCCCTTCAGGATGTATCCAAGGGAGCTTTTAAAATCATCATAAAATTAAAAGTGGATAAGAAAGTAATTGAAGACTGGTCAGTGAATGAGGGATGGTAGAGAAAATTAAAAGAAAATATAATAGGTGTATATCCTGATGGGGTGGAAGAGCTACAGAGTGAGCTGGAAAAATAGGGTGTGGTGGTCAGCAAGCAGCAATATTTGAAGTTCGGATCCTGGACGGGTTCAGTTACTAGTAATGACAAGCTGTAGAGTCTGGCATGGAGTGGTTAGCAAATGAAACGGGTAGAGCACAAGACCCATTGTTGAAGAACAGATAAATGCACTGAAAGAGCAGGGTGTGGAGAGAATATACATGGACACTGAAATTAGCAAAACTTAGGGCAAGAGCAGTATTGGAGACAATGACCAGGATTTTCAAACAAAATTTCAAACCAAAATTTTTAATGATAGGAAATGACATGAGTATCAATGGATGACTACAAAAAGGCATAGTAGAAAGTAGTATAATCTAATCAAGTGAGATTATAAATTGTGTCTTTTTAGAAGGAAGGCAGAGAGAATAGTCTAGGAGTAAGAATAAGGATTTAGATTCCTTTGCTCATAACTCAGTGGCTCAGTAAAATGAAAGGAGATGAAGAGAGTAAAACCTGCACTGGAGGTCATTGGAAGAGGGCACTGTCCTCTAAAAAGAGTCAATTTCACTTAGAAGAAAAGATAAACAAACTACAAACAAATAAAGTGATATTAAGAGGAGAGATTGGGTATATAAAGGATTTTGATGGTAAGAGGTATCAGTTTCAGAGACACAGCAGAAATGTTGCAGGAGTTTATGAGGGTTGAGAAATGCTATCAGAAACAGGCAGAGAATGAGGCATATGAGGATGAAAGTAGAGGAGGTAAGGACTGTCTTCAGTGACAGGGGTATACAGCGACTGGTACAAACAAGGATATCAATCATGGTTTCAGGAGACAGCAGATAGTCGGGGAATGTCAGTGGGAAAGAAGAGCTATGAGGAACTTACTAGAAGCAAGTGGAGTTCTGGGGGCCCTTCTGCAATCTGCCAGTGAAAGGGGTCTTTGCAGAGATAAGGGAGAGGCACACTTCAAAGAGTGTATAAAAAAACACTGCTCATAGGGAGTTTGAAATTTGAATTAACTGAATAATCTGAAAGTGCATTATAAAGCAGAAGAGACTAAATTGCCTTCATACTTTAAAAACATATGCATTTTTTTGGCCAACCAAAGAAATGAGGGCACATGAAAAGTTTATTTCAGCTATAATATGATATAGAATGCTTCTTCTCTTAACAAACATATGATAAGTAATGAATATATTATGATTACATCATATGTAGGAACTCAGATACCAAGATTCCTAAAATTCTGTTTGCAGCAAATATCACATTTCACATGGTTACAAACCATGACAAGAATAGAACCAAAGGACCCATCAGAAGTCTATGATATTAATCTAGACAAGAGATTATGATGGAGCTGATTAGAAGTTGCACATCAGATTTTTTATCAGATTTTAGATATATTTTGTTGATAGGAACAGAAGAATTTACTGAGAAAATCATATGAAGGAGTCAGGGGTCATGAGAGACAGGAGTCTGGATACTTCAAAATTGCTGCATTGGAGAAAGAGATGGATAGACATCACATATTTAGAAATGCTGATACAAAACAAATACCCAAGTGTAGATCCTGAACTGGTAGTTAGATACATAAGTTTTGGAGAAAGATATGGGCTGGAGATGTAAATTTGAGTGTCACTGGCATACAGATAGATACATATAGATCTAGATAAATAAAGATATATGTATATAGATATAGTCTTAAGGAAACAGATAATACAAAGAGTGGGTGTAAATAAAAAAGAAGACCAAGTTCTTGGCCTTAGGTGTAGTCACAGATCTGGTGATCCACTCACTGCTCAGTAAAGACCTACCTAGTGATCATATTATTCTCTGGCTCTATGATAAAGTATAAAGTGGAGCCAGAAAGTGAGGGAATGTTCTTACATTAAGCAAAAAAAAAAGAGAGGGAATCTAAATGGTAATTACTCAATCTTTAAACATAAGGTTTTATAGAGGAAGTCACTGGCATGAAAAAAATTATCCTATTATAATGTGAAGATATAATAGTAAGTGAAAAAGCAGGATTGAGAACTATATGTACATTATGATCCCAGGTGTGTTTATATGTGTATATGGATATGAGTTTGAGTATGTGTATGGAAATATTATGAGCTAATATTTTAGTAAAATACATAGAAAAATGTAAAATGTGTAGAAAACTGAGTCTTAATTTAGCTAAAAGAAATCAATTCCTTTTTGAATATACATTCTTAAATAGTAGAAAAACTACATTGTTTTCTGATATTGCAGCAACTTCTAACTTAAAATGTATCTTTCAAATAAATCTTTATTACAACTCAAATATTACTGTTTTCTCAGTCATTGCTTGTTACTCCTTCTCAAACATTCCTCCCACTGTGAAAGATAACCTTCCCTAATTCTACTGGGAAAATTTGTTTCCCTGACATAGTAAGATTTAATTTTTAATAATCAAAAGAAAGTTTAAATGGGTCAAAATACTTGCCCTATCTTCCAAAACTGTCTTGGGGATTTTAAAATGTGATGAGTGCTAAAATTTTAGAAAACCATAATGTATACTATAAATATACTCTCATATTTTCAGCACATTGGGAAGCACCAAACAATTGTTTCAATTTCTGGTTATGTTTTAAAGACTGTGATGATGGACACTATACACGCTTTGGGTCCATGTATGAAAATCTGCTTATATGAAGGGAAGTAATACAAAGGGTGGGTGTAAATAAAAAAGAAATGTGGAATTTCTCACTGGAAAGGTTGTATTAGAAATTCTTAGAGAAAAGAGACAGGGCAGGAGCCAGTATAGTTTGAAAATGGTTACAAAATAAACTGATATATGACTAACTCTGCTACTCACCCAGATTATGAATGGCTTCTCTCTGCTATCTATATTTCATTATTGCATCAAATTAGGTCACCAGAAAGAAACATGATTGAACTGTGTTATCTTAGTCCCTGTAGAAGTGTCTGTAGTACTATGACTTCATTTTATATCTGTTTGCTCTAAGAGCCATATACAAACTTCTGTATCTTCTGTAAAACTGATAAATATATTATCCCTGACTTTATTTAAATGTCATTCAATATAAAAGTACAAATAGTAGGTATTTTCCTTCTAGAATTTAATGCCAAAGTTTATTTCTGCTGACGAGTCAGTTTGCTTCCATTTATCAGACATTGATAGGTAAGTAATCTGCCATCTTTCCCTCTTCGGCTTCCAGGAGATAGATTAAATTTCAGTCTTAATTATGCAAATGTTTCATAATTCCTCTTCCTCTCTATATATGGGTCCCCTTGTATCTTTTTTATGATTTTTAATCTTTAAATTTAATTTAGCTACTAGTATGGCAAGCATTTTTAAGAGAATTTTAAAGCAGATGGAGTAGAAGTTATGAATTAAAACTAGAAAAGTTTGAGTCCCAGAAAAGCTTGGACAAGTGAGTGAGGGAGGAGAAAAACAGAGCTTAGTTTAGGGCCAGAGTGGACTAGGAGCCACTTAAGGAACGAGGCAGGGATGAGGACTGGTTCTGTTTATCAGTGGAGAGCAATAAAGAACAGGACAGAAGGTGAGCCAAGGGGCTAGGAGTCAGGGATGGGAGGTAAGTTCTGATTCAGCCACCTAGGCAACTCCATACATCCTGATAAACTATGGATGAAAGCAGAGAATCCAAAAGGATATTAAATTCAGAAACGATATCTGAACTTTCTCAGAGAAAAGTGATTTTGCCAAAGTCTGTGTGATTGCCCCTGAAGCTAGTCATGTTCCAGGCAATGCTTCTTGGAGCATAAGAGCTCCTACCTCATAAAAAGGGGACCTGTCGCAGACACCCCGCATTGCCTACATCCTTAGAATGTAGAGTACTCAAACCAAAGGTACTTCTTAGTTGAACTACACCAAGCCATCAGGCTGGTAGAAAATATCTTTGTGAAAGTCCATTTAGAGAACTCAGAAGTGTACAGAAAAGAAGCAAATGAGTTTCTTTGTTATCGGAGATCTTTTGTTCTTAAATCCTGGAATAATTATAAATTCAGATTATTATCAGACATACTACCAAAGGTGTTGACATGACTGCTTCTTTTGGGTTGGCCTAATGGTTCTCTGAGTTTGGCAGATCCCTCTGACAGTCCTCAAAGAAGCTCATCTGTCTGCAATATTTGTGGCCTTAACGTGGAAATGGGCTCCTCATTCAAGTGGCCATTGATTAGTTCCTGTAAACTGTATTTCCCAAAAAGAGGTTGAATCACCATTAAAAGATGAGAGATAGGCAGTGTTCACATCTACTAAACTCCTGATACTGAATTCTAGAACACTATGAAGGCTTTAGGCAATGCTCTAGTGATTAAGACACTAACCATAAACTCTCACCATGTTACCATGCCTATTTTGGACACAGCCTCTAGCTTCAAAATTTTCACAGAGTCCTCTAATCACTCCAGACCGCCAAAACAGTCCTCTGAGCATTCTTCTTCGTATTTTAATGATCTTTCTTTTGTACAAAAAATTAAACTTTATAAATTAACATGCTGCTGAAATTATTTATGTAGCATGCTTTGCCTTAAGAAAAAGAAAATTTCTTCTTTTCTCTCCCATACCATTGGAAAACAGGAAACGAAGGCAGTTATATACAATGCATATTTAGAAGCTACCTGTCTCTTATTTAAAGGAAATAATGACAAGTTTTATAAAGCACCAGGGGAATTATGTTTTTTAGTATCTTTTTTGGATAAATCCTATTGTCAGTAAATAAAAGCCACAAAAAGAGAAGCAGCAGTACTACAACACAAATATTTGTTTTAAAACTGCAAAACGAACATACTAAATAGATCTCATAACCTTATGTACGTGTGCGCCTTGTTTTGTTTTAAAGTTTGGACGGACTGTTGCAGTAACAATGCAGAGATAACTCAATGAAACTGCATAGGAAACCCTTATTCAACACTTTGCTTTGCTCTCCCCTTTCTCTGTAAATTTGACATTATAAGCATAACTGGTTCTCTGTGGGCCTCTTAAATAATTTAAAGCTGCTGAGCTTCATATTCTACAGCCCAAAGATGCTGACATTATTTTAAATTAGGTTTTTACACTTAAAATGTATTGAAGAGCATTTTGGGGAGACGAAGTTCTGTTACCTGAGCTTTTTTCTGTGGAAACAGTGAGAGCAGAGAGCACAACACGATCTCCATGGTTTGCTTTTAATTCTCCACCTCCAGTCCAGTTACATGAGCTAGAGTAACACATGTATGACAACTTGGAAATTTTAGAATAATTTCTGAATGAAAAGAGAGCTGTTCCTATCAAGTGAACACAGCAAAACCTAAATATTTTCTAAGAAAAGCAACAGAGTGCTCATATGATGGGCACCCCTTGGGATGGATTCAGATTTTGCCACAGTTTAAAAGGTACCTGTGGTACACAAAGCCATATGTAAGGGACTCTGAAATGTGGCCATTACTTCACCTGTGTCACCAATTTTAATGAAGTTCGACTGTGTCTAAATAATGCCAAACCTAAGAGGTGTCCTCTTTGTCAGCACCTTCATCTCTTTATACATGAAGGCACAAAGTCAGGTCTGTCCCATTCCTGTACATAACAGCCATGTGTGGTTTTCAAGTCCCTAGGTTATATGTGTATCTGGGTCAGAGGCAAAGCTCAAAGTTGAACTAGGGCTTTATACACGGCTTGGCCTCAGTCAGAATTTTCCGTATGCGATCAGACATATTCCCGGTTGCCATGCAATGCTCAAGTTGGCAAGGAGAAGGAGAGTTTAAAAAAGAAAAAAAAAATCAGGAAATGGGCACCTTGCCAAGTTTTCATAGAGTGAAAAATTGGAGCCCCTGAGAGAAACAAATGTTTGGAACTGCTAACCCTTCTGCCCTATCACATTCCAACTCAGTCAGATGGTCACACCCATCTCTGCCAAAATATGCCACGTTATTGAGTATGGAGACAGGTTTCTAGCCTCACAGGATATGGTATCATGTGCTGGGGATTCATATGAGTTCTCATATGAAAGATTTTTTGATCGTACCTGATGCCTGGGTTTCTAATGCCACCTTTTTCTTTGTCCTTCCCCTGCCCTCTTCAACATTTATTTCTTCCCATTGGAATCTTAGATTCTGTACTCATCTGATTTTAGTTATTCCATTTTATTTGCATGAATCACATTCATGGTCACCAATCAATGGTTTAATATCTAATGAGCAAAACTGACTGAGTGTATAAAGAGATATTCCCCTCAACAGAAAGGGAGCCAAGAAAAGATGTCAAGCATACTCAGATTGGACAGTGTAGCAAGGGAAAACTTTGACTGGCAATCATCTTGGGAAAAATCTGACTCAGCCAGATATGGTGAAAGAACACTGGACCTAAATTTTCCATTTGCTAGAGATAGAACTTGAGGAAACTACTTAATATCTCAGACTGGTCCTTACTCATCTGCCAGTGTGAACTACAATGACTGATAGGTTCACATTCCAAGGTTATTAGAAGAATCAACTGAGATGGCATATAAGCAAGCATGTTTTGGAAATGCAGAATATTATGAGGATAGATAATGATCATCTGCTTTTTCTAATGGGCCCTAGAAAAGTATAATATTGTCATTCTTTCCAGGACGATCCTCCATAAAATAATACAGGTAGTTCTTTACTTAAAGCCTTCAACAACTGGTGGCTTTGTTTTGTTCTGCTTTGGATCTTTTTTAATAGCATTATTGATTCATCATTCTTATGCTATATAATTTACCCACTTAACATGCAAATTTAATTTTTTCACATATTCTTATGGTTGTACAACCATCACCATCTAATTTTAGAAAATTTTTGTCCACTGAAAAAATTTTTTTAAAAATTTGCAATCATTCCCCATTCTCTTCTGACAAACGCTCATTCACTGGCCCTTGACAATCACTAATCAATTTTCTGTTGGTATGGATTTGCCTATGCTAGACATTTCACATAGATGGAATCATAAGTGGTATTTGGGGACTGGCTTCTTTCACTTAACATGATGCTTTCAAAGTTCCAAGTTACAGCATGTATCAGTAATTCATTACTTTTCATAGCTGAATAATACTCCACTGTATGGCTATACCACTTTTGTTCATCCATTCATTGGTCAGCAGACATTTTGATTATTATGAATGATGCTGCCATGAATATTCATGTAAAAGTTTTTGTGTGGACATATTTTCATTTCTCTTGAATATATACCTGGTAGCAGAACTACTGAGTCATATGGTAACTCAATATTAAGCTTCTGAGGAACTTCCATACTGATTTTCAATAGACTACACCATTTTATACTCCCAGCAGCAATGAATAAGAGTTCCAATTTCTCCATGCCCTCTATAATATTTGTTGTTGTCTGTCTTTTTTATTATAGCCATCTTAGTGTATGTAAAACAATATATCATTGTGATTTTGATTTGTATTTCCTAATAATCTGTACATGCATATTTTCATGTGTTTATTGGCAGTCTCCTTTGATGAAACATCTATTCAAGTGCTATGGCTATATTTGTTAACTGGGATATTTGTCTTTTTAATTTAGCTGTAAGATTTCTTTATATTTTTTAAATAAATTTCCTTATCAGATATACTATTTGCAAATATGTTTCATTGTTTGGGTTGACCTTTTACTATCCTCATGGTACATTTGCAGCACAAAAGTTGTTGCAAATTATTTTTGATGCCCAAAATTATCTGGATATAGTCCAAATTATTTTTTCTTCTGTTGTATGTGGTCCAAATTATTTTTTGATGTAGTTCAAATACTTTTTATTTTATTATTTGAACTTTTGAGTTGAATCTAAGAAACTACTGCCTAATTCAATTTAATCTTAGAGAGTTTTTTCTATGTTTCATAGTTCTAGCCTTTAAATTTGGATTTATATTACATTTTGAGTTAATTTTTGTCTATGATTTTAGATAACATCCAATATCATTACTTTGCATATGGATATCTAGTTCTCCCTGCTCTATTTGTGGAAAATATCATTTTTCCTCATTAAACCTTATGGAGACCCTTGTCAAAAATCAATTGACCATAAATTTGTGGGTTTATTTCTAGACTCTCCATTGTAATGATGTATAATATGTCTGTTTTTATGCCAGTATCATCTCCTGATTACCTGATCTAGATTTTTTTTTAATTTTGAAAGAACTTTAAGATGAGTCCTTCAAATGTGTTTCTTTTTCAAAATTTTTGAGCTCTTCTGGGTCTTTTAAATTTCCTATGAAGTTTAGATTAGTTGTCTATTTCTGCAAAGAAACCAACTGGAATTGTATTAGGATTAGCACTGAATGTGTAGATCAATCTTGGGAGATTGCTATCTTAATAGATTAAATTTCCAGTTCATGACCACGGAGTGTCTATTCATTTGCTTAGATCTTCCTTGTTTCAGCAATGTTTTATAGTTTTCGGTGTACAAGTCAACATTTCTTTTTTAAATTCATACTTAAATGGTTTCTTATTTTAATGATATTATAAATGGAATTGTTTTCTTAATTTCATTTTTGGAATGCTCATAGGACTTAGTGTATAGAAATTAAATTGTTTTTGTATATTCATCTCGTATCTTAAAACATAGCGGAATTCATTTATTAGTTCTAATTGTTTTTAGAGGATTTCTTAGGATTTCCTATATACAAGGATCATGTCACCTGCAAATAGAGATAGATCTACTTCTTTCTTTCCAATCTAGATGTCTTTTATTTCTTTTTCTTCTCTAATTGCCCAGGCTAGAACCTACAACAATTGGTGTTTAATATAAGTAAGAGCTTATAATTTGCTACTATGAGAGGAGAAGACTGTCTTAGAAAAAGGACAGTAATGGCGAGTACAGACTAATAAGTATATTTACTAATTTTTGCATTGGGTTTTGTTATGACTGTTTTAGTGGACTTGGGATTTTAGTTGTTTGTTTATTATTGATTTGTTTTACCTTATAATATATAATCCACAGGGAATTTGTGTGGTGTTTGCTGTTTTTCTTTGTTTATTTCCTGAGTTCATTTCCATAGGGATATTAGGGGGCCTAATAAGCTAACTGTGGAAGACAAGGAAGCAACGCTGCAGGCCCTGTCACACTTACAGTTTGTTCAGTCTGTCATAACTGCTCCAGGGCTGCTCCTGTTTCATACCTGCTTTAATTACATGGTCCACTAAAATCTGATGCCTGGAAAATAAGTGTATTTTTCAACATAGAAACTGCATACAGCAAATTCGATCTCTGTAATTTAACAAGTTTATAGAAATACTGAGAAATAAATAGAAAATAATATTAATCAAGCCTACTGAGCTGAGTGACCACAAGATGTAAATTGTCATTATATATTAATCATTAATTTTGAGTGAAAAGAATCTAAATTAGCTTAATTTTTTGTTGCATATTCATGTAGCATGTTGCTGGTTTTCTATTCTGCTATCATTAGTTCTAGGTAGAGAACTCATTTTTTATAGCTGCATGTTTTCCTCAAAGAAGTCCTCCAATTTATCTGCATTTGTGAACTCAGTTTATTTGCAGTTAACTGACCAAATGCCTCTAAAATAGGAGTTTGCATTTATTTTTTCTTTAATATATGTGTATTTAGAAAACAAATACATGATCACTATAATAAGTGAAACTAAACTAATATTATGCAATAAAGTTATTCTTACCCTGTTATCTCCTTCCAATCTCTGACCTCCTTCTCCCACCACAGTGAGAAGTAATCCCTGACAGCAGCCTAGGTTGTTACCTTCTGCATACATATAAACTTACACATACACACACACACACACACACACACACACACACACACACACACACAAGTATACAAATTTTTGAGTTTACAGATTTAGGATTTTATATACAAAACTGGAATCAACCAATACATATTATTCACAGTGCGTTTGCTATTTAACAGTATAACATGAACATTCCTCCAATTCAAAAGAGCTAATTTTAACTGACTGCTTTATTTCCATTTTTTCAAAAGTAATTATGTATTTAGTAGCAGGCCATTCACCAATGATGAAAATTCAAATTGCTTCCAGTTTTTAGCCACTACAAAAATCATCTCTCTACATACACCTCTTTAGGTTTCTTTTATTCCTGAATTGTTTAGTCATATGTTTTGTCCATTACTCTACTGTTTCCCCTCCCCATTATTTACTAATTTATAGTAGTTCTTTGCATAATATACTTTGTGTCTGTCACATGCACTTCATTTTTCCCAGTTTATTGGTCAGCTTTTGACTTTATAAATTGGTATGTGCTTTAATCAAGACATTTTTTCACCATTATTAACATACTCAAATGTATCCTCTTTATGCATTCTGTGTTTTCTGCCTAATATAAAAAGATAGATAATAAATAATAGATAGATGATAGATAGATGGATATAAATAGATGAATGAATATACATCTATGTTGTCTAAAGAATTTTTGTGGAAGGACACACTAGAATTTGGAAACTGGTTGCCTCTGAGAACTGTAAGGAAGCTACTCTTCCATTCGCTGCTTTCTGCTATTTGAATTCCTAGCATACTTAATTAGTGTTATATAATCGTAAAGGGCAAAATTTCTGCAGTCACACTGCTGGATTCAAATCTTTGCTCTGACACCTAGCTGTGGGAAATAGATGCACTTACCTGTCTGAGTTGAGACATTCCCCCGGAATTTCTTCTGGAAATTCATCACTTTCTTGGAACATTTTTCATGCTTTTAAGCATTTTTTATATATTCTCATTTTAGTTGTTTTTTAACTTTATATTTTGTCCAAATTAAACTTAACATTATTTGAAAAGACTTGCTTCTGACTTGAATAGTAATGATTCTAGTGCTTTAAGAGTGAGCTTATTGCTGGATACACACACATACATATGCTCAAATGCACACACACATATTCATTAAATGTCTACTTATTCATGTTTATGAAAGGTTTTTATGAAGAATATTAAATTTAATTCAATACATTTCAACATTTATGAAAAAAATCATAGTCATAGGATTTTACTTCTTTGATTTATTGCTCTGGTTAATTATATCAACATATTTCAAAATACAGTTACCCATCTTCAAATTACTGGGATATACTTTGCATGTCAACCTGCTAATATTTCATTTAGATGTTTTCATGAATATTCATAAGTGGAATTGGTCTGTAGTTTTTATTGACCAGTTTCAGTTTCAAGGTTATGTTGATTTTATAAAAATATTTTGAATAAAAAGCAAAGATTTTATATCTATTATTCACTCTATGTTCCACAACAACTTAAATTATATTAGAGTTTTCTATTTGGTAATGATTTGGTAAAATTCACCTATTAAAATCTGTGATCTAATGTTTTATTGAAAGAGATATCCCTTTGAAAACTCAATTTTCTTCTTATGCAAAGTAATTTACTTTGATTTTATATAAAGGTTAGTTTTGGTAAGTTATCATCACATTAATTTCTTATATCATCAATTTCTTTCATATTTAAAAAAAATTTATTTACATAGAATTAACCAAAGTATTATCTTACTCCATTCTTATTATTTCTTAAAACTCTTTGCTATCTATCCTTTTTCATCTTTGGTCGCCTAAAAGCAAATCTATTTTTAATTTTTAAGCAAGAATTGGTTCTTAGATTCACATAATATTTCTTTTTTTCCCCATATTTTAGTCCATTGACTTCTGCATCCTAAAGGCTTTTAACATTTTGAGTTGGATATAATTAATATATTTTCACTTTTTAAGTCTTAGTAATATAGCTATGTAAAGGCTATGGACATGACTGTGTCCTATTGTAGGGAGTTCCCTATTTGTTCTGATACAAGATTCTTCATCATTAATTTTTTGAAATGTTTTATAACTTTATTTTAATTCCTTCTGTGGCACAGAGCTGTTTAAAAGAATTTTAAAATCTATTCTCTAATTTATAGGGCAGGTTTTAACTTTTCCTATAAAAGAATCACTGGTCTGCCTTATTTAGTTAAATTAGATAGGTTTCCATTTTTCTTTCTTGATTACTCATGATCTGAGAAAAAGAAATGAATGTCTCTTATAATGTGTATTTTCATAACTTATATACCATATCTTACTGGGTTTTGTTTGTAATCGATGGAAATCATTTTAAATTTTATTTTAAAAGTTGAGTTTATTTTCTTCTATATCATTTGATAGAACAGAAATAATTGGTGTTAATTCATATCATCTCATTGTATTACTTCTCCTTTTCATGCAAATAAGATGGTGATGTAATTGGTTGGATGATGCCATCAGAGGGAATGAGAGGGTGTAAAGTACCTTTAATGGCAGAAGATAAGGGCATTTGTGGAGATAATTATGTGAAGCAGGAACAACCACAGTATCCCCCCCCATCTCCCAATCTTCATGTCCCTACAGGGACATACAGTTGCTATGAATGTCACCTTCACAGAGTGAGCATTCCTTTGTGTTTTTATGAGAGAAGCTTCCCTTTGCCATGGCCACCCAGACTTGGAAAATCTGGCTCCTTTCCTGACTGCTTACCAGATACAAAAAACTGGTCAAATTAGCCTTCACATATTCCTCAGTATTTAGGGAGAGATAAGAAGAGCAAAGATCAGTGTCCCAGGTGTATCATCCCTCAGCTGAACAAAACTGATGGCCTGACTGAAGTCTATTTCAACAGTCCTCTTTAATGCTTTTAACCTTGAATTCTGTTTTGTCTGAGTTCTTTACTTCTTTCCTTCTTTGCTTCCTCTTTACTTTTACATTTGCCTGTTACATCTCTATCAATTTAGTATTTTCAACCTTTCCCTGTCACTCTGTTTTCAGGTTATCTGCCTTAAAAACAGCAAAATACTGAATTTTCTTTGTTTCTTTTATACCATGCTGATTATTTGATATAGAGATATGCAAATTTGCTGATATCTAGCATGTGAGGTATTATTTACTCCATCTTATTTACTAAAAAATATTTACTTATTCTTGAACATATTTTATCACTAGTTTCCCTTATCTCTTGTTATTTTGTCAGCTTAGTCAACTTTATCTTCATTTCCTCTCCCATTTTCTTCTGGTAATTTTACAGTACTTCTATGCACTTTAATTTCACTAACAGCCATTATTAAGCCTCTATTATTCCATTATTTTATCAAAATTAAATAACAGCTATGATCTTTCTCTAGTATCTTTGGCTTACTCTTCCTACTTTCCACAATTTCACTACGCTAAGAAGCCTTCAGAATGGAGAGTTCCCATTAACGGAGCTGTCCAAGATAGAGGGAAAGGATCTCCTCCCTTTCCAAAAAATATACACACGTTGAAAAACAAAATGACCATTTAAAAAAAATCCTAGATGCTAGATATAAATAAAGCTAATGGAAATAAAAAGAGAACACAAAATCAGATCATTTTGTGTGGCAAAACCACAGTCATGGAACTGTAAAAACTGAGTTTTCAAAGCCTGCTTGGGATGGATGGCCAGGGCACAGGTTCACTGCAGGTGATGAGTGGCAATCACAAAAGACAGCCTTGTTTTTGAAATAGGGAGTTGAGGACTCTCCCTACCTGCTTGAAGAAGGGAGCTGAATGCTTCTTCCTTCCCAGGGCCATGGGTAAAGACAGAGCCATCTGTTAAAAATTAGAAACTCAAGAAGATTCCTCTACTGCAGAGCTTCTCAAACTGAATACGAATCATCTGGGAATTTTGCTACAATTTAGGGCTCAAAATTCTACATTTCAAACAGGGCACCCACCCTTCAAGGAGCAAGTGTGGTTCTGAATGAACACCACCCTTAGGAAATGGGGATTCCAAGTTACCGGAAAAGCTAGCCTACTGTGAAACCTGCAGAAACAGACAGAAAATCACATGTTAAGGCAGATAGGACACCTACTGCAAACAATCTTCTCTTCCAAGCTGAATTCAGAGTGAGAAATAAAAAACCCCAATGTGAAACTAGTTGGTAGGCCTAACAAAGGAAGAATGGATATCTCAAGCTAAGCCAACTGGCAAAGAAAAGAAAGCCTATTAAGTCAATAAGGGTACTCTAAGGATCTTTTGGCTGTAAAAAACAGAAAAAAAAATTAACTAGTAGCTTAAACAATCAATATTTTGATCATGTCACATAACAAAACCATGAAGGTAGGTGCTACAGCAGAACGGTAACCACAGAGCTCTGGTGGCCTCCATATGCTGTGCTGCCATCCTCGGCATGTCAGCCTCCCCACCACCCCAACCAAGTTTTCCTCCTAAATGACTACTGCCATTCCAAGCAACATATCCTTACATGTCCCATATGTGGACAGTGTATGGGGCAGTGAAAAAGTAAGAGGAGGGCCAAGTCTCACAAAGTCCCTTTCTTTTCATCAGAGGATCTTTCCCAGAAGTCCCTGAAACCACTCAGAGGTCTCATGCAAATGCATCATACACCCATCTCTACAGCACACGCTGGCAAAGAACAGGATGACCTTGTTCAGCCTAGACCAGTCATGGTTCATCTCAGGGGACTTGAGAAATGTACTTCTGGGAGTACATTTCTATTCTCCACCCCTTGACATAACTGGCATTCTGTTCACTAAGAAGAGGAGGAATTAGGAAGAGCTACGAGTTAGGAAACTAACATGGTCTGCCCCTACCTACTGCTCATTTAAAATTTTTCAATTTCTGCATTTCTCCGATAAGTCTATTTTGACTATTTGGGGTGAAGGTAGGATTATTTCAAGGTGACAGTGAGAAAAATCTAGGATTTGGGTGATAGCCACATTTTCATCTGATGTCCCAATATGTCAATATGTCTTATATCACCTTTTAAGTGAGATTTGCATATAATGAACTTGTAGCATAAAAAGAAAAAAGAATGTTTAAATTTATATTCCTGGAGTGACAAAGAAAAAAAAAAGAAGAATAGTATTTTAGAAATTTTTTAGGACAAATTCCAAAAAGTAGATGTGATATCACTTAAATTTGTATAGTCCTTCTTATAGATACATATTGTATGATTTCATTTATCTTCCAATGAGATAATTTTTAAAAAACACAAATTTAGTAAGAGTATTTCAAGTTTTGGCAGCAGCCTGATAGCTGTCTAAATCATAATGCTTGAGAGTTAATCTAACAAGAAGTAAAATTCTGGTGACAAGACATGAGCCTACTAAAGATAATCACTTTATGAAAAGTAGTAAGTCAAAGGAGGTTTCCTGCCTTCTACTCTCAGTTTATAATCTATAGGAAAGTTTTATTAAGAAATTCACTAAGTTGATTTGGCAGCCCATAGACATTTCAGTGGGTTTTGTTTTTTGTTTTACAAGGAAAACTAGTTTTGAAAGCTAGAATATACTGTCAAGGAAAGCCAAAATGCTTTAGGCTAAAACTATCTCTACCCCCTTAAGAATTTTTTGCCTTTTTGGTTTTTTCTCCATTTTGTTTTGGGTTGTGTCACATGTTTCTTCTCAAAGGTCATGAAGCCTCAGAAATAGAACAAGAAAGATTAAAATATCCCCAAACTCTGATTATTCTCTACTTCAATAAAATGCCAGGTATTCCCCATTCCTTCTTAATTCAATCACATTCTCCACAGTTCAGATGATTAAGAACACCGTTTGTTCTAATCCTCACAAGTGTTATGTGTATAAGTAAAGATAAAAAATTCAAATCCCAGGCCTGCCTTTGGCATATTGTCTATTTTGAGTCCCATCACAAATTTAGAGTTGACTACATTTTCTTGCTCTGTTGAGGTACGGAATAAAAAAGAAAATAGACCTTCAGATGGGGAAAACAGAACAGGTGGCTGTTGTTTTTAAAGCTAGCTTATGTGTAGGCTGTAGATGGAGTTCAAGCAGAGGATGTCACTTGGAATGAGAGGTAGGATTTGGTGAAAACTACAGGGGTACCTATGCATGTGGCAATTAGTCAAGAGCATTTGTACAGGGCATGTATTCCACCATGTCAAGGATCTGTGGGTTTAGCTCTGTGAAGATATGAAATGTGGAAGAATGCTTTCTGTCTTTGTGAAAGATTCAAATTTGGATATTTTCAGTTATCTCTGTCATCAAACAACTGATTACCTATAAATTTATTCTGAATGTGTTCCCACAGGAGAACATGCATCATTTAAAACTGAAAAGCTCCCTGACCATGGACAAATATTTGAAGAAAGGAAGAATTTCTTTGATTTATATAGTTTTATAATTTTAGAAAAAGTTGAAAAAAATAAAGCAGAAAAGATGTTGCATGCCCATCATCTTTGATCCTCACAACAAACTTAAGCTAAAAGAAGACAGTGGAACTCAGAATGGTTAAGTGAATGGGGACTCTTCAGTTTAAAGATCTTCTGACCTCAGGTCCAATGCACTGTTTTACATGACATTATGAAGTTGGTATTTTAACATAACACATTTTGGAAAATTGCCCTTAGTGAAAAAGAATAGGGCCCAAAATATGGTACCAGAAGTTTTCTGAGTTGGGTTTCTTTTCCCTAGAGGTAAACTGGGTAGATGGGGTAGAAGAGCTTCCTTATCTTCTTCTCTATTTCTGTGCCTCTATTTCATTCTCTCTCCTCTTTTTTGCAACTTATTTTAACTTTTTCAAGAAAAACATTCACACTAAACTTAATTTCCTCATGTGGATATCAGTATTCAGGAAGATAATTATCTCTGCTCTGACGACATGAAAGTGGTGATTGTTACCATTTGTTGCTCTTTAAATTTCTATACCATAACCTCACCTCACCAGGGTAAGTTTAAAACTCATCCCTGAGGGCCTTATGCTTTTGGAGACATTTCATATTTTAAAAAAGGAAAACTATAGTCAAAAGTCTATGTTTAAAAATTTTTTTCAATACTCAAACCAAAGAAGTAATGTCCAAAATTCCAAAAGAAATGGCAATCAGGAACCTTAAAACTGTGTTGATATCAACACTCTACTTCAGAGATAAGCTGGGTTGCTGAACTATAAACACTTAAAAATGTTACAATCCCCCTTAGGTTTTTATATTTCACTCTCTTTCAACAACTGGGTTTCATTAATGGTATCATACACTAATACAGGCTTTATGCTCAAACAAAAGAGAATTGCAATGAAGAATGCACTATAATCATGCAAATCTCCTGCTTTTCATATTCATAAATCTACATTTAACAAAGCCCATTTCATTCACAGTGTCAGGCACACACCTCAAGGATGTCTCACAGAAGTTGGCAGAATCAGTAAACCCTTCAAAATTTTTAAATAAAATTAGGAAACAGGTTAAAATTTCATGAGCAAATATGATGCTCTCTCTCAGAGACTGGAAGACACACCTCACGGGGGGTCAGTAAAGAGAATGATGTAACTTAACCACAGGGCCCAGAAACAAACTGATACAAGGTAAATCCAGTCTCCCCCTGAACGTTCCCTTTACTAGAGGACAGCATGCTCCATCTGTGCACAGAACAGCAGAGTAACAACAAGCTCCTCTAGGTGCAACCAGGCAAGTACCTGTGATCTGTCAAGGAGCCTGAAGTCTCAGGACAACCTAAGGGACCAAGGACCAACTGCAGAGGCACCAAGGAGCAGAGGTGGCAGGGCGCAACAGAGGGAGCTGAGGACTGTTGTGAGGCACACTTCCCAGGAAATTATTTATCTTCCTAAAATAAAATACAACACTCGACGTTTAATATATACATAAACAATTCTCTCATTCTCTTTCATTCAGTTAGCTTTCCAATTAGATACAGAAAATGGGTGCAACAAGAGGTAGTCTCTGAATGCTTCTGCACTGGGGAACCTTACCATCCTTGCAGCTGCTGCTGCTGGCACACTCCTGCAGAGAACATCCCACAGTCAAGGCCAAGTGCCTTTGAGACAATGAAGCTCAAAGTAGCCACCTTCAGAGCATGAGCCTTTAATTAAAGGAGGAAGAGGAAGACGAGGACATGTCTCGCTACTGTGATTAAATGTAAGCCAAGGGACGTACTGCCTCCAAATAGCTTCTATTGCCACTCCTTTGTGGAAGTGCACAATGGCATTTCTGAAATTCTATTAAATAATAAACTATTTTAGCAAACCCTAGGACTTGAAGGTGGATGGGGAGAAGAGAAAGATGAAAGCCTTCCAAAGATATCACAGGGCTGGGGGAAGAGAGGAGAGGAGGGAGAGGTTGGAGAGGCAGAGTATTAGAGCATGGTGCTGGGAAACAGCGTCCTGGGGTCGTGAGAAGCCGGGATTCTACGCTGTCATTAAGATAGCAGGGAGAGGGTGGTGATCATTCTTGCAACACATACAAATACACAGACAGTAAATCCTCCAAATTAAAAGGGGAAAATTTGAACAACCAGCATCTTGATCAGAGCAACAATAATTTTAAAAAAAGGAAAAGGATGCAATCCAAAAAGATCAAAAATGTAGAAAAAGATGAAACAAAAAAACCTGTGAGAGAATGGGCTGGATTTATGAACTCAATATATAATTAGATTAAAAAGCAAAAAGCAGCTCTATGCTATTTAAAGAAACACTTAAAAAACAGGAAAATAAAGGGATGAGAAAAGAAATACTAGATATAGGTAAACCCAAGAAAGTAGTCAGTTTACCTTAGTTTTTACATGTGTTTTTTTATTTTTTTATGTGATACAATGTTTTCATAGTGATGTTGAATTACTTAAAAATGATTAAATTAAACTTGACTAATCATTATGATTGATTAAATTGATAGAACACTTATAACAGATTAAAATGGAGACTCTAAAGCAGTGGTTCTCAAATTGTGTTCCTAGATCTGGGAACTTAATTAGAAATGGAAATGCAGGGAACCCACTCCAGCCCTATTAAATCATAGACTCTGGAGACAGGGCCAGCAATCTGTTTCTAACAAGTCCTCCTGATGATTCTGTTTAAAACTTACATGAGCCTGTACATGTACCAGTGGTTCAGCAGCCTGAAGGCAGCCCTCTGCCAAAGAAACTGATGCTGACTATGGTGATGGAAAACATGCCAGGAGCTGATGGGCGGGAAATGGTAAAGACATGTGAGGGAATATGGATGAGCCACAAACTACTCATCTGCTCCACAAACAAACTTTATCTTTTTTTAACAGCGTTAGAGAGAGAACAGAAAACAAAACAAAACATTGCAGTATTCATATTCTCAACAAAGCTAAGACTTTGGGTTCAAGCAGTCTTAGATTTTAATCCCAGCTCTGGCATTTAGAAATTGGAATGACATTAAGCAAGTGACTTAATCTCTTTAAGCCTCAGTTCTTTCATCTATAAAATGGAGAAATTTTTTATAAGAATTAAATGAGCTAAGTAACAATACTTAGCATACTGCTAGCACTTTGGAGTCTCTAACAGTGTTAATTATTATAATAATAAATATATGATGTCAGCTAGTCTGAACTTAGCTTTTGTAAATGCTTTATATTGTTTGACTTTGTAATCCTCATAGCAGTCATATGAGGCATATATCATTATCATCCCCATTTTACAGAATGTAAGCTTTATGGTCCATCTACCCAGTGCCTTAGTGCAAATCTGTCCTTAGCACCACACAGTATATTCAGCAGTGCACGCTCTTTTACAAAATCTCCTACTGAGCTGAGGTGTATGATCCCCCCAGCCTTGTTGATGCCAGATCATCAACTCCCTTTTAGCACTGCCCTTCCATTACACCCACTTGGCAAAAATCCAGGCTTGAAATAAATTCTTCACTCTACTACCTACACTGGTACTGCTGAGAATTGGTGAAAAATTATACAACTAGTATGTGACCATGTATATAAATCATTTAGTCCATCAGCAAGCATACAGTGAGTGCACAAAAGAAAATACCAGCGATTTGTCAATTTTTTTTTCATTCTTAACTAGCGATTTTAGACATATTCTGTTCTCCTTTTGGCATATGACCTCTGCAACCACTTAACGATTCCCTCAGCTTCTTGCCAACAAACAAATAGGCTTACGTGCATCCACACCTACACGTGTGATTCCCCTCACATAAAGGGGATGGCATATTCCTTCTATGATTGCTCATTTTTCCGTGGACATTTTGATATTCTGGCTTCCAGACTTTTCTGTTTTTTGACTCCATTCTTTCAGTCACTCCTTGTAGTTCCTACGGCTTTGATCTTTTTTTTTTCTTGAATATATTTTTTTACAATGAGCACAAAAGTTTTCCAGTCCTTCACCCCTATTCACTCCTCAACCCACTGAAGACTAGCTTTTATTCACTAATTGTCTTACCAAAGTCACCAATTTTTAAAAAGGCTATTACATAATCTAGGAATTTAGCTTGAAGAAATTATCCAAAATATAGAAAACACAATGATCACAAGATATCCCCTGAAATACATTTCATAATTCAAAATGTTAAAAATAAGTTAGATGACCACAGATAAGAGACTGGTTGGATAAATTATAGTACTTCTGCCTGATAGAAAACTAGGCAACTTTTGATAAAGGATAATTATGAGTTAATACAACAACACATAAAAATCCCTCTTAAGCTAACTTTCCTAAGAAGGAACAAAGTTTACAGAACATTAAGATTGCAATAAGGAAAACTTAAATATGAATGAAAAACAAAAGGAAGAGAACCCTTAAATATTATATTCAGATTAATGTTTGAGTGTTGAAATTATGATTGATATCTTCCCCTCTATTTGCCAAACTCCCTGTAATATTGTGACATTGTTTTCACAGTTAAAAAAAAAAGAGACAGAACCTCTTTTTTAATAGATCAGACAATTCTTACATAAGTTATGACATATCGGTAAACCTGCCAAGTTTTTGCAGCCTTTCTCACATTTAACGAATGTATTGAAGGACTGTGCTTTCTTTAGCCTGAAGATGGCTAGGGGGTAAATGTTTTTTTCATTTCTAACTGACATCTCTTAAGCTTCTTCTGTTTGCAGAACTCTCGATTAAGCTTGGACTAGTCAACAAGTGAATTGAAGTTGACTCTGACTGGCATAAATCCCATATTTATCTTTGCAGATATGTAATCAGGAGACAGCTGTCTGGCCACACTTGATTACTAGCACATCTAAGGTTAACGTAATATCCAAGCTCAAGCTCAAAATCTTTGAATATTTGAGATAAAATCTGAAACCTTCTAAAAGAGTAGGCCTCATTTACTATGCCCTTATGTTTCACAAAAAGGCTGCAATGTGTTCATTCATTATTACTATCAGAGCAAATTTAAAGAAAAATATTTTACATTTATTCACTGTAACTGATGAAGTCTCTTTAAAAGGTATATGCATTATATGGTATTAACCACAATATTCTGATCAGTGAAGGAGTGAAGTAGAGACAAAAATACTGGCTACATTAAATATCTCACCCAATAAAAATAAATACATACAAGTAAAGTGTTTTGCACAACCTAACTTTCATCCCTGCTAACCAAAGCATTAAGCTTTTATCTCATGTGTTTTCCAAGGATGGATGGATTATAGGACAAAGTCACTCTCAAGGGCTCACATTCCCTAAATGTTATTCTTTTTCTACATCTACCTATGAAAAGGGGATGTAAAAATTATTCACTACTACCTGTGGCCTGTCATTTTGATTAGCTTTTACAAAACACATCTCAACTCTAGATTAATGTTGTTGGAGTCAGAGGGGCAGTGTGAGGGGTAAACAATGATGAATCAGATTTTGCTTTGGCTTTTTCAAATTACATCCACTGGATGTTCTCAGTTATTCCCACTTTCTCCAGTGTGCAATGTTCCCCCAACTCATTCCAATCCCATTCCTACTCTATCAACATCACTGCTATAGTATGATTTCATATTGGTTTAATCTGTTGGTGGCAAATTAAAGTTGAAAATTTCAGATTCAAAAGACCAGAAGAATGGAACTCCTTGTATAGCACAGACCCTAGAGTTTTGCAGACACCAACAAGATGGAACTATTGCGGAGGATACAATGTTTTAGGTAGAGATTCTAAAACAAGTCTGAGGAATATTGCGATTAGATTAAGCTGTTACTGACGTTAGAACATAGATGCCTGTTCGTTTAGAAGCTATCCTGTAAAATCATTTACTGTATGTTTGTTTCAGTTTGGAAAGTTCAGGCTGGGAAAGCAAACTAAAAACTGTTGAAAGAATATTAGAGGCTCACCAGATAGATGAGAAGACTGGGTTTCCAGATTAGGAGCTAAACCTCCAGGGAAGATGTATAAATTGTCAGGAACCAGTCTTATGCTCACTTAATACTGCTACCATCAAGAAGTAAATGCTGAAATTTATATGGCCTCCAGGAATATGACTACTACCATCACCATGATTACTAGCTCCACCATCGCACAGAGATTTGAAACATGCCACATGCCTCTGTCAAACCCTCCCCTGGAAAATGGATTCACACTATTCACCTCCCAACCAAAGTCTAGGGTAAAGGAATCCAATTTATAGAGCCATGGTGACATATTTGTGATTTACTTGCAAGGCTTTCTGTCTTCTGCCTTAGTAGATGCTGACTCACAAGTAGAGAAATACTCCAGCAACTGAAAAGGTGCTTAACAGTTGGTGGGCATCAGAAAATGATGAACACCTATTTTAACATTTTACTGTCATTTAACTGTTTTATTTACTTAATGAAAAATTTGTTCTGCTTAAAAGAGAAAAGGTGAGCAGAAAAGAGATACAGATCTATAAACTACCTGCCTCTGAAGGGACTTCCTGCCTCTGAGAACATCTACTATTTCTTGGGTTCTTTCTGTGTACCAAACATTGCAAAGTAATCCATAGACATGATCTTACTTAACACTATTGGTTAGTTGCAGATGAGGTTCAGAGAAGTTAGGTGAATTACTCAAGATTACACAGCTATGATGAAATAGCACCATGATTTTGACCTAGGAGGAGGACTGGATGATTTTCAGTAGTTCACCTGAACCACCCCCAAGTGCCCACCCAAGGGGCCTTTGGGGTTAGCAATACTGCATCCAAGCAATACTGCATCCAAGCAATACTGCCACCCACAAGTTCCATGTTAACAGCAGCCACAGAGCGAGACATTGTCTAAGCCAAGTGAGAAGCAACAAGGTGAAACACAAATTTAGAAGAGCAGCATCCAGAGATGATTCTAGAATAACTGTGACAAACCTACCATTTTCCAAAATACACTAGAGCAGTGGTCTTCAAATTCTTTTTTTTGCTCATGTATGCCCTAAAATAATTTTGAATAACTATTTTAAATTGGTCTCTAAAAGTTTTCATTACAAATTTAAATACTAAAAAGCATGCAATTGCCAGAATATCACAAATATTGATACTTCAAAATAAAGCTATCATCACTTGTCAGTGTATACAGTGGGAACTGCATACTAACAATTTGATTTACCCCAACATATTTTAAACCTACATGAATAAGCTTCTCTTAACCTTTTGGAATTTTACCTTTTCCTTTTCTCCTTGAACTCATATTTTCATTTTACTTCTCTCATATAATTTTATTCTAACAAAACATATTTTATCCTTGAAAGTATTTTAATGATTTATCATGCTTCTCTGCACCAAAAAAATGTTTTTTTGACTAATTGGAATTTAAAACTGTACTCTAAGTGACTCTAAATCTCTAATAAAAAACTGAATTTTTATTTTAATAATAAAAATTGATAAAAATTACATACATATGAAAATGTTTGAAATGTTGATATATTATTATTAAATGCTTCTAAGATTATATTGAATACTCATGCATCCTTAATGAAATAAATGGAGATTTTTAAAAATTTTCCAGGCCCATGACTTGCTTTAAAACCTTCTATCATTCCCCAATTTCCTAAAGAATTCTCTCCAAGTGCTTTAGCCTAGAACTGCTCACACAAGGATAACCACAATGTGGTGTTGAACTTCCTTTCTATTCTTATTTTCTGCCCAGGAAGTATGCACCCAAGCCTCTCAAATTCATGGCTCAGACATCCACCCGCTATGGCAAGGGGTATGTGCAGCCACAGGATAGTGACATCTTCCTGAAAACAATTTAAGACATGTTTTATATTAAAACAAAGATACTTGTATTATGAAATAAAATTAAAACTTTGTATCAATTACTGGGAAAAAAGGTCAGGCTTTAAGAAATTTAAATTTTGCAGTTGGTCATCTCTGGCTATACTACCAAGTTCCTCTTGGCTACCAGTATATGGCCAGGGAAGTTTTAAGGATCACTCTTCAGTGTGAAAGCCCCTTGATAAACTAATATCAACAATAATAAACATTATTATTTAATCATCTTCTACTTCATTTGCACCACTCACTCTCCCTGCATATGCTCTCTACCTTCCTGCCTCCTTTGAATACACTTATACTACCCCTTTCCCCTAAAATACATGTATTTTATAAACACATTATAAAATGCTACCTATCCTTCAAGGCTATGATTTAAAAATGGATTCTTCTACGGAGGCTTGGATAACCACGTATCTTCATCTCTTACCCTTCTTACGAAGTAATCCTCTGATTCCTTCCTCTCAAATTACATGTATTACATCATCCTTACTGAGGGATTCTTGAAGCATTAAAGTCCTTGAGAACAGATTTGCATCTAAATAAGTGATCCCCTGCTCCTCCAACAGTACACAGCATAATAGGTGCTCAATAAATAGTTGAATGAATGAATGAATGAAAGAAACAACATTTTGTGTCCAGGTATCTTCAAGTTACTTTTGCTTTGTCTTATAATTCTGTGATCCCTCTTGTTGAGAACATATAAAATACATGCTCGTATCTACTCACAGTAGCAGCCATGGCTCACTCTGAGTCACTGAGAACTGATTCCCACAGTATGATTTGATACTTAGTTCTGAATCAGAAGATTTTCCCAAACCTTGTAGGTCAACAATACGGCTAGAGAACGCACTTCAATTGCCAATATGTTACCTTTAAAGGAAAACATAGAGCTTTCAATGGCCTTTTTTAAAAGGTGACTATATCTGATATAAATAAAACACTGAAATATTTACTCAAGCTTGAGTCTTTTACGTGTGTAAAAGGGAACATTAGTATACGGTGTCTTTGCAGCACAGCTGCTCAGTCATTTCAGAAAATATGGGTCTAACAGATGGAGAGAAACTAGAATTAAACCTTCAGGTATTTCTTGTTCTTTCTCAAGTCATGTTTATTTTAATTAAATTAGGGAAAAGAGAGTCTCATTTCTTAAAGGGAGAAGTCTTAAAGGACTTTCATCTCCCTACCATTTCTTTCCCTATAGAATTCTGAATGGGGGCAGGGTGAGGTGGTTCGAGGAGAAAGCCTGTGGCATTTTATGATTGGAATGAATAATTTTCAAGGGAATGATACACTTCTTTTTTTCCAGAAATGCCTGACAGATTATGCTGTATGAGCCATTAAGGTAAAGAGTCTTCAATTTGGGAGGTAAAATGTAGAAAGAAACATAAAACCAATTTAGGTATCAAACTAATTAGAATCAATTAGTTCTTGCCAAAATGTCCTGCATTTGTGTCTCATGCATTATAAACCACATGTTATTTTTAAGAGGTTATTATCTAATTGTCATAGCAAGATATGAATTTACAGACACTTTGACCCACTTGTGGAAAACGGATTTATAGATACCTATTTCCTCTGATGTCAGGAAACTTGATCTTACCAATTCAAAGTAAATTTAGTTCCTCTAGTTTTAATTCCATTCTGTCTAGAAAAATATGCTGTCAATTAATTATATCCCCTCCCCATTATTCTCTCCTTCCTGTTGGGGGACGGGATAAGAGGGTGACCTACATTTCTAACAGTGTTGGTATTTTCTTCAACAATCATTGTCTTGAACTACCTAACAATAGTATGTGTCAGAAACTATTTTAAGTACTTAAAAATTGTCTGCCCATTTTAAAGATTAGGGAACTGAAGGACAGAGAGGTTAAGTGACATGCCCAGATGTCAAAGCTAATAAGGATTTAAACCTAGATATTAGGGGGGCGACCTTTGATTACCCATTGCTGAGCATCCCTGTATCTTGTTATTGCTGAAAGAACATCTTTGATCATTGGTACCTATGTCTGCTATATCTGCACTTAAACTCAGAAGCTCTTTTTGTTGGTGGTGACAAATTGTGTACAACAGACTCTGCATTCTCCTTCCTTTCCTGTCTAAAATGAAAAGCTTATCAATAAATGACTGCTAAGATTTATGTTTAAAAATATTTTGAGATATTAAAATCTATGTGCCCCCCAACTGTATTATCATCATTTTTTTTCACTAAAGAAAAAACTTGCTCTTGAGGAAATTACAGGATTTCTGTACCCGGAGGAATGGTGAATATTAGTGACCTGTCTGTCTGTCTGATTTTTCTCCTCCAATGCATATACCATTAAGGAGCTTTGTAGTACTAGGAATAGAGGCCAGGAGTCCAGTACAAGTAGAGTAAGCATATGGGTCTTAAGAGAAAGACAGTCTGTGTGCTGCTTGGAAAGAGGTAACAAGAGTTGAGAGAGTTGCTACATGATGTTTCAAATAAGTGGGACCACAGACAGCTTGGCAGAAATCTCCAGGTCGCAAGCATGGCACAGAGAGAGTAGAAAGTGCCAAGTTGAAGAGGCCACATGGACAGCAGACATCGTGGTAGACAGTTTGTGTTAGTCAGCTTGGGCTGCTATAACAAAACACCATAGACTGAGTGGCTTAAATAACAGACAGGTATTTTGCACAATTCTAGAGGCTGGATGTCTAAGATTAAGATGCAGGCAGAATCAGTTCCTGGTGAGAGAATCTCTCTGTGGCTTGCACAGCAGATGCCACTTTCTTGATGTGTCCTCACATGGCAGAGAGAGACAGGCGCACTCTTGTCTCTCTTCTTCTTATATGGACACAATTCCCACCATAGGCACACTATCCTCATGACCACCTCTAAACCGAATTATGTCTGAAAGGCCCCACCCTCCACATACCATCACACTGGGGGTTAGGGCTTCCACATATGAATTTTGGACATAAACCTTCAGTCCATACTACAGATGTCCATGGTGATAAGCAGGAGGCTTCCTTTCTAGTACTTCATCTTTAACTTTTCAAAAGGCCCCAGATTCATATCTCAGTTCAGGAAAGAGAGAGAAACTCTACAAAAAGAAGAAAGAAATCAAGCTTCCCATCACCACAGCAGGAAAGGTCCTCAGAATTTGGCGTTTATTTAGTTCACCCTCTGAAAAATAAAGATACAGAACATTGTACAGACACTTGAGTGTGAAGACTGAGAGTCACTCCTTCTACCAATTATTATCATTTTTTTTAACTTGAAGGTGAGCATGTGTGAATAAATGCCAAGAAAATAAAGAGTATTGATAAAGATGGCTCATTTCCAGAGATAAAAGCTCATTTTCTCTAGGGTTTACAAATCACAGACAACTAGGAAAAGATTAACTTTTTCACATTATGCAGACACCACTTATTAGCTAGAATCATGGTTCTGTACTGGTGATCTAAAAGTATAATGGAAAAACCGGTAAAATAGAGGAAGTTCTGACTCAATAATCATTATTTACACATTGCAGGAACACTTTGAAATTGTTTTTCGTTTGGCAGAAATGATCTTTTTGTGAGTCTATCTTTATACTGTAAATTCCCTCCAATGTGAATTATAAGTAAATTAAGTCAAACTGGTTCAGGCACCATTTGGGCTAACTACACAGATGCTAGAACTCTGCTATGCCTGGCAGAGATGCTGGCTCACTCCTGCCGGATGAGCTCTATGTTAGTCTGAAGACAGGTGTTTCATAAAAATTGACACTAGGAGTGTCAAAATAAAATCACAATAACAGGTTTAATCAGGCACACCAAAAACATATACAGAAAAACCAACTTGAGCTTACAAACGATAGAAATTGCAAAGCAAGATGAAAATAACAAATTTAGGAAAATATTTTAAATATTATTCTTCACACATAACAGAAATGACAAAACATTTTCCTGACTCCTAACGTGATGATGCTTTCAACATCTGGGATCTAAAGAAGTATCTTCTGGAAAACAGAGTAAGGTGCATAATATTACTTATGTGTGAATTCAAACACCCAAAGTATGGTGCTTAGCCCAAAAGACCACCGTGATGCTGCTAAGTATTGATCACAGCTTAAGTTCAATTGAAATCATCTCACATGCTTTGGATCTAATTCTACAATTCATTTTGGGGCATGGGGAGATGTTCTTTAAGTTAGTTACATTGGAATACATAAATGTTAGGGTTTCTTGTGTTTACAGAGGTTGATTTATAGGATAAATGGCTAGATACTGTTAGAAGGACAACACAGACTGACTATAAGGAGGTAGACTGGCCACTGACCCTCTCGAGTCAAGCTACACTGCAGGCCCAGAGGGTACCTTTCATTTCTACATGCAAAAGCTATTGCAGGTTGGATTTCCTGGGAAACAGATTCAAAAGGAATTGGTGTACAAGATGCTGTTGTGAGCAACACCTGAGGAAGGGAAAGGACAGAGGCAAGCTAAGCAGGGGGAAAAGCTGAGCTATGATGTGGTCTCAATGAAAAGCCTCAGCTGAATTAACGGGAAGTTCTGAAGACAGAATTAATTTTGGAGCTGTCCTAAGTAGGGATGAGAGCCCAGGCCTTTATTAAGTGTTCCTTCCTGCACTTCGCCTACGTGCAGCTCTGGAAAGGGGCATGACCTGGAACAAGTCAGCTGAGGAAGGGGATTCTTTGAAAGGGTTCACAGCTGAGCACTGCTGCCCTGTCTGTCAATCACAGAGGTATAATTCTATTACAGGTTATGAATGACATTCTTGGTTTCTTTTCCTTTTCTTTTTAATTTTACATATTTTCAAAGAGTCATCTTTGAATGGCTTTCTTACAGTGTAGCATCACCAGGGGACTCAATACAAAATTTAACCAATCAAGCAATAGCTTTGCCTCAGCAAACTGGCCAATCGTAATCTTTGAAAGTGCCCATTTAACATCACCAATACACATAAAGCATCATTCCCAATCACAAGCAACCTCACTCTATTCACTGGAAGCTATCTATAAACATATATCTTATTGGTCATCTTATTAAAAATACATCTGTATCGTTGTCAGAAGATTCACTGACACCAAATTCCAACAACCCTCATAAATAATAACCTAGACCGTAGGAGAACGAATTCAATAGTTACACACAGAGGAACCAAGGATAAAAGGTCAAATATTGTTTCCAAATAGTATCTACTATAAACCAGAAGGAATTAGCATTCTTCACTTCCCATTCTATACTCAGAGTAATTATGCTGCTTTTGTGTGGAACCCCCACTCCCATTTAGGGACAAGGAAAAACATAGACAAAAATAGTCATAAGAATATAATTGTTAGAAGTTATAGCTTTGGATCCCAGTTTTTTACCATAAAAGGTTTGTTTTTTATTACTTTCCTCTAAGAATGATGAAAGTCTAAATCATCATCCACAGTCAACCAGACAGAGTGATACAACTGCAACCAACAAGAAAAAATGTATATATTTAATTAGGCTTATAGTTCTCCCATGCTAGCAAATGTGTGACTTCTGTTAAGCTTTTGACATACTTAAAAAAAAAAGCAACTCTGGGTCTGTCTTACCTACTTTCAAGGGCCTCAGAATGAAAAAACTGGATAAGACACACTTAAGGAAATACATTTTATGGCAAAATCATATTGGCCTTGCCTATTCCCTTTTAGTTTTATTTAAGAACCCTTCATGAACCACTCATAAATCAGTTAACCTATTTAGTTAACTTTTATCAGAAACAAGATCTGGACATATATTAATCTAAGAACTTTCTCAGTCACTCCAATTCTGAATTGAGTATTGAAGAAGATTAATTAAAATAACGGTAAATTTTTAAATAAAAAAAATTTAAGTTTCACTTCACTCCTTGGTCCCCAGACTTTAAATATTGCAACAAGTCCTGTATGGGCGTGAAGGCTGAGGATGGAGAGAGTTCATGCAGGGACCTACAGACAAAAAGAACAATGGGAACAGGCAGAGACAATGTTTTCCTCAAATTGCTTCAATTAAAGTTAGACCTTATGCTTAGAGGTTCAGCAGCGTTGCTCCCCATTAGAAAAACATCCTTCTTTTGACATCAGCATTTTGTTTCCTAGCAGAAGCATTCTGCTGAGACTTGATTCATCTCATCAACACCATTCGATCTCCTATATTAAACGTGCTATTAGGAAAGGTTTGCAGTGTCTAGAAGCTGGAAGGGGCTGTGCACAGGCTATTCCAGCAGCTTAGCTATTGCACTGGCACACCTCCAGCTTCTCTGCTAAATACATAATTAAATCTCACGGTCGACATGGTGTGATTCATTCCCATAAAGTGTGAAAACAAACAACTGTGCATGCGCTGTCCCCAATTTCAAATTCAAAACAAAAATATCCTGGAATCTTCTATTTCCTTTAAGTTCCAAATGTAATTAGACCGTTTTTAAAGACAAGTAGTCTTCCAGTTTCCATGTGTTAAATCCAATCTGTCAGTTACGGGGGTGGGGGGGAAGACTGCAAAATGTAACATCTTGGTTTCCTCTCTTCATAATCAAGTGCTCAAATTGACTTTTTTCGCCTAGAATTACCAAAATGCCAATGCTCTCTCATGCAGAGCCTTTGTTTATTTACCAGTTTACGGCCAAGAGCAAATGTTCACAAGTAAGTAATCAGACCCTCCAAGTGCTTTTGATTAATGTGAACTTACAAACTGCAGCAATGTGACAAAGGGCAGCCTTGATGCTGGCTTTGGCTCAAATCCATAGCCCGAAGTCACAAGGAATCTGAAGGAGATGCCCAGCACCTCTCCATAAACGTCACTACTGAGTTCCTTCTGGAGGGCAAAAATTCTTTTCATCCTTTCAAATAAACTTCACAAATAATAAACTAGATTCTTCTGACTCCTAGTTAGAAGAAATTCAGTACATGAGGCCTTAGAATAAAATTTTCAATCCACAGAGTGATATTTACAGTATATGTGTATTAATAGAGCTCAAAATAAATCAGCCAATATTTCTGGAAGGGAGGGAAATCAGAAGGATATATTTTATTTTCATTAAAAATCAATTTTATAGCACAAGTGTAAAATTAATAATCCAAAGAACCTGAGTATATATTTCAGCTAACATGAATATATATTTACGGAGGTTAAATATGTTTCATCTATAAATATAATACATATATACAGCTCCTCAATGATCAACAATTTTCCATCATTGTCTGACATTTTTCATGTCTGATTCTATCCTATTATTCTTACATATTTCCTTATATTACACTTACATACCTTTTTATCTATACTTTCCTATACTAAACTTATATGCTTTTTTTATACTTTAACCATACTACATAAGTTATTTTCTCAAACATGGAATATGCATCCCTGCCAGCTGAAAATGGTATTCTCAAACTGTCAAGACACCTTCCTGATATGTCATACCCCAATTCAAATGCCACTGAGAGCTAAATATTTGTCACCTCATAACCCTTCATAGTATTTTCTTTGTGCTTCTCTAGTTGCATTGGTATAATTTTTTATGTACTGGTATATATATTTTTTCTCTACACCTACAAAATTGTAAAGACTTGTGATAAGAATCATGTCTCACTCATGTGAATCTTTTTTAAGCCAAGAGCAGAATTTTAAAGGCAGTCCCTACTCAAAAAAAGCCCTGATTGAACAAAACAATGAATGAGCTAATATTTCTAGCATGTTCATTGTAGAAAAGAAATTTAAAGGCAGAGGAACAAATGTAAGAACACATTACAACATCCATAATCCATGTGTATGTTGTATATCCTTCCTTTTTTTGCCTTATATATACAAATAAGATAAATTTGCATTTTGTATTTGTGAAAATAAGTTGTCTATTTCATAACCTGCCACATTTACTTAACACTACCATGTATCATGGCTGAAAGTGTCATTATGATTTTTTTCTATATACTACATATATTTTATATAATACTCATAATATGCACACAACAGAATTTAGATAATCTTCTACTGTTGAATCTTTTAAGAGTTTTTCCTATATCTGTCTTTATCTTTCCTGCTATCTTCAAACTTTTCAACGTTAGTTAAAAAACAAAATTCAACTGAGTAAATTCTAAAGATCTTACTGGTTTTATTTAATGATTCATGAATCAGGCAGCAACCAGTCTAGAAGAAAGAAAGGAGCTCTGAGGAACCATACCAAATTAAAGACTTTTACAGGCAGAAGAAGAAGACAAGGATGTTGTACTAGGTACAAGTTGTACTAGGCAAGAAAGAGGACTGATTTTTGCAAAGTCACTTTCCTTTAGGAGATGGCAGGGGTCTATCTGGAAGATTATCTAACTAGTACTGGTTAGTTGATTCCTGGCCACTTCTGGGAGAAAACACCAAAGTCCTAATAAGATCAGATGACTCTATTTCCAACAATACTCCTACTCTTCCCCCTATCATTTTTATGATCCAATTTATTATTTCTCCCCTCTCCACCCCTACTTTAGACACATTGGTTTCCTTGCTCTCCCTCAAATATACCAGCTCTTCCACCTCAGAACTTTTGCCCTTATTTCCCAGCTAGTCCACCCAAAATGAGACAGATAAATAAAATCTGCCTCCCTTGAACTCCATTGCATTTGTCTGTGTTAATGGCATTAATGTACATTCACTCTGTCCCCTCTTTCACATTATTGAGATAGCAACTTCCCACTGAAGCTTTAAAATCTCAGTCTCCACCTCAAACTCCACTGCATCTTCTCCACAGACTTTGTACAATCTTATATTTTTTATATGTTTTTTTATTTGCTTAACGTCCTTCTCTTCTACCTATGGATTCTACTTCATAAGGATTTCTATAAGGATTCTATCTTATAGGAACATACTTCATAAGAATTTCTACCTCCTAAAATTTTGTATCTCACATGCAATTGCTGATTGATACTGTTCTAAAAAGTAGATATTATAATGAATAGACTTCAGCTAAATCTTTACCTACATTCAAGATTATTTCTTCTTAATTGCTCTTATCTCAACGTAACTATTTGTAATCAAAATAAATTAAGGATTGCCTTTCCATCTATAAGAAAATCTGTACTCTTTGGCACATTGCATGCTCACAGATAGCAGACTACTCATGAATGCACCTAAACACCTTTGTCCCCAGTCACTGTGTTGCATGTTTAACAAGAATCAGTTGCGATTGTTTCCAAACCTGTCTATGTCCGCTGCACTTCTTATACTTCAGAACTTCATTAAATACTCATACACCAATTGACTATGGATCTGAAAACAGATTGTATCACTATAAAAATGTCATTGAAGCATTTAGTAGGTCTCAGTAAAGGCAAGTTGCTACAAAAAAAAATGATGCGAACTGGGCAAAGCCAAGATGGCGGCGTGAGTAGAGCAGTGGAAATCTCCTCCCAAAACCACATATATCTATGAAAATATAACAAAGACAACTATTCCTAGAATAAAGACCAGAGGACACAGGGACAACATCCAGACCACATCCACACCTGCGAGAACCCAGCACATCACAAAGGGGGTAAGATATAAACCCCGGCATGGTGGGTCCTGAGTGCCCCTCCCCCCAGCTCCCGGTGGGAGGAGATGACTCAGAGCGGAAGGGAGAGGGAGCCCAGGACTCCTGAACACCCAGCCCCAGCCATCTGGACCAGAGAGCAGATACGGTGCATGAGAGGGGCCCTGGATACTATGTAAACAGGGCAGCAAGAACAGTGAGCAGGTACCGGAGGACAGCACCAGAGGAAAAAAGAAAACCGAGCAGCCAACTTTTTGGTTGTTGTTGTTGTTGTTGTTGTTTCATTGTGGTGAGTGCTTTTTGGAAGTCTTAAAGGGACAGGGACCCAATACTAGGGAAACAGGGCAGCAAGACCGGCGAGCGGTTATCAGAAACCAGTGCCAGAGGAAAAAAGAAAACCGAGTGGCCATCTTTTTTTTTTTTTGGTTGTTTTTGTTGTTGTTGTTTTGTTTAGGAGAGCACTCTTTGGAAGTCTTAAAGGGATAGGGATCCCAATACGAGGGAAACAGGAAAGAAAGACCGGTGAGCGGGTGACCGAGGCTGGTGGAGCTGGAGAATAAAGGAAAACTAGGGTCCATTTTTTTTTTTTTTTTTTTTTTGGTGGTCGTGGTTTTGCTTTGGCAGCTGCTTTTTGGAAGTCTTAAAGGGGTAGGGCGGGACACTTAGTCCAGAGGTAGGGAATCTGGGGATCTCTGGGACCTCTAATACCCTGGGCTGCAGGGAGCACAGAGGCCCCTTGTGGAGATAAATAGCCTCCAGGCCACTCCCCCTCCAACGCAACTGCACCACCTTGGAGCAGCGGCCGATGCCAGGCCACGCCCACAGCTCAGTGGAGATAAACTCCATAGCAGCCAGTCAGGAAGGAGAAGCCCTGTATGTGCGCAGCTACCCACCACAACCCACTAGAGGTTGCTATTCTCCCAGGAGACGAAGGCCACAAACCAACAAGAAGGGAAGTTCTTCCAGCTGTCACTAGTCCCAGCACTACAAACTATTCATATCACCATGAAAAGACAAAATTACAGGCAAACCAAGATCACAGAGACACCAGAGAAGGAGACAGACCTAAGCAGTCTTCCTGACAAAGAATTCAAAATAAAACTCATAAACATGCTGACAGAGATGCAGAGAAATATGCAAGAGAAATGAGATGAAGTCCAGATGGAGATCACAGATGCCAGAAAGGAGATTACAGAAATGAAACAAACTCTGGAAGGATTTATAAGCAGAATGGATAAGATGCAAGAGTCCATTGATGGAATTGAAACGAGAGAAGAGGAACACATAGAAGCTGACATAGAGAGAGATAAAAGGATCTCCAGGAATGAAACAATATTAAGAGAACTGTGTGACCAATCCAAAAGGAACAATATCCATATTATAGGGGTACCAGAAGAAGAAGAGAGAGGAAAAGGAATGGAAAGTATCTTGGAAGAAATAATTGCTGAAAACTTCCCCAAACTGGGGGAGGAAATAATCGAACAGACCACAGAAACACACAGAAACCCCAACAGAAAGGAACCAAGGAGGACAACACCAAGACACATAATAATTAAAATGGCAAAGATCAAGGACAAGGAAAGAGTTTTAAAGGCAGCTAGAGAGAAAAAGGTCACCTATAAAGGAAAACCCATCAGGCTAACATCAGAATTCTCGAAGAAACCCTACAGGTCAGAAGAGAATGGAATGATATATTTAATGCAATGAAACAGAAGGGCCTTAAACCAAGGATACTGTATCCAGCATGACTATCATTTAAATATGACGGCGGGATTAAACAATTCCCAGACAAGCAAAAGCTGAGGGAATTTGCTTCCCAAAAACCACCTCTACAGTGCATCTTACAGGGACTGCTCTAGATGGGAGCACTCCTAAAAGAGCACAGAACAAAACACATAACAAATGAAGAATGGAGGAGGAGGAACAAGAAGGGAGAGAAGAAAAGAATCTCCAGACAGTGTATATAACAGCTCAATAAGCGAGCTAAGTTAGGTGGTAAGATACTAAAGAGGCTAACCTTGAAACATTCATAACCACGAATTTAAAGCCTGCAATGGCAATAAGTACATATCTTACAATAGTCACCCTAAATGTAAATGGACTGAATGCACCAATCAAAAGACACAGAGTAATAGAATGGATAAAAAAGCAAGATCCATCTATATGCTGCTTACAAGAAACTCACCTCAAACACAAAGACATGTAAAGACTAAAAGTCAAGGGATGGAAAAACATATTTCAGGCAAACAACAGCAAGAAGAAAGCAGGGGTTGCAGTACTAATATCAGAAAAAATAGACATCAAAACAAAGAAAGTAACAAGAGATAAAGAAGGATACTACATAATGATAAAGGGCTCAGTCCAACAAGAGGATATAACCATTCTAAATATATATGCATCCAACACAGGAGCACCGGCATATGTGAAACAAATACTAACAGAACTAAAGAGGGAAATAGACTGCAATGCATTCATTTTAGGAGACTTCAACACACCACTCACCCCAAAAGACAGATCCACCGGGCAGAAAATAAGTAAGGACACAGAGGCACTGAACAACATAGTAGAACAGATGGACCTAATAGACACCTATAGAACTCTACATCCAAAAGTAAGAGGATATACATTCTTCTCAAGTGCACATGGAACATTCTCCAGAATAGACCACATACTAGCCCACAAAAAGAGCCTCAGCAAAATCCAAAATATTGAAAATCTACTAACCAATATTTCAGACCACAAAGGCATAAAACTAGAAATAAATTCTACAAAGAAAAAAAACGCTCACAAACACATGGAGGCTTAACAACATGCTTCTAAATAATCAATGGATCAACGAACAAATTAAAACAGAGATCACAGAATATATAGAAACAAATGACAACAACAACACAAAGCCCCAAATTCTGTGGGACGCTGTGAAAGCAGTCCTAAGAGCAAAGTATATAGCGATCCAGGCACACTTGACAAAGGAAGAACAATCCCAAATGAATAGTCTAACATCACAATTATCGAAATTGGAAAAAGAAGAAGAAATGAGGCTAAAGTCAGCATAAGGAGGGACATAATAAAGATCAGGAAGAAATAAAAAAAATTGCAAACAACAATAGAAAAATCAATGTAACCAAGATCTGGTTCTTTGAGAAAATTAACAAAATAGATAAGCCTCTAGTCAAACTTATTAGGAGAAAAAGAGAATCAACACAAATCAACAGAATCAGAAATGAGAATGGAAAAATCACAACAGACTCCACAGAAATACAAAGAATTATTAAAGACTACTATGAAAACCTACATGCCAACAAGCTGGAAAACCTAGAAGTAATAGACAACTTCCTAGAAAAATACAACCTTCCAAGACTGACCAAGGAGGAAATACAAAATCTAAACAAACCAATTACAAGCAAAGAAATTGAAACAGTAATCAAAAAACAACCCAAGAACAAAGCATCCGGCCCGATGGATTTACCTCGGAATTCTATCGGACAAACAGAGAAGACATAATACCCATTCTCCTTAAAGTTTTCCAAAAAATAGAAGAGGGGGGAATACTCCCAAACTCATTCTATGAAGGCAACATCACCCAAATACCAAAACCAGGCAAAGACCCCACAAAAAAGAAAATTACAGACCAATATCCCTGATGAACGTAGATGCAAAAATACTCAATAAAATATTAGCAAACAGAATTCAAAAGAATATCAAAAGGATCATAGACCATGACCAAGTGGGATTCATCCCAGGGATGCAAGGATGGTACAACATTCGAAAATCCATCAACATCATCCACCACATCAACAAAAAGAAGGACAAAACCACATGATCATCCCCATGGATGCTGAAAAAGCATTTGACAAAATTCAACATCCATTCATGATAAAAACTCTCAGCAAAATAGGAATAGAGGGCAAGTACCTCAACATAATAAAGGCCATATATCATAAACCCACATCCAACATTATACTGAACAGCGAGAAGCTGAAAGCCTTTCCTCTGAGATCGGGAACTAGACAGGGATGCCCACTCTCCGCACTGCTATTTAACAGTGTACAAGAGGTCCTAGCCATGGCAATTAGACAAAACAAAGAAATACAAGGAATCCAGATTGGTAAGGAAGAAGTTAAACTGTCACTATTTGTAGATGGCATGACACTGTACATAAAAAACCCTAAAGACTCCACCCCAAAACTACTGGAACTGATATCCAAATACAGCAAATTTGCAGGATACAAAATTGACATACAGAAATCTGTAGCTTTCCTATACACTGACAATGAACGAATAGAAAGAGAAATCAGGAAAACAATTCCATTCACAATGGCATCAAAAAGAATAAAATACCTAGGATTAAATCTAACCAAAGAAGTAAAAGGCGTATACCCTGAAAACTACAAGTGACTCTTAAGAGAAATTAAAGGAGACACTAACAAATGGAAACTCATCCCATGCTTGTGGCTAGGAAGAACCAATATCGTCAAAATGGCCATCCTGCCCAAAGCAATATACAGATTTGATGCAATCCCTATCAAATTACCAGCAACATTCTTCAATGAACTGGAACAAATAATTCAAAAATTCATATGGAAACACAAAAGACCCCCGAATAGCCAAAGCAATCCTGAGAAAGAAGAATAAAGTAGGGGGGATCTCACTCCCCAACTTCAAGCTCTACTATAAAGCCATAGTAATCAAGACAATTTGGTACTGCCACAAGAACAGAGCCACAGACCAATGGAACAGACTAGAGACTCCAGATATTAACCCAAACATATATGGTCAATTAATATTTGATAAAGGGGCCATGGATATACAATGGCAAAATGACAGTCTCTTCAACAGATGGTGCTGGCAAAACTGGACAGCTACAGGTAGGAGAATGAAACTGGACCATTGTCTAACCCCATACACAAAAGTAAATTCAAAATGGATCAAAGACCTGAATGTAAGTCATGAAACCATTAAACTCTTGGAAAAAAACACAGGCAAAAATCTCTTAGACATAAACATGAGTGACCTCTTCTTGAACATATCTCCTCGGGCAAGGAAAACAACAGCAAAAATGAACAAGTGGGACTATATTAAGCTGAAAAGCTTCTGTACAGCAAAAGACACCATCAATAGAACAAAAAGGAACCCTACAGTATGGGAGAATATGTCTGTAAATGACAGATCCAATATAGGCTTGATGTCCAAAATATATAAAGAGCTCACATGCCTCAACAAACAAAAAACAAATAATCCAATTAAAAAATGGGCAGAGGAACTGAACAGACAGTTTTCCAAAAAGAAATACAGATGGCCAACAGACACATGAAAAGATGCTCCACATCGCTAATTATCAGAGAAATGCAAATTAAAACTACAATGAGGTATCACCTCACACCAGTGAGGATGGCTGCTATCCAAAAGACAAACAACAACAAATGTTGGCAAGGCTGTGGAGAAAGGGGGACCCTCCTACACTGCTGGTGGGAATGTAAATTAGTTCAACCATTGTGGAAAGCAGTATGGAGGTTCATCAAATGCTCAAAACAGACTTACCATTTGACCCGGGAATTCCACACCTAGGAATTTACCCTAAGAACGCAGCAATCAAGTTTGAGAAAGACAGATGCACCCCTATGTTTATCACAGCACTATTTACAATAGCCAAGAATTGGAAGCAACCTAAATGTCCATCGGTAGATGAATGGATAAAGAAGATGTGGTACATATACACATGGAATACTACTCAGCCATAAGATGAGGGCAAATCCTACCATTTGCAGCAACATGGATGGAGCTAGAGGGTATTATGCTCAGTGAAATAAGCCAAGCGGAGAAATACCAAATGATTTCACTCATCTGTGGAGTATAAGAACAAAGGAAAAACTGAAGGAACAAAACAGCAGCGGAATTACAGAACCCAAAAATGGACTAACAGGTACCAAAGGGAAAGGGACTGGGAAGGATGGGTGGGTAGGGAGGGATAAGTGGGGGGAGAAGAAAGGGGGTATTAATATTAGCATGCATGGGGGAAGGGAGAAAGGGGAGGGCTGTACAACACAGAGAAGACAATTAGTGATTCTACAACATTCTGTTATGCTGATGGACAGTGACCGTAAAGGGGTTTATGGGGTGGCCTGGTATAGGGGAGAGCCTAGTAAACATAATATTCTTCATGTAAGTGTAGATTAAAGATAACAAAAAAAAATGAAAGAAAGAGAAGGGGGATTAGTCCCTGATAGGATAAAACTAACTGTAAATCAACGATTAATGCATGCTTTGGATATTCTTAATTTTGATCACTTAAAGGGTGTCAGATGATCGGCTATGGAGGTACACTTTTCTGATAATATTCCTTTCTCTTAAAAAAGAAAAAAAAAAAAGCAGTTCCTGTGTTGTGACCTCCAATGAGTTCTACACAATGGTATAAAGGGCATATCAAAATGTGGGCAAAAGGTCTGTTTGTGTTTATACAGAGGATCAAAGCCTAATTTGGCTACCCAGAAAATGAACTAAGATACGATATGAAGAAGAACTTCCAACAGCAGCACTCTCTGGAAGAATCATACCAGAAGATGATCATCGAAAAACCTCAACAAAGATCCAGGCGATGCTGCAGTTGTAGCTGCATTCATCCCACTGGTTCCTGGACTTGCCATTGGAATGAAGAAGGAGATATCTAAGCTGGCCTGTGCATACAGTAAAACAACAATTTGACTGGATCTATACTGTTGGAACTCAACCAAGAATTGGGAGAGGTACAAGTTGTAGCGCTCCAAAATCTTACAAGTACAGACTATCTACTGTTAAAAGAACATATGGGATGTGAACAGTTCCCAGGAATGGGTTGTTTTAATTTGTCTGATTTCTCTCAGACTGTTCAAGTACAGTTGGACAATATCCATTATATCATAGACAAATTTTCACAAATGCCTACGGTGCCTAACTGGTTTTCTTAGTTTCACTGGAGATGGCTGGTAATTATAGGTCTGCTTTGGTTATGTAACTGTATTCATATTATGTTTATGTGTGTTCGCAATTTAATTAGTAGTTTAAACCTATACATGCTTAAGTTACTCTACAAGAAGATATGTCAAAGAAATAATCGATCCGCCCATGTTTTCTTCCGTTTGTTGCCTCTATAGCTTTTCTTCTTCCTTTCTAATTACAACCCTTAAATAGAATTCGTGCCTCATATCAAATTCACCGAGTATCATAATTCCTCCAAGTGGTAAAGATACCTCAAGACAAATGCTGGGCATAGAAGCCACAGGGCATAAATCTGCAAAGAAGTAAAAAGCTAACCTTTTCAAACAATATGGCTTCTCTCTCACTTCCCAACTTTACATCTCCCTGTATGGCCCCGGAAGATGACTGGTTAGCCGGAGATGGGTAAGATTCCTCAAGGGAGGAACAACCTAAGACAGGCACAGTCGCAGGGGGGCCATCAGGTGAGAAATTGGGGATCAACAAAGGTGAGGCTTAGAGCCTCACCCCCCCTGTTTTGAGAGAAATCTTCTGCATCCATGGATGTTTTATTGCCCTTGTCTAACTTGGATTAACACATAGTCTACAGGCACACACCTGATCATCTACATTTGCTCTCTTACAACACTGAACTATTGTTTCTACCTTTATCTTGCATCTACCTACCACTTCAGCATTTTATTAAAAAATAATAATAATAATAATAATAAAGGGAGAAATGTGGGATTCACATATAAATCAAGTATAAATATCAAACAAATATTCATATTTGACCTGATTATTTATAGTTCATAATGAGTGATCAAAACTGAACGTTTTTGTGATGACTGCCCTTGTATTGTTCACTATGTAAGAATTTGTTCACCATGTAAGAACTTGTTCGTTATGCTTCAGAAGATAGGAGACTGATGAGAATTAGGCTGGGGGTGGATTAATGATTGTGCATTGAGCATTGACTCCCCTATACAGAATTTTATTGTTGTTAACAACCATTTGATCAATAAATATGAGAGATGCCCTCTCAAAAAAAAAAAAAAAAAAACTAAATAAATAAATAATAATTTTTAAAAAATGATGCCAGATTTACTAATAAAATATTTATAAAATAACCATAACAATATAGAAGTCAGCTGAACTCCTTGTTTTATAAAATATTTGTAAGTAATTCACATTTCCCACCAAAATAAAACCTGGAAATACAGATGATTTAATATGAATATGATTTATATAAGAAAAACAAATCACAGGAAACATCAGTCACCAAAAATATGTGTAAATAAAAGGCCCTCGCCCATATCAAGATGTAAATTGATTTGTTTAAAGTTAAAATAAAATGTTAAAGCACAGTTATAGACAAATATAGATTTTTGACATAGTCATAGATATAAATACACTTTTTTGAAATAATCATCTTTGTTGTTGAACTGACTCAGACCAGGATTAATAATAATAATAATAGATTTATGTAATCTTTCTGCCACTCAGTTTTCTTACCAACAAAGTGGAGAAGACACTGGTTATGTTGCCTACAATGAAGATCTACTGTGAGAGTAAAATAAAGTTACATATCACAAAGTGTCCTGGAAAGCTATTAAAGATGTAAGCTGCTGTTATAATTAAATGGATTTAAGGAAAATCTGAAAGTAATAAAAGACACCTTTACTTCCTCATTCCCCTTAGACACATTCTTTTCTGGAATTATTGAGGCATTTTCACATAATACTGTTCTAAACTTGAAAATTCAAATGCATCAGGCATTCTAAGCATAACTGGAACAAATTCAAATGAACATCAGATTTCCATTTAAATCCAATTTTATTCACTTTCTCCTTCCTCTTTTTCAAGTCTCAGAACACTCTTTCCTCTTATAACTGAGCTCATCTCTCAAGAGTCAAAGAACTCACTTGGGTCAGCTTCCTACCCGGGGCAGCAGCCGTCTTCATGGGCTTCGTCTGTGCCTGCATACCAAGGAGATTCCTGCAGCAGAGCCCTGGCAGTTTGCTGAGATGAGTCCTGAAGTGCTCCGTGAATGTGAATGACCTGAAACAATAGGATTGAAGATAAGGAAAGGGACCCAGGTTTCTATGAGTCCAATCACTCCAACCTTTCCTTCCATCACCTGATCTGAACAGAGAGCAATGAGACCCCACCCTGGGTAGCAGCTCCACCGTCCTTCCATGTGTGAGGGCCATTTCATCAGTAGTGTGACAATGAAGCTGTAAGATGTACTTAGGTTCTGTTTTGAGAAAATGGAAAGGGTTCTACAATTTTTCCAAAGACTTCAACAGGAAAGGCAACAGACTTGTGGGCAGGACATGAACTTTGAGTTCATATCTTTCCTACTCAGCATGTTGTGTTTTGTAAACATTACTTAAATTTTTATCGTCTCAGTTTCTTCATTTCTAAAATACATATAAAAATGCCTACCTTAGAATGAGAGGCTTGGGGTCTTTGTTTTTTGGTTTTTTCTTTTTTAGATATATACTTAAAAATAATACATTTACAGCATGGCCAGGGTGATATAAAGTGAGGGTTTTTTTTTTAACTCTAATTTAAAGGTAAGAGAACTTTGTGGTATTTCAGACTTAATATGAGGAAGTTTCTCTTTTTTCAGATAGGAAGAAAAGATGCTTGTGCAGTTTGAAGAAAGCTTTGTGCATTCTCTTTTCTCATTTTGTCTCATGTAAGGGTTCACTTTCATATGGGCACAGTACTCAAGTGTCTGGTGAGCAGCATGCAGCTTTTACAGAGATGTTTTAAATAATAAAACAGCAACAAGCATAAGTTTCATGTTCTTAACCTTAAGTCAGTTCTCAGCATTCTACAAGCCCCAGATGTTCAATTTAGTCAGAGGGATTTGTTTTCTAGTTCTTTCTTTGGACTAAAGACATTTAAATGAATAAAGTTTGAATAAAGTAATCCTAAAAATATTTCATCATAGTTCAAGACATGATATATTGTATGTATTGCAATAGCATACTTCCTAGCAATTATAATAGAACATTTGTAAATGATGTGTCTGTTTTTAATTTACCTTAAATAGATAATGGAATTAATTTAAAAAAATAGAATAAACACATCATTTAACAATATATAGTAAGTATATAAAATACCACAATTATATGCAATCTAGATAGATATGTTTTCTAAGTTGCTTTAAACAGGTATCTGCTAAGAAAACAGATATTCACTACCTATTTTTAAGTGCCCAACTGAATACAAAAACTGATCACATTACCTTTCTCCCAGAAACAAAAACTGTTTCCAAAAATATTTTCCATGAAGAAAAATGTCTTTTTTTGGAAGAGAAGTTTAATTTTAAAAAGACTCAAGCAAGTCATAAACCAAGTGAAAAAAAAATGGTTGACTCAAAGGACTTTTGTGCTTTGCATCTGATAGTTCATAGACTTTTGTATTACAGCTTAAGCTGGAAATAATTATTTGTCCTCATCTTTATCAGAAACTCCAGAAGGCCCAGCCACATGCAGAACTGGTAACTGAGCTGTTAAATTGGGTGGTGGTCATCCCTGCAGGGAAACTCATCTATTGTCAAATTCATAATTCCTTCCCTTCCCTATAGGTTCCTACATTCACTCTGTGACACATTCCCTTTTTGTATCTAATGTATTGAGAATCTTTAGAGCAGCCTTGGTTTTCAACTTGCTATAAACTTCGTTATAGTAGACATTCAAAAAATATTCTATAAATATAAGTGATACATAAAAGGAAACTACAGAGTTTGGGGAAATAGAATTTTGAAACTTACTATCACAGCATTGTTCTTTTCTGAGCAAGGACTCAGACTCCAGGTAATGTTAACTGTCAAGCTAATGAAAAGAGCATCTAGAATGAAAAGTGCTCTAGAAGAAATTTATAGCTACCTTCAGGGTCCTACAATTAAAATTACTTTCAATCATTTTGCATAATTCTTCACACAAATTTTGAAGCTTTCTTTTAGGGCGTTAACAGTTATAAGGATTTCTTCCAAGTAAAGATACAATCAGTCTCAAGTATTCCAAAGGTTAGAGCTGAACACTGATTTTTCAATTGCTGTTTTCTGGGAAATATTACTTAATAAAATAGAGTGGCTGGCATGGGTGATTGCAGCCTCAACCTCAAGACCACTGCATCATCACCGAGCAGCACAATACTTCATGTAATGTGTTCAGAGCAAATTATTGTATTCCTTCAGTACATTTACATCAAAGACCTGCCGAGCTGAATGTGCTAATATCTCCTAGCTTCAGAAGCCAAGATTGCACGCAGATTTTTAGGGTATCATTTACAGGTAACATTTTGATTTAAAGTACAAAGACTGCTATTCACTTCTCCTCATTCATTTCAAGTTCATTTATCTTTAGGAAATGCAAAATTCTTTTCTTTTAAATGCATAAACTCTTTCTTTTTAGGACATGATGTGTTAAATTTCTTCAATTAGATGTGATCTGAATAATGCTTGGAATATTATCTATTCTTTTAAGGTGCAGCTCAAATACCACTTCTTTCAAGAAGCTTTTTCTGAAAGAAATTATTTCTATCCCCAAAAATTACTTTATATATCTCTTTCTCACATTTGTGTGCTATTATTTACTGATTACTTGCTAAATGATTACACAGGATCTGCTGCCCATCAAAGATCAAACACACATGAATATAAAACATTAATTAGAGAGGGAGCCAAGATGGCAGTGTGAGTAGAGCAGCAGAAATCTCCTCCCAAAACCACATATATCTATGAAAATATAACAAAGACAACTCTTCCTAAAATAGAGACCAGAGGACACAGGACAACATCCAGACCACATCCACACCTGCGAGAACACAGCGCCTGCGAAGGGGGTAAGATACAAGCCCTGGCTGGGTGGGTCCCGAGCGCCCCTCCCCCCAGCTCCCAGTAGGAGGAGAGGAGTCAGCAGGGAGGGAGAGGGAGCCCAGGACTGCTGAGCACCCAGCCCCAGCCATCCGAACCAGAGTGCAGACACAGTGCATGGACGGGGCACTGGACACTAGAGAAACAGTTTGGCAGGACTGGTGAGCAGGTGCCTGAGGCCGATGCTGGAGAACAAAGAAATGGGAGCAGAGATTTTTTTTTTTTTTTTTTTGGCAGGAGCTTTTTGGAAGTCTTAAAGGGACAGGGACCCCAATTTTAGGGAAATAGGGCAGCAAGACCAGTGAGCGAGTGCCTGAGACTGGCACCTGAGGACAAAGAAAATCGTGCGTTTTTCTTTTTTTTTTTTTTTAATTATTTATTTAATGTTGTTGTTGTTGTTGCTGTTGTTGTTTTGGTTTGGAGACTGCTTTTTGAAAGTCCTAAAGGGGCAGGACAGGACACTAAGTCCAGAGGCAGGGAATCTGGGAGTCTCTGGACACTCTAAACCCCTGGGCAGCAGGGAGCATGGAGGCCCCTTACGGAGATAAATAGCCTCCAAGCCACTCCTCGTCCAACGGGGCTCCACCATTTTGGAGCAGCTGCCCAAGCCAGGTCACACCCAGTACAACAGCGGAGATAAACTCCATAGCAACCAGGCAGCAAGCAGAAGACCTGTCTGTGCAGAGCTGCCCAGCACAAGCCACTAGAGGTCGCTATTCTCCCAGGTGACGAAGGCCACAAACCAACAAGAAGGAAAGCTCTTCCACCCGTCACTTGTACCAGCTCTGCAAACTCTCTCTCTCACCATGAAAAGGCAAAACTGCAGGCAGACAAAGATCAGAGTCAACACCTGAGAAGGAGACAGACCTAAACAGTCTTCTTGAAAAAGACTTCAAAATAAAAATCATGAACATGCTGATGGAGATGCAGAAAAAAATGCAAGAGCAATGGGATGAAGTCTGGAGGGAGATCACAGATGTCAGGAAGGAGATCACAGAAGTGAAACAAACCCTGGAAGTATTTATAAGCAGAATGGATAAGATGCAAGAGGCCATTGAAGGAATAGAAACCAGAGAACAGGAACGTATAGAAGCTGACATAGAGAGAGATAAAAGGACCTCCAGGAACGAAACAATACTAAGAGAACTATGTGACCAATCCAAAAGGAACAATATCCATATTATAGGGGTACCAGAAGAAGAGGAGAGAGGAAAAGGGATGGAAAGTATCTTGGAAGAAATAATTGCTGAAAACTTCCCCAAACTGGGGGGGGAAATAATTGAACAGACCACAGAAATACACAGAAACTCCAACAGAAAAGATTCAAGGAGGACAACACCAAGACACATAATAATTAAAATGGCAAAGATCAAGGACAAGGAAAGAGTTTTAAAGGCAGCTAGAGAGAAAAAGGTCACCTATAAAGGAAAACCCATCAGGCTAACATCAGACTTCTCGAAAGAAACCCTACAGGCCAGAAGAGAATGGAATGATATATTTAATGCAATGAAACAGAAGGGCTTTGAACCAAGGATACTGTATTCAGCATGACTATCATTTAAATATGATGGTGGGATTAAACAATTCCCAGACAAGCAAAAGCTGAGGGAACTTGCTTCCCACAAACCACCTCTACAGGGCATCTTACAGGGACTGTTCTAGATGGGAGCACTCCTAGAAAGAGCACAGAACAAAACACCCAACATATGAAGAATGGAGGAGGAGGAATAAGAAGGGAGAGAAGAAAAGAATCTCCAGACAGTGTATATAACAGCTCAATAGGCAAGCTAAGTTAGGCAGTAAGATACTAAAGAGGCTAACCTTGAACCTTTGGTAACCATGAACTTAAAGCCTGCAAAGTCAATAAGCACAAAACTCTCAGTAGTCACCCTAAATGTAAATGGACTGAATGCACCAATCAAAAGACACAGAGTAATAGAATGGATAAAAAAGCAAGACCCATCTATATACTGCTTACAAGAAACTCACCTCAAACCCAAACACATGCACAGACGAAAAGTCAGGGGATGGAAAAACATATTTCAGGCAAACAACAGCGAGAAGAAAGCAGGGGTTGCAGTACTAATATCAGACAAAATAGACTTCAAAACAAAGAAAGTAATAAGAGATAAAGAAGGACACTAGATAATGATAAAGAGCTCAGTCCAACAAGAGGATATAACCATTCTAAATATATATGCACCCAACACAGGAGCACCAGCATATGTGAAACAAATACTAACAGAACAAAAGAGGGAAATAGACTGCAGTGCACTCATTTTAGGAGACTTCAACACACCACTCACTCCAAAGGATAGATCCACCGGGCAGAAAATAAGTAAGGACACAGAGGCACTGAACAACACACTAGAACAGATGGACCTAACAGACATCTATAGAACGCTACATCCAAAAGTAACAGGATATACATTCTTCTCAAGTGCACATGGAACATTCTCCAGAACAGACCACATACTAGCCCACAATAAGAGCCTCAGTAAATTGCAAAATACTGAAATTCTACCAACCAATTTTTCAGACCACAAAAGTATAAAACTAGAAATAAATTCTACAAAGAAAACAAAAAGGCTCACGTACACATGGAGGCTTAACAACATGCTTCTAAATAATCAATGGATCAATGAACAAATCAAAATAGAAATCAAGGAGTATATAGAAACAAATGACAAGAACAACACAAAGCCCCACCTTCTGTGGGACACAGCGAAAGCAGTCTTAAGAGGAAAGAATATAGCTATCCAGACACATTTGAAGAAGGAAGAACAATGCCAAATGAATAGTCTAACATCACAATAATCGAAACTGGAAAAAGAAGAACAAATGAGGCCTAAAGTCAGCAGAAGGAAGGACATAATAAAGATCAGAGAAGAAATAAACAAAATTGAGAAGAATAAAACAATAGCAAAAATCAACGAAACCAAGAGCTGGTTCTTTGAGAAAAGAAACAAAATAGATTAGTCTCTAGCCAAACTTATTAGGAGAAAAAGAGAATCAACACAAATCAACAGAATCAGAAATGAGAATGGAAAAATCACAACAGACTCCACAGAAATACAAAGAATTATTAAAGACTACTATGAAAACCTACATGCCAACAAGCTGGAAAACTTGGAAGAAATGGACAACTTCCTAGAAAAATACAACCTCCCAAGACTGACCAAGGAAGAAACACAAAAGTTAAACAAATCAATTACGAGCAAAGAAATTGAAATGGTAATCAAAAAAGTACCCAAGAACAAAACCCCGTGGCCGAACAGATTTACCTCGGAATTTTATAAGACACACAGAGAAGACATAATACCCATTCTCCTTAAAGTTTTCCAAAAAATAGAAGAGGAGGGAATACTCCCAAACTCATTCTATGAAGCCAACATCACCCTAATACCAAAACCAGGCAAAGACCCCACCAAAAAAGAAAATTACAGACCAATATCCCTGATGAATGTAGATGCAAAAATACTCAATAGAATATTAGCAAACAGAATTCAACAGCATATCAAAAGGATCATACACCATGACCAAGTGGGATTCATCCCACGGATGCAAGGATGGTACAACATTCGAAAATCCATCAACATCATCCACCACATCAACAAAAAGAAGGACAAAACCACATGATCATCCCCATGGATGCTGAAAAAGCATTTGACAAAATTCAACATCCATTCATGATAAAAACTCTCAGCAAAATAGGAATAGAGGGCAAGTACCTCAACATAATAAAGGCCATATATCATAAACCCACATCCAACATTATACTGAACAGCAAGAAGCTGAAAGCTTTTCCTCTGAGATCGGGAACTAGACAGGGATGCCCACTCTCCGCACTGCTATTTAACAGTGTACAAGAGGTCCTAGCCACGGCAATCAGACAAAACAAAGAAATACAAGGAATCCAGATTGGTAAAGAAGAAGTTAAACTATCACTATTTGCAGATGACATGATATTGTACATAAAAAACCCTAAAGACTCCACCCCAAAACTACTGGAACTGATATCGAAATACAGCAAATTTGCAGTATACAAAATTAACACACAGAAATCTTTAGCTTTCCTATACACTAACAATGAACCAATAGAGAGAGAAATCAGGAAAACAATTCCATTCACAATGGCATCAAAAAGAATAAAATACCTAGGATTAAATCTAACCAAAGAAGTAAAAGGTGTATACCCTGAAAACTACAAGTGACTCTTAAGAGAAATTAAAGGGGACACTAACAAATGGAAACTCATCCCATGCTCGTGGCTAGGAAGAACCAATATCATCAAAATGGCCATCCTGCCCAAAGCAATATGCAGATTTGATGCAATCCCTATCAAATTACCAGCAACATTCTTCAATGAACTGGAACAAATAATTCAAAAATTCATAGGGAAACACCAAAGACCCCCAAATAGCCAAAGCAATCCTGAGAAAGAAGAATAAAGTAGGGGGATCTCACTCCCCAACTTCAAGCTCTACTATAAAGCCATAGTAATCAAGACAATTTGGTACTGCCACAAGAACAGAGCCACAGACCAATGGAACAGACTAGAGACTCCAGATATTAACCCAAACATATATGGTCAATTAATATTTGATAAAGGGGCCATGGATATACAATGGCAAAATGACAGTCTCTTCAACAGATGGTGCTGGCAAAACTGGACAGCTACAGGTAGGAGAATGAAACTGGACCATTGTCTAACCCCATACACAAAAGTAAATTCAAAATGGATCAAAGACCTGAATGTAAGTCATGAAACCATTAAACTCTTGGAAAAAAACACAGGCAAAAATCTCTTAGACATAAACATGAGTGACCTCCTCTTGAACATATCTCCTCGGGCAAGGAAAACAACAGCAAAAATGAACAAGTGGGACTATATTAAGCTGAAAAGCTGCTGTACAGCAAAAGACACCATCAATAGAACAAAAAGGAACCCTACAGTATGGGAGAATATGTTTGTAAATGACAGATCCAATATAGGCTTGATGTCCAAAATATATAAAGAGCTCACACGCCTCAACAAACAAAAAACAAATAATCCAATTAAAAAATGGGCAGAGGAACTGAACAGACAGTTCTCCAAAAAAGAAATAGATGGCCAACAGACACATGAAAAGATGCTCCACATCGCTAATTATCAGAGAAATGCAAATTAAAACTACAATGAGGTATCACCTCACACCAGTGAGGATGGCTGCCATCCAAAAGACAAACAACAACAAATGTTGGCAAGGCTGTGGAGAAAGGGGAACCCTCCTACACTGCTGGTGGGAATGTAAATTAGTTCAACCATTGTGGAAAGCAGTATGGAGGTTCATCAAATGCTCAAAACAGACTTACCATTTGACCCGGGAATTCCACACCTAGGAATTTACCCTAAGAACGCAGCAATCAAGTTTGAGAAAGACAGATGCACCCCTATGTTTATCACAGCACTATTTACAATAGCCAAGAATTGGAAGCAACCTAAATGTCCATCGGTAGATGAATGGATAAAGAAGATGTGGTACATATACACAATGGAATACTACTCAGCCATAAGAAGAGGGCAAATCCTACCATTTGCAGCAACATGGATGGAGCTAGAGGGTATTATGCTCAGTGAAATATGCCAAGCAGAGAAATACCAAATGATTTCACTCATCTGTGGAGTATAAGAACAAAGGAAAAACTGTAGGAACAAAACAGCAGCGGAATTACAGAACTCGAAAATGGACTAACAGGTACCAAAGGGAAAGGGACTGGGAAGGATGGGTGGGTAGGGAGGGATAAGTGGG